>NC_141771.1:11050816-11787066 GCF_051362555.1 Lingula anatina | reverse complement strand
GCTCCCACTGGTTGGAGTTCTACCTTTTCTCGCAAAACATCCTCAGGTTACCCTGATGAATTGGGCTAAAAAGTATGGTAGCGTATTCAGCGTCAAAATGGGAACAACGACAACCGTTATATTGAGCGGTTATGAGACTATCCGGGAAGCGTTTCAGAGAAAGGGGGCGTTGACGTCAGGTAGACCGCCTATGCCGACTTTTGATTTCCTCGATGGGAAAGGTACGTTAATACATGTATCTAGGCCTAGAGGTTGGGGGTGGATGTGATAGTGACTAGTGTGCTACTAGCAACTTAACTTGTACAACACAGTGGTCGACCTAAGAATTCAACTGGCAGAAACCTAGTTTACATGTATAAAGCTTCAACGCGAAGACCGTTTTAACTTCTATAGTGATTTTCAACGTACATTTTACACGTGATGATACTGTAAAAAAAAATAAATAATAATTTTTTCCGTTGCTCAGATATAATATAATACACATACCCGTGAATAATTCGTGAACTATCTTCCAGGTTTATTATGCGCCGATTATGGAAAGAACCAGATTGCACAGCGAGAATTTATATTGAAATACCTGGCAAAAGCTAATATCGAGGAACAAATAAAGGATGAAATCGATGCTCTCCTGCAGCGGATCCGAGCTACAAATGGCGAACCGTTCGACTTTCGTACTGTCATAAGCGCCACGACATCAAACATCATAGGTACCATATTGTTTGGGAACAGAAGGGACTACGACGACCCAGATTTCAACAAGCTGATCGATTCGTATAACATGGCATTTGCAGTCAACTCTCAAGTTTCGGTTCAGAATTTTCTGCCGTTCTTTTCGTTTTTACCGCAGTGCCGCAAAGAGAGGGACGCATGGCACGCATTTGCAACCTACTCCAAACGGCTACTGGATCAGCACAAGAAGGGGTATGATGCAACCGCCACGAGAAGTCTGGTCGATGCTTTCCTGCACCAAACAAAACACAAAGAGAACGACTTAGAAGTACCAATGCATGCCGATGACCTTCTTGCAAATTGCCAGTCGATTTACCTCGCCGGGGCTGAAACGACATCGTCGGCCTTAACATGGGGGATGTTGTATCTGTTATCCCACCCTGAAGTCTGCGGCATGATTCAAGCAGAACTGGACAAAATCGTAGGTAAAACCCGCCGCCCCAGTCTTGCCGACAAACCGAACCTCCCCTACTTTGGCGCCACCCTGATGGAGATACAGCGCTGTAATTACATTTCGCCGTTTGCCGTGCTGCGCATAGCGACGAAGGACACCAGTATCAATGGATATGTCATCCCCAAAGGGACACGCATCTTGGCAAACCTTTGGTCTGTGTTGATGAACGATGAAATCTGGCCCAACCCACGTGCATTTCAACCAGCGAGATTTTTGAATGATGAGGGAGGATTGAAAAAAGTTGAGGCGTTTATCCCATTTTCCCTAGGTAACGATTTATCAAAACAAGAACTTTTTCTATAAAAAAAGCTGGCAAGATGTTTCAACTAAACCGTGTTTTTCATTTAATTTACTTTTCCTCTTTCAATAGCAATCAATTTGGGACCCCATTTTACAAGTAGGCGCTTAAAGGGATAATAACTCTTCGTTTTGGCCAAAAAATGAATTTTTTCTGGAGTAAACAACAATTTTCCCATACTTAAGTTACCAATGGTTTATGAATCCATTTTTACATTCAAAGTTAGTCCCTGTTTTTTTTCTATAAAATTTGTTTTTTTTTTGTTAAAATCTCTTAAGAGATTATGACAGAGTATAGCCATCAATGGAGGTCACGTGGTCTGAAGACAAGCTCAGATATCAGAATAATAGCTATGACTGCCGTTTTTGTGGTAAAACAGAATATATTATATTTGTATGAGTTAATCACAATGTTTTTTTTTTGTGAAATATAGAGTTAATATCCCTTTAAACAAAACCCATTCTCTGTCGTCAATAACTAATAAAAATTGTCATTGTTACTTTCAGGGTGCATTATTTTCAATGAGAACGGAAAAAATACTGCATCTCAAACAGTTTTAAAAAGGGGTTCTCACGTTGTATATTGCTTTCATTTAACGTAAAGTTGGCCTTTACGGGGTCGGGTCTGACAAGAAAAACACACAGGAAGTTATACGATATAGTACAGAATCAGTATATTTCTTTTCAAGAAAAACGCTCCTGTCCAGGAGAAATCTTGGCTCGCCACAAAATGTTCCTCGTCCTCACTGCCTTAGTTCAGGCATTCAAGTTCCACGTGCCTGAGGGGGAGGTGATGCCGGATCTTGTTGGCACCACAGGATTGGTGTACATGCCCCCAAAGTTCAGGGTGTGTGCCAGACCAAGGACCTGATCAATGTTGCAAAATTATTTTGTCTCACCCTGTGGGATTTCACGTAATCAACGGGAACACGTTGCTTGCCACACATACGCTTTATATTTGACTGATATATATCACAGGTGCCGAATAGCGTACACCCCTGTCTTTGTTACGAAATGCAAGTCAAGCAAGACCTTACAATTACTCCAGTACTGACCGTTTTTTTAGCTTATTTTTTTTCCACAGCCAACAAAATTCCTCGCCTCTCTGTGGGCGTTTGTCTGCTTCTAAATGGGCAAGATATCTCAAAGCAAATTTTACAAATACTGAAGGGATTATCTGGGTTAGCAGTTATTCAGAAAGGGAAGAATCAACTGCAATTTTAAATGAATCCGCATCAACTAAACATATATTTAAAATATTATTTCTTCAAATTGTACTGCCTCTTTTTCTTGGTGGAGGTCTGCGTTGTGGCAGTGTTTTCTGGTTAACAATTATATCGCACTGGCTCTTACGTATCTTATTAACATTTATCACATGTAAGAGTGTTAAAATAAAAATAATTAATATAAAATAATAAATGCAAACGTTAAGAAAACATGATATATGATAATTATCATAAACGAACCGAAACTGAAATACTTCCATTTTACGGCCAACCTGAACGTACTGTAGGCCTTCATCATACTGATGTGAGCAGATGTTGTTACTTAAGCCCCCTTTACACTGGACGGCGTCCCTTCTACGTCCAGCAGTTCGGCCCCATTTGAGAGTTAAAGAATTATAATACTTTACGTGCCGACAACTGGTCGATCATTGAGCATTCATTCTGATACCAAATCAATGCTCGTGCCTCCTTATTAAGACCACAGCGATGCCAAATTTCATGGTCGCAGAAAGGACGCCGTCCAGTGTAAAGGGGGTATTACCGACTGCTAGGTGGTTTATTATTGGCCAGGACATTGCATGTACCTGTACATTACTCACATCAATTTCTTATGAATACAATTTATTGTACTGTGTACTAAAAGTCTTACAGCATATAATTGATATAAATAAGTCGTAGGTGATACCTGGTAGGTTTTAACTATAGTTTTTTTGTTCTCATTCAATGAGTCTGGAAGTAGATTTATACAAGTTCTAGTATATGGCTTTAAATGCAGTTCTGTTCAATACAAAGACATTTCCCTTTAAATAGTTTGTTCCATGCAAATTCTTATAGCTTCAATTCGGTGGTACTTTGCTATAAATACCCATCAGGTATATGCTGCACTCACTGCAGTCTTACAGTTTGGTCCCATATGTAAAACACTTAAAAATTCCCTCAAGTCTACAGGCTTGGGTTTTTACATACAGTTAATAGAGTTTAGAGTCTTAGGGCAGGATCATATTTGGCTCGATCAAGTCCCAGAAATTCACAAGCATTCCCCGCCAGCAGCTTGTCCTGAAAACCAGACATCAAGCCTAGTAAATTACGCTTTTTGTTTCATCAACAATATAAAATTATACAATATCATTAATGCTCAGAATGAGCCAGATTCTTGTGATTGCAGTTGCCTCAGCACACACATAGTGAGTGATAAGATAACAATTTCAAATATATATATATATATATAATTTTTTTAAAGTTTTTTATTTCAAAAATATTTCAATCAATTAAGCCTTTTTTAAAATATTCTTTTGTGTGCACGCATAAGTGTTAGTAGTTGCTACGTATTGTACCTTGAATGAAATTACTTTTTAAAAACTGATGCAAATGTTCATAACAAGGTCTTAAAATGCAATTGTAAATAACATGGTGTAATGGAAGACAGACAGTTCTGCCAGGATGTGGAAATTTATAGTCTTGAAATTTGGAAACACAGAGTGGATCGAGGCCTTTTGTATATTTGTGCAGTACAAACTGAGTATCCAACGTGTACCTTGCATGTAAAGACTTGTACTGAGACAAGAGGACACCATGCTCATTGATATCATGGGAGCCCTCTTAAAAAACAAACGCCACCATCCTCAGCAGAGATGGAGGATGCTGGACAGAATAGAGGTTATGAGATAGAGATGTCTGCCACCTGCAGAAACCCAGGTCAGAAAACTCATTGGGCGCACGATGATTATGTGAGCAGGAGTGTTTCAGATCAGCATGCTGGCCAACTTTTTTTCATTTTGCCAAGCACTTAAGCACTGGTCACTCTCTGGACCACTGGTCACTCTCTGGACCACTGGTCACTCCCTCAGTGACCCAATCACTAACCTTGAGATCATCTTCAAAGTCCTCCATGGATTCAATGAGTTTGCCAGGATGATGCTCACCAAGTGGAAATGGGTAGTCACTGCCCAGGATAACTCGATCCTAAACAAAGAATTAAGGAGTTTTATTGATTATTGTTTCTCCATAATTTCTCCCTTGAGATAAATGAAGAATACAATTGATAAAAGATGTTTCACCAAAGGAACATCAGACCCAAATGACATCAAAACTATTTGACAGTCGAAAATTTTTAATTTATTATGACCAAAGATAAGTTAGCACTGGTACTAGTACAAGTCCCATTCAATAAAATATTGTGACATTAGTTTTGATGACAGTGACATCCATAACGTATTTTGCCAAGGGATCATGACCTGTGACCTATATTTATTATACTTTGCCAATGACACCCACAATTATCCCAAGGCAAAGGGTCATGACCTTTGACCTACTTACTTTGCCCATGACATCCATCAATAGTTTCAAGGCCAAGGGGTCATGACCTGTGACCTACTTACTTTGCCCATGACATCCACCAAGAGTTTCAAGGCCAAGGGATCATGGCACAGGGAGTCTGTGTAGATCTGCCCCAGATATTTTCTGGGGTTGACGCTGTTCTCAGTAGCACACAGATCTGGTCGTACATTGAAGCCATGCTCTATACGGCCAATTGTGTATGGAAATGCACCTCCTGCAATTTTAAATTATGATATCCCTTTTAAACTTGTGTACACATCAGACATTGTATATTGATATGACAGGGAAGTAATCAAACATGACAGCATGCATTTTGAAAAGCATTAATTTTCTAATAAATCTCTATAGAACATGTACCGATATATCAAAAACAAACAGTGACTTATATTAATAGTATTCATTCCATTTTCTCAAAAAAATGTTTAGCCGCAGTCAAAACTTGCATAATTATGCATCCAAGTACAATGGATTTCAAGTATAAACCATTAGAAACTGGGTTCTAAAATAAATTAATATAATTATAAACATTATTCACCTCCATGTGCAAAACAGACTTTAAGTTTTGGAAATCTCTCCAACACCCCTCCAAATATCATAGCACATATGGCGGTGGTGGTCTCTGCTGGCATACCTGTGACATGTTATGAGAAGAAAGATAATACGCAGGGGCGGATTTAGGCCGTCTTCTGGGTCTTCTGGAAGACGGTCAGATTTTCAAGTTTACATTGTCAGCCATCTAATGTTTTCTGTCGGAAGACGGTCAAAAGTGGAAGATGGATCAACAAAGATAATTTGGAAGACTGTCAGAAAATATCTCTGGATCCGCCCCTGATACAAGTTACCAAAGTACTGTAAAAGTGGAAAGTCATCCATGTGTGCTACACCAGTATATAGTGTGAATGCAATGCACATGTACAAGTTCATGTGTCTGTGTGCATGTGTTTGCACACAGGTATTTATAAATGCACGTGTATGTGTGTGTGTGTGTGTGTGTGTGCAAATGGCAGTGTGTACATGTGCGAGAATTGCTGTCTGCCTGTGTGTGTGTGTGTTTGTCAGCGTGAGCATTATGTGAGTTGCCTGTATCCACATGTGCGTACATCCATGTACATCATACATGTGTCAAAGTGCAAGTCTGTATGCAATAACAACATACCTACTAGCCACGGCAGCCAGTACTTAGACATCCTTCCGTCAAGGTGCATGTCCCAAGGGTGAACAAATATAGACACATCATTTTCTTCTGCAGCCTAAGAAAAAAATAATAAAAAATTCAAATTATTCATGCATAAAAATATACATAATATATATATTAGTGATATAGTAATTGCAATTATTCTCAATTGCCATTACAAGTACATAAGTTTATTCCTATTCAGTTAACCAAAAAAATTGCATTTAACCTGACGCTTTAGCTATTAACTTTGCAAAGGTTTGTACAAAAAGCCTATAAAAATAGCATACCCATGCAAGCATTACAGAAATACTGACACCTTCAGCATCAGTCAATTCTCCCAGCTTTAGGTCAATAATATTTGACCTCACCCATAGTCAATAATTGTATAATATTTAAACTGTAAGTGGTGTGCCGCTCAAGTGGTACCCCTGGCCAGAATCAGTGTCTCTCCTGCAATACTAAATACATGAACCCAATATACCTGTGAACAGATGCACCACTGGCACCATTTCTGTTTGCAGGTGCACCACTGGCACCATTTCTGTGTGCAGGTGCACCACTGACAACACGCCTGTGGACAGGTGCACCACTGACACCATACCTGTGTACAGGTGCACCACTGACAGCACTGACACCACTGTCACCACTCACTCTGAATACTGGCCGTAACTCTGGAGCATCCAAGTTCCAGTCATTGACATGAGACCCTATCTGTATTCCTGGAAAACCTGGAAGAAATAATAATAATAATAATAATAATAATAATAATATCTTTCAATTCTGTGTCCATAAGTGAAAATTTATTACAGCTCATTATATTACAGTACATGTATATACTTCAAAAAACATTCAATTTAAACATGTGAATCATCAATTAATTAATAGTTGTTTAAAGTGATGTATATAAGGTAATAGGGCCTGAAGCACATGTGCATTTATTGGGCTTCGCAAATTTAAAAGTGAACTTAAGGGTTTTAAACAATAATCTGTGTGGAATTTTACTACAATTATAAATAGAACGTGCCACAGGGAGGACATATATAGCCTACAGGTTTTTTTCTGTTCTGGACACATTGTTATATAATGTTATATACTTGTGGAAGGGAAAAGAAAGCTAGAGACATAAGGGGGGTCTTCTAAAGTCAAACATAACCTGCAGATCTGCCAATGCTGATGAAATTCTTGGCCATACCTAGTTCATGCTTGCACCGTTTCAGTTCTTGTACTGCTAACTCTGGCGCCTGCATGGGGAGTGTACCCAAACCAACAAATCTATCTGGGTGTTTATTAATGGTGGTGGCCAGGTTGTCATTCAATATTTTACTGAGATCTAGTGTGTCCTCTGGCTTGGCCTGTGGGAGAAATGAAAAATTCAAATTAATAAGTTATAGGTGGTGAAGATCTACAAAGGATAATAGAAAAACAAAGAATTCATTTATTCACTTTGTGAATTGATCCAGGATATCAAAAATGGATGGGAGGGTATGAAATATAATTTGCCATTTTACTGCCCACTGCTGCAACAGATGCATGTACCTACATTTCATTAATTTGCACAGCTATTTTTTTAAACAAAATCAACCAAAAGGGAGAGAGATTAAAAAGGTAATCTTCACATCTATTGTCATTTAATATCTTAAAATTTAAGAAAAATATCAATCATAATTAAAAAAAAAAAATACTGTTTTAGTACAGTAATTTTTTCCAACACTCACCCAGTAATTGAACATGACAGGCACAGTGGACAAAGCTTGCACTGCTACCCCTAGAAATCATAGTCAATATAAGTACAGTTTAAATATTATACCAGAATAACTTATACCAGAATAACTCACAAATAATGCAAGATGTAAAATGGCTGCAACCAGCTAGCAGATACTAAAAAAAATCTTGTAAAACAACAATAAGCTATTTATCTAACACTTTAAAGTAAGATGTAAGATGATGTTATACAATATAATTAGTCATTTGACCCCAAATTCATGTGTATTAAAACTTATAAACATCTTATTTTACCATAGAAACCCCCACCCCACCCAAACACCCCAATTAACCACATTCACCTGTACTGTCCATATCTTTTATTCTTGTCACAGGGTCCCAGCAGTTTTGGTCGACCACACGGAATAATTTCCCATCTTTTATCATATTGGCCTTTCCAGCACAATGGCCCTCCAAAGATACCCATCCTCCATAGCCATATCTCTGAATTTTTTTTAATACTAGTAAGTCAAACAACCATACTGAATTATTGTAAGTATAATCAGTAAAACTGATTATATTTACAATAACTATAAAAAACAGAAACTTTAAAAACGGCAAGAAATGTGTTTTTCACCTTTAAAAAAAATAATTATAATAAAATAAAAAAGCGCAAGGGAGTAAGAATTGCAAATTTGTTACACTTGTATTTACTAAAACTGTAAAAGAGGCAATTATTATACTTAAGCATGGAGATCCTATGAACCAGAGTTTTAACATTTTTTTTTTAAATTTGTAATATACACTGTGTATTTCTATGGTTACTACTAAATATTTTCATTTTTTAAAACTAAAATATTTTCATCTTACATTTTTATATAGCTACCTACCATGCAGATCATGTACATAATGCCTTATCAAGCCTTCCCTATTAATAACCAACATTTCACAGCATTTTACATAGTTATCAAAAAGATTTGTGAGGAGGAATACAGTTATCATTTTGACTTTTATGACATGACAAAAAAAAAAAAAAAAAAAAGATATAGAAAAAAAAAATTGGCATACAAAATAATTGATACAATACCTCCTTTAGATCTGGCCAGGTTTCTGGAAGAATGTGGTTGTGGATATCTATCTTCATTGTGGTCTGTTCATTTGAGTCAATTGAGCCTGCTGGACAGTGGTCACTCACATGGGTCAAATATTTCTTCAGTGTACCTGATACCATGCATGTACCAGTTGAATCTATCAAGCATTTGAGATATGCATGTACTTATACCGAATTAACCTTCAGTATATGTTTCAATTGCACTAAAAAACTTAATGTCTCTACTCTTAATAATTTTCTAAATATTTACTGCAGGTACAGGTACATGCATGTACTGGTAAAAACACGTTCTGAATCACACCTGACGCAATTACAGGTAGCGTTGATAGACACCGTTGCCAGTTTTTTTTTTTTTTTTTAATCACGCAATATGACATATGGCATCCCACATAAACCGGGTCATTGTTATTTCATATCAATGATAGTCATGCAAAGCCAAGAGATACTGGAGATAAAAGCACATATGTGCATGGCCCACGTCTTGAGGGCGTTCACCTCTCACGCTTATCTCATTGGTCGAAATAGAAAACGTAGAGACCCCAGGGGGTGAAGACAGGTGTCCAACATTCATGTGCACTTAATCAAAGACTTAAAAATAACGTTTCGAAGTCTTCTTAGTCGCATTTAAAAGTGCAAACTATTCCCTGCAAAATAAGCTTCATTTCAACAATATGGCATGAAAAGAAAAGCACCCGATTGTGTTCAAAACTTACTAGCAAAATCCCTGCAAGCATCTGTACCAGTCTTCCACAGCGAGACGTTGTGACCTAGTTTCCTTACTGGAAGGTCACACTCAAGGTCGGAGTTCAAAGGCAAAACAAATATGGCTGATTCATAAACGGGGAGTGACTGAGTGACAGGCACAGTCATTCCAGCGTTTTATCACTCTCACTTGCTCTCATTTCGCCACGGACGCCGTGCACAATGGAAGAGTTCGAAGGCAGCACGGAAAGTGACGAGCAAGAAGAGCCGATAGATCCCAGGATACAGGTATTTTGTCGCTTTTAAAATTTGTGTTTGTAATGTGTTTTGTGTAGTACAACTGTCGTGGGGTGAAATTGACAGCCTCAGCGTGTTTATTATCGTGGTCTGTGACCTGAATCGGATCGCGGACTCAAGAAATAAGAGTTGTGAGGGGGTTATTTGAAACCTGGTATCTGCATTTGTATTCATGCAGTGAACTTTCTTGAAATGGAATTTCGGGCATTGTAGTTCCATCTTCATTTGCTGGTATATATCAAAAGTGTTGCGAAATACAACCTCTTTGTATGTGAGCACTGGCATGTCACTAGTTCAGTTAATGATAATTAATTTCTAGTAGTACTGGGACCATATGATATAAATTTTTTTGTGTGTTTTGACAGCGTAATATGTACTATATAACAACAATAATTCATCTGTTGTGATTTATGATCAAGTTTTCATACAATTTGTCAATATACGTTTGTCAGTATATGTTTTGTTAATACATTTTCCTACAATCATTTGCTCAATTGAGTGCTCCAGCCTCACATTTAAATTGCACCCCTCTCCCAGACAAACTGGCATATTTGACAGTGATCTCAGTTGATTTGGATTGACACTTACAGTACAGTAAGCTGGCCAACAACTGTTTAAGCCTATTGATACTAAAGGCATCAAGATCTAAAAATTAACTGTCCCAGTGCTCATACAGTGGGTAACAATTGAACACTTTTACACAATTTTCCTGGTTCATTGGCTTCAGTTTCACTGGCATTTGGCGTGAGGCCAGTGCTAACACTGTATTGTTATCGTTCGTGTGGTGTGGCCTCATTCGTGCAATGTGGCCCACGTGGAATATACAGTCATCAGCCACATGCAGAATTGATGATAAGCTTCAGGTCTTCTGGAAGAGGGGAGGGGGCAGAGGGGTTGGCATGAGGAGAAGGTTTGGAAAGAACTACCATTTTGACCACAAAAAAGGTCTGTTCTTTATCAAAATTTAATCTTGGTTCCATGCCATTTTTCAAGTTGGGTCAAATATTAAAGAGGTAAAAGACCCCTTTTTTTCTCTGAAAAAGACACCCAAATCCCTCATTCTAAATTACCAGCTGGCTACTTGGCCTTCGTTTATATTTTGTGGAGAAGTACATATGAACTTAAACTGTTTGGCACTGCTTTTAGGAATATATGCCAACTTGATCCCACTTACATTTATGATAAACTTTATTGTTATTTTATCAGTGAGAGTTTGTGAGGGTTTTCAGGTACATTTTAGCCTTATCTTTTTATGTATTTCATATTTCATTGTAGATTTTTCTATTTTCTATTTTGTGTTTTTTTTTTGTTATTTTTTTTATTAAATTAATTAATATTTTACATTTCTTATAAATAAGATATTCTTTCTTATGTTTCTTATCAAGGTTATCTCTGTATTACTAACCTCCAGAGTGATCTTTTTTTTAGAGACAGTCTAATCTGCATTGCAAGTTTTTTGGACTTGTGCGCCTCATGCTGGGGTAGCGCTAACACTTGCCAGTTTAGCCAAATGCTAAAACTGACTTAAATTGGCTAAACAAAAAGGGCTTGATTTGACTAATTTTAGTCAAATTAAAGTCATTTGGATAACAAATTGACAAAAATGTGGTGATTTGGCTAAGCGTAAAAAAATTGCTAGCGCTACCCCAGCCATGGCATACAGTGTCATGCACAAACCCACACAGTGTAGTACCCTGGATATTACAGTGTGTGCCAGTCACCATATCTTCACTATAATAGTCTGTCCTGTTATCTGTGTGACTTAAGTACCTGGATCCTAGTTTCCTTGTTATGTTGGCAGGTGTATAATTTTCTCTGCAAGGATGAGCACCAGGGGAATTTGTTTATGTGTGTGCGTGTGTTAAGTGTGAGTTGTTTGTTAAAGTATGGCAGTGCCAAACACTTTAAGATGTACTTGAAAGGTGTTGCTAGATATAAATTGGCAATTTTCCCTCCCCCCCTCCTCTTCCCTCTTTACAAATACTAGTATCTTTTGATACTTTTGGTTTCATCTCTCTCTTTCTCTCTCTCTAAACCTCAACTCTTTTCAATGCAAATCAGTGATCCAAAACATTTTATTTATTTCTACCCTTGATTTTGTTTATTTTAGGAGGAGTTGGAGAAGTTAAATACGGCCACAGATGAAATAAACAAACTGGAAACAGAGCTTGATGTAAGTGACAGTGCATTTTTAATTTTTAATTAATTTTTTTACAAATAGTTGGCTGTAATGACAAGTCCTTTCACATGAATTGCTTGAGATGAAGAAAAAAATAATAAAATACATATTATTTTGTTTCAATATTTTTACTGTCCACTTTTTTTTTATTTTTAAAAATGTTGTTTCTTTAATAAGATGACCCATTTTAAAGATAGAGCAAATATATACCTAAAGGAATTAATTTATAAATTGAATAATTTAATTTAAACCATATCCATGGTGTCTGGCATACTCATATATGTTCATCAGTCTTGTTTCTGTGACAGTACTGTACTAGTATGTGACCATTAAATGTAATCATAACACAATGTGATACAGTATTCACGTCAATAAATCAGTGCATCCAGAACAGCGGACTAACAGATTCACAGATATGGCAACCCACTAAAAAAGCTTGTTGTGTAGACACAGCGGGGGTTATGCAACAAGCATTCAAGTGGCTAGGCCATATTTGATCCCCTGATCTGTAAGTTGGCTGTTCTAAGGCTTCGTTCACATGCAATGTCTATTTTCTAAATTCTATTTTCTATGTCTTATGATCACTGTCTGTGCCCTGAATATCCCGCCGCGTAATTACTGGCAGCGCGAGCCAGTAACTTATAGTAACTTATAGTAACTGGCTCGCGCTGCTAGTAATCACGCCGCGGGACATTAAGGGCACAGAGCATGATCATAAGACATACCGCGAATAGAAAATAGAATTTAGAAAATAGACATTGCATGTGAACGAAGCCTAAATGTGCTCATAGGTAGACTGAGGCCGACTCATAGTGGAATTCAAGTGAACATGGAATTTGTACTCTGTACCCCTTTACCTGGCCCATAGACATGATAAAACTTCTCCTTATGGTTTGATAACTATATATTGAACTGGAGTGGAATTCTGGTCAAGGATGATTAAAACTGAGGGTCTTTGTGGGCACCTGTTTGTCTTTCTGTACGTGTGTGTGTCTGTCTCAGTGTGCTTGTATCTGTAAGTGTGTATATTTGTGTAGACCCATGTTTGCACGTGTGCACGAACACGTGTGTGTGTGTGTAAATGTAATTTGTATTTATAAATAGCTCCTTTTGTCTGTCCGTCTGTCTGTTTAGACATTAGGTCACAATAAGCAATACATCATGTTCAACAACCACTCCATGATAAATAATATAGGTGAAGTATTTTGTGATGAAAAAAATTTAATGTATTTTCCTTTCTCATACCTGTATAAAAACATGTTCAAAGTTTTGCTAAAATATGCTGTGTTAGCCCCAGCCAAGCTTACCTCGATAATGGGCACTGAATTCTGTGACCAGAAATAACCGAAATGCTTGTAGATATATCCAGCTCGCTATATTGATCGTTGGCCAGGAAATTGAATTTTGGCTTAACTTTTCTAGTTAGTTAAAGTAGCGTTAGATTCACAATGTTCGGGGCATTAGCTTATTCACCTCTGCATTATTTATCATTGTTCATTTCCCTTACATTTCGGCTACATGTACATACATGTATATATGGGCAGGAGGGTGTCACTGGTTGATTTTTAAATATCTTGAACAGAATTTTAACATTTTGAACATCTTATATCAGTCATGATTTCACACATAAATTTTACAGTTTTTGTGTGTTTTGAAAGTTGAACAACTTATATGATCTGCAGAGTTGACATGGAGGGGCAGCTTCTCTTTTTCAAAACAATTTTGTCAGCATATTCCCACTGAGAAGAGTGTTATCGATATGGAGATTTAACAGTTAAAAAGGTGACACACATCAGATGTGAAGCTCTGGGTAGAGCTCATTTGACTTGGCAGCAGTTCCAATTATTATTCTAAACCAAACTAAATTATATTGGAGATAAAGTTGTAGATATAGGCGTATACTATAATATGCGTTGAATCTCTCATCTGACTATCACATGCAGCATCATTCGTGCATTTCTGTCATAGTGCTGCAGCATGTGACAGTCAGTCGTTTCATTATCAGGGAGGTTTAACGCAGGCAGGGGGGATGAGGTGTGAAAATACAAGATAAGATAAATACATTTATTAAATAGATTCAGTCACAGGTATGGAATGTGCATCAGAATTATTGGCATGGTTGCTTTTATTTGTGTGTGCCAAAAAATAAAGCCTGCAGGGCCTAAAAGCCACCAGTGAAAAAGTATCCACTGAACCATGCCAGTTACTGAACAACTTCACACAGTTTTACTGGCTAGGCTACAATTTCTTTGCCATTTGCCTCAGGGGCACAATTGTTGTTTCAGACTGATTGTTCAGTATATTACATATTCTGTACTAATGAATTATATTGATTACATTTTTTCTCTCAGGTTTTCACCCTGGACTTCATAAGTCACAGAAATTCTCTTCTCTTATCAGTTTATAAGACAGCAATTCCAGTGACATTTAAAACTCGGTGTCCTTTATGTGGCTTTAAACTTTGCTATATAGCATTTATGTCTTGTTACAGGAAGCTCGAGCACGCTTCCGAAGCACATTAAATGAGTCCGGCCACCGTTTAACACAGCTGTACAGGAAGTACAAGAGAAATGTAGATAAGGCTCGGCCTTATTATGATGCAAGAAGAGAGGCAGAGCAGGTAACCCACTTTTTTCACTTTTTTTCTCTCTCTCTCTCTCTCTCTCTCACACACAATGCTTCAGCACCTTTGTTGAAAGGAAAAATGAAGTTAATCTGCTAAGGTTATCTAAATTGTCAAAGTGTGTTATTTAATTTATTTATCTGTCCATTTGTTTATTTATTTACTTAGAAAACAGTTATCTGTGAGAAGCGACTTAATCTGTAGACTAAAATGAGTAACTGAAATTGTATGCAGACAAGCAGATGATCTCCAGGAAATTGAGAGATCAATATCAGCAATGTTCACTTGTGCATTTTGAGATAAAAAAAAAGAAGGAAATACATATTTAAAACTCCTGACAATTTCAGGCCCAAGAAGAGACCCACCGGGCAGCTCGCGAGTTCCAGCGAGCTAATAGCCTGTATAAAGCAGCCAAGGAAACCATACAGCTGGCCGAGCAGAGACTCCTGGATGCTGATCCCAGCGAGAAGAGGGAGTTCGACTCTGCCTGGCAAGAAATGTTGAACCATGCCACCATGCGGGTAAGCACAGAGTAAATTAAGGGGGTATGATGTTTGATGCTGACCCAAGGCCAATTACTGTACTAGTACCCTTGTAGAATTGGAATGCTGTCCTAGAATTTTACTTTTGTCATCATTTTCTGAATTTGAATTTCAGGAAATTCCACATTATTGCCTTTTTTCATTGGTCTGTGTTCTTTAATTTCTTGTCCTTGGTATCATTATGATCTTCTTGATATTTCTTAGATAAATTCTATTTGGCAGAGCTCCATGCACCTGGGGTTTTCTTAGAGAGTTATAATTTTTATCTCTGGTTATGATATCTGCAGGTAATGGAGTCCGAGCAGGAGAAAGGGAAGAGTGAGATGGAGCACCACAAAAAGGCTTCCTTCTATGAGGCAGCTCAACATAAGGTGCTGCTACTGGAGAAGAAGTTTAAAAGAGCCATTAGTAATTCCAAGTGAGTAAATATATGCCCTAGATAATTTTGATAATTGTGAAATAGACTATGTTATTTCTTTTATTTTGTGTTTTGTTGTGTTATATTAAGGTAAACTATACGCATTTGAAAATTTTATAAAGTTATATTTTCTGTCTTCTTATCCAGCAAAGCTATTATCCTTCCCAATTTTGACCTATAAAACCTAAAAATTTCTCTAATAAAAGCACCAGACATAGATGGATGTAGTTTCTTCTAAAATGTACAGGAAGATGTGCTGTTCTTAAGGAACTGTCATTTAGGACTAAGTCATAAATTGAAAATGGAATAAAAAAATGGAATAGAATTTATTTTGGTATTTAAATCCCTTTTCCCCTATACAGTATGTTTGTTAGTTTTTGAAATCTATATTAGGTGTCTTATGTTTTAAAATTTGTCTAATCTTAATAAAAAGTAAATACATTTTATTTATTTATTTTATTTTATTTTTAGACCATATTATGCTGTAAAATTGGATTTAGAAAAACAGCTTGAGGTAGGTGTCCTTAGATAATTTAATAATTAAAATTGATAAATAATAAATATATCATCACTATGTCGTATATCAGGGAGTGACATGCTATGTACAATTGAAATGGGATTATGTGCCTTTGCATACATGTATGCATGTGTATGTTAATGATGATTTTCTTTTAAAATTAGCATTTGTATGAATAATTAAGTAATGATATTTAAGATACTTTTTATTAATGCATAATCCCATGCCAGTGATTTACATGGACAAGAGATTCACACCATAACACACGTTACACACACACACACACACTTTATTTTCTTGTCTAATTTAGAACAATTCTGAAGTTGTCTCATTTGACCACAGATTTACACCCACCAGGACAAAACTGACCATCAAAATTAGCCGCTAAACAAAATTATCACCAACAAATCATCTATTTACAGCAACAGAAAATTGACGTGGAGGACCTCCAGAGAGCCATTAGTGCTTCTAAACACAAATATTCCGCAGCTCTCAAGAATTTGGAGAGAATATCAGAGGAAGTGCACCTGCGGCGGAAGTCACGCGTTGGGCAGTTCAAGCTTCCGCCACGTGAGCCTGGAGTGGGGGCTGAAAGTGTTAGCAGTGAGTCTAGCTTGCCGGAAGTTAACTTAGGTAATGACACATATACGGTACAAGTGGATGTGGTGTTGGTGTACTGTATTATTTAAGTTTACGTGTTTGGAAAAGAAATTAAAAGTTAGAAAGAATATCTTGCAGAGCTGTACCATATACAATGTAAAGAGAGATTTATCATGGTGTAAGAATTATTTTATGATTTTTTAAAGCTGGTTTTTGAGTAATGGAAAAACTTAAAAAATAGTAATAATTAAAACGGGTTTAAAAACATATATACATTTGTGTTTGCTTGTTTGTTGCAATCTTTCAGAATTCAATAACACAAAATTTATATATATTTTCAGACAAATTAGAAAAAGGCAGCTATGCTGGTGGGTTGAGTGACGACGACGATATAGAATCTGTGGATTCACGAGATAACGGCTTAGAAGACTCACTGGAGTGGAAACCTAGAAGTTTTTCCAAGGATTCGGACAAAAATGTGACATTTTCCACTGACCAGGAAGAAATAGATGCAAACTTGGACCATACTCCACAACAGGGGACTGTAGAGGGCGTGCATTCCGAGATGATCCCATCGGAGACCAGAGCCTCAATGGGAGATGGAAGCTCAGAAACCGAGCAGCCAGATGCGGTGCTGCCAACGAGTTCAATTTTGCTAAATGACAATGTTGATAATTTTGTTCCTCCTGAACCTTCTACAGAACTTCACCACCACCACCATCACCATCACCACCACCACCATCTTAAGGACCAGACCCATTTAGCACTGCCCCCTAGTGGTGGTGGTGCAAGTCATCCACATAACCGCCATAGTTCACATGAACAGCGCAGGCATAGTTTGCAGCCTCCTGACATTGTTGCAGCGACAAAGAGGAGAGCGAACTCCGTTTTAGTTATGCCAGGCCACTCAGAGTCCCTGCTGGAGCCTGGGGCACCTGTGTTGAGGGAGAGAAGAACAAGTAAAGTCACGCAGGGTTTGGCCCATCTGAATGTGAATGACTTGCTGCTGCAGCATGCTCAGGCAGACGGCCAGTCCTGATAGATATATCTGACTTGATCTTTTGTGAAATTATTCTCGTAGGTTTTTTTTTCTTTTTGGGGTATTGATGAAATCCACTGTGAAAATGGACTTCTTTGAGATATTATAAAAATATGTCTTCACGAGTTATGGAAATATAGTATAGTGCACTAGTTGGTTTCTTTTGATTATTTGAGATTCTAGTGTGAAAATAGGCCTCTTTAAGATATGGGGGAGATGCCTTCCACATTCAAAATGTCTCACTTTTGCTGATGTTTTACTTTCTCATTTAGGCACTTACAAATATGTACTTCCTGACACAGCCAAATAACTGCTCAAAAAATTGAGTCAACATTTTCAAGTATTACTGATGATTTTTGTTCTTTTCGGTGGGGGAGGGAAGCAAAGGGAGCTTATTCATATCATTGGATTTTATTGACTAAAATTATTACTGTATGTGGGCAAGGCATATCACAACAAGCATTTTTTTATATACATTTCTGCATGTTTTTAAAATATCCTGTAGATCACCCAACGTGTTCAGTCAGTATAGCACATCCTTGCAATACATTACTTATAAATAAAAGAAACTGGAAGCAGTGCCATTTTATGAAAATTTACGTGTGTGTAATATACTATTAGAGCTTCAGTATCCCAGATGGGGGTAGTGTTATAATTACCTGATATAACAAATGTGTATTCTGTGCCAGAGAGATGTTTGGCCAATACCAGTAGTTTGTAAAATGTTGTAATTAAGAGATTGGTAGTATGTTATGAACATGTTAATGGATGGATAAAGAGATTGGTATATGGATGTAGAATAGACATGTATGCCCACTGATATAATAGTCTTTTACTACTAGTTACTTTTTTTTTTTTTTTTTTGCATAGCATGGAAAAACTTGTGTATAAATGTTAAGTTTCTGCACATAACACTTGTTATCAGTAGGAATAAAGTAGCAATATACTCAAACTGTATAATGGTAAAACATGATGAGATTGAACCTGGAGATGATTTTCTATATTTTACTCGAAATAATATGGTGCCATCTGACAAGTTTATTATTATTATTATTATTGTTTTTTTAAGAAGGCAGACTTGTTGACTATACTCTGCCTGGCAACAACAAAAAATAAAATAAAAATCTAAGCACAATTACAATGAGTTATTGCTTTTTCATTCATTCACCCAAATCGTTTATTATTGTATATTTTATATGTAAATGTGTTTTCTAATGCAAGTACCAAAGGAAGAACGTAAACAGGAAAATGTGTACATGAACACTACACAAAGATTTTCATCACGCAAGATTTTCATCACAAGTATGACCCCTTCAAGATCAGCGTGCCTGTTGACGTCAGTCAGATTTTCTTGAAGATTAAGTTAGGGCAGGTGTGAATTTCACCACATACAATTCACCACCACTATTTTCACGTCTTCCGAAGCGATGTCTCGGCCTGGTTAGCAAGGAGGGTGGGGTCGTGACGCGCCCCCATGTCCGGCGAGTAGCGGCTGGCAGGGGGAGAGCGTCCTAGGGTTTCTGCCACCTCGCGGATGTAGTGTGAGGCGTTACCGCAGCAGAGACCCACGTACTGAATCCCAATGGCACGGGCCTCTCTGGCGAACTCTTGGATCTCTGTGCGACTGCACTGCCACGCGGGAAGGTCGAAGTATCTGATGTTGCTACCACCTAAAAATTTTAAGTATTTTTAATGATTTTTTAAAAGTTTTTTTTTATTTGACGAGTATTGTGATGAGTAGGCCTAAACGCAAGACCTCGCTCTTTTTCCCGTTGATTGATTACCATTGTTTCGATTTCATTTTAGTTTATTTAATTAATTTAAAAATTGCAGATGTCAACCAAAACTGCAGATGTAAGTATGAGACTCTAACTGAAAACAACTGCGATAGACCGGCTCTGGTTCATTTTCACAAGACAAATCACATATCATAAAAAAATATTTTATGTTTTTAAAACCGAAATGAGATATGTTTAACAAAAATAATAAGTCTATTTCTTTTGAGTGGACTGCTACAAATTCAACATAACATAAGTCTTAATCTGAAGTAAAAGCAAAATTTCATTTTTAAATGAGAGAACAGTTTCAAAAAAAAAAAAAAAGAAAGAAAAACAGTAATTTGAATTCATTTTTAAAGCTTAGACCAATTTTACGTCAAAAAGCAATTTGTGAAACCGACCCAAATTTTCTATTTCTTTCTCACTCTCTCACCTGGTCCGACCCCTGTCAACGACTGCATGGACGGCAAGTCCGGCGATGTCCGGTAGACTACGGGCAATGCACACAGCGGGCCCTAGTTTATCAATAATAATAATAATTATAATAATATACAGAAAAACAAGAGGTCATTATAGTATGTAGATTTATATTTTTAAATCATTATTTACATGAAAGTTGAAAATATGCAATATTATAAATAACTTATTTGATTTATTTAATTGCCCGATCATTTTGTTCATGAAAAAATTCAACAGTCATTTAAGTAATGACTGTCATCATTGTATCCGATCTGATTAAAATACGAGTACAGTTAGTCAGTAATTGTGGTGCTCTAAAACTACTTTAACTAGTCACAGTCTCCATCACTTCTTTTATCCACACCCACCTTACAGACGTTCCTAACTTCCTTCATTAACGGCAGCATAGTGGCTGGTCCACGTATACAGTTCAGACCAACAGCGGCCGCCCCAGCGTCCTCCAGTTTCTTTAATGCCTCCGTGTACGGGTGACCATCCCGTGTAGTGTCACCGAGAGAAGACAGTGTTATAACTGCGGGGAGACCTAGGTTTATACACACATAGCATGACAGGTACGACAGATTTTTATTTTATGCTCCCGAGTTTCAGAGGCCACTGGAAAATTATCTTTCTAATATCAGCATGCCCGTGACGGTCCCAGCTGATAAAATATTTTTAATGTACTGTTTTAGTAGAGATTTCGGTTGCAAGAGGTCTATGAAAATCAGGGTGCTGCATACATAACACGTATTTTGTGAATTCATAATTTCATCAATGTAGTGTTGAATCACAATTTACCCAACAGTGATTACTAAGATCTTAGTTATTTCTACTCAGGAAAGAAAGAATTTCAATTGGACGGTAAAGACAGTTTGAAAGTATAGGGTGAGTTTTTAGTGATATCCAAACGCGGGGCGACTTTAGAAAAATCACACAGGTTTTATGTATTCATTTCTTTATTTATTTATATTTTTTTTTTCATCACAATATACCGGTATATCGGCCCGTATGGAATACCCAGAAAGGATATAATAAACAATTAGACAAATGCGTTATCCCAGCAAAGAACGTTACTATAACGTTACCATAACGTTATCATAACCTAAAACGTTACGGTCACGTTATAATAACGTTTTGTGTTTCCCAGGGTAATCAGTTTTGCAGAACATGTCAGGACAGTCAGGGCATTGCGTTAAGAGCAAAGCAAGCACAATTTGTAATTTTAGCTTACCAAACTCCTTGATGGCTTCCAAGGCATACATGGCCTCCTCTAGGTCGGACAGGGTCTCCCCGACCATGAAGTCTACGCCTTCTTCATACGCCCACTGAACCTGCTCCTGTCAAAATAACAATTTTGTTGCTATGTATTTTTGTGTATTTTTCAATCTATATCCGTACTTAAAATGTTTCTTGATAGATTCACTTTATTTCTTTCATAAAATAACGACTAACACGACGTAAGGGGTGACCATGAGGGACTACACTGTTCTATGACATTAACGTACACATGGATAGGTTCTTCATCAACTTGTAGAAAATACTGGGGAAAAGAACTTTTCATCTGTATAGATATCTCATCACTGTTTGCAAATGATGATGGCAAATGTGAATGTCTGCAAAAACTTTGACATACAAATGTACTTTGAAACGAAATGAATTGATCAAAATATATCCCACGGGTGCTCCATCAGATAACATCATACCCTGAACATCTTTTTGGTTTCTGCAATAGCTTCACTGTCCCTGGCGATAAATGCCATTGTTTTGGACAGACTTGCCGCCATAAGCGTTCCTGTCTCGTCTGCCACCTCTCGCGCCATTTTCAGAGCTTTTCGGTTTAGCTTCTCCAAGTCGTCCTCTCTGCCGATCAGTTTTAGTTTCTGGCGATGAGCATAGTACTGTAAAAAGATGCCCTTTAAATCAACAATGTATTCAAAATCTACTATATATATGGAATCAGTTTAATTCAATTCGTTTAATTCATTTAATAATTTATATACTTTTAATAGGAATCATATAATTGCAAAATAACTGATAAAGATAATATTTATATGCTTCAAAGGTGCTCTTCGAGAGATTTACCCTCCAAAATGAATCGTCCAAGGTAAATGGCAATTCATTTTGGAGGGTACCCAAGAACTTCAGAAAACTTTCATTTAGAGGTGCTAAATTAGGAATGATAAGAAGCTTTTCAAGACCTTAAATATTAATGTAGGAGATTTCAAACGCGTGGAGATTATCTTTGACTGGAAGTCTGCAAAAATTTAGGCAAAAAAGACAGAAATTAAAAAGAACAAGCTAAGTAGTAGTGTAAAAATTACTTGCCGTGAAGGCAAGCACTACGTCGCTTCCAGCGTGGACAAACTCTTCATAGAGTTGTTTCACTATCTGCGGATGTTCAAGAACAATTTCTGGAACAAACGCTCCGGCTTGCAAATAACCCCTTCGCTCGAACTCAAACAAATACCCTTCTGCCACGATAATGCTCTCTCCGTCTTTCAGCCTCTCTTCTAAACCTGCAAAGGTGAAAGTTTATTTCAACGAGGAAATTTAAAAAATGGACATATTTTGATAATGCTAGTGCCACAATCTCCGTAATTCTTGTTAATAAATGATTCAAAATAATTTGAAAAAGATAGTTGTTAATTCAAAGGATTAAGAGAATGACCTATTATTTATTGATAAATCGTGATCGGATAATTATTCAAGTATTTGTCTACACCAAAATGTTTGAGGTGGAGATTTGAGACGGTACAAGTAGGCCTTCACGATGTACTTCTTGCCAAAACATGTACGGTTCTAATATAGGTATGCCTCAGATATGTATTTCTTAAAAGCTGAAAAAACCAACAGAACAAAACGTTTTATCCTTGTTTATCACCAGACGTACAGTTTTGGCACATACATATGTATTTGGCAGATGTACCTATTTTGACACTTTGCACAAGTCATTTAACGTTAACATCTGTAAGCTTACCTTTGATTGCCTTCCTCGTACTCATGGTGATGCGCGACTGTTATTCTTTACTCAAAATGTGTTGTATTCTGCTAAAAAGAAAGCATGATTGTAAGAGCATCGGTCACTTACCCCCCCCACACCCCGCTCGCCTTAGCTATGTATGGCCTTTTTCCCATCTAAACAGTATGATAAGAGAAATGATACAAAACCAAGCATGCTTCAGCATCCCTGTGTCCTACAATTTATTCATGGTTCAAATTTACTGCATATTGACTATATTTAATCGTTTTGCCCCTCCCCCTCCAAACCTTAGCAAAGCCAGTGACTATTCACAGACATAAACTGTATACACACTTGAGCACACACGAGCATGCACGCACATGAACTTGCGTTCTCGAAGGACTCACAGTTTATAAACATATGTACAACGAATTGCCTACCGCTCACTCTGCCATAACAATGAATCGAAATTGGCCTAGTTTGAAGTATGTCAACATATGTAAGTACAGTTATCTAAATTTGTGTAGGTAATTTGGATGTCTACCCGGTTTACACTGGCAAACTGGTGTGTTGCTAACTGAACAAGTTGAGACCGCAAGGAGAGGTAAACGGCAATTAAGGTGACTGAACCTATCTAAATGCAGCATGTCTCTAGTCCAGTCGCCAAATCTCTGCTCTAAATGAATGATTAGATACGACATATATCTGCTTTCCATGGATTATTAGCCCATGTTCTAATGCGTACGTTATGTTTGCGAAAAAAGGTGGAGCGTCTCATCGGCATGCCAAATTTTGGTCCCGTGTGAACTGGCTTTAATCCCAAGTGTCAAGCTAGGGATTGGAATATAAAACGGGATGATACAGCGGTATGTGAAGAAACACAGGTGTCACTGAGAAGTAGGTCACATCGTCAACCAAGGCACCTCGACTCCAAAGCATCGCAAATTGCGAATAGCGATATATCACCTTTTAAATCGAGTATATCATATGGGCGAGTAAATCCCGAATCATGGAAAGGAGGCAAAATTTTCGATTAGAGAAAATCAGTGTTAAGTTTTCAAACAATAGTTACAGCAAATTGTGGCATGTTTGGGACAGTGGCCTAAAAAGTGCCTATGAAACACGTAAATTGGCTGGTTGTATACACACATATAATAAAAGCGTAGGCAAAACCGACGAAGCCTTTCAAAGTTTCTACTTGTTAAGGAAAATCTGTTTATAACAAATGTGCGACATAACAGTGAATCGTGGATATTCAACAAAATGCTTACCATTAACGTTTATATGACTTATGTGGTTCTAGTAAAATAGTAGACAGGAAGACATTCAACCTAGAGTGTATACTGCTATACACATTAGACCTGTCAATTTAATTTAAATTTCATTTCATCACGTACAGTAGTTGTGCTTGACTTCTTTGTGTAAATTTGACGGGAGGAGCATTTCTTTTGCCCAAAAATACAACTCTTCAAAGGACTATAGAAATTGTGTGCCTTAAAATGAACGAACCACTTTCGATTTCATTGCGAAAGGGATAACGTTGTTGACATCTACCGGGTATAGCTATAGGTTTATACAAAACGCATAAAACACTTCAACCCAGAACCGATTCATTTATTTTAATAACAGATCTAGTCATCGATGGTGTTCCAATTCATTTTTAAATGCACAGTGAAAAGAAGCTTTCTTATGCTTCTATGCATCGTATAAAATCAATCCTGGAACTGTGTGATAAAATTGTCAGTTTCACAATATCACGAACCTCGTTGGTGTAGAACAAAGGGCATATTTCATAGCTTCGGATGCAGGTAGTGGCTCTCGTGTACGACTAATTCCCTCTTAATATCGTCCAGACAAGCACAACCTGAAAGTAGCAGGTGGCGACAAATGAATCCGGGGCGTCTTTGTGCCGTTTTCAAGATAGGATGAAGTCCTTTGCCATACATGGCATAATGTGGTCTACAATGCCAAAAAATAGTCAGCCATTTAAATGCTGTTCGAAAAAAGTCAATATGATACATCTGAATCATATGCTAGTAATGCTAACCAATCAAAATTCACTTTATCCCGAGACAAAAAATGACCCCTATGCCTTGAAATCACTTTACATACCTGATAATGCCATGGCTAAACTAAGCTCACTTTTCAATATTTCCAGAACTTGTCTGACTCCCGCCTCTCCCTGAAATTGTCTAGAGCAATTATATCATCAACACATGTGACATATCACAATAGCTTACACATTATTTACTTGGATTGGTTCTACGATTCCGAGACATCAAACTTTAAATTAATGAAGTGCTGATCTGAAAATATTTTTTGCGGGTTGAAAACTTTAATATCAACGTACGGAACAGTGATCAATAGATTCTAAAATACGGCGCAATGTTTTTTCTAAACCCCATATTTAGGAAGTCTCCGGCCAGTGCTATGTCACACCACTTCAGTTTTAAACGCGCCTCACGGCATAATCTTCGGTACTCACATCATACGCCAGGCCGTACAAGGCGGGTCTCCCAATAAACACAGCTCTGGCTCCTAAAGCTAAAGCCTTCAGCACGTCTGTTCCAGTTCTCACACCGCTGTCCAGGTACACCTCGCACCTGCCCGCGACCGCTCGGACCACCTCAGCAAGAACATCTATCTAAATATATGAGAATACATGGGGAACTTGAATTGCTTCTCTAGTGGGAGTGCCACATCATGTAAAGGCGTTTTCAAACGTCAAAGAGTTCATTTTAAGCTTTTTTCATCATTTAAAGTTGCAAATACATATCTAGAAATGTTTTGCGTGGAAGTAGTCGGTGGCATATTTGTTTCCCGTACAACATACTCGTACCGTTTTGAATAAACTAGATGCATCTCAAAATAGAATACTACCATTTAAATCTCAGTATTTATATTAAGATTACTGCATATGACATTATAAAATTAATTCACTTTTTGAAATATGTAAAGGAAAAAGAAGCATATCTATATCCAAGTCACCCACTGATGCAGGAACACAATCCAATCTTCTTCCTCCATGATTCGACACAAATACACCGTCCACACCGCAGTTGACAGCCTCGATAGCATCTTCCGCTACAAAGTATAATATAAAAAGATCTAATTGCTATCAAACGTTTAATTATGGTTATGACATTCAGAGGCTGCCAGTGCGTACTGAAAAAGGGAAAAACATTAGGTGCACGAATGCGCATGCGCAACATTCTTCCATGCATTTATTTTGAAATAAAACCACTTCCGTGTTTATGAGCTCTAACAAATCTCTAGTAAATAGCATCCATACCCCATTGAAGTGCAAAAGCCAGAAAGGAAAATGAGAATATTTAACAGTACAGAGAGACAAACAAACAAACAAATTGATTAATTAACATTTAACCTTATTTTAACAAAACTCGAAGAGCTCATTGCCCATAGTGTATATCAGTCTGAACAAAAGTCTTTTTTGTATCCCATATGAGTTTTACCTGTCAATACCCCTTTTACTATCAGCGGCAGACTACTAAACTGTTTTAACCATCGCACGTCTTTCCAACTCAACGCAGCGTCAAACAGATTGGAGGCAGATGCATTGAAGTCATAGTCTTTAGTGTCCTCATTTACCATGAAATTGCCCAGTCTGAAATACATCTTTACTTATTTTATTTCTGTGAAGATATTACTTACGGTGAAAAGCAAATATATACATGTAGGCCTATAACGATCACATTATTCATACGAACTCTGTCCAGAGCAAATGATAACAATTATAATTGTCATTTATTCATTTATTTATAATAAATATATGTAAAGACATAACTGTGTATATTGTAAAAAAATATATAGGGGAAAATTTATATATATATGTCTTAATATGTACTTGTTTGCAAGAAAGTGCAGCTACATTTTTACATATCCATATTTTCGTATTTACAATAATACAATGAGATATATACATTTACGTACGCTCCATATATCAGTAAAGCTCACCTAATATCTTTTGGCATGACAAACTTATTTTTGGTATCTGACAGTCTCCTAACTGACAAAGGAGTGTCTATAGTCAGAAGCAAGCCCTTGTACCCACTGCGTTCTGCTCTTCTCACGAGATGTTTCGTCATCTCGCGGTCCGGGGAGATGTACAGTTGGAACCAACGCAAACCTTGGGGCGCGGCATTGGCAACGTCTTCCATACTATAGGTGGAGCCAGTGCTCAAGGCCATGCATGTTTTCATCGATGCTGCAGCTGAAATTATACTTCTAGAATATACTAACAGTGTTAGGAAACTAGATTTTAGATGCTATACTAGCATTTACAAATGTAGTAGGGAACGGTTTTTGAAATGATCTTAAAGGCTTTTGAAATGTCCGGGAATTTTGCTATATAAGGCGTGACGCTCTTTCTTTATTCAAGAACCTTCAGTTTTTGCTATATAAGGTGTGATGCTCTTTATATTTCCACGAATTCTCGATTTTCGATTTTCTGCCATAAAATGTGTGATAGTTATATGCCTTTAACCACTGTACAGTAGTCGTCAGGTTGGCCTCAGGAGGCGCTGCTCACCTATTTGACGCACTACGTTCACCTTGTCCTACTTACCTCTCGCTGTGGCAAGTTCGCCATCGGGGTGCACCAATTTGTGAAGCCCTGATGGTGATATGCAGATTGGGAAGTCAATTGGTTGGCCCTGGATGGTAGTGGACATGTCCCTGTTTGTGACGTCTCTATGAAGAAAGCGCGGCCGCAGTCGGTACCTATGCGTTATACATGTAGATAAAGATAAAGACAGAGGATCATGCAGTTCATGTCTAAGCAGGGATACAGGCCAGGAATCCATTTACAACGTCTCCAGAAGCAGCAGTTAATCATTTGTAACCGTGTGGCAACATACATATTCAATGCACAATGCCCAATATATACATGTAGCATTCAAGCGCACACAGAGTTTATGACTAATACTTTACTGCAGATAAGCTTCATACACAAAATCTTTAACAACTTACATACATAGCTCATATATACTGTTACAGTTGAGCAACTCATGCGTATAGGCAAGGCTGCAAAACGGTGATACTCTAGCACCCCCCCCCCCCCAGCTCCTTTGGGATAACGTAACACTCCTGCTTGGAATATAATGTTAAAACTGTAACTGTTCCTAGTGGAACTATAAATATGGAAACCCCACATGATAAGCCCCCATACCCCCTTCTTAATGTCCTTCTTGATACCTTTTAAACGCCGCCCTGTTTTCAGCCAGTGTTTGCTCTTCGTTTGCGCCACTTCTGTAATACTCCAAGGTATGTTTATCGAGGTTGTCACAGGCATATTTTTCAAAGTCGTCCACGCATACAAGTTGCGGTGCGGCCATTTTGGAATTACAGCACATGTGTCAACTGCACGTCTTGTAAAACCGTGGGTGATAAACGGCCGGGTCATGTGGAGTCTGCTGGGCAGAACAGCGCCATGCATTTATACATACATTGGGATGCTATGTGACCATGGCGATATGCTAATCACTTAATTCTGTCCATTTAGACAAGCTTTAGAGAAGATGAAGGGCAGCCTCGAACCGCTACCCAGAAGCCTATTTCGCTTCTCGCGACATTTCTGCGTAGCCTCCATCGAAAAAAATCTCGGATATATCCTCGGTATAGTCTAGACATTCGCAACTATATCTCGATTATATCAGTTGAGACATTTTATATACTGAAAGTTGAAGATAGATTCATACATGTAGGGCCTAACCTTCTTGGCAACAAGAGAAAAGCGACATTTTGATTGCGTATATGTATTATACCTCAATTACGTTGAAATCTCTCACATTCCTTAAAATTAAAAAAAAAACTGAAGTATTCACAGTGTCTACTTACTGAATTAGAGAGTGATCACAGTGGCTATTGCTGTTGGTAGGATCTGTCAGATTGCTAGCGGTCGTCGATCGTCTGTCACACGTCCGAATTGGAGTGAAAGATCTTAGACAATGACAAGTACATGAATGACAGGTATGATGTCACAACATTGACGATCGTCGGCAGGGGGCGTGCTGTCTCCACCTGACCTGACTCACACACCTATTGTGGCCTAGCTTAATTGGCACATGATGAGCATGCCAGGTGGAGGAAGGAAAAAGCTTCGATGACAACAACATTTCAGAACAACTTGACTGCAAATTAAGCACGATTTTTCACCTTTGAGTTCCGTGACACGTTTTCATATCATGCTTTTATTATTTCTACAAGTATTCTCTGCCCCAAATGCACATAGATAAAATGTTATCTTACCGTGTTGTTAGAGTAACTGCTTTTTTTCTCTAAGCCCACGTCTTCATCCCCGTTCACCTTCAGCTAAAAAGTGACCAATCAGTTTTACGTCTTACACCAACACATGTCACTTCCGGCACAATCCGTCTCCTCCGGTACCCTCTATAAGTATTAGAAATAGTTCGCAACTGACAACTGTACAGTAGATATCCACAAGTGCTGTGCAAAAATGTATCTTTTTTAAATTTTGTGACAATTTTTAGATGTTTATATGTCCATCTGACATGAAATTCCATACATATGATCACACTAATTCACCTATTACACCTGTAAAAGTCAAACCTATTCCCCCTTCGCATTGTAATATGCACCTGAATGCTCTGAAAACCAGCACATGTATATTCCGAAACCGCCTCGTCGTCAGAATATCACTAAAAAGTAAATTTAGTCGTCATTTGAAGTTTTTAAAAATCATTTGACTATATTCCGATCCGACACGTCTTCTTTATCAGAAATACCATTGAAAAGTAGAGGTTTGCCTTGGGACCACAGCAGTCCCAGCTAGGTGTGGCCCAGTCAAGTCGCACATGGTCAGTGTCGACGGTTGATTGAATACTGTTATAGCGAGTTGACCTTCCGCAACAAGTGCTTAGCAAAAATTGACCAAATTGGTCAGATATTACGTGGTAACTTGGCGGGAGGTGACCAACGCAAGTGGACGAGTTTATTCCATGTAACATCTTTAGAGCGTGTTAGAGGGCCACTTTATTCGGCTTTAGGGGGTGTTTTAGGATAAAATGACAGTACTTTTTTCGCTGTATGTATGTCAAATAATACAATGTACACTGTCACCTCTCTCGCTGACGCTCGAGGTGTTATGGGATATATCGCCCGGGTGATAGTGTACTTTCTCACACATAATGATTTATTCCTAAACAAGAATGTAGTCAGGATCTGCCTGGACTTTAGTCTTCATTTTTTGCATGTATATAGCAAATACATTGGGTTTTACAAGGGTGTATACGTTTTATTTCCTAATCCATTTTATCATTAATACTCTCTAGGAAAACATACGCACCTAATTGTAAACATCATCACTCATTAAACTTAGCCTGCCTAGACAGATCTAACAGGATCGATCCATCTCCAAGCAGTTTCTCGCTAAGCTGCTTTAAGCTTAAGCGGCCTAGATGTCTGGGACGCCTACTGAAGCTGCAAAACGATAGTTAACAACCCCTAGCAGCTTCAGCAGGCGTGACAGACATCTAAGCCGCTTAAGTTAATTGCAATTTAGCGGGAATCCCCTTGGAGATAGATCGATCCACAGTTAATACGATAGGGTTTGGGAATGGTCCCTAAAAGGCGTCACTCCATACAGAAACTATAGGCTCCAGGCGGTCTCCTCTCCCGCCGCCATCTTCATCAGGTCAAAGGTCAGTTTAGCGTACTTGTGGGCGTGGCCGTCAGCCACAACGGTTCCTGCATAGTCAAGGTTGTAGCAGAGTCGGCTATTGACCCTCCAAAGGTTGTGAAAGAATAGCCTTGAACTGTCGTGAAGTGGATTAGAGCCGACAAGCCTTATGACACGGAGATGGTCAAAGTTTTTGAGAGGATCGTACCATTTGTCAAAGTCGCCGTGATATGCAGCACCAAAGTCATATTGCCGTCCTGGAAATACTATAAATCGTTTCATTGTTTTTTCATATGACAAAAGACGGTGCATAATTTTGCAACTCAGAAGCGCTTCGTCACTGGTAAGTTTGTCGTGGATTCCATCAGTCGCTTCTTTTGCCAGTTCCCAGAAGGTTCCATAGGTGGCAGCTGTGGAGGCCCTCAACTTGACGTCAGTTAGACTAATGCAGTAACCGAAAGAAGGGCGGATATCCGGTGGCATAAATCGACGCATATCGATCGGATATGTCATCACCATTTTAATGGGGCGTGACTTGCTTTCTTTCTTTACAAGATTTGCCAAGGCTATGGCGCCACTAGCTAAAAGTGCACCAGTTACGGACACTCCGCGCACCTTGCACTTTGCCATTAAACGTTCCGTGTCAACTGTGGAGTGTTTTAAAGCCACTGTCTTTGTACAGCCATCCTTCATGGCGTATTGTGGACGAAATCGCTTTACGTACTGACTTCTATTTGGAAAAACAAATCGGCCAAAAGTCTTGGTCAGCTTTACATAACCCCCCAAACGAAATGTCGTATTCCTTGGCAGAAGCAAGTAAAAATACGGCTGAATTGATACAACATCATCACCATCGACTCTCTGTGGTCTTGCATTCAGTATATGCAGTATTCTTTCTGTTAGGAAAAATGCTGAAAATCCATCTGCTATCGCGTGGTGGACCCCAAAGCCAAGTGCAGTTGTAAACGCATGCATATCACAAACGATCCGATCTTGTGGCAGGCGCATTACGTGTACTTTCCAAAGGGGCCCGTTCTCAGTGTCAAACCGCCAGCGTAATGTGTTTTCGTGGACTTCTTGCCACTCATCAGACGACAGGGTATTAGTGATTTCCAAGTCGACGCGAGGATTGTCCATGCACTGAAAGTATCTTCGTCCTTCTCGGCATGCAATTTTTAGACGCAAGTGTGGTATACTTTTCTGAAGTTCGATAAAAGTTCTTTCCCAAACGTCATTTGTCAAGTATGTTGTAGAGGTTATCCAAGGGGTGAAAGTGGCTGTGTTTTTGTAAGACTCGTGCAGCTCAGCAAGCACGTTTTCGAACGCTCCCAGTGGGCGGATAATCTTAAGGCAGGAGGAGAACGTTTTTGTCGCCATTTCCTCTATAAAACCACTGGAATGAGAACTGATGCATGTATGTTTCTTGCCATAAAAAGGGACACCTGTCTTTGCATATTACATGTGCACGCACAGTGAAACACGTTTAGGCGGATTTTGATACCGGTATGTTCTTTAATCTTACACAGCGATAAACTAGGATGTGCGTCTTTGTTTTTTTTTTTTTTTCGACGTGTGACCCATTTTCCTTAAATCACTGGTATTGATGAGGCTTTCATTATCTGTAAACCTTCGAAATAAAGTCAGTTTACTGACAATACAATAGGGCAGTCTGAGTGTTTTTAAACATTTTTAACTGTAAAACTCGCCATATGTGACATTATTTGCCCACAATGGAAAGAGCAGCACACCGATTTTACATGTCACCTGAAAATATACGTTTAAACGAATTCCTTGCGTTTGGGCATGCGTTATGTCTACTTTTAAAAAAGTAGACATCACGTGCAATTGCAAAGGAAGAAGGTTAAAAATATTCAAGAAGATGTATTATAATTTTGATACTCCTGAGACAGAGAGGAGAGCAGACAGACGTCGCCCAAATTTGATAATTACCCCCTATGCGACTTATAAAATCTGTACTGAGTGCCAGGGTCACGTAACTCGAAAGCATCGCGCATTGCGAATAGCGATATCACATAGAGGCTACAGTGTATTATTTGGGGTGAGTATGGGCGAGGTATGGGATCGAGACGCTTGCGCGAGGTCGCAATGCGCGATGCTTTCGAGTTACGGGCCCTGGTATCTTTAGGCACGTGGAGCTTCTAGGCACTAAGTACCAGCCACCTCTGTGTTCACAGAACCAGTCGCCTGCGTAACGTGTTTCAACTATGATTTCCGATTTTCAATATGCTCAACAAGCTGCCTTCTCGGGAATTCAGCATCCTTGTATTGGTAACATCATAGACGTATTAAAAGGCACTGTTACACTTACCGTATATATGTAGCACAAACGTATGAGATGAAGTGCACAAATGCAAGGGGTTCGTTAGATTTACGTTGTATACAAGTCTCGAGTACAAACGTTGGTGTACGTTTGCATGCGCGGACAGAAACATGTCTGTACGCTGCTTTTACCTTCTTTCTTATATGCTGTAAACAGGGTGAATTTATACACTCAAAGTTGTGCGTATAATCAGTCTCCCATATGTAGTCTACCCACATGTAAGGCCTACCTTTTTGCGCCAGGTGTGACAGAGCTATATTGCATTACGCAACATTCTATATATGATATTCACAGCATATAACACGTATTGAACTATTATATAGGGGTGTGACCTAGAAAAATATGCTTTAAATGGCTTTTAAAGGTTTTTGTACCAAGACAAGTCATTACGATTGATGTGTGCTGCCATCTATATGTATTATATATGTAACTTTTTAACAGTAATTTTACAGTGTACTCGCAAATGTACTTGCATGTATATTCTGCAATCCTGCGTGTCCAATTATCTGAATTTAAACAGTTTATTTTTGTTATTTACTTTCTCTACACAACCATGCATATGCATGTATTGGAACATGTACGTGAAAAAATTATATAATTAGCTAAATATATTCTGCTGCACAAACCACGCAGAAACACTTTGTTTACGTTTTCTCTCCCCACTTGAAATGTGATGCCTATACGCACCGACCAAAAACTGTAAGTGATTTACATACGTCGGCATGTCGATAGATGCATATGACAAAATAGGTTCTAATGTAAATAAACAGGAATGAAAGCGACACATTTCAGTGGCAAGTTTTATTTCACAAGATCAATATTATTAGAAACTTCCCGCGGCACAAGCGCTGCTCTTAAGCAAACCTCTTTTCTTCTAGGCCAAAGTGCAAATATAGATCACTGTCGACTCACTGTACAGTGAATAACCCCATACGTTGACAAAAGCCGCGTCAACAAATCACCAATATATGTAAGCCGGGCTTACACGTTGCTAATAAACATTACATAATACAGCCTTCCCATGTACTGTATCAGGTAGGTCTTCGACCATTACGGATTCAAAGGGTACGTTTTATACACCTTCCCTGTACATTTTCCTCTACGCTTTAAGGCATTTTAATGGCTGCTATTCAGTGACAGAGCAGGTGTACTGATTAAGAGGCATGATGAACCAGTTATGTTGTATCGGTAAACCGTCGATGACGAGGGTCTTGCCTGTATGTTCAGTGACGCGCCCTGTGCTTTATCTTTCAGTACAATTGGTCTTTACCAGCCATGCTTGGACAGATCCAGCGCTTCAGAGGACAGGAGTGAGAGTTGTCAAAAACCCCTCCACATCTGTAGCCTAGGTACTTGTTTTAAGTGCGAATCGATATTTTATTGTTGTCTAACTAGTAAATGTACGTGATACAGGAAGGCAATTTATGCCCGGTTTAAACAGGGCTGCGACCCATTCACGGCCAAGGCAATGACGAGAACTAGTAACTCTCAGAGGTTCATGTATCTGTCGATCTCTGTTTTCTTCAGCTTTCACATTATTTCCTAAACCAGCAATTACATTCAAATAAATTCTGATAATACCGGGCTTGTGATAGCTTGGAGAACGAGTTTTTTATCCTCTGGATATCATGATATTGAACTAGTGTTGAAAGGGGTATTTTTGCTTGTTTGTTAATAGTAGTAATAGTGTATTATTATCGATTCTAGGACAATTCCCCCCCCGGACAATCCCCCCCCCCCCCGGACTATTCCCCCCGGACAATTCCCCCCCGGACAATTCCCCCCCCAGGACAATTCCCCCCAAGAAATATATATTTATATACAAATATAAAGTAGAAAGTGTAAAGTTTAAAACATTTCATCTATTTTATTAACATTTTTAGTGTGATAGTATAACTTCACCATGCAACAAATTATTTTATAACAAATTCCCTTTTCATTGAGTACAAGTACAGGAAGATTTATTAAGTATCTAATGGAAGTATAACCACCTATCCTTCAGGTAAAAGTGGGGTAAACAGATGAACAGGTAAACAGATATTTTATAAATATTTTAGTGTGGTGGGTGGTGGTCAAGTAATTAAAAGTGACAAATAGTCACAGGGATACCTGGATAAGCGAGAAAATCTGTTTACCCCACCTCTCCCTAGAGATGCACCTTGATTCAAGACTTACTGAATCAAGGGGGGGGGGGGAGAAATAAAGCAATTAAAAGTAACAGTTAATTCATCAAAGGGCTACCTGGATGAGTGAGATCATCTGTTTACCCCTCCTTTACCTGGAGATATATATTCTTTGATCAGATTTTTAATAAAATGTTCTGTACTTCTATCTCGAAAATTTCATGTACTTGAACTCCAAGAAAATAAATTGTTTAATAGAATTAATATTATCTATCCTTGATTTGCATCATCACACTAAGAAATATTCAAAAATGGATGAAAAGAACTTTGAACTTTGTATTCTTTACTTTATATATATATATATATATATATATATATATATATATATATATATATATATATATATATATATATATATATTCTTCGGGGGGGAATCGTCCGGGGGGGAATTGTCCTGGGGGGAATAGTCCGGGGGGGAATTGTCCGAGGGGGAATTGTCCTGATACCATTATTATCCTATTGCATTTTTATATTTCTTCACATTTTCCTTTGTTTATATGGGTTTCCGTTATAAACTTAGACGTCTCTCAGTTTGAATCGAAGAATTGCATTTAACTGCTTAGTTAAAATTTCAAGATATTCTTTTCTTGTTTCAGTTAACGTGATTCAAATGGAAAGTGACAATGTCCGCAAAAAGATGCCATTCACCTTCTACCACGAGGACCCTTCGCTCTCTTGGACACTACGAGAACTTGCTAGCCGCAATGCATGAGTGCAAGAACACAACGGTTGCCTTCACCTCGTGGATTAACTCAAAACTCTTCCTCTCTGACGATGTTTGGAAAACCTCCCTTCAGCTGCTCCAGAAAAACATCCCGCATCTTCGTCTTAACATAGAATGGCAAGACGGCAAAAGGTACTTCAAGTATATGGACGACCCCTATGTGGATATGGAGATCGTGGATGTGACGTCAGACGACGACTGGAAGATGGTGCACGAGGATATGATGCGCGTGCAATTTCTGAAAGAAAATGCCCCTCTTTGGAGGGTAAAAATTTTGCGCATGCTCAGACCAAGTGACATCTCCCACAAATCGGACTATAGATCATATGCACTTAATGGGTATCCATCATTTGTAGTGTTTGGCATTCATCACGTTATTTTGGATGGAACATCTTATATATTGATGTTAAAGAAGCTACTTCAATACCTCAACGCAGTTTCAAAAGACGACCACATTGAGAAGGACGAAGTCGTCACATTCCATCGAAACATGGAGGCACTCTTGCCCCAAGACCAGATGGTATTCAAGTGGACAGACTATTATAAAGTGTTAAAAGAAAGAATACACAGTTTGTTTCCGTACCACAGTCCGTGCATGAAGCGTTTTCCACCACCACCAAATTCAGGCGAGGAATATACAAAGACAGTAGCTTTGGAATTCACAATTTCAGAGACGGAAAGACTCATAGCAAAGTGCAAAGAACACCAGACAACTGTCCATGGTGCCTTGGTGGCTGCTGCGTCGATTGCCCTTGTTAATGCCATTAATGCAGGAGCTACGCCACGACCAGCAGACGTCCCTACCTCCCACGCTGTTAATATGCGACGTTTTATGCCACCCGAGTTTCAAAATGCGTTCGGGCTTTTCTTTGGCTTGACGAACATAACAGTGAGTGTTCCTGCTGTTGCCACTTATCAATCGTTTTGGGAACTAGCCAAAAGCTCAAAACATGCACTTCACGCAAATTTAAACAACGGAAATGTGATACAGGGTTGTAAAATCCGCGGCCATCTTTTACCAGACGATAACAGTGTAAAAGGATTGCTAGCATCTGATCAGTGCAAATATGATATGGGTACATCAAACATAGGAGACTGTGACAAGCATTGTCCTCCTGGAGAAGCAGACGATAATGTTCACGCCACGAGAATCGTCACTTCCGCCGCAATGCAGAATTTGTCAAAATTGTTTTATCATTACTTGCACAAATTTCGAGGTCGCTTCTGTTACAATCTTGACTATGGGACCAACTGGGTTTGCGAAGTGAACGCCATTAAGCAAGCTGAAATGACAGTGGAGCTGATGAAAATGGCAGCAGGGGAGGAGAAATATTAGAAATAATTAAGAAATAAACTTGCGAAGTATTTGTTTTGTGCAGTAGGTCATTTAGGTTACAGAGGGTTTCAAAGATTGATATACATGTAGTAGAGGAAAGGAGACTGAGGAAAAAGAGAAAAAATATTGGCTCAAAATAGACTGAAACATTTTATGAGAGCCCATCAACAGTAAAAAGAAAAACTTGAATAATAGCTTTGAGACTAGATTGAGTAATTTTCGCACTTGTACATAGCTCTGTACAAATGTATACTGGTACATAAATTAAACTGAATGTATTGAAACGCCCGCCCACTTCGCGATGTTGTTCGGGATCGGGGCGGATGTTGCGATCCTGTGGGAAACCATATCTCAAGCTAATGACAAGTGTGTGGATTTCTGTTCAATATTAATTAAAATCAAAAATTAAATATAGTAAATAATGTTACCATGCGTTAATGTTATAATGCAAGCAATTTATAAATACTGATCATGCTTGAATCTCTGATTTCGGTATCTCTTTCAAAGTTCTAGTGTTTCAGTCTTCTGATCACAATGTTCTGTGATGTTCTTCTGAGATCTTTCGTTGCGTTGGTTCGTCAAAGTTCAGCTAGCGTTTCGCCGAGCTTTTGTTGGTCTGAATGTAATTTGTCCTTAACATGTCCAAACTTGATATTTACAAAGCTTTTTTTCTATTTTATTCCGGAAGAATGTATTTTCTAGTACAGAAATAGTGATTTATTCAAGCGGTCCGAAGGAGTGAACGCGTCTCCGTTCCTTTAGCCAAAACTCGCCTAGCGTTGTATAATATAGAATATAGATGGCAGCACATATCACAAATCAATACTATTAGAGACTTGTCTTGGTACAAGAGCTGCTCTTAATTAAATCTTTTTTCTAGGTCACTGCAAATATATATCACCGTCGATTCACTGTACTGTAAATAGTACTGTGAATAACAGCGCACGTTGGAAAAATGCTGCGTTAATAGGATTCAATATAAGCCTATGCCGTGCATAATATGCTGATAATACACAGTTCATGTCTCAGGTAGGTGTTTGACCATTACGGGTTCAAAGGGTACATGTACATCTATTCCATAGTGCACCTTCCCTTCTACTGTTGTAGACATTTTAATGGCTGCCAATCAGTGTCAAACCTGGACTACTGATTTAGAGGCATGATATTGATAAACTAATTACATTGAAATCGGTCGACGACAAGGGTCTTGACTGTATGTCCACGTGACGCGTCCTGTGATATAAAAGCACCGGTATTAATGGCCTTTAATAACCTTGCTAAGACAGATCGAGCGTTTACGAAGAGAGGGTTGAGGGAAGCTGTCAAAAACCACTCCGCATCTGTTGCTTACTTGTAGCCAAGAGCAAACTGATACTGTATTGTTGTACGTAATGTACTAGTATATGTACTTGAGACTGGATGGCAATCAACGTCCTGTTTCAACGGGACTGTAACCCATTCACGACCACGGCAAGCACGATTACTTATAGTCAGATGTATGTTTCGTTCTCTGCTTTCGTCAATTTCCTCGATTTTTTTAAATCAGAACCAGGCTTGTGATAGATTGCAGAACGAGTTTTTTCATAATTTGGATATCACGATATTGAATTAGTGTTGAGTTTTTTTTCATTGTTAATGGTAAGCTTTGTTGAAAGGGTCAAAAGTAATCAATAATGACGTCTTCGCTATTGCCTTTGCAGTTGCTGTTTTTTTTTTAATATTCTTTACTTGAATCCGGCTTCATAGTCTGATTTATTGAACGTCCTTTCTGTTATGTCAACATTTACACCATTGACGTCTGCTTTATTACTCAATTCACATTGCTGGTCTTTAGTGATAAGACATGAGCAATTGCGTGTATACACATTTATCTGGTTGTTTGTGACCTGTGAGATTAAAACGTTCTTTCTCTCTCTCTCTCTCTCTCTCTCGGGTCTGTGCGTATGCGTGTGCATGTGCCCTGTCGTGTCATGAATATAAATACAACAAACGTTTAACCTTTTGCAAGCCAAACACGAAACTCCCTTGAAACTTGAACATTGTACATCCAATCCAAAAACGTCTACAAAATAACGACTGATCTTACAGTTTTTAATTTGTAGTCACTTCCTTTATGGAGATGTCCGATGATTGTTACACTACTGTATTAACTGTGTTTTCTATTATTATGTTGTTGCATAGTTTCACAAACTTTTCCAGCATATTTTTCTATGTTTATTTCGGTTTTCCATTAAAAACTTGCACGTCTCTGAGTTTGAAACGAAAAAATTCATTCAACCGCGTAGTTAAAATTTTCAAGATTTTTTTTATATTTCAGTTAACGTGATTCGAATGAGAAGTGATAATGTCAGCACAGACACCCCTTTCGCCTTCTACCAAGAGGATCCTTCGCCCTCTTGGAAACTTCGAGAATGTGCTGGCCACAATGCATGAGTGCAAGAACACAACAGTTGCCTTCACCTCGTGGATAAACTCAAAACTCTTCCTCTCGGACGATGTTTGGAAGACCTCACTTCAGCTGCTTCAGAAAAACATCCCGCATCTTCGTCTTAACATAGAATGGAAAGACGGTAGAAGGTATTTCAAGAATATGGACGACCCCTATGTGGATATTGGGATCTTGGGAGTGACGTCAGGTGACGAATGGAAGACAGTGCATGAGGACATGATGCGAGTGCAATTTCTAAAAGAAAATGCCCCTCTTTGGGGGGTTAAGATTTTGCGCATGCCCAAACCAAGAGGCGTCCCCCACAAAGCGGACTCTTGCTCGTATGTACTTAATGGGTATCCAACAGTAGTAGTGTTTGGCATCCATCACTCTATTTTGGATGGAACGTCTTATGTATTGATGTTAAAGAAGCTACTTCAATACCTCAACGCAGTTTCGAAAAAAAACACCATCGAAAATGATGAAGTCGTCACATTCCATCCGAGCACGGAGGCACTCTTGCCCCAAGACAAGATGGCATTCAAGTGGACAGACTATTACCAAGTGATAAAAGAAAAAATACACAGCTTGTTTCCGTACCATAGCCCGTACCTGAAGCGTTTTCCGCCACCGCCAAATTCAGACGAAGGATATACGAAGACAGTAGCTTTGGAATTCACAATTTCAGAGACGGAAAGGCTCATAGCAAAGTGCAAGGAACACGAGACAACTGTTCATGGTGCCTTGATGGCTGCTGCGTCGATTGCCCTTGTTAATGCCATTAATGAAGGAGCTACGCCACGACCAGCAGATGTCCCTACCTCCCATGTTGTTAATATGCGACGTTTCATGCCACCCGAGTTTCAAAATGCGTTCGGTGCTTTTGTTGGTTTAACGTACTTAACGGTGAGTGTTCCTGCTGCTGCCACTTATCAATCATTTTGGGAACTAGCCAAAAGCTCAAAGCAGACACTTCATGCAAGTATAAACAACGGAGATGTGATACAAGGTTGTAAAATCCGCGGCCATCTTTTACCAGACGATAACAGTGTTAAAGGATTGCTAGCATCTGATATATGTAAATATGATATAGGTACATCAAACATAGGAGACTGTGATAAGCGTTGTCCTCCTGGTGAAGCAGACGATAATGTTCACGCCACGAGAATCGTCACCTCCACCGCGATGCAGAACTTGTCCAAACTGTTTTACCATTACTTGCACAAATTTCGTGGTCGCTTCTGCTACAATCTTGACTATGGAACCAACTGGGTGTGTGAAGTGAACGCCATTAAGCACGCCGAAATGACAGTGGAGCTGATGAAAATGGCAGCAGGGGAGGAGAAATATTGGAAATAATTAAGAAAAAAACTTGCGAAGTATTTGTTTTGCGCTGTAGGTCATTTTTGTTACAGAGGGCTTTAAAGATTGATATAGTACAGAAAAGGAGACTGAGGAAAAAGAGAAAAATATTGGCTCAAAATGGACTGATGGAAGCCCATTAACAGTTATAAGAAAAACTTGAACAATATCTTTGAGACTAGATTGAGTAATTTTTGCATTTGTATATAGCTACATGTATGCACACGAATGCACTGGTACATAAATTAAACTGAATATATTGAAACGCAGGCCACTCCGGCGTCGATGCAGCCCGAATGGGGCGACTCAATCTTGTGCGGTATTGGGGCGGATATTGCGATCCCGTGGGAAAGTATATCTCAAGTTAATGACAATAGTGGATTTCCGTTCAAATATATGTTAAAAAAAGAAAAATAAAATGACAAACATAACAAATTATGTTACATGCGTTATAGTTTGGTTAGCACTTTATAAATACTGAACCTCTGATTTCGGTGTCTCTTTCAAAGTCTTAGACCAGTGTTCTGGTCACAGTGTTCTGTAATGTTCCTCTGAACTCTGTAGTTGCGAAGATTAAAGTCACTTAAGGTTCCTCAAAGTTCAGGTAGCGTTTCACCGAGCTCAACTAGTTTCACAAAGCACACTTAAATTATTAGTAGTGTTAATTCAAATTCAAACAGTAGACCACAACTGTGAAGACAAAGTTAGTCTTTAATTTCTACGACAACGTCTTTAGTAGCTTCCAGACTATTGGTATGGCCTATCGTCTGGTCCGGAAATGCTGTAGATGGCAGCACATATCACTAAATATTACTATAGACTTGTCTTGGCACAAGAGCTGCTGTTAATAAAAAAAAAAAAAACATTTTTCTAGGTCACAATGCAAATATAGATCACCGTCAATGCACTGTACTGTGAATAACACCATAAATGCTGCGTAAATGGAACACCAATATAAGCCGTGCTCTACATAATACGCTGATAATGTACAGGGCGTGTACGTGATGCAGCCTTCCAATGTTTCAGGTAGGTGTTCGACTATTACGGATTCAAACGGTACTTGTAAGTCTATTTTATGCAGCTTCCCTGTACACTTCTTCTACTATTTGAGAGAGTTTAATGGCTGCTATTTAGTGACAAAGCAGGACTAGTGATTTACAGGCATGACGAACCAATTACACTGTACATAGTAAACGGTCGACGACAAGGGTCGTGACTGTATGTCCACGTGACGCGTCGTATGATATATTAAGCCCCCTTATCCTGGACGGCGTCCTTTGTGCCTCCTTTCTCAGACCCCTGTGTTGTCAGTTTTCACGGTCGCACAAAGGACGCAGAGAAGACGCCGTCTAGTGTAAAGGGGGTTTAGTATTAGAAGTCTTTAGCAACCTTGTATAGACAGATCAAGCGTTCAAGGGAAGAGAGGGTTGAGAGGTATTGTCAAAAAGCACTCCACATCTGATGCATACTTGTTGCCAATAGCAAACTTACGCTGTATTGTTGTATAATGTACTAGTATATGTACTTGGGACTGGATGGCAATCAACGTTCTGTTTCAACAGGGCTGCGACCCATTCACGACCATGGCAATCACAAATACAACTAGGTGTCAGATATAAATATATAAGCAGAGAACGATATATATATATATATATATATATATATATGTCGTTCCCTGCTTTCGTCACTTTTTCCCTTTTCTTCAGAACGAGGTTTGTGACAGATTACAGAACGATTTTTTTTAATAATAATAATAATAATTTATTTTTCTATGGCGCATTCCATTAAAAATCTCAATGCGCCTTACAACATTCACTTAAAAGAGCTAAATAACACAATACTAATATAAGAACACATTACAATTTTAAAGGACTAAGAACTAATTTAAAGAACCAATTATTCATATTCTAAAATGATAAGAACCTAAAGTGACAACATTTAAAATTAATCATAAAATTACAGTACACCTTATTAAAAACTAAAATTAACTATATGATAGCTACTGATAGGCTATTCTAAAAATATGAGTTTTCAAAAGCTTTTTAAAAGTATCTATGTCACCTGCTGCTCGTATTTCAGAGGGTAGAGTGTTCCAAACTTTGGGAGCATATATCATAAATGCCCTTTCACCGTAAAATTTACCAGCTTTTTTCTCTAAGACACTGTGTTCTAAAAGTAAATGACTAAAAGTTGAAGACCTGGTAACTCTTCCATGCTGATGTTGCTTCATAAGTTCTGAGATATAAAGTGGTTTATTCTCAGTGACTGCTTTAAAAATGACACATAAAATTTTAAATAAAATTCTCTCTCTTACTGGAAGCCAGTGAAGTTCCATCAAAACAGGTGTTATATGCTCTCGGCTATTCCATCCCATTTTAGTTACCAGCCTAGCTGCAGGATTTTGAATTAAATGAAGTTTGTTCAGATGATTTTTGCCTAAACCATATAAGAGACTGTTGCAATAATCAAGCTTAGAAGTAATGAAAGCATGGACTAGTTGTTCAGTTGAAGTTTTTCATACTTTGCATATCATGATATTGAACTAGTCATTTCATACTGGAGAAGATGACTGATGATAGGTGCACAATTGCATTAACTGTGTATTCTATTATTATCTTGTTCCATTGTTTCATAATGTTTTCCAACATATTTTCCCTTTGTTTATTTCGGTTTTCCGTTCATAACTTACACGTCTCTGAGTATGAATCGAAAAACTACATTGAACCGCTTAGTTTAAATTTTTTTTATTTCAGTTAACGTGATTCGAATTAGAAGTGATATATAATGTCAGCACAGGCAAACTTTTTGCCTTCTACCAAGAGGATCCTTCGCCCTCTTGGACACTTCGAGAATGTGCTGGCCGCAATGCATGAGTGCAAGAACACAACAGTTGCCTTCACCTCGTGGATAAACTCAAAACTCTTCCTCTCTGACGATGTTTGGAAAACCTCCCTTCAGCTGCTCCAGAAAAACATCCCGCATCTTCGTCTTAACATAGAATGGAAAGACGGCAAGAGGTATTTCAAGTATATGGAAGACCCCTATGTGGATTTTGGGATCTTGGATGTGACGTCAGACGACGACTGGAAGACGGTGCACGAGGATATGATGCGCGTGCAATTTCTAAGAGAAAATGCCCCTCTTTGGAGGGTAAAGATTTTGCGCATGTCCAAATCAAGAGACGTCACCTACAAAGTGGACTCTAGCTCGTATGCATCTAATGGGTATCCAACAGTTGTAGTGTTTGCCATCCATCACTCTATTTTGGATGGAACATCTTATGTACTGATGTTAAAGCAACTAATTCGATATCTCAACGCAGTTTCGAAAAACGACCCCATTGAGAATGACGAAGTCGTCACATTCCATCCAAACACGGAGTCTCTCTTGCCCCAAGACAAGATGGCATTCAGGTGGACAGACTATTACCACGTGATAAAAGAAAGAATACGAAGTTTATTTCCGTACCACAGCCCGTACTTGCAGCGTTTTCCGCCACCACCAAATTCAGGCGAGGGATATACGAAGACAGTAGCTTTAGTGTTCACAATTTCAGAGACAGAAAGGATTATTGCAAAGTGCAAAGAACACCAGACAACTGTTCATGGTGCCTTGGTGGCTGCTGCTTCGATTGCTCTTGTTAATGCCATTAATGAAGGAGCTACGCCACGACCAGTAGATGTCCCTACCTCCCACGCGGTTAATATGCGACGATTCCTGCCACCCGAGTTTCAAAATGCGTTCGGCCTTTTCATTGGCTTAACGTACATAACAGTGAGTGTTCCTGCAGTAGCCACTTACCAATCATTTTGGGGATTGGCCAAATGCTCAAAACAGACACTCCACGCGAGTTTTCACAACGGAGATATGATTCAGGGTTGTAAAATCCGCGGTCATCTTTTACCAGACGATAACAGTGTGAAAGGATTGTTAGCATCTGATAAGTGTAAATATGATATGGCTACATCCAACATAGGAGACTGTGACAAGCATTGTCCTCCTGGTGAAGCAGACGATAATGTTCACGCCACGAGAATTGTCACCTCCACTGCGATGCAGAAGGTGCCCAAACTGTTTTATCATTACTTGCATAAATTTCGTGGTCGCTTCTGTTACAACCTTGACTATGGGACCAACTGGGTTTGCGAAGTGAACGCCATTAAGCACGCCGAAATGACAGTCAAGCTGATGAAAATGGCAGCAGGGGAGGAGAAATATTGGAAATGATTCAGCAATAAACTTGTACAGTGTTTCTTTTGCGCAATATAAGTTCACATATAGATTGTAAAGATTGATGAGAGACGGAGGCTGAAGAAAATAGGAAAAACATTGGCTCAAAATGGACTTCACCATCCAATGGGACCCCATCAACAGCAAAAAGAAAGACTTGAACTGTAACTTTGAGATTACTTTGAGTATTATTCACAATTGTACATAGCTTTGCACACAATGTACTGGTACATAAATTAAACTGTATATATTCAGATGCACCAACAACTACGACTCGGAGTTATTGCATAACACTTGATATAATGCGATCACGTTTAACTCGGCTACTGCCGTAAAAAACGCTGGGCGTGATCATTGGAAGAAGCATCTACATTGCATCAGCACCAAGTTTTGGTTGAAAATACAATATCAATCACTGACCACAATTTTGACATTTTACTTAGATGTATATGGAATAAGCCCTGGTATAAAGCTGGTAAAACTTTGGGATTGACTTAATTTAAACAAACAATTATTTGTGTTTCCTGTAAATTTTTGGAAAACTGCATTAAGCGAAGTGTTCGAACTATGTTAATGTCGTTACAGTTGTATTCATTATAATTGAACTTTTCGTGAATAAAATCATTTAGCACAATTCAGAAATGAGAAGATAATGCAAAATACGAGAATAAAAAACTGTTTATTTGATTCTATAATATAATATAAATCTCTCCTTCCAATACATCAGAAACCAAATGAAACCGCTACATTCAATGGTAATACCCTCTTTTTCATTACATTCAGGTAACGCATAGATATACAAGTACTTGAATGGCACACAAACACAGTTGTTAAACTTTGTTTACAATGAAAGTAAGTTGTCCCACTGCTTTCCAAAAGCTGTATATATCAGATAACAAAAAAAATAATAAAAATAAATAAATAATATCATCTTGTAACAAACTTTTAATCTGAAATCAAACCCTCAACGAGGGTTGAGTCTTAGTAGTCATAAAAAAGGTAAAATTATGAGTTTCTGCTAAAATGGTAAAAGCAGTAAGAATCATCTGGAAAAACTGAAATGAAAATTGGAATTAATGTATTGCGTATGGTTTAATGTCTTCAATAAATTGTTCTTCAACCCTGCATGTAAACATGAAAAGTTATAGAATCAAACCAATTAAATAAGGCTGTGTATATACATATCCAGGTAACTTTCTGGATTTCAGCATTCAATTCAACAAGAAATGTTCCCTTTCATTTGCTAAAAAAGAACATATCAAATATGCATCAATATACCATTGTATCAAAAATAGTATAAATGTATACATAATTATATATACGTTTGTAAATATTAGGTATCAAAATGTACATAAGTTTAAGATCATATAAAAATACACAGTCACAAATTGTAAAATCTTCACTAAAACTAAACATTTTTTCATTTGGCAAATCATTGTACAATGCACATGTTCAACAGTGAAGACCCTTTGGTAATCTATGGACTAGTCTGCCAAGAACAGTTGTAGCGCTATATATGAAAAACATATAATTATTATATTTATAATAAAAATTGGGCTGTTTATCTAAACACAAGTTTCATGTGAAAGTCTTTGAAGCAAAATGAATAATGAATCCAGGGACTGCTTCATAAAGGAACTTAGGTCCAAACCTTTGTCTAAGCTTTGAGACAAAGGCCCCATTCACATGACAAGTCTATTTTCTAAATATCTATTTTCTATTCGCGGTATCTTGTGATCACGGTCTGTGCCCTGAATACCCCGTGGCGTAATTACTGGCAGCGCGAGCCAGTTACTTCCAAAGCTGTAATTAATTCTGGGCTGCCCTCGGAGTGATCACAAGATACCGCAAATAGAAAATAGATTTTTCATGTGAACAGAGTCAAAAAGTTTTGGGCTAGTTTGAAAAGCTTGAAGTTTCAAACCAACCCTTGATCTTATTGAAGTGGACAACTATGGGTTTGTCAAAAAGTAGACCACATTTTTGTCAATTTTTTTTTAAATTTCAGATTCAATTAATTCTTGAAACCAGCCCCTGTAGATTACTTTATATTTGCTGTAAATTCATGATATCATTGTAGCATCCTCTACTTCAACCATGAGCACCTCCTGAAATCTTAAAATGCTAAAAAAAGTTTTACAAATTGAAGCTAATCAAAACAAAGGAGTGTCATCTGCTTTAAACCAAAAGCAATGCCTGAAATAATAAATTACTGAGGATTATGTATAACAGAATAAATTAATGAAATATATCACAAAAATATACGACCAATGGCACCAGGGAAATATGGAAAGGTTATCGAGGCATAGACTTCCTTTGGACTGAAAACTAAACACAATAAAAATATTAGATATCTGACACAAAAATGAATTGGTAAATTAATAAAACTCACAATATATGAGGACCAGCATCTGTAAGAAATATATATATAGCAAAAAAAAAAAAAAAAAAAAACAAACTCTTGGCACATTCTTCAAACACGAGAATTAACAGTCATAAATAAATTCCAACAATTTCAAAATGTGTAATGCTTAACTACAATATGAACTGTTTTATACAGAACAGTGTTAACAACATATCTGTTTACATTAAAACCATGGTGACACTTGACAATTTTCAAACTTGGTAAAAAAAAAAGAAAAGAAAAAAAAAAAAAAAGGAGCAGCTCATCATGCCTGGCAACTCACAAGGTTTCCCTTCAGTGTAGAAAATAGCACCATGACAACTAATCTATAATATGTATCACATAATTTTTTTCACAACCATTCATAAAGTGCCTGCTCACTTTGGAAAGGTCTAATAATATATACATTTCACATAACATGGATATACAAAGTGAAACATTATGTTTGAGGAGGGCCGTATTAGACAATGTCTTCAAATCACCAATTATATTATGTCTTACAAATGACCAATCAAATTATACACGGCCAATTATATTTGACCAATAACATTATAACATGTTATACTTTTGGCAAATCATATCACATCATGTTTACATCTAACCAATCACATTTCACCATAATGACACAACCAATCAGGTGACTGTTCATCTTGCGAGCACAAGACCAACACAAAACACAGTACAGCAAAATGTATCTTTAAAAAACTCATTTTTCAATAAAGTGAATTCATGTTCATGTACTACAATTGTTTGCAAACAACTGGTAAATTAACAGCAAATAATTGCTTAAGCACAATTGAGTATTTAAGACATTTTTGGTTTTCATGATATTTTTATCTATCCTTAATTCGACCAATATTTATCTTATATGTTTACTTCTTCAGATGAAAATGATATTTACGATATCTGTATTTGAGTATTTTTCTAAAAACAATTGCAATATGTTGCCATGATTTAATTGCAAAGTGAAGAGTCCAAAATTTCTTAAATAACAATATTATTAAATTTTCCACTAGAAAAAATCACTTTGTCTAAGACACATTACTCTAACACCGAACTGGGGAAAAAAAAACTTTCACGAGACACGAAAGTAAATGAAAACTGGACTCGAAGATTTACCATATCAGCCTATATGTGCGCATATGTACATTCGAACCCTTCAAAATCTACACCACCATAATGCATTACAACATATAGGCATTCTAGAACTGCACCAAGCAGCACTTATACAATCAAAATGACATCATTGGGGTTAAAGACCTTAAGAGACTATTCACACTTTGATATCAATTAACTTCTGAAGAAACTTTAAGTGTCGCTGCAATACCTGTAAACTGTAAACCACAAACACGTCAAAGACTTCCTATCTGGCATATTTTGAACTTCTAGTCCCCCCCATCCCTTTCCACAAAATAATTATATGTTCTGCTGTACTGTATTTTGCGACCAATCACCACTTCATACTAAAAAACATAATGACTAAACACGAATATGTTAACAAATGTTCATTTAACAAACCTGTGTATTCCCCACAGATGAGTATTTATTTATGACAAGGCTCAACTACTACTAGTAGCAATAAAATCTAAACATAATCCTTTACAACAACTAAAACAATAATCAATATTGTCAAGGCTCCATCTGTTCTCAGTTTTATTTCTATTTCTTGAATTGATCTATTCATTGTATTCCAACACTGACAACTCTGTCAATGTTTAACTGTTGCTTTGAATACCCAAAGCAGAAAAATTGTCCAGACACATAAATCTCTTGAAATCTGTCTCTACAATTACACATTATAGACAGGACAATGTCCTCTTAAGCAATATACAGTTTATTATCCCTCTTAATATCATCAAGTCTGAGAAATGTTCCAGAAATGCTGTCACCATTAGGTTTACACTGGGATATACTCAGAGACATCGTCAAAGTGATATAGTGACAATGACATCGATAACTGACATTGAAAAATGATAAATACGTACAATTCTCAAATCTACTGATCTCAAATAATTCATCATCTCAAAAATAGTCTGAAATGGTTCCAAGCAAATCCAAAGTTCCAGATGTTTTTTTCTTTTTTTTTTTTTTTAACTTTTTTGTCAGTTACTGTATTTTGGAATCGGTGTATAATTTGGGTTGCCTTCTGTGTCTGCTTGCAATTGTCAAAAGGTCAAAAGGTTAATAAAAGCTCAAATAATTTGTGTCACACAAGTTTCCATAACTTCGATTAAGGTTATAAATCACCCTACAGATTTTTATCAGTATATAATACTTATATTTAGTAAATTCTTTCTTATGCTTACAATTTTTAATTGCATTCTATTCGCCACAAATAGAAATCTGGACATGCCTTTATACTTTACACTGCTTAATGTGTTTGCCACAACAAATCAAACAAAAAATTTCAACCAAAAGACTTAAAAATTAAAGCAAACCTTTCCAACAATTTGACCTGAAGAGTATTGCTTTTGAATTAGAAATAATTAAAAACATCAAATACAGAATGCTTGTAAGATGGCATGAAAGCTCTGAAGAACAATTTGAGCTTTTATTGGTCCTGAAAGTCCCAGTCCAGCTTGCTGTGTGAGATGTCATTCTGTAGGTCTTGTACTGTGTTGTTTGTAATAAAAAATCTCTACCTAAACTGGATATAATCTCTCTAATAAGTAAAGTAATGAACATTACTTAATCTATGCTTAACTATTTTCTTGTCAAAAATCTTTTTGGGGTACATTGTATTTTCATTAAAATAAGAAAAGGTTTGATAAAATGATGAGGTCTAATAAACAATTATCAAATGAAAATCTGTTGAAACTGTTGTTTTAATAATTATTTATCCATGAAAATGTGTTTAACATGTGATGATTGCACAACAGTGTGGTGGGAAGTATGTCAAAAACGATATTTGTTGAAATATCATGCCATTTACCTGTGACTTTATATGTAGTGTGTAACCGAGCAGAATGCTGTCTGTAAATCATTCTAAATCAAAACCAGTTTAAAGTCATTGTGCTGTATTTGCCATTCACAGACAAAAATGAAGATTTCAAAATTTGAATTAGGAAATGAGTAGGGTGGGGTGGAGGATGTTATCTATTCAACAAATTCCTCTGGGTTCTTTAAGCTTATGGTTTTGCACATACAACTTCTAAGCTAAATCCAAATGTAAAATATGTTTTTATATTAAAGAATGACACATAAAATATCATGTTTTTAGTAAGATCTAAATTTTGCATTAAAAATAAATAGATTCTCTCACTTAAAACCTGTCTTAGAAAACTATTAAAATTTGGGAATTCATCTGGTCAAAAATGTTTAGCATTTATTGGTGTTTTAATCTATTTAATATTATAAAATTTTATATTCAGAGATCAGCGATATATTGTTTTACTAAATAATCTACTTATCATTTTGAAAGTAAATATCATTGGAGTACAGAGTAGGGGCTGCATGAAACAGAGGACAGCATTAAAATATGGTGATAATTTGGCATATTTTATATATTTCAGAGGTTTTAACTTCATCAAAATTGATATCAAACAAATCAAACATTTATTTGGCACTGGTGGATCAACCATATGGGTACTGGACACCTGTTAATTTATATATTATTTGTATTGGACAGGAATTCGCTCTCAAACATCATGTTTCACAATTTGTCTTTGCTGCTCTCGAAGAGAGTCAAGTTCTTTAACTGAATGCATAATACGGACTGTGCCAAAAAAATTCTTCCCAAAATCTATGGCTCTTTAGGCCAGGTATCAGAGTCTAAGAACTTACAGACCCAAAGCAAGAATAGTGGCAAAAAAAAAATTCTACTGGAATTAGGCAAGGGGCCTATGTCAGATATGTCAGATCACAACCTGATTACACAGCCTTGCAAGTCATCAACTGACTTTGGTGCTAATATAAAATAAAAATAATTACAAATGTAGTGTTGGATAGATTTGCTGGACTGGGCTTTAACTGTAACTGCTGACTGTAAGTGAATATATATGTATATGTATATGCAGTAAATGTAGACTTAATCAGCATGCTTGAAAATCATACCAGTGTTACTGTTTGCGTAAATCTTTTGAGGCAATTGTCTGTTAATCATTTTCACATTTAATAATAAATTAGAATGGTTTAAGAGCAAATAAGTTCCACTGTTTGTATAAAAAAGCAAATGTCTGTTCGTGATTTTCAGTATGAAAATCAATCTGTATGCTTTAGGAACAAAGCAGTTCCACCATTTGTGTAAAACTTTCAAAACTGAGTGTGTCTGGTTCTTTGTTATTTTCAGTACTAAAAAAGCTGAACTGTTTATTCCTGCCATAAAACACACAAAGATTTGTGTTAGCAGTCCTGCTTCTTGTAAAACAAAACCACTTCAATCTCTGCTGACCTCTGGCTTGTTATTCAAACACATTTCAATTCCCTTGCTAAACTCTTCAGATCAGTACACTTCTATGTACATCTCATATTGTTGCTTGGACATTCAGGTACCTTGAACGTGAACCTTCAACTGCTCTGTAACATCTACAAGCTGAAGCCTTAATATGAAGAACCCCCAATACACAGTATATTTACATACATCAACACTGGGACCACAACCCCATTGAACCTGCCTGTTTACTGAGTTTCAGGCAAGTAACAAGCCCCTATTGACCAAAGAGTAGCAGGTGGCTATACACATTGCATACAGCTTAGACCAAGTGAGTCTCATAACACAGACCTACCACTATCTAGCAATGCAAGGTAACATTAGTATAAGGAGGCTTCTTCTTCCTCTCTCTCTTCTGACCTCTGGTCTCTTCTGTTCAACCTGCTTGTCTTCTCTGTATTTACAGCTTCCAAATTCATTATCTTCCTCCCAAAAGTGATCTTTGGCCGTGTTGTTAATCTGGGTTGATTGGCAGCTGTCAATCAGTTTGATGGGCAGCATCAGGATGGCAGTATGGTCACGTGGATACAGGACAGGTCAAGCATATGCCTAGGAAAATTATATACTGATCTTATTAAATGCATTGCAGTCAGTGGTATATCTAGTGTGGCAGAGCTGGCAAACTTCTGTGAGTCGCCTTTTACGTGGCTACTAGTTTATTATCATTTATAATTGGTCATATGTGGGGTGCTTGCCATAGGTGATTTTTAATCATAGATGAGCCTGTGAGTTCAGTTACAAAATATATCAACAAACATGACATTACAGAAACCAATTCACAGTAATCTTGTTAAAACGTGTGTTCTTGAAAATCAGGTTAGAGTGTATACTTAGCAGGTGTGACCAAGGGCCATGTGGTAAGTCTTTCTTTTTCACACCTTATGGCCCTAGCACACCCTTCCTGAAGTTATCACAGTAACATAAACTCAAAGAATATGATGACATATATCACGATGCATATACTCACTTTAACAAAAATAATGATCATATCATATCATGCCATATCATATAATATATCATGCCAAATTTAAAAATCCTAATCCTGGATCAACGCAAGTTTTACTACTTACCTTTGATACTTTCTAGAGAAAGCAAGGGCCTCCCCTGGTAAGCTGAAACTGATGATTGCCTTCTTCTGGTCAGGCATCAAATTGATATACTGAAAGCAGACAAACACAATTCCTATAAATAAACACTATTGAGGATAATTAAAAATCTTTGATTTTCAATTTTCCTTTGATCATAAGAATAACTTTTTGTTTTTGTTTTTTTTCATGCACACATTTCAAGCAAAAGTATTCAAATTAATTTTCATCTTTTATTCATCAATCTATTCATTTTTTATTTCATTCTTTATTTTTTAAAACATATTACTGATTTTTCAAAGCCACACACACATACACACACACACACACACACACACACACACAAATTGAGGATAAATCATCAATGTACAATTCACTGCATTGTTCTTGCAATTAATCCAAAATCTTCAAAATAAAAAAGCACACACACACAAATGACAGATCTATTACTGAGAGCACCAAGTTCTCTCCACCCACCTCCACTCTCCCTACACTAGAGCACCAAGTTCTCTCCACCTACCTCCACTCTCCCTACACTAGAGCACATGGCAAGCAACTGCTGTTCTGTGGTCGTGGTGGTCAGATTCTTCACCTCCACTCTCTTCTTCCCTGCTACAGAGGCTGCCGACAACTTCACTTTCTTAGTTCCCACATTTGGCTGGACCAGTGGTTGCCCTGAGACCAACACAGTCTGAAAATAAATATCAGAAATTATTCTTAGGCATCCAAATGATTGTGCTGTGATCTGCCATCTACACAGCTCTTTCTTATAAATGATTTTTTCTTCCAGCAACCTTTTCTGTTCAGCTACTTTTTATTAAAACTGTCAAGTTCATTTATTGGCTCCTATATTTTATTTAAATAGGACATGAGAAAAATCAACTCCTTAAAATATTACTTCATCAGATACAGATACAATGAAATCAGCTACTCCCAACAGGTATTCTTACTCACCCTGTTAACATTCTGCTGACCAGCAGTGTTTCTTGCCACCTGCTTAGGGGGTGTCACAGTCCTTTGACCTTGACCCTGACCTTGACCTGGGGGACGCACAACCCTGTTTCCTGAACTGTTCTGCCTCATGACCCTTTGTTGCCCCTGTGGCTGAGTCTGACTCACAGTTCTCACAATCTGAATGTTACTTCCCTGGTCATTCACAGCCACTCTTACTTGACCTTGACCTGCTTTTGCCTTCATCTGACCTTGACCTTGCTGAATAGGGACAGATTTTAGGTTCCGTTGGTTTGTGGAAGCTTTCTGCACTAGTTTCTTTGCAGCCGAGTTACTATTAAATTGTTTCATCGTGTTCTGGCCTTGAAACTGTAATTTCTTGCTGACAGGGGTATTTGGTCTGTGCTGTTGCTGCTGCTGCTGTTGTTTATTCTCCAGGTGTGGTTGTTTGGCAGGTGGCTCCCCTTCAGGTGACACCCCTGAAATCAACCAAAGGACAAATTACATTAAAATAAACTTAACAGGTCATTTTTTGAAAGTCTAACAAAATGGTAAAGCGAAAAAAAAAAAAAAAAATATTGAACTTGAATACAAAAAACATTGCAATAAAATTCATTACATATTAAATTTCCTTGTGTATTTTTAAAATGAAGCAAACTTTTTCCTTCAGGTGGCACTCAGCATTTCAATCTCATCATTACATAAACTCTACAGACAAAATCTCAGCTACTGAATGAAACTGGTGGGTTTTCAAAGTGGCAGTCAGATTTCACATTTTATTATCATAAAAACACCAAATGAAACTTTAGCCATCAATTGAAATGAAATGAATTTTAAAACTGCCTTCAGATTTCAGGATTTATCAATAAAGAAACACTGACCAGACTCCGATAATCTCTGGTCTATCTGCTGTCTTCGTTGTGAAGCCATCTGCTGTCTCCGCAGCTCCTTTTTGCGAATGATTTCTTCACGTAATCTCTTCTGTTCAGCCAGTTTTTGTTTAAGCTGTCGAGTTTCTTCATCCATTGGCTCCTACATTTCATTGAAAACAGAATATAACTCTTCGTTTTGGCCAAAAAATGAATTTTCCTAGAGTAAACAACAATTTTCCCATACTTACCAATGGTTAATTAATCATTTTTACATTCAAAGTTAGTCCCGTTATTTTTTTTTTTTCCTAAAAAGTTTGCTTTTTTGTTATAATCTCTTAAGAGATTATAACAGAGTATGGTCATCAATGGAGGTCATGTGGTCTAAAGACAAGCTCAGACATCAGAATAATAGCTATAACTGCAGATTTTGAGGTACAACAGAATATACTATATTTCCATGAGTTGTTCACAATGTTTTTATTGTAAAATATAGATCTCATACGAAGAGTTATTATCCCTTTAATATCCAACAATATGGAAATTCATCAGAGAGAAAAAGTGAAATTATTCATAATGTCAACATTTTGATTTAAATGAAAAAGAACATTTACAAGAATAAATTATCATAATTAATACCAAAGTAATCTAAACATCTACCTGAAGTGCACAGAATAATTTAATAACCTTGTCCCCAGTCTCAACAATCGGATAAATCTAATACAAGTATGCCTACATTTACAATAAATTATCAATTTAACAAACAACCTGACAGATATCTAAACATGTAACTGGAAATAAGAACTTATATCAGTCAAAAAACACTATAAGACTTAGTGTATAAAATACAATGGACTACTCTTACCTCTTCCTCTACCTTGACTTGTTTCAGAGGACTAACACCTGTCCCTTCCCCTCCCTCCCCTCCTCCTCCTGGTCTTCTCTTGCCCTGTTGCTGTAGCTGCTGCTGAAGTTGTAATCGCTTCTTCTTTGTTAACAACCCCTGTATCTTCGGTCCTCTTTGACTATTGAGTTGTTGCTGTTGCTGTCTCTGTTGTTGTTGTTGCTGTTGCTGCTGCCTAGAATGATGTAAGGAGAGCATTTGAGTGACATTAAGTTTTTTAAAAAAAATTTTGGGTGGGGGGGGGGGGGGTCTTATTCAGTCCAATGGCTGTAGATCTTTTAACCAGGAAACTGTCAAAACAGTGAACTTCTGCCCTAGGGCAGGGAGACTATAAATTAAATCTAAAATTGCCAACAATGAAACAGGTGGCATTAGAGTTACAAACATTCAAGTCACATATTTAGAAATATACTGTCAAACAATGTTGTGTAAAAAAAGAAAAAGTCATATAAGAACATAAGTTGAAATTAGCATATGGGGTGGCAGTTAACAACCTTCACACTGCATTTCACATGAAAATTTTAAAAACCTTTAAATAAACATACCTATGAAAAATACCATAGACACACTGATCAATGAAGCATATGTGCCGAACTTAAGTACCAATAAACTTAAAAAAAAACAAACTCTTTTTCAGGATCACTGTGAGCTATATAAATACTTAAATTGTCTATATCTCACCTGTATTTCTCTACCACAGCCTTATAACCCCTGCCTTGTGGGGTCTGATTCCTGGGGTGTGCCCCCTGGGGGTGGCGGGGACCACCAAACTGGGCTGGTTGTTGGGAACGTGGCTGGGGTCCACTCATTTGGGGCCTCATATTTGGCTGCTGCTAAAATGAGACAAATTCTGGTTTTATCAAGAACTTTTGAGCCTTCTGACTCTTTGGGCTTGTTTCACAAAAAGGACTGGAGTCACAAAATTGGTCCGAACTTTTAGATCAAAACTTGTCTACTTTCACCCAAAATGATGATGATTCAGTAGTCCACCTAAATAAAACATCATGCCCTTTTTATTATAAGACGGTCATTGCTGATGTTTCAGACCAATTCTTACTTTATGTGAGTAGACTTCTAGGAATTGGTCTTGAATTTAAAAACACCAAATTTTGGTCCTAAAGATCAGATCAATTTTCAGGTTAAAGTTTAACAGTAAAAATGACCTCAAGGCCTAATATTCCACTCATCCAAAGAAGAAACAATAAAAAAGTAGCCAGTAAGTGAACCAAATTAAAACATTTTCTTGATGGAAAAAATAACCAGAAACCAAACACACTGTTCATAATTTTCTCATTACAATTTGCGATACACATTTAACAGTGCTGTTACAAATCAAGTGATATATCATAGTAACCCACCTGTGGTCTATTAAACCTCTGTCCTTGCTGCTGCTGCTGCTGCAGTGGCGCCCTCTGCTGAAATGGTGGACCTTGTTGCCGTGGAAACTGTTGCTGGGGAGGAGACTGGTAGCGCTGGGGCTGATAACCAGGCTGTGTGGGAGGCTGCTGATGCTGGGGCGGGTGCTGGTGTTGGGGTGGGGGTTGATACCCCCTCGGAGGACCCTGCTGCTGTGGGGGGTACTGTGGGGGGTATTGACCCTGGGGAGGAAACTGACCCTGAAATCTCTGAGGCTGAACTGGGCCTGATTGGGGCACTGAAATTAAACAGACATATATAACTAGAGGATCAGAGAGGCGATACCGCCTCCGAATATTGTACCACCAGCTGGAGCAAGCGCATTCATATAGACCCCCACATATACAAAATAAGGAACACAGCCACCAGTCTTGTGCTTGACAAGCTGTAAAAATGCAATCAACAAGAATTTTCAAAATATGCAAAAAATATATATGTTACTAAAAATGGTACAATCAAAGTTAAGTTCATCGCAAGGTAGGTCAAAGGTCAATTCCAAGGTCACAGTAAATTGCCAGTATATGACTTCCTATTCAACTTCAATAGTAACTATGGGCCTATCTCTGCCAGGTTTGGAGTTAAAAGAGAAAGAAATTAGCAGAGTTCAGTTCATGATAATAAGTAGGTCAAAGGTCAATTTCAAGGTCACACTTAGATTGCCAGTATATGACTTCCTATTCACGTTCAATAGTAACTATGGACCTATCTCTGCCAGTTTTGGAGATAAAGGGGAAGCAAACTATGCAAAGTTCAGTTCATGGTGAAAAGTAGGTCAAAGGTCAATTTTAAGGCCACTTTAAGATTGCCAGTATATGACTTCCTATTCAACTTCAATAGAGACTATGGACCTATCTCTGCCAGTTTTGGAGATAAAAGGGAATCAAAATTTGCAAAGTTCAGTTCATGGTGAAAAGTAGGTCAAAGGTCAATTTTAAGGTCACATGTAGATTGCCAGTATATGACTTCCTGTTCAAGTTCAATAGAGACTATGGACCTATCTCTGCCAGTTTTGGAGATAAAAGGGAAGCAAAATTTGCAAAGTTCAGTTCATGGTGAAAAGTAGGTCAAAGGTCAATTTTAAGGTCACATTTAGATTGCCAGTATATGTCTTCCTATTCAACTTCAATAGTAACTATGGACCTATCTCTGCCAGTTTTGGAGATAAAAGGGAAGCAAAATTTGCAAAGTTCAGTTCTTGGTGAAAAGAAGGTCAAAGGTCAATTTTAAGGTCACATTTGGATTGCCAGTATATAACTTCCTATTCAACTTCAATAGTAACTATGGACCTATCTCTGCCAGTTTTGGAGATAAAAGGGAATCAAAATTTGCAAAATTCAGTTCATGGTGTAAAGTAGGTCAAAGGTCAATTTTAAGGTCACATTTAGATTGCCAGTATATGACTTCCTATTCAACTTCAATAGTAACTATGGACCTATCTCTGCCAGTTTTGGAGATAAAAGGGAAGCAAAATTTGCAAAGTTCAGTTCATGGTGAAAAGTAGGTCAAAGGTCAATTTTAAGGTCACATTTAGATTGCCAGTATATGACTTCCTATTCAACTTCAATAGTAACTATGGACCTATCTCTGCCAGTTTTGGAGATAAAAGGGAAGCAAAATTTGCAAAGTTCAGTTCATGGTGAAAAGTAGGTCAAAGGTCAATTTTAAGGTCACATTTAGATTGCCAGTATATGACTTCCTATTCAACTTCAATAGTAACTATGGACCTATCTCTGCAAGTTTTGGAGATAAATGGGAAGCAAAATTTGCAAAGTTCAGTTCATGGTGAAAAGTAGGTCAAAGGTAAATTTTAAGGTCACATTTAGATTGCCAGTATATGACTTCCTATTCAAGTTCAATAGTAACTATGGACCTATCTCTGCCAGTTTTGGAGATATAAGGGACTAAATGTTATAATTTTGGAGTTACCATAATGTGCCATAAATTTCCTACAAAAAAAATTAATTAAAATAAAGAAAAGGTCATTTTGGTCAAAATTCTTGAAATGGGAGGTGCTCTGAAGTTCCAGATGTTCAAATTTGTTGAAATAATGTCATTTTTGACCACAAGTTGTCTGCTTTGCCAAGCCTTATGTTTTATTTTTCCGGAGTTCAAAATTTATTATCCATTACCGTACTGCACATTTTGCTTTCACCACCAATATGTACTTTTTGATACAGCGTAACTCGAAAACCGTATGGAATACAAAAAAACGGAGACCACCTCCAGTGTTGGGCTTTACATGCTCTACAAAATGCAAAAAAGAATGGGTGTCTAGCATTAACGGTTCCCGAATTAGAGACAGTTTTCAGTTTCGATATCTTATGGCCGCTACTCCCGTGAAAATGCACCGATTGACCCCAAATTCACGGAGATGAAAGATGACCTGAAGGGTAACACTTTCCATTAATATTATTAGTTAAGTCTGTGTGGTGTCTGAATAAGACCGCAAATAATTTTTTTTTCGGCAAAAATTTTGTTTTTTTGAAAATTTTGGCCCGTTTGACCTTAAAATAAAGGTCAAAGGTCAAATCCAAGGGCATATTTGAAATCTACACATATGACTTTTGGAAAGCTGTCTGTAGAAATTTTTCCCATAATTCCTTCTGTAGGGGAGATAATTAGCATTTAATTTTGCCATTTTTGGACAAGGGTGCATTGCAATGAGTGCCACACCTAGACCCCAATACCGACAAAGCCCAAATTTTACGTGGAACGAGTTGAGATTATAGGTGACCTAAATCCAAGAGATGGGTATGGAGGCCCTTACCGTCTAGGAGGAGAAGCGGTAACGGTGACTTGGCGGCGGAGCCGCAGGAGCCGCAGGAGCCGGCGGAACATACGGGTCGGGACTAAAACCATGTGTACCGCCAGCGCCTACGCTGGTGGTACAATAATTAGATCTTATTTAGAAAGGATTGGGCAGATGTACAGAAAATGTTGAATACTCTTCACTTTTAGATAGAAAAAAATTGTATGAATTGCACAAATATTGGAGTTGAGGAAGGCTCATATACATTCTGTTCAAAGCCACAGACTTAATTTTTTTCTACAAGATTATATAAAGATTATTTTATGTATATGAGTTTCAGTGTATATTGTGCTTATCAATAAATATTTATGAAAACTTGACATTTAAACTTTAAGTTGAATATTCATCAGTATTTTATATATTCTCTTTGTTTTTTTTTTATTTTAACAATAACCCTTAACTAATAAAAACAATGGTCTATGCTAGTTCAGCACTGTTTTTATGACTTAACTCACCTCCATATGGTGCCTGCTGTGCCATAAGGGGTCTCACAGGTTGCTGTCCCTGCCCTGGATGGTAGCCCTGCTGAGGCCTGGGAAAGGCCGGCTGTCCTCCCACACCAGGTGCCACAGCAGGTCGTGGTCCTCCTGGGCCAGGGCCCATTGGGGCATGGCTGTATATTGGAGCCTGGCCCTGCTGGTGTGGTGCACTATATGAAGCCTGGGGTGGGTAATGTGACTGGGGTGGCAGGGATCCTGGTTGGGGGTAGGCCTGCCCAGGGGGCGGGGATCCCGAGGGCACACCCCATCCTTGACTTTGACCAGGTGGTCGAAACTGTTCCTGAAACAACGAGAGGGAAAAGCCTTTGATTTTCTTTTCAACAACTCAAAACCATCTTTTTGCGACAAAGGTGTAAATCATACCTTATTGTTACTTGTCAGACGCTACAGTTCCTGTAGCATTCAAATGAATCATTAATTTCAACAGCTTTTAATTACATAAAATCTACATATTCATTTCAATGGTAATTTTTTTATAACAACTCAGTAAAAGCCCTTTATTTTTAATTATAACTTTTAAAGTATGAATTTTTTTATTGAGACTTGAAGTACACAACACTGTTGATAGCCTGTGTATCTGTGTTTCTTTCAACTAGTTCCCATTTACCTGGTGCTGTAGCTGTGGTCCTCCAGGCCCTGGAGGTCCTGTTCTGGGAGGACCAGCATTTGGGGCTTGATGAGGGTGCTGGTATGGACCAGGCTAAAAACAAAATATAGTTTATGATTCAATTTTGTCATAAGATGTCACTGTAATGAAAATATTGAAATGAGAAAAAAATATATATGAGTATATATGAAAAGTCTGTCTTAAAAATATAATACTAAATATAATTTTTTTTACTGATAGAAGCAGGAAATAAACAAAACAACAATTCTTAGATATTACACAACTCTTTTCCTGCGAGATTGCTACTATTATTTTTCAACTTGCAAAAAACTTGCAACAACTTTAAATTCAATCCCTTCATTGAAAAAAGCTTCTGCATGTCAAAAATTCCATTGTGATTGTTCTTTTCACAGCACCTGATATCCCACATGCTGAGAAGATGACATGGGTTGCTGCATGCCACCAGGGGGACCCTGCACACTGCCAGGAGGAACCCCAGCCATGAGCTGCTGAGGTGGCTGATACGGTTGCGGCTGTGGTTGAGATGAAGGTGCTGGGTACAGAGGGGGTCTGTGATGCACTGCCTCTTGTGGGCGTGCCGGCTGCGGACCCGCCCCTGGTGGCATCCCAGGTCCGCCCAGGGTCATCCCAGATGCCGCCAGTGGCTGTCCCGCTAGAGAAGTGGGTGTGTCCCTGTCCCATATTAACCTGGCCTCGGGACGCACTGTGACTGTCCCTCGGAAATGTGGGTTAATGAGAATCTTTCTTGGCTGGCCTGGAACAGGGCGTGGCATAGGCACCCCAGGGGTCTGGAGCAAGGGTGTGGCTTGGTTGGCCCCTAGTACATGTATGAGATGTGAGTATGAAACAAATATGAAATTCTTTTCTGTTTCTTTCATTAAACTACATAACTGTGAACGTTCTTGTAAGTTTTACTTAAAATCTCTCTTTAGTAAGTACTGGAGTGTCAATAAAATTCATAGGGACTTAATCAGTCAGAACCACTCTGATACAGCTTTGAATTGAGAATAGACCATTTGTATAATCTTTGCCCTTAAACTCAATGAAACCTCTAAATATGTAAATTTTTCAATGAAGTAAGAAATTCAATGTTCAAACAACTTCAAATGAAACAGATGTAAATCTAGCCATAGCTCTCATACCTGGGCGTGGCATGGAGCCCTGGGCCCTTGGGGGTGTCCATCCTCGTCCCCGGGGTCCAAACTGCTGCTGTTGCTGATGATGTTGTTGCTGCTGAGACTGTTGTCCTTTACCCCTCTGATGTTGCTGCTGGTTTGGTTTTTGGAAGCGTTTGCCTCTTCCCTTGTGGTGAAGAAATTCTTCTATCTTGTCTTGTTCTTCTTTGCTGATCTCTTTAACAGAGCAAACTTTATATCAATATGCATATCACTACACAGATGATGTTTTGTATCTATTTATAAACAGCCAGTTCAAAGTATGAGATTCAGTAAAAAAAAAGTCATGGTATGGACACGTGTCAACTGCAATGGTCTGAGACAGACAGACACAGTAAATCAAAACTAACCCAGCGTGTCTGGGATCTCAGTCCTTGATCTGGAGGTGGCATTGGAGTGACCACCGGAACTGGTCAACTTGATCATTTTCCTCTCCGTCTTAAACCGCCCCCTTCTCTCCTCCTCATCACTCTCGCTCTCCTCACTCTCGTCCTCTGCATGCTGCACGCTGTCCTCATGCATGTACGAGACAGTCGTGTCAGCCTGTTCTCCTGCAGGTTCATGCTCCTAAGCAAAGACAAATGAAACATTGTTAGCTGTCATCATGCTAACTTTCCTTTATTTAGAAACTGTAAAGAAAATATCCTGATACAAATATATGTACAAGCCAGGGTAGCGCTAAAACTTGCCAATTTAGCCAAATGCTAAAATTGACATAAGTTGGCTAAACAAACAAGGCAGCAAAGCTGTCAAATGTACAGACAAAAAACAGAAAATAAAGATGCAAAATAGGTCATTTTGTCAATTTTGATGCAATAATAAATAATGCTTATAATAGCACTGTCAGTCAACACTGAATTTTAATCTTGCACAACAGGTAACATGGTCAATAACAGGAGCGGACCCAGAGATATTTTCTGACAGTATTACAAAGTATCTATGTTGATCCATCCTCCATTTTGATGGTCTTCCAACAGAAAAAAATAGATACCAGTCAATATAAACTTTATTACCTGACTGTCTTCAGGAAGACCCAGAAGATGGTCCACCCCTTCAATAAAATTACAGTTTCAGGACCATGAGAGTTCAAATTCACACTATGAAACTCTCAATATTTGAAAAATGATGACAGTGCATAAAATAATATTACATAATGTTTAAAGACATAAAAAACAATACAACTGCTTATGTGGAAATACAAAAAATGTGCAGAGCCCCAGGCAGGTGAGAGTTAAAAGTCACAAATGCAAGTGTTTGAGAAAAAATTATAAAGGAAAACATAACAAAGCTAGAAAAGCACTTTGAGAGTGCAGACCTCTGCCAAGGCAGCAATTGTTGATTATTATTGATAATTGATTGATTATTGTTCCAGACCACCACCAAAAATTAATCATTGTCCTCTTTGGCCCACTTCCGACAGTTCCTGAAAATTTCTGCAAAATCAGTCCATAACTTTTTGTGTTATGTGGATGACAGACAAACGGGGGTGAAAATATGACCTCCTTGGCAGAGTTGAGGTAAATATAATTCCAATGAAGATGCTATTCAAACTTTTAATCTTCCAGTTATAATATATATATATATAATTTAAAACTTATTTGCAATATTAAACAAAATTTACCTGCATAATTATCACTGCTTCCTTATTATTAATCTAGCAGAGAGCTTTACCTTTGGGAGTTTACAGGGAAATATCAACAACTGTGCTTTATGTAATCTCATTTAATGGCCTATTAAGGCAAATGACTTTATAACTCTGAAATTAATCTAGTGATACCCAAGGGTAATTTACAGACTGACCCACTCAAAGGTCTTTCGGCCCATAAGTCACACTTTAAGAAAAGCACAAAACCATAATGCCCAAAATAGGAGACTACCAATCCTGATGCAATAATACATTATGTTTAACTGCACAGTCAACATCAACTTATGCACAACAGGTAACACAGACCAAATTAAAAGCATAAGGCTTCAGGCCCATCGGAGTTCAAGTTTATACTTAGAAAGTGCCAGAATGAGAAAAATGAAAATTTCACAAAAAATGCATAAATTCAATAAAAATGATAATCCAATAGAGCTGGGTTTCTCATATGAGCTGAAGGCCAATCCTAAAAATCGTACTTGTAAGTTAAAAATGATAATAAGTAGCACAGTTTTCTTTTCATAATGTTTGCAGTAGCAGTGCAAAAAGATTGTTGTCAATTTTGATGTAACATTAAATAATAAATTAGAGAATAATTATCACCAATTTTTGTTTATTGACTATAAATAGGATGGATATGTAGAAAATATGATTACCATTCGGCTTCATGTCCATAGGAGCTCTGAGTCCCACAATGAATATGCCAAAAAGATAATGAATATTACACTAAAATGTATAGCTTCCAGAAAAAGAAGCCAATTAGACTGCTTTTCCAACTCAGGCTGCATTTTAGTCCTGTGTTTCTTTTTTGAAAGTTTGACAGTCATAAGTAACACAGTTTTCCCATAATGGTCATCAAGGCAGCAGCACCCAAAATTGTGTTTTCTTCTATTTTGATGCAACATTACATAATGCTTAACGGCATAATGACCATCGATTTTTAATAATAAAATATAAGTGTCATGAATTTTCAGAAAATGTGACTAGCATGGGTCTTCAAGCCCGTGGAGGTTCTAAGTCATACATTGAAAATGCCAATATGTGAAAAATTACATTTTCACAAAAAAACTGCTTTACTACCAGAAAAATTTACCAAACAGACTGCATTGCCTACTGAAGCTGTATTTTAGTCCCATGTTTCTTTCCTGTAAGTTTGAGAACAGTAAGTGACATGACTTTCCTTAAATGGTCATCATGGGAGCAGTGCCCAAAATAGGGGTTTCTTCAAATTTTGATGCAATATTACATAATGTTTTACAGCATAATGACCATCTATTTTTCATAATAAATTATACCTGTCATGGATTTTAAGAAAATGTGACTAGCATGGGTCTTCAAGCCCGTGGAGGTTCTAAGTCACACCTTGGAAATGCCAATAAGTAAAAAATTAAATTTTCACAAAAAACTGTTTAATTGCCAGAAAAATTTACCAAACAGACTGCATTGTCTACTGAAGCTGTATTTTAGACCCATGTTTCTTTCCTGTAAGTTTGAGAACAGTAATTGACATGATTTTCCTTAAATGGTCATCATGGGAGCAGTGCCCAAAATAGGGGTTTCTTCAAATTTTGATGCAACATTACATAATGTTTTGCAGCATAATGACCATCAATTTTTAATTATAAAATATTAGTATCATGGTTATTCAGAAAATGTGACTAGCAAAAGTCTTCAGGCTCATGGAACTTAAAAGTCACATATTGAAAATGCCAAAATGTAAACAAGACAGCACTGTTCTGAAATGGGTTTATTTCCATTTTTAACACTATTTTAACATAAAACAAAATAAACAGTTTACTGCCATTTTTATATGACCAATGAAGAAAATTGATGAGATGGGAAAAGTATCAATAGAACAGTGTTATATGTCCAACTTCCTCCATTCTGAGATTCTGAACATAGTGGATGAATGCATCTGACAAACTGCAATGATATGAGTTTATTTCCATTTTTGACACTTTATTACACAATACACGATAACAAGTTTACCATCATTTTTACATAATCAGCTAAAAATGTTGTAAAGATGCAGGAAATATCAAACAAACACTTTTACATTTCTTATTAGTTCAATTATGAGACTGTTAACATGCCTAAGAATTGAATCTGTGGAATTGTGAAAAAACAGCATAACTCCTAAAATAATGGCCCCATTATACTGATTTTTAAACTCAACCTACATTTTAGCAAGACTGACCACTCCTGTGAGTACAATGACAATTGGCCAATCTGTTTTTCTTATATTGTGTTTACGGTGTTGCATATATGCTGAAAAAAGTGAAAAAAAAGCATAACTTCCCTAAAAATTACCCGATCATGCTGATTTTCGAACTTGACCGGCGAATTATGAATATTCATCAGTTCTGTAAGTTTCAAACCAAAATGTAATACAGTTTTTCACTTATCGTGTTTACGGTGTTGCATATATGCTGAAAAAAGTGAAAAAAAAGCATAACTTCCCTAAAAATTACCCGATCATGCTGATTTTCGAACTTAACCAGCGTATTATGAATATTCATCAGTACTGTTAGTTTCAAGCCAAAATGTAATGCAGTTTTTCACTTATCGTGTTATCGGTGTTGCATATATGCTGAACAAGACAGCACTGTTCTGAAATGGGTTTATTTCCATTTTTAACACTTTTTTAACATAAAACAAAATAAACATTTTACTGCCATTTTTATATGACCAACTAAGAAAATTGATGAGATGGGAAATAGAACAGTGTTAAATGTCCAATTTCCTCCATTCTGAGATTCTGAACATAGTGGATGATTGAATCTGACAAACTGCAATGATATGAGTTTATTTCCATTTTTGACACTTTATTACACAATACATGATAACAAGTTTACCATGTTTTTTACATAATCAACTAACAATGTTGTAAAGATGCAGGAAATATCAAACAAACACTTTTAGGCATCTTATTAGTTAAATAATGAGACTGTTAACATGCTTAAGAATTGAATCTGAGGAAATGTGAAAAAAACAGTTAACTTCTAAAATAATGGCCCGATTATGCTGATTTTCGACCTCAACCTGCGTTTTAGTAAGATTGACCACTCCTGTGAGTATAATTACAATTGGCCAATCCGTTTTTCTTATATTGTGTTATCAGTGTTGCATTTATATTGAAAATAGTGAAAAAACAGCATAAATTCCCTCAAAATAGCCCAATCATGCTGATTTTCGAACTTGACCTGTGTATTATGAATATTCATCAGTTCTGTAAGTTTCAAGTCAAAAGGTAAAATGGTTTTCCACTTATCGTGTTATCGGTGCTACATATATGCTAAAAAAAGTGAAAAAACAGCATAAATTCCCTAAAAGTGACCCGATCATGCTGATTTTCGAACTTGACCTGCGTATTATGAATATTCATCAGTTCTGTAAGCTTCAAGTCAAAAGGTAAAATGGTTTTCCACTTATCGTGTTATCGGTGCTGCATATATGCTGAAAAAAGTGAAAAAACTGCATAAATTCCCTAAAAGTGACCCGATCATGCTGATTTTCGAACTTGACCTGCGTATTATGAATATTCATCAGTTCTGTAAGTTTCAACTCAAAAGGTAAAATGGTTTTCCACTTATCGTGTTATCGGTGCTGCATATATGTTGAAAAAAGTGAAAAAAACAGCATAAATTCCCTAAGAGTGACCCGATCATGCTGATTTTCGAACTTGACCTGCGTATTATGAATATTCATCAGTTCTGCAAGATTCAAATCAAAAGGCAAAATGGTTTTCCACTTATCGTGTTATCCGTAAAAGTGCACGACGGCGACGACGGCGACGACGGCGACGACAGACGCAGATGATGGCTATATGTACAGACACATCTGTGTCTGTACATAAAAATGGTTGATTTGACTTGTTGTATTGAATTTGCCCCCTGTGAACATGGGTTTCATTGGGCCTTAATCTCTCACGTGTTTATATGTATGTGCATCGAGCATGAGTGAAAACATGCACACACATACACAAACATCTCAAACAAAACACTTTAAAGACAACCATGCTAGTTTAGTTTCTCATCATAAGTGACAAGTTTTGAAACTTGTCCATTTTACAATTTTGAAAAGACATATAAAAATTCAAACAACATCAAAAGTGTACCTCTTGTTCTTGGATGTCAGGCTCAGCAGTTTTTGGTCCTAGCCTGGATTTAGCGCTTCGACGTGTACTTGATTCAGGGGCCTGGAAATTAAAAAGGGCATGGGTGATTATATATACTCTGTATATATTCTATACAGTACTTTACTCATTTTGGGTCAGATTTTTTGCATTACAGCAGACCAGTATGCCATCAAAAAAGTTCATTTTAATGTGGTTTTTAGACTCAACAGCCAAGGTGACATCCACGCATTTTAACTTCTTTAGAAATAATACAACATTTACCTCAGGCCAGGCTTCCTTTACAGTACTAGTAACCACATCATCTCTCTGCGTGTCACCCTCTGTGTCATCCTGCGTGTCATCATGTGTGTCTATCCCTGTGTCATCTAAGTCACCCCCTGCTGAGACGTCAATGTCAATCACATCTTCCTCGATAAGGTCCTCCTCCTCTTCCTCGTTCTGGGCAGTGAACTCATCAGTTATGGGCCTGCAATGCCCATTACATTTAATCATATTCCGTACAAGAAAAATCTTGTTGGTTTTCTAACTGAAACTATATTTTAGCCCTCAAAAGCATTCTGGTTTAATATATAATGAGCTACACTTTTTTTTTTTTTTTTTTGTTGACACAAATGAGCAAAGTGCATGACGATGGTATTGCTAATGAAAATGACATCACTGAAGATGACGATGAAGACTCAGAATATGTCCATGATAACAGAATTATATAATTTTACATTTGCAAATAATGAGGTCAATATAAAGTCATCAACCAAACTGTGCATAGTGTATTGGTCCAAGAATACAACAGAACTAAATTCTAAATAAAAACTCAACTCACTCTATCTCCACAAAGTCTTCATCAGGTGGTGCTGACTCTTCCAGGTCATCTGCAGTCTCATCTGTAATAATAATAATAATAATAATAATAATAATACTATGTATGTTGATTTAAGTTTCAAACCCCCAGTTTCTAGATGACTTTATAGCCTAATAACAGTTAATATATTAACCACAACTTGACTTTCAATATGATTTCAAATAGGACTCTTAATGCATCTTAAATATCCCCAGTGCACCAAATCTCATGAAAAAAGGCATAATAAATATCATAAATAATGATTAATAATATAATTCTTCTTGTTATTGCCATTATTATTTATTTGCCTATTATATAAAATAAACACTATAAAACAGCTTCTGAAATTCCTTGAAATATTTCTTATTAAAAGAAAAACTAAAACAGTACCCACCTTTCCCACTGACATCTTTATCAGTGTCATCACCCAGTCCTAGGAGGGCATCTTCATCAAATTCTTCCTCTGAATCATCTTTGGACTGAGATGTCAGATTAAAAAAGGCACATCACATTATTCTTTAATATTAACAATAATTCATCACGTATTAAAAGAGTTAATATTCAAATGCCATTAATTACCTTTGACTACAAGCCAGTATATTTAAGAAAATTTATCACTATTTCTGTTTTGGGCCTGAAGTATCTTAGCCCAGATGTCCTGAAAAGCCAATAAGTTGAAAAATTTTAGGAACAGAGTGGGAAAGTACTGAAAAAAATTACCTTTCTAAATGCATGGATTCCAGAGAGCTCTTCATCCAGGAGGTCATCATCACTGGTAAAAGATGTGAGAGAAGCTTGTAAGATCATGGCAATACTAATACAGTTACAATATATCAAAACACTCATCTGTATGAAAATGTATACAAACTCTACACAATGCCCTTGATTTTTACATCAATTTTTGTTTCATTTTATTTATATACAGGGCTTGACACTAACTTTTTTCGATACTGGCCAGAGATGTCGGTAAATATTGCAAAGATGATTTGACACATGACATTTTACTTGCTCTTTGGGCCAGTGACCCCAGTAATTCAATGGCTCTAGGTTGGTTTTCAGTGGCCCAGGCTTAATGTCAAGCCCTGTTATAATAATTATTTTCATAGTGCAAAAAGAAAAAATACATAAAAATAAAGCACAAAGTAATGCATTAAAGTGCTAAATTATAATACAATTAAATACAAAATCATCACATATTATTTAATGTTTTTAATAAATAAATAAATCCAACATATCATGAAAATAAACTCAGATTTACTGTACAGTATTTGTGACTAAAAGTGATTCCTACCTGTCCCATGAGGACTCAGTGGGCCTCTTTCTTGGCATCTCCCAATGTTACTGGATGCCACAACAATAATGTCGCCGAGTCCAGCACCATCCAACAGAGTAAGCAGTCTCTGCAATGTAAAATATAAAGTTGATACTATTAACTTAAAACTTGATTTTGGATGATCCCCGTAAATGCCTTGATTCTCTTAATTAGCAGTACAGAAAAACTGCCCATTCAAACGATATATTCAAGAGTGAAATCCAAACTCACACCTGCCAAGTTTTAAGTACAGCATAGCAATGCTTACCTAAATATATCAAAAGAGTGAAAAAAAATCAACTTACTAGTACTACATAAATGTCTGTTTGTATACTCTTATACCAAATCAATAACTAAGTATATACATGTATCAGAATGCAGCACTGGCCTGCCTGTGACCTACAACCACTGAGACAACTCCTTTGACAACCTATGCCAAAATCTCTCTTCTCCACCTACAACTTTTTTTAAATGTGAAATACAGATCATTCGTGATCTTATGCAACAAACCCCATGAAAATTGATAAGGGCGAAGTATTTTAAGGCAGCACAAAATGCACTCAGTGGTCACAGCTTTCTGGCTAAAATGTGAGGTCCCATTTACCCTTACTAGTATATGGCTATTTAAAAACTGGGATATTTCCCTTACTTTAAAGTTTAGATATAATTTCAAAATTCCAAAAGTAAAAGATTCTGGATAAAAAGACCTCTCAAAATATATAGCTTGTGTTAATATCTGGCACATTCTGATTTTACACTTGATATGCATAGAACAACAATGGGGAAATTCCGTACTTTTTTTGTAGAAAGGTTACAAACAAAAATGATAATTTTTTGCATAGCGTTGAACAAATTTCAACCAACTTTCCAAAACCTGTTCTGGACTTAACTCGGCAGTGACGTTAACTATGAATGAAATCGCCCAAACCTGACTCTAAAATAGAGCCAGAGTATTTATAAATCATGGCCGATTCTTTTGATGAGAACATACTAGTAAATTCACTACGGCAGTTAAGGGTTTCCTTACCTTCGTACTTTGCTAAATTTTACATGAAAACATCTTCGGGTTCATCTTCTGTTCCATGCATTCTACAAAATGGTTCGTTTTACAAGTAAACACTGCGCAAAGCAAAATTTAAAGTCACTGGTTAGAAAGCTTTTATGTTTTCGGCAGACACTTGTTTTGTTTATTACTCGATAGATGGCGAAATGTACTAAGAGAAGCCACAGCGCAGCCCAAATAATATTTTCTTGTGTCATATTGCCCTAGCTATATTATAGCTCTATCTTATTTAGAGCAACGGCTTTGCCATTACTCAATGAATTACATACATACTTACTGTACAAACTGTCTAGATCAAAATTTTGCTACGAATAATGATAACAATAATGCTGATATCACTGATTGTGCTGAGCCCTGCGAGAGTTCTCTATCGCAATGAAAATCTGCAGTTCCATTATTAAATGCATCTTTCAAACGATAATCATTTACATACCGATATGTTATTTTATTATTCTTAATCAAAAGATCTCTTACCTTATTTACTCGTACTTAAATGCGTCATCTATGTTCTTTATTGTAGTATATCCCTTTATTTACTTACTCAATACTGAACATTACTGAACCACACGTAGGCTACCTCCACTTATAATATTATAGGCCTACACACAGTAGGCCTATCAAATTGCCAGTGGTACCCCCTCCCTCTTCCGCTTATTTCCTCCCCAGGGTAAGACTCCTATATATCATCTAGGTTCTATCCAAAAAACAACAGTGATTAATTTTTTTTTTACCTGAACATCCTTAATTCACACAACCCTCGCCCAACTCAATACACGCGAGCTAACCTTGAAACCATCAACTCCCACTTTTGGAACATCGACTGTTGTCGACGTGCACGTTTCATGTTACTCTGTTGGTGCAGTATAGTGTCTTAAAGTGGTTCATATACAATGTGTGGGCGGACTGTCGATCAACACCAGGCACAGCAAAAGTGAAATGTTCACGTCTACCTGGTTTAATTCGGACAAAGCCGTACGTTGTTCCTGCTCAAATATACTTAACTGCTGCGTACCACTATTCTTTCAAAACGTATTTGCTTCGATCTCAAGTTCCAGTTACATCGGTGTGACATGACAGAGAGTTCCCCATGATAAAGTGTCTGTTTTCCGTTAATTTGCACAGGCAAACCTTGCCCTAGATTGTGACTACCCTCTCTGGCAGGGTTGCATTTTTTTAAAAAATATATAAATTATAAAAATGTAAAAATATATAAATTTTTAAAAATTAAAATTTATATAGGGGAAAAATGAAAAAGCCAGTGAGCCAAATGACTGTCTATTTAGCTAGAGACATATCAGTGAATATCTATGAAAATTCAATCTGTCGCTCTGGTAAAGGGTAGATTGTGACTCGCTTACGTCAGGCTAACCTGTAGCCTATAATTTAAATGAAGGGTAGATTCTCTGTTACACGGACCCTCAGTTTCGTCACACCAGCTTTCTAAGACAAACTCTCAAATACGGGCTTAATGGCAAGGTTTGTTTTAAAAACCCCTCCCCACCATACTTAAGTAAGTAGCAGGTTGAGAAAAGTGTCTTGACATATCCTCCAAAGCGTTTCAATACCCTTTTCAAGATGGCCAATCAGGTTTACCCAGGGCTGGTCGATAGGAAGTCTCCATTATTCGTTTAGACAAGAACAAAAAACAGTAGCACAAAGGTAAAAAGCAGGATTCTGTCAAACATATGACGGGGGTCAACAAAACTCCATTTGTATACTCGTTAACAAAAGATGCACGTACAAGGAAGACGATCTGAGTCATAATAAATGGCAATTGGACGATTGAGTGCTTTACGAGTTCTTCGTAACGAGGAAGTGACTAAACAGCAAAGGTTGCGAATACAGAATTAAATCAACAATAGTAGCACAATATTTTCACTAATGACCTCTGATTAATACTATGTTAACAACTTGGAATCTTCACAGTGAAAATGTCCCAGGGGTTCAGCAAATCCAAACACATTGCAATATTGAGGAAAAAATCAATGCCAAAATTGAAAAAATGTTCTGGGAAGAGTTAACTGATCCTCAAAGCACCAAGTTAAAAACTTACAGTCTGATAAAAAAGTCCTACAAAACTGAAAAGTACCTGCTAACTAATGCCCCTCAGTCATTAAAAAGGGAAGTGGCTAAAATTAGAGTCAGTGATCATATTCTGGAAATGGAAAGAGGACGCTACACCAGACCTAAAACACCACGCGAGGAACGATTCTGTCCCCACTGTCCTGCAATCGAGGACGAAGTGCACTTCCTACTAGAATGTAGACACCATGTAAAAGAGAGGGAGGGCATGTTAAAACAATTCCCTAAATGTGACATGCATCACCTAGCAAGCAGTGACGAGAAGGTTAAAATCATACTAAGCCCAGAAAATGAGAAAGAACTGTACGCTGTTGGTAAAAACATTCAGAGGGCAATTTCCAAAAGAAATGAGCATCTGCCACACTGAAGTAGCCTCATCCTGCTATATATTATATGAACCATAAGTATGGCACATTAGATACATATAGCTATAAGCCTATCAAAGAAAATGTGTGTTCCCTCAGTGTATTGAACTATTTACAATTGTAATAAGTATTTTAAACAACGTATACACTGTAATTAATAATCTTAAACACTGTATTAGTAGTAATCCATAGTGATGTATAACTATTTATTTATTTATATATTTGTAGTATAGAGGGCTAACAAATGTAACTGCCACATTTAATGCTCGAATAAATTATTATTATTATTATTATTATTATTATTATATCTAGTGTCATGAAAGTCTACCAGTAGTATTAGTGTTTCTGAGATGTTTTATTTCCTCCGATAATGTCATCCTATTTCAAACAATATCTACAAAAAGGCTTAGTGGAGTAAATGTAATTAACTTGCATTAACATATATAGGAAAGAGTGATTCCGACAATAAACCATGTTTAACAAACACTTTTGCTTCCGGAATATAAAAGAGACCGGTATAAGGACAACTGTATCTTTACTCAAATGTTTTCCTAAATATAGATAGTCCTAGATAGGCCTAAATATAGATAGTTTTTTTACTTTTTATTTTAAAAAATTTAACATGCAGCCTGCTTGGATTCAACAGTGATCAATTCACAGTACTTATTGTGTATTTTTACGTTGCTTGCAGATTTCAGAATATGAGAATATACAAGTTTAAACAAATATTTGTCATATATTTTACATCTGGACTTAATCACTGGTATTAATTTCTTCTTCCCATGTTTATCTTAAACCAATGCTATCTGTTTCCAAATCTCAAAAGCAAAGGGCTTTAAGCAGGAAAATCCTGTTTAACATAACTTTAACATATAACTGTGTACCTATAACTAAAAGAAGCTGATATATGCATACACCCGCCCGTATAGTCCCCACTCTCCACTACCAGGGATAAAAAAGAGATGTAATGAAGCGTCAGATTCTAGTGTTTGAAATAATTAATGGAAGCTGACGATACCCGTGACAAATTTGGCGAAATGGAAACGAAATTGAACAGATCATTAAAATTTATCCAATATGATGTACAGCCCCATTTATCCGACTTCCTACTATCACGCATATGCATTACTATGTTGACGGTGGTCACGATGCACACATATGAACACAAATGCAAAATAATACAGATGTAACATCTGATACACAACGAAAATACACCATTCATAGTTTTTCATATATCAGACTATCCCAAGGGTATTGTTTCTTTCTTTTTACATTTTTCTGCAGAATCTGTCAGATAAAATATGTGACTGTTACAGCATCTCAGTGTCGTCATTTTCGTCATTTAGGACAAGGTGATTATTTATGTCAAGAATGGCATCCTTGAGACGTTTCCAAAACAAACGTTGTCCTGTTTGACTGTCTGTCCACTTTACATAGCCTCTTGCCTTAATGAATTTCCGAAGCGATTTCGTCATGGTATCAAACGGCACCGTTTGAAACATGACTGGTATCACTGTGTTGTACCCACGAGCCAATGACATTTGAAACTCAAATTCACACCACGAGTTTAGCACGAAATTTTCTGATAGAACGAGAACTGTCTTCCTGCTGTTATCCACAGCTTCGACGATAGCTTCAGCAAGAGACGCTCCACCAATAAAATCCCTCTCATCTATGATGACGTCAAGCTCGTTCTCCTCTTCTAAATGACGTAAAAGTCTATTCACTACCCAATGATAATCACCGTCATCGTATGAAATGTACACGTGACCGGGCGGGGTTGTAATAAATCCTTGTCTACGTAACCGGCGTCGCACCAGGTATAGCCGATATCTAAAATTTAAGAATTATTTATTTAGAAATTGCAAGATAATATTAGCTTTATTTAATTAGGACACCTTTTACATATAATTTTCATTAAGAAACCGCAGCCGCAGTCGTCCTCGAAAAAAAGTTGTGTATTATAATTCATTCTTAATGACTTTTAGGGGGTGGCGTGGACACAGAACTGGTGTTTTCTTCTTTTTTGAGACTTATTAAAGATTTAAAATTCCACTCAGCTATGTACTATCTGTAACTCAAAGCGGTGTAAATGATCCATTTTGGAGTAAATCAGACCCCCCTCTCTCTCTCTCTCCATACATGTAAGATATAGAAATATTTAAAACATACTTAATATTCCAGCGATAAATGTACGCTGCTATCAAACCGCACGTCACGCCAGCGATATTGGTCAGGGATATCCCGAGGAACAGCCACTGATTTTGAGCTTTAGTTATTTGACTGCCAACATCACATTTCTCACGCAGTCCATTCAGTGTAGTCCGCAGACTCGTTTTTGAACCATTCATAGGGCAATCGGAGTTGTTGGAAAATGCCACAGTAATATTGGAAAAAATAAGCCATTTAAAAAATTCCTTCCCATCGCAACGGGTGCAGTTCACAGCGTTGTTATTCAAATCAATGGTAAAGCTTGAATTTAACTTTCCTATAGTTTCCAATTCTTCTGATGAAAATGCCTGTAGTTTGTTGTTGCTGAGATCTATGTATTCCACAGACACAAAGCTTATCATACTGAACGACACCGTATTAAGGCGGTTGCCGCTTAACACAAGTCGTTGAAGGGAGACAAGGTGTTTGAAAAAGTTCTTAGGGATGGTCCTGATCTCATTCACTGATAAGTCCAAAAACTCTAAGCTCGGAAGTTTTACTGGATGTATTCCACCCTCACCTATTAGAGGTCCTAGTTTGTTGTCGCCTACATTTAAGAACCTCAAAGATGGAAAGTGACCGTTGCAAAAATCTCTTGGTAGACAACTGAGAATATTATGAGAAGCATCAAAATGCTCCAGATTGTCCAATCCATATACCACATGAGAGATTGACTTTGAACCAGTACCTTCAACCCTTAGAAAGCGAAGCTTATTTGGATAAAAATATATACTTCCCGGTAAGGTGCAATCAGCTGTACCTTTATCGTCCAGCACAAACCACCAACTCATCGACAAGAATTCCAAAGAAGCAGGAAGAAAATATTTTGCAATTGGTGAAGGCAAATCCTTTTCATTTAAAGATCCGGCAACGCCTTTCTTAAGCTTGAATGATGGATGGCCTTTCCAAAAAGAATGCGTTAATTTACATCTTGGAGGGTTCTTATTTTTGTTCCTCAAGTTATTGTCGATTCTCGCGTACTTTAAGTTCCTTAGTAATGCAAATATTTTAATAAATTTAACCGAGGCACTGTTTACCCCATAGTTGTCCTTTCCATTTACGGGGAAAAAGATCATGACATTATGAGACAGATCAAGATACTCCAAATTCGGAAAGTAATGCAAGTTATTCAGGTCAAACCATTCTATTCTGTTCTTTATCAATTCCAATGTTTTAAGCGACGTATTTTCTAAGCATCTGAATGTTGTAGCTGATATCGTCCATTGTGAGACAAGTACGGCACCATTATCTCGCATTCCATAGATATTATTCATGCGAATGGTTTCAATTGAGGTGTTCTTTAAGCCACAGATAAAATCTTTCACATTCTGAGATGACAGAAAATAACAGCACTCCAGATCTAACACCTTTAAACGTGGAAAAATGGACAGCATGCCTGGTTCTGCACGGTTAATGCCGCAGTTAATGAAAGCAAGTTTTTCGATTGGGCAGTTTTTTAACCAGACGAAAGCCTCTTTTCGCAACTGTATCTCAGGTCCTGAATGCATTTGGAAAACTAGTGTCTTCAGAGACGATAAATTGCTATATCCAGGACCAAGTGTTATATTTCCATGAGGCACATAATAAAGAAACAACTCCTCCAACTGATGTAATGGTGACATTGTGCGATCTAAGTAATCTTGTTGAACATTTATACCCGAATCCTTTCCACCAATACGAAGGGTTTTTAACGACGTTAAATCACGAAACAAAGATGGAGGGAAGGCAGTATAATCGATATTCATACCTGGATGAGTTGGAAACAAATTCAAATGTTCCAATACCTTTAAACCCGCAAAGCTGTCCTCGTTGAATGCTGTTATGCTATTTCCTCCTATGTAAAGAACTTTTAGACTCTTCAGATGACTAAATGCAAATGGCGGTATTTCAGAAAGACCGATGTTTCGTAGGTCTAAGACGGTTGTATTACGTGGAATCCCCAGGGGTATGGATCTGATGGACCTCCCGGAGCAATCAACTGTGTGGTAAGACGGCGATGTGCTGAAGCATCGGCATTCTTTTGGACAGTTTCTTAAAAAACTGTCTCCATCATCAGTACTACTTGTACTAGTACTGCTATTGCAAGAGATCAACAAAAATAATATAATGCAAATGTTAACCCCTGCTGGTCCTGATGCAAGGTACATGGTTTGTATCCAGCTTTATAGTGTTGATACTAGTATGGTATACTATCGTGACTACTGCACACAGAGTGGCGTTGGTGGAGCCGTGTTATATGCCAAAATGTCTTAAGAGACTTTGTGGGCAATTTTCCTGTATGTTGAGCTGTAATGTACTTCTAACGTTCTCTCTTCTGCTCCTTTCAATGAGCCCTTAACTTTCCTTGTCTTTTGAACATGAACATAAAATGGCCACACCTTTCTTTTTTTGTAAGGCTTATTCATGCTTTAGTACATATTTGTATTTCTGTTCTTAATAAAATTTGATCAACGTAAGTTGAGATTACGTCCTGAATGGTGGAATAAAGGCAGGTCGATCAGCTTAACCCAGAAAAAGGTCAGCATCGAGCCCCGCATTGTGGGACGAGCCCGGATTATGGAACAAAACCTGAAGTTTGCCCTTTTACCCGGCATGCAGAGCGTAAACAATTCCTGTGGAAATGTCATGCAGAAAGAATGTTCAACAGCAGGTTTTATTGGCCCCGAAGTATTTCTACCACCACTTTTTTGAAAAATGTCTCTTTGCCCATTGGACTTACACTTAATGTAACGAACAGACCAGCTGATTTCAAAGCCGGTATCACCAGTCAGTTTGGAAAATTTTGATAATGTATTCCGCTAAGGAAATATTCAGGAAATTGGCAGGTGCCACCACGGAGAGTGCAATGGGGTAGCCAAATATTGGTAATGAGCATAGCACGTCCTTGTAATGTCCTTGATTAGAATTCCAAATTAGTAGGAAGAGAATATTTTACAACTGGTGAAGGCAAGTCTTTTTCCTGACAAGACTTATCAATGCACTTCTAAAGCTAGAATGGCGGATGGCATTTCCAGCAAGAAAGCGTTAACAAATATTTTGGGGTTGTTATTTTTGTTTCTCAAGTTATTGTCGATTCTTGTGTACTTTAAGTTCCTAAGTAGTGAAAACTAGGTCCTAGCAACCATTAGGGCCTACAACCATAGCATTTTTTAAATTATTATTCTCTTCCCTTATACAGACTTGACATTTAATATGGAATATTTTTTTCCAAATCATTTTTCATCGGTTTTTTCCTATTTTGCCTATTTTGTTATATATTTACCCCTATATAACATCTGTCACATCAAAAGTACCTGCACTAGATAAATGGCAAAAATACATCTCTAACATTGGGGACATTCAGAACAATTTGTTCCGCGGACTAATATATATATGCCGACCAAATATGGCGGACCCACTTAAAAGCAATTGCCGACATATCACCTGATGGTCTCCTAGCCTCCACAAGCGCCGTCGCTGCAGGCTGCTAGTAATTATACCAGGGAGCCGAGGTTTTATTGGCACGTCTGGAGGCAGATCATCAGAGGATTAGGCGTCATGTTTTTTAGTTTGGTCCGCCATATTTAGTCAGCGGATCATCTGTTCTGAATGCGGCCAGTGGCGCTGGAAATGATGGTTATTGTGGTCGTGCACAGCCCGGTTAGCTCAGTCGGTAGAGCATGGGACTCTTAATCCCAGGGTCGTGGGTTCGAGCCCCACATTGGGCGATTTGATTGCTCTTTGTTCAATCCTGTCCCCTCGCTAATATATTTATATCACCTCCCCCAAGGAGGTTAAGTATTCAGCTCCGTTTGTCTGTTATGACTTTGTTTTTGGTCAGCTTTACGCAAAAATTATGCATGGATATTGATAATTTTCAGGATAAGTCGGAAATATTTACGCGTTGTGCAATGAATGTGCTCTCAACTAACACAATTTATCAGTGTACAGTCCTTGGCGGAGGTCTGCGCTCTCTGAGTGCTTTGCTGCATTCAGTGGTTACATAGATATTCATCCCTCCTTTGAAACAAAAAGCATACCTCAAAGGACCAGTGTGTCAAAACTACGTCCAAACAAACTATTATTGTGGGTCCTAGCGACCATTGCAACCATAGTATTTCTTTTTTTAATTATTGCCTTCTTTTATATATAATAATTTACTTTAATTTTTGTTATATATTTAGCCCTATATAAAACATCTGTAACTTCAAAATAAACCGCACCAGATAAATGGCAAAAATACATCGCTAACATTGGGCGCATTCAGAAAATTTGATCTGCTGACTAATAGATAAGCTGATTAAATATGGCAGGCCGACTCAAAAGCAATTGCCGACAAATCACCTGATTGTCACCTCGCCTCCTCAAGGAGTTGCAGGGGCTTAGCAATTAAACCTGGGAGCCGAGGTTTTATCCGTTAAATGACACATGTGGAGGCGGTTTGTTTTTAAGTGGTGTTGGCCATATTTAGTCAGCTGATCATTTGTTCTGAATGCGGCCAGTGGCCCTGAAAAGGACCGATTTGGAAGGTGTGCACAGCCCGGTTAGCTCAGTCGGTAGAGCATGGGACTCTTAATCCCAGGGTCGTGGGTTCGAGCCCCACATTGGGCGATATGATTGCTTTTTCTTGAATCCTGTCCCTTTGTTAATATATTTTTATCACCTCCGCCAAGGAAGTTTAGTATTCAGCTCCATTTGTCTGTTATGGCTTTGTTTGTCGTAATTACGAACGAAAACGAAAACGAAAACGCACGAAAACGAAGTAGATACTCCACCGCAGTAGACTACTGCAATCATACTGCAAACATGCTTCAAATCTGCTTCGATGTGGGAGCTAATTAGCATATTTGAAACATGCTTCTATCATGCTGCTAATCTACTGCATTAATGCTCCTCCTCTGTACAACCCTATGTAATTATTGAAGTAGAATTGCAGTAGGCTATACTGCATTTCTACTGCAAATATGCTCCACACCACTACTGCGTTAATGCTTCTTTGCTACTTCGATACTACTGCATTTTCTTGCGGGAAGCCTTACATAAATCATTATGCAGGGATTTTGATAATTTTCAGGATAAGTCGGAAATATTTACGCGTTGTGCAATGAATGTGTTCTCATCTAACACAATTTATCAGTTTACAGACCTTGGCGGAGGTCTGTCGGCAGCCTCACTCAAAAATTATGCATCGAGGTTGATGAAATTTTCAGGATAAGTCAGAAATTTGGCACGCTGATAACTGGTATGATTCCGAGGCCCCTTGTGTCATAACATAGCTGCCTTCGTATCAAAACTAATGAACACAGGAAATCACGTTTAGTTAATTACAAATAAGTATGGAGGTTTGTAGGAAAATTTATAAACTGTTATAAGATTTTAGGCCCATGTGTCATTCTCATTTCCAAGCTACCGCCAGACTGAAGACGCGTGCTTTCGTCGCTTGTCGCATATCAGAACAAGTAACACTGTTTTGTCTTCTGTTGGACTTTTGAATTCCTCACAGATATGATATATGATACGAATTTGTGCACCGTTTTATCAAAGAAGTCATCCCTAAGACAACCCAAATATTTGGTGATTTTCTAGTACCGGCAGCCCATCTTTCTGTCGACTTCCAAACTGAAAAGTACCCTACACCTCAGAACAAAAGACGATCTTTGCTAACAAAAAACTCATGAACATTCCTTTGAAGAATAATACTTATGCAGGAAGTTTCTTAATATTTAGATTTAACGTTTTTAGTTAGATGGAATATTGGGCCATGTCGCCAGAACGACGCTGGTAATAGCCTCTTGCCATACAAGTGACGACAAACTTATTATTTTTCATCAGATTCATCAGACGTTTGCTCATCAAATAGTCTAAAATTCATTCGGGATACTGAACGGCATACAGAATGATTCAGGCAGAATCTGCCATTCAGAGACAAATAAAAAAAAATAGAAGGTATATACTTGTTACTTACTTCAAACTATCATTTGGTTTTCTCAGCAAAATTGAATATGAAATTACTTCACTTTAAAGAGAAAGAAAAATTAGTTGAAAACGATGAAGAAATTCATATTCAATTTTAGTACGCACGGCAAGTGCTTTGGTACATGTAAAATCAAATGAAGACAAGTACATATAATAGATTACTTTTTATTGAAATAGCAATTTTAACAAGCATGTTAAGTTCAATACTGTGTAATCGGCTTTGCAAAAGGGGTAAAAGGTCAATAGTGTACGTACATCAACTTTACTTTCGATCCAGTTATTTATATTAGTTATTTTTTATTATTTTAAGGGAAATTCTTTATATTATTCCTCACATTATGTCAGACCTGTCCTATATAATGCCTGCATCTCTACAATTGTATCAGATTTAGAAATGTTAGTAAAACGTGAATAATTATGTGCTGTTTCTTATAAAAAAATGTTACATTTGCAAATATCTTTATTATTAATGCCGCCTACTGCACGTGTATAATGACTTGTACCTTCTGTGTCATTCCATTTACATACTCAGCTTGCATACCGCAGAACAAAAAGGATTGTTTTACACATGTGAGATTTTATCGCAGGGCCCTTTCGCATCGTTACTTGTACCCTTACCTGTACCAAAACACTTCTCTCTAGCAGGGCGACAGACTGATTTTTCACAGATATTCACTGATATGTCTCTAGATAAACAAACAGCCATTTGTCTAGCGGTGGCTTTTCCCGTTTTTCCCTATATAATCTGCCACCCTGGTAGAGGGTACCAAAACACTTGGACTGGTAATGATCTGAGTAACTCACGTGAAAATACACCACGGGGATTTCACTCTCTCTCTCACAAGTTCGCTCTTCTTGAACTAATTCAAATTAATACGTGCATCTGCTCGTGTCAAGCGCGGGGGCTCTGTTTAAGGTGCTTCCGTTAAATAACGGCCGTGATAATCGTTTGTCACTATTTCAAAGTGTTTGGGTACAGATAAGTGTAACGCACATTGTGAAAAGGGCAGCCGAGTCATCTGCAACGTTTTGGAATAATCTACTGTATTTCTGTAAATAATAAGTGGAGAATGTGGCTGTTGGTACTATCGCTTATAATTATATTTTTATTTCATGTATAATATCTAAACGGACTGAACATATTACAGTTCTTAGTTTTCAGCCATGTTGCTTTGTCATATTACATTGTACTAAATGTATCATTTAGTGAGGGGGTTGGGTATCAGGTATCACTGACAGTCTCAGCGTCGAAGCTACACATGTAGATACCGAAAACTGTGTCCACAATTTTACAAACCCTAACTCCTCAACTTAAAAAATAATCTGTATACGCAACAAATTCACATAAATCTATGAAATCTATGAAAATGAAAGACGAACAGTGAGCTCATCCGTTGATAAAGACAACTATAAAAAAAACGTAGCTCTGTTTATTCTTTCATCTTGATTGCCTTCCTGAAGACGACTGGCGAATATAGAAATTCGTCCCAGAGTCACCTTCAACTGTTAACGTGTGTCCCCTAAATCAAAACTATTTATAGCCTACCTCTGTGACATATGCTCTAACTTTAACTGGAAGCGGTCTTTAGATCATAAAGAAAATATTATTTCAATTGATTTTTTTTTCGTTTCCTAATACTTGTCTAAGCAGTAACCATATTATGCGGTTCTCTTGTTGATCCAGATCGGTCTATCATGTCCAAATATGATAACCGCGTATCTTGTAAACAGCGCCTCCACGCGGTGTACGGTCATACCAACTACCTGCACGGCCAGAACGAGGCCGTATACAGCCCCAGTTATCAGCCCGTACACGTTCAACTTAACCAAGTTAAAGTTTGCATTGAAATAAAAGACGCTGAGCAACACTAACCACAAAGCGTTGAGGATGAGCAGAGACAGCAAACAGATGTTGCGCAGGTTGCGCAAACCGGAAGCGAGTGAAGCTTGGTCCAGACCGAGGTTTACTCCTTTTCCTAAGACGATCTCGTGCATTCTCTCCCAGAACACGTGCTCCTCTATTTGCTGCTCGTTGCCGTCCAACATGGAATGGAAGTGATCAGCGGTACATTCTACCTCAACGTCCTCGCTTTCATCCGTACTCTCGACCTCCACGACCTCTTCTATCCCGCCGACTGGCGCTGCACCTGATAGAGGAAATCCACGTAAGGAATGTTTAAATTATTTCAGCCATAAGTGCATATGAAATGACGCCAACATCTTATGAAATCTAATTCCAGATTAAAAAAACATATCAGAACGACTCATCAGAAGATGAACTTTATTATTCTGTAGTTCAATTACAGTCACTATGGTTCCTACATTTGGAATTCTTAAAGCTAAGTATTAATTTTTTTTTAATTCTTGGCAGTTTTTGGAGAATTTGTACTTTTGAAACAGAGGCAAACAGTACAAGTGTTACAAGATAATCATATTTTTGTCTTTTTCACAAATGTTTCTTTCAATTATTAAGACACATCACTTGACCTTTCACCGTCATATCAATTCATCTTTACCTGATGTGGTCGAAATTCTCGATTTCCTGGAGAGAGTTTTGTGGTATTTCTTCCCTTTTCTGTTAAAACACGACACGCGAACCTTTTTCGATTTATTCTGTAAGTGAAACAATGTTTTCAGTAATTATGATATATTCCATATCCATCAATATCAGATTAAATAAACTGTGAAAACAGTAAAGCAAAAGAGACATGTGTCAGTTGACAGCGCAGTTTTTAACAAAACGAAATCGGTGTTAGAGCTAAACCCTCAGAATGACTGCAGGACCTTTTAAATTCACACCATATTCAATATATAGTATATTCGTCACACATTATCGGTTGGGTTTTAATATTTAAAAGCCACTTGAGTTAAAATTCTAAGGGATATACAGGCATTACATTTTTCGACCGATATATATTCTTCAGCCTTGTAGTGTTACAACATACATGAACAATAATTCTAAACATTGCTACGGCCTGCCATCAGTGCGCTCTCTCTCTCTCTCTCTCTCTCTCTCTCTCTGACATACCTAAGTTATCTTTAAAAATTCTTATACAGTAAATCAACATTAATTTCACCATTCGTTCCTAAACTGGCATTGACCCAGTGACGTCAACCTTGATCCATTCACACATCAAATACTTACATTATCCCTGGTCCCCCAGCTTTGATCGACAATATTACAAATAGCGTAGATAGGTAGCAGCACCTGCATGGCTGGGAAGCCCACCAGATAAGAGATGCCGTGGGCCAGCAGAGGGCACTCTTTGGGGTGTATGATGGCGGCGTAAACAAGACTGGCGATCAGCAGCAGAATTAGATAGTATTCTTGGAATTCTACGGTGCCACTTGATACATCTTAAATAGAAAATATATGCCTGTTTTACAGGTGATTTGAGGTGAGAAACCAATTTGTAATGGCTATGTAAAACCTCAAGTGTCAATGATATTTGAGTAGCAATAAGTCACAGGATTAGAGCGTGAAATGTCTAACAAAATACACACGAAGAGAACGCTAGTGACAAATAAAAAGACTAGTAGTTGATACATTACAAGTATATCTTTGCACTTGTAAAGGTTTTTGCTTTAAAAATCCGGAAATATTAAAAAAATTAATTCACCTTCATTTATATCCTGTACCACATAAACAGAGCCCCCAACCACTATAGACAACATCATTAATCCCAGGATTAACGTCAAAACTAAGGATAGGCGGCACTGCAGTTTTATACTTCCAACAATGCAAACGAGGCTGTAAAGCAGCACGAGCAACCCCAAGACGGGTCCAATGATCTCAAAAGGAATGCCGTACACTATGTCAAGACCTCCTGCCAAGATAACGATGGTAGAGGCAGGAGACAGCAAAACTATTATGAACATCTGAAAGCAAAAAAGTGGCGCGCAACATTAAATAATTATTTTTTCCGAGTGATATATTACATGTAGTTGAAGTCATATACTGCCACTAATACATTCTAGCATAGAATATGACACACTACATTTATCATTTCACGTCGCGTTGTTCTTAAATAAAGATATACATTTAATAGCAATTTTATTAAGATTGATTTAACGAGTAAATATTGAAATTCGCCAATCATTGCCATTTTGTAAATAAAAGTTCATAACTTAGAAATCGTGAATACAAAGACAAAACACGCAAGGACTGGTTCCCACCTGTAACATATAGAAAATGTAAGCCAGGCTAAAGTTATCATTTTTCTGTGCGAGTTTGAAAATATTCTTGAACACCAGCAGCATGTTGGCCATGTCAGACAGGACCCACCGGCGTCGCTGCTTCATGAACTCCTCAAAGGTGTCTGGGCAGAACGTAGAGTTATCACAGAAAGCGTTGTATTCCAGTTTCCAACCACGCAGCATCATTAGCGTGCACATCCACCTGTCCTCTCCTGGACGACAAAAAATGGGATCGGCGTTTAAGGCTGTGTTCAGATTAAAACTTATCGGTCCTGCAGGATTTATCTATCTCCTCCGGGATTCTCGCTTAAGTGAGATGTGATCAGCTCAATTGGCTGGCCAACCTCCTCCAGAAGCCACGAAAGATTGAGTGCACTTAAGCGAGAATCACTGCAAAAATAGATCGATCCTTCTGGACTAATGAATTTTAACCTGAACATGGCCTAAACGACATGTATGCCACTTTATTGTACCTGACCTGTGTTCATTACCATCTTCGAATTTTTGTGAGGATGTCACTATCCGTCTAGACAAGAAACAGATGTAGCCAGCAATTTCAGAGGATGTATAGTTTTTGAAACATTGGACCTTTTTAATCTCTTAGTTGAACTTACTTGAGAAATGGCACAGAATTTAGATAAAACACAAATACAAAGTGAGGATTTTCTGACCAAAACGGTACTTTCGAATGCCCCGAATTCCCCCAAACCCATGGACCTGATTAAGATGGGTATTATAGTCAGAAATAATTTGAAAAAACATCCATCTTAGGGCTCACAATGAACAACCAGTGTGGGTCTCCAAAAGGTACAGGCAGGCTTGGTAAGCAATTGCACATCTGCACACAGGCCTTTGGCTTGGGTTTAAATTTTACATGGGCTCAACAAAGCCTTCTCCACAACCAAACCTGGGCCTGCATACTAACAACCTGTCAGCCCAGTTGGTCAAGTAGAATTACGAAGATTTAAAAAAAATTATTCCCTTTCAGTCCCCCTCGCTGGCTTCATATTGAGCCCCAGCTGGGCCTCGGACAGAGATAATACCGCGGAGGTTTCAAACTTAATTACACCTTCGCAATTTAAGAGCAGGTTTATAAAATTTAGTAATTATACATCAGTAAAACGTACATTTTATAACTCATACTATAATCTAAATTGAATAATTGGAGTACTAATTGCAACATATGTTTATGTCAGTCGCTGAGTATATTCAATTTGCTGGGGTCACATAACTATATTACGGTAGCACGTGCTAAGACTGTCAGTGAAATTAATGGCTCTTTTAATGTCACGAGGAGTCAATGTCTGCCATGTAATTAACGACAATACAATATTACCAGAGACGGAGGAACATGTCGACGTATCAATATGACACACACATTTGTGCGCAAATACCCCAGCTGTTATTAACCATCAATGTACTTTTTTGTGATAAAGGCAAATAGCTTGCAATGTTGATTGTGGTATTTCTGGATATATGGAACCTAGTGACACCCGGTGAAATATTTTTTAAGATGCCGGCCAAAAGATTAATTCCGGTATATCGGTCTCTGTTCAGTGGTCTAACGATGTATCACACAGAAATGATTTTCTTTCGTTAAAGTAATGTTTCAGTGATGCATGGTTACCTGTGTCCTTGATAAAGACATCAAATGGCTGCTCTGTTGGTCCTGCGTAGTGGGGAATGACGTCACGCACAGCGCTTGCGCGGTAAAGACTAAAGCAGCCGGGACAACACATCACGGAGCCGATAACATTCTGGGAACTTTTTATCATCCAAAAATCTGACAAAAAGAAAACAATCAAACAGGATGTAATTAATGTATAACCAATATCTTGGTAATGTGTAATTATTTACTTTCTTATAAGTAACCTTTTATTGGCTGAGTTTTTTTTTTTTTTTCAATAAAAACAAAGAATTCTGAAATGTGTTTCTTCCTGTATGATCACACCCTAATAAAACATATCACCAATTAGATATCATCAATTAGAATTTCTTTTCAAAATCAAGTCTCTCTTAAAACAAAACAGCGAGGATAATTTTCCTTTTGGGAATTTTACTGGCGCTTGTGTGCAGACTTATCACACTACACGTATTGTTTTACTTAAACTACAGTAGAACTGGTTGAATAGGAGGTTTTAGGTCAAAGATCTACCGTACCTTTTGCATATTCAAACTTTTGATACCAAACCAAGGGACCGGTCGACTGGCCGATGGGATGCGTCCTGCCGCAAGCGCCACCGAGCCGACGGTCGTGGTTGCAAAGTTTCAGGAGGTCAATGAGACTATCTTCATTAAACGCCATGTCGGCATCCGTGGCCAAGATGTAAGTGTGGTCGTCAAGAGGCATGCGGCCCAGTTGTGGAGTTCGCATTGACGGCACCGTTTTCTTAGATATACTAAACACGGTCTTTGGTTTAATATTTTCCACCTTTGGAATTGCCTCTGTGTCAGTCTCGTCTTCGTAGCCGAGGTTCACGTGACCCGTCTCCTCTGACGTTATGGCTGAATCTTGGCGAATTAACTGCGCTCTGGAATCCTGGTGATTTACCGGGCGTCTCGCCTTCAACATTTTACTGCTTATTTTTCGGCCTTGAGAGCGTGCAGGAACTTCTGGGTAGTTCCACGACCGGTTAGAAGAAGCCGGGAACTTTTGCGGTGGAGGAGGGGGTGGTGGCCCCACTGGTCTAGCTAGATTCGTGGAGGAAAGTCTCAACACGGTGACAGAATTATCTAAGAAGGTTTCACTGTATTCGTAAGTTTCGTTTCCGTCGGCGTCCACAATTTTGATTGGTGGCATCATCCCGCCCACGAAGGAAGCGTCAGCGCAGGACGAGGTGTCACCTTCGTAATCTGGCCACGGTTCGGTGTCGTCTTGGAAGCGTAAGCTTCGCGGAGGGGTGTGCCCGTCGCTGCTGTCCGAATCTGAATCGTCATCAACCTCATCGTCGTCCACACCAGTGAAGAAACCTTGGTCAGAACTGTCTCGGGGCTCTGTAAAATGCTTCAGATCTGGGTTCCTATCCAGCATAGTTTTTAGGTAGCGTTTGTTCTCACGAAGATAATATGGAGTTGACGGGTTGTTGATTGTCGCGAATTCCTCTTCGGGTTCGGCGTTAGTGTCGCTGTCGTCGCTGTTTTTAGTTAAGGTGGCCGTGTTGGTGCGCCATTCCTGGTCGCTGGCGTAACCCACGTACAGAGAGTCGTCGGCATTGTTGTGCTTTCCTTTAATTAGGCCCTGAGCGATATCCTTGGAAATATCTCTCATTAGTCTATAGTTCAAAATATAAGCCATGTACATAACCTGGCTCCACCTTTTCTTTGATTTTACTTTCGTAGAGTCTTTCAGGTGGATGAAGAAAGGCATCCCGCCTGGAAGAACCCAGTTTAATTGGAGTCCGTAAGGAGTTAAAAGTTCGTTGCCTTGGTGAAGACTGACCTCCATCTTTGAATGCAACAGTGAAATCATCTGCGTTGCGAATTCGGTCACGTGATTGTCGGAGACGCCGTTGTCAAGAAAGATATGGGCCTCTAGGTATACATGCTTCAGTTTCTCTGTGGCGGAGATTTTGTGAAGGCTGGATAAAAGTCTTGCCATTTCAAACTCCGCTTCTCTGTACATTGTCGTACAGATAAACACGCGACTTTTCTCTGCGCGCGCGGGGTCTGTCACATGCGCCTTACACGTGAAGCCATCATACTTATAGTTCAGTATGAAATGTTGGTCTAAAAAGACACTGTTGAAAGTGGGCTGGATGAAAAGTTCCTCCATGGGCTTTAGCAAAATTCCCGAGTTTCGGTTCAAATCCTTGCCTTTGATTAACAACGGAGCAAGCCACGCCATGGCGGCAAGACCAAAAGCACACCACACCCAGAGACCGCCGGTGGTACAGATTAATGGATCGAGCACTCCTCTACTTGCAGAGCACACCAAGATCCCCAGAAGTATGGCAAGGGGCGTGGCTATGATGGAGGGCAGAGTCATCCCTAATATGGGCATACAAAGGGTGGTGGCTACGAATGACATGACATGTGCCACAGCTGTGCTGGAGAAATGGATCAAGAGCGGGTAGAACACAACCGGTTCATAACATCCATATAGCCCGTCAGTTAGTTTCACGTAGAAATTAGCGTTGAGTATCACGCTCTCGCGCATTCTTATCACCATTATAATGCTAAAACCGACGATCAGTATAATGATCTTAAAGACAGTATACAAAGCGGTCGCCTTCCAGCGTCCTAGAAAAGTGTCCTCGTGGGACTTAACGATATAAACTTGCACCTTTGGGCTCCAAGCCAAGGACAGTATGAGCAAACACGTCGGCAAGCAAAGCGCTTGGAACCATGGTAACGCTGACGTCAGAGCCACGATTCCTGCTATGGCACATGTAGACCACACCCCGCTGAATCCTATCACGGTTTTTAACACGCGCTTCCAGTTGGCTTCGTAGGTGTGAGGGGACTCCCTTTCCTGGAGACCCTCGGGTTTGGCCATGGTAAAATTGCCGTCGTATTTAACTGCCTGGTTTCGGGCATTCATAGCCTGGATCTATGGAAGGGATGAAAATGTTCGTTTTGGTTTCATAATTTATATGTTAAATCTTGATGTTACGGAAGAACATTTATGGAACTAATCCGACGTTTGTTAATGCTGTGTAATTGTATTGAACATATACTGTAATTTTATAGAAAAGGTATGCTCAACTATTTTATAGAACAAATATTTCATTAAAATCGCCCAGTAAATTAAAACTTGACAATTCAAGTAATTTTATAAATTCTTCGGGTCCTGCGGATAATTTATCAATAGATAAAACAAATTCATTGTTAAACATAAAAATTAAACACGACTTGATAATTTCCCTTTGAAAACAAATTACAATGACGTCAAAGCACGTACGCGGTATCCCTCCCATTGCTCATAGCACAATCCCACGGCGAACACTGCGCTCATTACCGGAAGTAGAACCTGGATCGGAAGACGTGGGGCGACTTCTAGCGTAAACACCATGAAGCTGGCCACCTCAGAAAAACTCACGAGGAAGCCCTGAAAAATTATAATATTGGCTTCTGTGTATAAGCTTTCCAGCGCTTTATAAGTGACCAGATAAGACCACTAAAAATATTTCGATAGGTAAAGGGCTCATTCCAATTGATACTATCGGTCTACGTAGATCGAATTAGTTCCGCGGGACTCTCCCTGAAAGCAATCAGTTTAACAATTTTGCTAATATACATTTCACAAATAATTTTACAGTATGTAAACGTAAGATATTAACTGAATAGGGTAATCCGTAAGGCATTTTTAATCTTAAGAATCAATTCCGATCTTGACGATTAATGAATTGCTTAAAACAAGTATTGACAGTTGATATAATTTAAAACTTTTCACTTAAAGATTGCCATAAACACCTCTCACCACAAACAGGGCTATCCCACTGGGCCACTGGTGAGTCTTGGTCTTCTTAATGAAGGAAGTGTTCCAGAAAACTTTTATCAGCGCAAATAATTCTGGATATAGCAAGACAAGAGCAAATGCTGCATACCTAGGGAAGAAAACACGATAAAATGTTTGTCTGGTCTGAAAATTAAATGTTTTATTAATATATTAAATGAAAGAAGTGGCCATCGGTATCTTTGAGCCGCTCTAAACTGGTTAATGTACTTTTTATTCAAGTAGAGACCAATGTTTCCTAAGGACCTACTAGTACCCCCCCCAAAAAAAAAAAAAAAAAAAACTAATAAAAATAATAAAGAGACACCTTCAAAGTCATTTTGGTAGTAAAACGACATAAACCTGTAAACTTTCCCCATTTTAATTTAGCACTGCTAAGGGCAATAAATAAAGTTCAAATTTTTCAGTACATTTCCTTATCAAACTGCTGCCTCAACCTTGACGTCAAAATGCTCGTCGTAAGTTTGTTATAGGTCAAAGCTGAAACACCTTAGTGGAGAAAATGACGGTCATATGTAGATGATTTGACCCTCACCATGTTTCCAGGCGGAGGTTGTTGATATGCGTCCCTCCCAGCAGCCAAACTAAGGACAGTTTGTTCAAGACGAGTGATGACGTCATCAGCAACGACACCAGGATTCCTATGACAAGCTAAAAATAAAGAGAAATAGAAATGGAAGTAGCCTGAATTACCCATCGAACCCAATCCCCCGCCTCTTTCTCTCATCGTTACCATTTATCAAATAGTAAACAAAAATTTTATATTTCAGAATTTTTTTTGATGTTCCACATTTGTAATAGAAATATCCATTAACAATTGGATTGTTTTGTGTAGTTTTAAACCCTTTTAATCACACGTCGCAAGCACCCAACAAACAGAAAGTGGAAAGTATACACCGCATACAGAGAATTTTTTTATTTCATTAGTAAGAAACTTATCTTTCTGTCATAAAATTTGTCCACCACACACCATAACATAAGCAACATATGAAAATGCATCTGTCAGTATCACATGAACGTTTTTCATACGTTAGAGCCTGAAAAGGCCTATTCTTCATTTTTCTTTCTTTTTTTATTTTGAAAAATATGGCATGGTGGATAACGCAAAGAAACTGCAAGTCAGCTAACACGGTCTACCTTACGTTTAATTTGTTAATGACTTAATTACTATGCAAAATCTGAAGTAAAAATGTCATTTGGAACATTTACGACCTACCCCATTGACCCCCACCTTTTGTTGCACTTATTAATCTTACAAAATATGTAATTGCTCACTTATTTAATTAACGGAAAGTTTGAGTATAATTTCTGCGTTTACTTGTGTGTATAATCAGATGTTAGTCACAGCACTTCTTACAACATTTACCAAGCCTCAAAACAAAGGAATGCCTGAATATTTTACAGCATTTTGACATCAGTCCAAAAACGCAACAATAACCATATCTTCTTTAATGTGCTTAAATGTTTCTATGAAACTGGCATACATCATCTTGCCTTTAAATAAGGACTGAAAATTTGTGTGAAAACATCCTTTTGAAATAATATTAAGCTTAGTAACCACTATGTTCATACGTTTTTAACGTTTGTTGCTCCAGTAACATTTCACATTTCCGAGAATTCTACGGTTTACTTGGACTGAATTCACAATTGTTTTTATGCATTTTTATATCGTTAGTCAAGCAATACTTTTACACAATAACGTCACATTTAAAGAATACAAGAATTTGAAAACTGAACGTTTAATTTAGAAATGATACTTCTGCCAAACAAAATGTATGTATTTTCTGAAATATATGTATTGTATTTGTCACTTTTGGAATAGGTAAGTTTACCTTGAGAACGACTCTGCACCTATCAGAACAGGATATGCTACCACTGGGCCTCTCTGTCTCCTCTGCCTTGGTCTCCATTGTAAGTATATAGACAATCAGCAAGTATTCCTGGTCATATATTACATGCCTTGAATGGAATGTGAATTATGGAGCATACTTTAAAAGAACGGAATGTATTTCATCCTTGGATTTTTTTTTTCTGAACGACACCTGAGAAATGCAGGAACGCGTTCTCAGTTTTAAACTCGTAAACAACGCGCGGAAAATCAAAAATATCCTATTTACGCGGTAACGAAGCAAAGTTTGATGTAAAGTCCCGTAATATAGCGCTGTATGTCCGCCTTGGCTAGCAAACTAACAAATGGGTGGGGACAGAATATGGCATTTGCATATCCGCTCTCAGCTGGAGCTGTGTGACAGCTGCTACCGCGACTGCTGGCCACATGTTCATATACGTAGTCTTGGAGATAAATTAAGTACACGCTGGTTGATCAGAGCTGTAGTATAATTTTGCAACGGCAAAGCCGTTGCGGGAAAGTTACGAGGTCTCATGCATCGAGATGCAAGAGCCTCTTTCAATCCCCGAGTTCTTGTATATTGTCTTCTACCTCTATTGCTGTTGCACGTCTGTCCGTGGTGGTATTTTGGGTGGCTTGTATTTTTTTTTTTTTTTTTTTTTCTCCTTCCTCTTACGCTGGCCGCCCCTCCAGCTTGTGTATTTTTTTCCAGATGATTCTTTTCTTTCTTTCTTTTTTTTTTTTTTTTTTTCCTTGTTTCCGCTGTGATTATTCCAATTCTTTCACCTTGTCTCCGATCGTCGGGTGACCGGATTTTTTCCTTAATTTTGAATTGGTGTTGCCCTTTTCAGGGCCAGTGGTATTTTCTCCGGTCGTCGGGAGACCGAAGCCGCCAGGTTTTTCGTGCACGATCTGTATCATTATTTATATAAGTCAAGGGTAGTATTTTTGCCTGGTTTGCTTAGTATTATGTTTTTCAGCTTTAGTTCTTTAAATAGGAGGTTATTTTCAAACCTGCTGATTGTTTTTGTGCCCAGAAAAAATAGTCTGCTTGATATATATTCAATGTTGGCCAGCTCGTGCAGAGTTGTAATTCGGGTACTTGTAGGAAGTTTGAGTGCTATGCGTAGCGCTCTATTTTGAATTTTTTGGAGGTCGTTGAGCCTTGTTTTTTTGGTAGCCGCTAGTATGACCGCACCGTATTCGAGTATGGGTCGAATGAATGATTTGTATAATTTTAGGAGGCAGGCACTCGAAGCCCCCCCAGTTTGTACCTCTCAGTCTGATAAGAAGGCCAGTTCTTTTCCTGGCTCTTTTCACTATATTGTCGACGTGTTTTTTAAATGATAGTTTCCTATCAAATGTGATTCCTAGCAGTGTTACTTCCTCACGTGTTTCTAAACGGTCACCAAAAAGTGTGAGGTTGAGCTTAGGTTGTTGATTTGATTTTGAAAAGATGATTAATTGTGTTTTTTTGGTGTTTAGTTTAATCCGCCATAGAGAGCACCATAGTTCGAGATCCTTTATCACACCCGTCAGTCTAGTTTCTATGTTTTTGACATTTTTGCATGATGTCCACATGCCCAAATCGTCTGCAAATTGAGAGACCTCGGTGTTGTATCTTGGGTTTATTGGTAGGTCGTTCACATATATTAGGAATAGCAACGGGCTGATTACAGACCCCTGAGGCGTGCCAGCATTAAGACTTACATATTCGGATGCCTCGCCTTTGATTCTGACCTTGATCTTTCTGTCTTTCAAAAAAGATGACAGCAAGCGGACAATCTTAACTGGCAGGTTACTATGTGCTAATTTGTACCTTAACCCAGCGTGCCAAACTGAGTCAAAAGCCTTCTCCACGTCCAGCATCATAGCGCCCGTAGCCCAGCCTTTGTTCATTGCCAGTTGTGCACTTTCAGCTAATCTGAGCACATGCTCCATTCCTTCTTTCTTGCTCATGTACGCTCTTTGCCATTTATTGAAAAATTGGTCATTTTCTAGTTTTTCTTTTATTCTAGTGGCGATTATTCTCTCGAATAGTTTGCCTAGGCAGCTTAGCAGGCTGATCGGTCTGTAATTCGTTGTTACTTTGTGATCTTTCTCAGGTTTGGGTATCATTATACCAGTTGCTTTTTTCCATATTGTGGGGAAATATCCCAACTGCAGACAGTTGTTATAAATGTCGCATAGTTTGTTTTTCAGACATTCAGGCGCTTTTTTAATTATCCCGTTTGTTATTGTGTCGTCACCTGGTGACGTGTTTTTTGTATTTTTCAGATTTCCGTTAAGTTCATCTATTGTGATTTTATCTAGAATTTTGTGATCGTCCCCTTCTTCTAGTGTCGGGTTAGATAAGGGATCGAATTTGTGTTTGTTTTTAACGACGTAGTTTTCCACCACCACTTTAAAACCGTCATCGAATATGACCCCCTCGTGGGTGTTATGTATCTTGCCAAGGGTATTTGCAAATGCATTTGCTTTCTCCGCATCGTTTGTTGTAAGTTGCCCATTTTCTTTGAGTACAGGCTTTTCAGATGTTTCTTTAGCAGTGCCAGTGCTAGTTAGCCTTTTAAACATGTCCCAGAAGGTCTTGTCCATTTTTCTTTCATTTAGCATAGAGGTAGCGGTTTCCCAAGCTTTTTGTTTTTCTTTTTTGATGGCTTCTTTGACCCGTTTTGTCATATAGTTGTACATGATTTTATAGAAAGGGCCTTCTTTCTTTTGAGCCAGGCGTCTTAGTTTTCTTTTCAGTTTTATAAGCTTAAGGGTGTCCTCGCTTACTCTCCATACATTTTCTCGTACCTTTGTTTTTGGGCATGCGGTTTCAAGTGCATTCATTAGTGTCTCGGTCACATTCTCACAAGCTTCGTCTATTCCAGTGGTGGTAGGTGTGACTGCGTCGCTATTTAGGTTTCTAGAAATTAGATGGTCAAACAGTGGTTGGTTTATTTTTCTTGTATTCCGTCGTAAGACGGTTGGTGCTCTTGCTATTCGACTATTCTGTATGATTTTTACGTGTAGAGGTAGATGGTCGCTACCGACGTCTTCACCTACATAACAGTCCGCTATTTTCGAGTAAAGTTGAGTCGTGACAAAAGCCATGTCCAGCGTATCAGTATTGCCATTAGTGGCCATGTGCGTTGTTTCGCCATTATCATTAAGATTTATCAGATCTAGTTCCTCAGTTATGTCAAAGAGAACGTTTCCGTTATTGTTCGTTTTCTTGCAACCAAAGAAAGCGTGCTTACTGTTAAAATCGCCTATAAATAGACAATTTTGATATTGATCAGTAAAGTGCTTAAATACTGCTTTGTCAGGGGTTGTATGCGGTGGGTTATACAGTGAAACTATAGCCGTATTTATTTGATTTATCGTAGTTTCTATCCCCAGTATTTCAGCATTAAGGTTGCTAGTATTGATAGCTTGGAACTTTACATCTTTCTTAACGAGTATAGCCACTCCGCCTCCATGCGCATCTCTGTCCCTGCGCAACACCTGATAGCCGCTCACAGATATTTTTGTCTTCTCACTCAGCTTTGTCTCGTTTATGCATACGATGTCAGGTTTATGCTCTACCAGATATTCAACTAAGAGTTGTTTCTTGGTTTTAAGACTGTTTATGTTGATATGCATCAGGTGTGCCGCCATCTTTGGGTAGGGGGTTGATGCGTGTTAGTTTGTTTGAGTCTGTTTTACTTAAAGGCAACGTGGTGGATAGTTTCACCATCTATGTTGACCTTGTAAGTAGTTGCTACAGCTTCTGCTATGTCTTTACAGATGTCGCTCTCGTTTGCCTGTATCTTTAGTCTTTTTGATGTCATTTTGATAAGTAATTTGGCTAGGCATATTGCCAATTTTATTGATTCAGCAACATTCCCTTTTCTAGCATTGTCTATTGAAATGCGTTTTTGTTCGGTGTTCATTTCTTTTTTATACACCTTGCATCCTTTGAAAGATGCCGGATGTTCTTCTTTACAATTGGCACATTTGCGGGTGCTTTCTTTGCACTCCTTATGACTGTGCGCCCCGCCACAGTTTTTGCAAGTCTCGGCTGACTTGCATTGTTCGGCTACGTGCCCGAACTGTTGACACTTGTAGCACTGTTGTACTGGTGGCTCAGAGCTGGGACGAATAAAACGTTTTATGTGTCCAAGATCGGAGATGGATGCTTGTCTTGGGCTATTTTATATGCGTTGTGTCACGTGATGAAGTTCAGAAACAATGACGGCGAGGCTTGCATGGTAAAGGGGGTGTTCAAAATGGACGCGTGATGTTCTCCCGGAAATAGCGCTTGATTGGTCATTCCTAGGCCTGTTGTGTTGCTCTAAACGGGAAGCAATACCATACAATTATTTATCTTTTTCTCCTTAGATGATATAAATATCAGGATATTTCCCTTATTCGTTGGATGATGCGGAAATAAATATCGACGTGTTATGATATAATGCTGTTGCATGAAAATACATCGGGTGAATTTTTTTATTCGAGCTGATAACGTAACGGCAGTGTTATTGCATGTAGGTGAAAACTGTAATATCGATTTCAAACAGATCTGCCTTACCTAAACAGGTAACAACACCTAACAGCTTACGCCTACTAGATGACAACATGAGTTGAGGGTTACCATGGGAGGTCAGTGATCCGATATTTTAACTGTTTCACCTGACAATAAGTCACGTGATGTTTGATGTGAGTCTCACAAAGGCGTGTCCATGTGCGACATCACCATACCAGACTTTATGGCGCTGTAAGGTCGAATATGCGGAAAGGATGAACCGTCGCAACAATATTTAAGGCTTTTTTGCGTGTTAAACCTAGACAATTGATTTTCCTGGAAGTTTCAGGACTTTTATTTTGACATAAGTCACCAAGGCATGTCATATAAAAAAACTATAAAGAAATTTACGATCTATTAACTCGTTTCTGAGTTATTTTAAGAACTAAAAATAAAATTTTGTGCTATAAAATTCATCAGTCTCATATTCCATCACGAGAGTGAATCAAAATAATAACCTAAGAACTAAATAGATCTTAGAACTCTTTAGATCATAATTAAATGAACAGTTTTAGATGTTGTATTTCTTACGGACGTAAGGAAAATGTAGAAACCCATGTAATTTCAAAATCCAAATGCAAAGCAGACCACCTTTCCCTTTCATCTTACAATTTTGCCATAGCAACAATAATGTGAGAATATCACTTTGAAAAACAAATATAATATAAAACAGTTAAGGCTTGGAGATAATAACGAAAATCGGAATTTTGTACTTCGTAATTTTGTCGATGGTTAAGGCAGGTATTGCCAAGTAAGACTGGTGACCTTGGGCAGGGTCACTGCTTGATGACGTCATATATATATATATATATATATATATATATATATATATATATATATATATATATATATATATATATCACCAGACGTTGCACGCGCCTGTCTGTCACAGCCTCAAGTAGCAGAGCATGCTGGCAACAAGGGGTTTGCCAAAAACATTAAATAACATTTTATAGATACGTCCACCTGTATTTCCGTCACCTGCTGTCGTAACTTTGTTACGGTACATGTACAGCGGGTCGCAGAAGCTTCGTTGGTAGGCTTCAGATCAAAGGGAAACTTTCTACCTTAACACGAAGAGAGCCACTTTGGATATACATGTGTATACAGTATCTGTAATTACAGTCGATAGGGTAAAGCAATAGCGGCGATGTAACTTTTGAAGAAAAAATAAAATAACTTTTCTTGCTGATAATCCCACTGAAAGATAGCGCTTTTTCAAGAGTTGGGACACATGGTGCATGATTTTCACCATTTATTCAATCATGAAACTCTATGGTGCGTTTTCAGCAGCAAAAATTTTGTCATTTGAACATGGTAAAAAAACGTATGACAAATCATGGACAAAATTACGATTTATTTAAGGAAGGAATATTCAAGAAATCTCTGTTATAATCTTTTCCTACATGTATATTTTACAGTATTAGGTGATTTGAGGGGAATTAACTCAAGAAATACACAGCATGATCAATGATCAGCGGGCCGCTATCGTTCTGACTGGCAAAGGATGGTATGTCATCAACCCGTTTATTTTGATGTACATAAGTACAGGAGCATTTTTCTATTGGTGATGCTACTGCTGACAGTAGGGTGGTTAAGAGTAGTAAATATCCCTGAAGGGTCCCCATGGCTTAGTTTTAAATCTCCTATAATTTACGCACCGGTTATAGCCATAAAAAGCGTTAAGATTATAAACCAGTGCTTTTAACGTGTCTTGAGAATTATTCCCGTTACTGTGTGGGAACTAGTCGATTAGAGAGGGGGGAAGAAAAAATACGCGCTGTAGTCAGGTCCACAGGTGCTTTCCTCACCTGCATTTTGGTTGAAGGTATCTACAAAAGGTGATGAAAAACAAAAAAAAAAACAAAAATAAAAAAAAAAAACAGAAGAAAGAGTGAAGAAAAGTGTTATTGCTCTATCTAAGCAGGTTTCATGTTAGCTAAAAATGAATATCAAAGTCCTATTGTTGCACAGCCGTCTGTTGAAATAGGGTGCCATATATTTTCTCCACTTAGTTTTGATTCATAACTCCGGTTGTCGTGATGGCATTATTTTTACAATAGGGACAGCAAAACCGTGTAGGGCCTATGATATACGAGGGGTTTTCCTAGGAAACCCTGACAAATTTCATCTAGATTGATTTTGTAAATAAAATAATCAATAATTAAAACTGCAGCTCCTTTTTCAAGCCATTCTCGACTGTTTTCAAATCAAATAGTCAATTTTACCAACTGAAAGTCATCGTAGCAAGCTTAATGTTAGTGTCAATCGTTTAAAGTGTTGTTGACACGTTAGTTATCTACCTGAAGACATAGATACTGATCAACTGGTCCTAATGTACCGCACTCTGTAATTAACCAGACTTCGTGCGTTCCTCCTACCTTGTGATCAGAGGTGTCAACCGGCTAGCCGTGGATGACACTTGAGTAGAAGAATAAAAATACCTCCCTTGATTGCAATTAAGACACTAAATGACCAATCTACCTGAGCAAAATCTTCAATCGCTTTGGCTTTTTCCTCCGAACCCCATAATTATCTGTGCGTCACCAGGATTAATCTAGCGGTGCGATCTCGCACCTTTTCTCTCTTTTTGTACTAATTTTGTACTAATTGTGCCGTATGTCCTCAGTAAACAATAGAGGGCACGCACACGTGTCGCTTTGGTCCAGGCTTCAGTTGTGTATAAAAAGGCACGGGTTGGCGGTAAGCTACACACTTTCAGCAGCCATGCCTCTGAAGAACGCCAAAGCACGCTCTACACTTGCAGTTGCCGGGAAATCCGCAGCCACTTCCTCCAAGGGTGGACAAGGGAGAGGAACAAGTGGAGGAACATCCAAGAAGCAGTCACAGACCGCATCTGGGAAAAGCGCCTCACCTGCCAAGAAGCAAAATACAAAGGGGAAGAAAACCAAAGGAACTCTACCGCCCGGGAAGAAATTTGACTCCCAGCATTATGATATCATTCGAAAAACGATGAAGAGAAACCCCTGGACCAGCGCTGCAAAGCTGCAAAGCATCCTGTACAAGAAAACAGGTGAGACGAAATTTTCCTGTAGTATTTGTAATCAATATTTGTTCCCTATTATAAGGTACATTATTTCATTTGCATGGTTCATTGGAGCACTTGTAATAATTTTACATCATACCAAGTATGCTAGCACTAAGTATGTTTTTTTCTTTAACATTTGTTCTGTCTTATGTTTTAAAGTAGCCATAATGATGATATTATCATCGTTATAATCAAAATAGATTTATAGTAAAATATACTCATTTATTTCAGGCCTTGACGTCAGTGAGTCCAGCATTAGCAAGGTGAGACATAAGCTCGGTTGCCCCCCTGCCAAACCTAGATTCATCTACGTGCCCGCTTTGGACGAGAGGAATAATCCGAACAGTCGTCTATACGAGCCCCCAGTCATGATTGCCGTTGGTGATCCAGCTCCCTACCGTCCAGATTTCCATAGCAGCAGACTTCCCGGTGGTGCAAGTTGCATGTAGAAAGTTATCATATTCCTCCAAAACAGCCCTTTTCAGGGCTACCCACTCGAAAAGAAAAGCTATACCACGTGTTATTTCTCTATTGCTAGAAACTGGTAAGCAGTTCCATAACATAAAAAATATAAAAATAGTACTTGATATATATAAAATAAAAAAAAAAAGATTTTTAAAAAAATTCCAAGAAAAAAAAACAACAACAAAAATTCACATTGTAAAATTTCGCTGGTCCTTCAGGTGTTGCCTCTGCATATTTTTGAATGGGTTTATCATAGCAAAACATCCTAAATTATGCGAAGAAACTCGAGGTTGAGCTAGATTAAAGATCTTTATATACTCAATACGCCCAATAAATGTTACATGCAAATTAATATCTTACTTTTGAAAAAAAAGGGGCTATAATATAAAAAATGTGACGTCCATAAAGCTTTTAGTTGAATCCTAATACACGGGTCAATCGAGGTATAATATGACGAGATGACTTGCGTGCAGTCTGCTCCAAATAATCTTCTGAATGTGGTACAAACGAAGCACAGATGTGTTACAAACACGTTTGAAGGTGATAAAGATCGTCTGTGTGGGATAGTGAAGAAATAAGAATGTGATAGAGGAGACATCACAGCATAGGCATGGTTTATCAAGCCAACTTATCACTGTGTTTTTAATAATTAATTTATCTACGATTAAGCTTGATTTATCGCGTAAATTGTTACGGTTAAAGTCATATGTTACTATCTAACCTGGTTTGGTACGCTTTCAACATGTATTTGAACGCAATAATTTTGAAGTATGAAACAGCGTTATTATATGTGGTCCACGATCGATATTCACTACTATTCGCAACTCATGTTCTATAAAGTCATATTCACATTTCACAAAAAATGTAGAAATAATCCTTAGAAACGCTTGCGTTGCTCTACATGAGAAATCTAATAACTCTAATCCCATCTAGACTGTGTTGTCCTCCTCTTCCCATCTACATGTACATTATTAACAATGTGCGCAATTGTAGGTATTGAGTATGAAAAATAAATTTAAAACACCACAACAATGTAAAGACGTTTGTTTCCATTCGTATATTTACAACATGAACGACATAATCATCATTGGCAACCAGAGTAGGTAAATATAGCAACGCCACCTATTGTTTTGAAGTGGCAGTCACTCCATTTAGCGTTAAACGGTGAGGTCGTATGACAGCACATCTAAAAGCCGTACGTTTCTATACAAAACTGACCCTTTAGTAATACGGCGTCCATAGTTCAGTCTTCGACACATGCTATGTTCCTTTATAGAATTTTTTGTAATTCTATAATTATGAAGGTTCACTTTAAGTTAGAGGTCGGTGTTTTAGCCCCTGTGCTCATTCCTCTGTTAGAAAAAAGCTCTCCATATTTCCAATATGAGAAAACTATCATGTCGTTCATAATCATTCATGACGTGTTTTAACAATCTGAATCATTTGCCTCATTCATTGAGAATGTTCGCATTCACATCGTCCTTCAGACCTTCACTGTATAAATCTCCATATAACATTTTTTTTTCGTCTTTTACCAGTTTTACAGGAGTCGCGCTTCAATTTTGCTCACAGAGGTTGATAATGTCAGGGGATGTTTCTCATCTATAGGTGTCACTACCGTTATTTCCTCTCGGACAGTAGATGTCGCGGGTGTGCATTCTTGGGACACTCATAACTGTCATGGCTTGCATGTTACACGTATTTACAAATATGTCGGCAATATTTTACCGTGGACTAGACTTTGTACAGATTGCTTTTATACAATAAATTGAATAAAATAAAATTACAAATATACAATTCCCCAGTACTATACACAATACTATACAATATTAGAGATAGACGGCGCTGTACAGTTTGAACTACGTGTAGGGCATTGAACTGTCTGACTTATATCGGGGAACGTCTAAGATAAGACCAATGTCAGAGCTCCTTGATGATACTTGTCTAAACCATATAGCTGTCGGAAGATTTTGACATCCCCAGTAATTTCGCCGTAATTCTTTTTCCGTAAAAGGCGGGATAACATCACAGGGTGCTCCGAAGATTGTTGTTCGGCTTGTTCCGTCAGGTTCGGCTATTTCCGGCGTGGAGTGTAAAACGTGTATTCTTGCTTCCTGTAAAAGAAAAGTGGCATGTGTGATGCTTCGGTTTAATATATTTTTGCCTTCTCTTTTTGATGCGTATTTACCTTTTAAACCGGGCGTTCGACCGCTTGCAGAACGAGTTTTAGCCCATTCTCCCCATTGTATTATCTCCATGCGTTCACAAGCCCGATGTAACAGGGTTAAAGGGAACTAAATCATATAATAAGTTACAAATTAAAAGTTCTCTTTATTCTTTCTTCTGTAGAAAAGTATGTTAACCAAGATTTTATCCCAATCTTTAAAATATATATTGAAAAAGAAAGGTAGAGAAAATTCGCACCTCGTGGACGTGATGTGTACATCGGTGTGTGTGGGGGTAGTCCACCCAATGTTGTGTGTACTCGTTCCCGTAGGAATATTCTCCATCTTTTCCACTAGCGTATACAACCACGTTTCTATGCTCACGTGACCGCCGAAAAGCACGTGCTAACTCCCCAGCGTAGCTCTGGTCCACGATCACGTGCACTTGCCGTGCTGCACAACTGCGCAGGTCAGATAGTAGCTCTTCAATACGGTATCGTTCACTTTCTTCAGACTACAATTAAAAAAGGATGTTGTTTATGATTATATGTCCGCATGGCGTAAATCGTATTTTCTAAATAGGCCTATATTCATTTCGTTCCATGTTGTTAGGTAAACCAAGTTAGTAAGAGAGCAACTTTTTAACCACAAATTGCAGTTGTTGAACCACAGAACACTGCCTCAACTCCCAGGGCACACCAAACACATTTAAGATAAATGAATTTAAACTGAAATTGAAATCACAGTTACATATATGGCATGATCATACGAAAATCTGGTCTCTATTCCAAAAAGAACCTATGTATACTTGGATCGTCAGCTCTTGGCATTATCGAGTATTATACTTCTAAAACCCATTTATTTTGTTTATTCTTTTAAAAAAGATAAACATGTGCTAGTGAATTGTTTTACTGACCACTGTCTGGTGGTGGTTTTGGGGGAGGGTACAGTCAGTTGACAGATTTAAGCTTTATTCACCTGAGGTCTATTCCAAAACGGACAACGACCAAAATTTCGTAATTGGTTTATAATGTTTACTGTTAGCTCACATTCCTTGAAAAGGGTTAGACCTACTCTGGTATAAAGTTAAATCTTAGTTAAAGAAACGGCAAAATTCCTCATATATTGTGGTAGAGTCATATCTATTTACCTTCCCATCCTGGTCTATGTCCCACAGTAAGCTTGTCCCATCATTTTTAGTCGGACTGTTCATGTACAGGACCAGGGAATCAACACAGTGAGGGTTTTCGCACAGTTTACGCATGTGGAACCTCATGGCCAGCTTCATTGCAGCGGGAAACACCTCGTGTGGTTCGTCATCGCCAGGCACTGCAAGACAAGATCAAACCGTGGTTTCAAATTGGAAATCAATGTACTCGATTTTTTTTACAGCAAAATTGGTTGCACAATGAATTGGGAAATTATTCAATTAATATAACGACAAGAAATGTGTAAACACAGCAGAAAAATCCATGAAGTTTTAAAATGTACTATGGCCGCAAACACAAACAGGATTGCACACGCACACGAAATCACACAACTGCAGGCAAGAACAAACGCACGCACTCATGCCCTCCTTTAATCAGACATCAAAAATGCAATATGGTGATCCTGTGCAGGGGATCATGTGGTTGTGTAGAATTATCTGCAAATGGTGTGTGCTTTTGTTGTAAGCGAAAGACGTGGCTGTGAAAAAGAGGTCTGGCAAATGGAGCGCAGCCCGACGGCCCCCCTGCTGCCCGGGCCAGGAGAGACACATCAAAGGAAAAGCATTCCTCGCTAAAATGATTAAAGAAATTACAGGAGAGCTGTGATCTGTGTCTGAAATTGTTTGCTTATTCTAATTCCTAGCGGGGCGGTTTTGTGGGAATGAGATCAATCTTCTGTTCACTTTTTATTTTACTCCACACCTCTCACTTCCCGGCCTTTTTTCCTATTATTATTATTTTTGCCCTACCCCCCCCCCCCAACAACACCCCCAGCTCATCTCTCTCTCTCTCTCTCTCTCACTCTCTCTCTCTCTCTTTTTTTTTCTCTCTCTCTCTGTGTGCGTGCGTGCGTGCGTGTGTGTGTGTGTGAGAGAGAGAGAGAGAGAGAGAATTCGATTCAGCGAAGTGTGAAGCTGGCAATCTAAAATGACGGCGTGCGTATCTGTATTTTACACATGCATACAATGCATTGTGAACGCAGAGCAGCAAGTTACATGTAGCGGGTAATAATTTATCAGATCGCACCATTTCGTCGCCCCCTTCAGATTGGCGGAATTAAAACTCTTTAAGTTTTTACTTTGATGTTTGCATGGAGCCTGCGCGTCCCAACCAAAATAGCCAATGCGCCAGTAACTCTCTGACTTTCATTTCAGAGGTATTGATACCTATGACAAAATTGACGAAATTCATTAAAAGATCTCCCGAGTCCCGGACCGTAGGCTTGGGGGTATTTTCGGCATCAAAGCACCACAAAAGCGCCTTGATTACTGTTTATTTGACTTCATCTTTGAAGCTGAGAGTTTCATTCGAAATTCGAATTGTGTCCGCTATTGAAATGCGTTGAAGCGCTTGCGTTACACGACTTCTTAATTGAACCCCGCTTGCTCCCCACTTAAAGACCGTCCACCGGGCGTTGCGACGGAGGGGAAATCATAATAAGATGTGTTAAAGCGTCGCCTGTGTTAACAATGTTTCAATTTCTTCACAAGCGACCGCACTATACAAAACCAGTGTTCTTCGTTCTTGTTTGAAATTTGTCATTTGCTTCGTAAGAGGACAACAATATTTTTTTGTTTGACAAAAGACTGTCAATACGTGTTGGTATTATTAATACGATATAAAACATAATCTCTTGTGTACGTGGGTTAAAGTGTTATTTCATCATTTGCAATTTATTAGATTTTCAATCATATTTTAATTTATTTATATGACGTAACACGTTATTTCCACTTCAAATGAGTGATAAATTTATTTCGATTTATTACAGAGAGGACATTTTCTTTTATTTTTCAAGAAGATCACCGTGCTAACGGACGGCTCTTGATCTCATTTTACGGCCTCTATATATCCGAAAAGAAATGAGCGTGTTGAGGACAGGCTAAGTTCCACAATCTTCAAGGTCTATGTCACAAATATAGTACACATTTTGATGTTGTAGTTGTACTTGATTTTTCCTCTACCCTGCGAGTGCCCAAGTCAAGATAAATGTTTAAATATCGACACTGGTCTCGTGTGAATAGGGCAGCACGTAGTGTTGGACTTTCGTTTGTTTCATGCAGCGTTCATGTGCTTGCATTCATCGCCATTTTTTACTAACATTAAGATAATTTACAAAGTACTTCCCCTCCTTTTCTATTTCTCTGTCCCTTTCCACTCTTTCTTTTATTCCCCCTCTCTCTTCCTTCCGATCTCCTCTCCCTTTGTCCAACCCCCTCACTCAACCATCACCCCCTCCCCCAATTTTCATCAGCAAGGTACCATTCTCCCCAACTGTCGGCATCCCTTTGATGTTCCCCCGTTAACACTTGTTATGCCCGACTTCAAAGACGACGTAGCGCTCTCGTGCAGGTAGCTTCACGTTCTAGCAGTATCAGTTAAGTAGCCTGTTAACCTGGACATTCGCAGCAAAACGAACGAGACAAATGGTTTATTTTATCGAATTGAAGTTAATCTGAAACATACTTTGTTTACTTAGATATCCTTGGGCCAAAAGCCTTGCAGAAATTCGCCAAAAGCGCCGAAACGTTCTTCAGAATTTTTTTTCTGGGGTATCATGCGCGAATCCTTGCAAAATAATTTCTTCCATAATCATTTTCTCTTTGATGAATAATCAAAGGAATCGTCGTGGAATATTTACATGCGCTCGTGCCTTGAATTTTCGCTTTGGTGTTTAGTCCAAAGGAACACAAAACAAGAACAAGAAATCCACAGGCTTATTATTGTTCACAGCAGAAACAAATTGTATTTATAAAATAGAACAAAGTACCTGTAAAAACAGCTTTAATTCGTTACTGTTGGCCTCGTTGGCAGACAGTCATTAGTGCTCCTGAGGTGCTTCGCGCCTCACTAATCAGCAATATATTTATATCCACAAAGAATATGTCGAAGACAGGTAGAAAGAAAGCCACAAATGAGTCACATTGTCTTAAAGCACGGCGGGACGGGGGGGTTGTGCTAACGGATTAATTAATATGAATGTAGGTAACACGACCGGGGGGACATTACTGCACGACATGGGGATGAACGCGGAATGAGGAAATAACAATGAGATTCGGTGGCTGATGTGAACTTTCATATATCTACACGGAAAACAGTAGCTGCAAAAAGACCGGAATCCCTTTGAAGGGGGACCTCTAATATGTAGCAGATTTTTCAGATCCCTTGAACTTCTTCAGAGAGGAGAGCAATCTGTCACTGCATATCATCATTATTAATTCGCGTCTCCTTTTCTCTCCACGGCCCAGTGCCTCATTCCTAGCGTTCCATTACATTGGAACTAATTCTTCTTAACTTTGATTTCTATAATTTTGTTTGTTGTTTTGAGAAAAGGTCTTTGGAGGTTGTTGCCGAGAGGCTCGGGTACTAGTTCACGTTACTGAATCTGGAGTGAGTTCGCTGGAATTGTGAATAAGTGACTGATGGAGAGAGTGGGGGGGGGGGGGGGGGGTCAAGGGTAACAATGTCATATTTCGACGAGGGCATTGATACGTTTTTTAATACTTAACCTCATTTGAATGTTTTTGAATAAATAGATAAATAAGTTTAAATTTATGTTTAATTCAAAGGAACATGCAGTGGACAAACAGTTTATAAAGATAAAACAATCATCAATCAAATAATTCAGAGATTGATGCAAATATTGACAAATTATTATTTCTAGTTTTGTAAATTATCATGGTGTAACAGGGAGATATTGTAGTTTGCAATAACCACCCGGATGTGTGATGAAACTATACATCTTATACAAATGAAATACCTTCAACTATTTTTCTGAATCCTAATTAATTAAGCTCTCTCTCTCTCTCTCTCTCTCTCTCTCTCTCTCGTGCAGTGGAGTCCAGGTCTTCACCACACACCATAGAACAATGCCCCCAGATAACAAACAGCAAAATATATTTTGGGAAATAATAAGAAACAACTTAAGATGATAAACAACAGGCCAACGCAGCGCTCAGAAAGAGCGGGGAATGTACTGCAAGGCGTTTCTGCAGATTAATACTAAAAAGCAAACTCTTTGACTGAGCACAAATTGTCAATCAAACGGCCAAGCATCAAAGCGCCCGAAACCTGCCAATCTGTTCCCCCTTTAACCAGAGGCGATCCGAGCCATTAAGTACACGCGAAACAGTTGCACATAGTGCTCTGATCAAGACCTTAGTATGCCGTCAAACTTGACATTAACGAACCGACCCAGCGCAGTTACACCTGGGCTCTGAAGAAACGTCTTGGGACCAAGATTCGGGGCACGGTTTCTAACCCTTGAAACCCTGGGGGAAGAATTCCGAAGAACGCCCCCGCCTCTCCAACAACCAGAAGTCATATGCTATAAAAAGAGTATTTTAATAACAATTTAATTTGCCAAACGGCATCATTATGGGTAAATAGTTCGTTTATGAGATACATGTTTTTTTCTAAATTGTCACATATTGGTTTAATGTTTCAATTTAACCCACGTTTTCATGTCAGCTGATCAGTTAGAAGAAATTTCTGGTTCAAGTGAGCCCGACGCGGAATAGAGTGGATAACCAACGAGAGGAGGTTGGTTACAAACAGAAGATCAAAGCCCACTGGTGGTAAGAGAGCCGTAATTAGAATCGTTAGTCTAACTAATCAAATCACGGTGAGTTACAGGAGAAACCTTTGATAAAGTCGACCCTTCTCTCCACGTGCTACAAGAAAACTTTGAGGGAGCCAACGCCGCTATGATCACGAGGGGCCACGAGGTTGTGCTTTCAAAAATAACAGGTTTGCAACTTAACAGAGAGGAGGGCAGGCGTCGTGACTCCAAGTCCCTTACCCTCCTCTACCCCCCTCAAACACACACACACACGCACGCACGCACACACACACATACACACACCATCTCTATAACCGCCCCTTTCCACCCCTTGTCAGTCAAAATCTTGGTGGCCCAAGAAAGTCAAGAAAGGTCTGAAATTCACAGGCACGTATTGTAATAAATATAGTAAAGTTGAGCTTATGCGTGTTCAATGTGAATACTGCACCGCACAATCTGAACGTTATGATCATCATTTATACCGCATTCTGTGTCAAAGTATTGCTCTAAAATACGGGGAGGGAAATGTGCAATTTCAATCAAGACTGATTTAAAAGAATCAGCCAGAAAAAATATGTGTCCATGTTGACTCAAATGACGTAAAATGCCTATCGCGGTACAAAAGAAACATTTACCCGACACGACACATATATTGTTATATTTTAGCAAAATGAGGTATTTGATCCCTGTGCACTATATGCACTTTGTGGATTTTAAAAAGATATCCCCTTTTTTCTGTTATATACATATATATAATTGTACATATATCATCACTGCGTGCTCTATTCTTAGATCATTGGCATTGTATCAAAATTTGCTAATTTATTTATAAAAAAATGAATAAATAATAATTTGCAATGCGTAGGTAATTTATGTATCATTTAGGCGCCTTAGAACATGTTTGAAAGGACGACTTGGGAGCTTTTTCCACTTGCCAAGGCCATGCAGTCCTATTTCTACTGATCAACTTTGTGAAAAAGTGCCAATATGATAGAGTGTCAGAAATTATCAACAGACTGATTATATGTGACGCAATCAAATCCGTATGGTGACGTCACAAAGCACAAATCGGTTACACTGGCGTTTTTAAATTGTTTACTTTGTCAAAATGGTAAGAGTGTATACTATTAACAATCTCAGTGACCAACAAATCAAGCCAAAATTTCAGAAGATCAGACATTGTAAGACACCTAATGGGTATTCATTAATGGATTGATTTATTTTTTGAAGATCTAGATTTAGGCTTTTTGGCTATTCAAACATTTAGGGTAGATGTTCGATCTCCATTCTATGAAAGCAAGCGTACCAACCAGACTGATCCTGCGTTAGAATAATTGTAACGCAGCGCCCATGAGCGGCTATTTTCACCGAGATGATTACATTTTCAGCTTCCCATAAATTTTGCTACTGTTTTCCTGTGATTGTTTTCCTTAAGGCCCTGTCGCACGTGCACATACAATGGCTACAGAAAGCGGCTAACCTAAGTAAACAAATAAAGTTTGTTTAAAACTTTTCACGCGTGTTAGCCCCTGTGGCTCCTGCCGCAGGTGGGAGGATTTCTGCATTTGGGATTTCCATCACTTCTCATCATTTCCTACATGTAATAGTAAAACAAGGCCCCGTATTCAGTTAGATTCACAACAACATCAAAATTATTATTAATAGTAGTATACATGTTTGTCCTAATATAAGAATATAATCTAATTCGTTTTTCCCATCTTTAATTCCACGATTTTTTAATTCGTCATGCCCAAAAGTGAAAAGCGAGCCCGCGGGTCATAGACAGTGTCTGATAGACTGAAATCAAATCGTTTTCCTGGACTGACCGTACAATGTGCATTCAGCAGCTTGATTGCAATTAAACGATCAATAACTTCATAAATATTTGACGCCTGTGACAGGAGCATCTAGAAGTTCTCTAACCCACAGTGTCAGAGTTGGAGCTCATTTTCACAGCTGAGTGGAGACAGGAATTCCCATCTCGGCTTTCCCCCGAGTTTCTCCACAATGAAAAGGGCGCGTACAAAGCTTCAACATTAGGCCGTCAATGCACTACAATGGGAAATAGGCTGTAATGTGCCAGTAATGATGCTTACTTTCCACTCGCCTCAGCTACGCGACTCAAAGCGAACAAGAATGGGGACCCGCGTTTGAGCTCTCGTCATCAAAGGCGAGTGGCCATAGGCGCTTACTGGAGCGCGTTCCATCTGTTTTCTTCCCCCCAAAGAGCGTCCTTTTCACACATGCACAAGACCCTGAATGCATCTTAGATCGTGCAAGCATATGGCGAGAAGAGTAGAGAAAGGACAGGATCAAAAGAGGCCCAATTATGCACACAATGCTAGTGTACTCATTCTCTGTATTCTATCCTCTCCATATCAAGGACATGTGTTTGACTCTTCGCTCCTCACGTTACGGAGGCTGGCTCTTCTGAAAAACACCTTCTCTTTGAAGCTAAAAACCTTCCCTTCTCCAAGAATGCGAGCTCTTTTATCTATATTACACCCAGTGCCCCATCCCTTGTTGTACGGGTTATGTTGACATTCTTATCATTTAGCCGCCTAATATAAACAATTTTCTGTTGTAATATTTGGTGTTATTTGAGAGTGTGAAGATCTGAAGGAAAAATGATGTTGCGGCGGCGCCATGGTATGCGACCAACCCAAGACGTTCCCATTCCTATCCGCTTGACACGATCTTGTCCCTAATTTTCATTTGTCTACAACACCTGGTTGGCAAAAGCTCAACTTATTCACCACACAAATTTTCAATTTGAAATTTTTAAAAAACAATTTTTAGGCTTTCCAGATCGCCTGCTTTTATTTTGCCTGTGAACGCTTAATCTACTGTTTAATGTGTGGCCACTTGTTCACTCTTTTCAGTCATTCATTCATTCCTTTTTATTTTCTTCTCAGCCAGTTTTTCCACATGTACCTGATTTTAAAGAAACTCACCTTCGATTCCGTTTTCCAGGCCGTTGGCAAAGAAAATCTTGATATTGCCTCGTTTAAATCCATTATTTCGAAGCATTCCATAAAACTCTATAATGTTTTGCTTGTGTCTCATCAAGCTCCCGTGTTTGTCCCAGCCTCCAGAGAGCAAGACAGCATGGTCGCAAATCTCGAACACACGACATCTCGTCCTAACGATATCGTGCGTGGTTTCACACCGTCGTGTGTTTTCAGCGATTGGATCGCAATATAATTTAGACATTTCGCTTTCGGGTCTAGTTTCGGGACAGGCTCCAAAGTCAGGGATGTTGTTCCGACAGGAAAGTAATTGCGTCCGTTTGTTGCTGCCTTCCCCGTGTTCGTAAACCAGAGGTAAAAAGTTGATCTCGCAGCGTCTGGCGAAGTTCTTACGTTTCCGTCGACTTTCTAGAGCATTCTTGCACCTTTTCTTAAGAGCGAGACTCAGACACTCGTCGTCCCCTAAAATCGAAAAAAAGTAGATCTCATCAGTGATTCAGTTGAGACAAGTATTCCTTGACCGTTACATGAAGTGGTTTCCTTTTGTTAAAAACAATCAACCCTTCCCTGGATCATAACATTCTTTGGAGACAAAAAATGTTACAAGGACTAAAAGGACATAAAAATATTTAAATTAGGCCAGTGAGGACATTCCTGCTGTTTCTACCAATACGAAACCCCTTTGATCAATCCCATCTCAGGAACGCAACAAGTAAATAAAATACAGGGGTCACAAGGAATGAAATAAAATCATTTACTTTCAATTAATGTACATTTTGTGGATTAAAGAAACAAATATGCTGTTAGATGTAATAGGAAGTCACTTTGATCATCCTTGTCCCTTATGTCGTGATTTAAACAACACCGGTTAAAATGGTGAAATACAAAATGAAGAGTTTGCCAACGAGAAGACTTTAAAGAATGCAAATGTGGTATTGCTTTAAGCAATCGATTGATGCATAACACAAAAAAGATTAACAAAAATGGGGCTTAGATAATGATTTTCTTAAAAATAACGTTAGGCACTTTAAACATCATCCAATGTTTCCTTCGACTTTTGATCTTTTCCCATCTTTTCCAGTGCAATATGGACAAACTCTCAAGGCACATCATGGCAAAGAGTACACCCGACTCTCAGAATAGGCTTATTACCAGTAACCAGATTAACATCAATAAGTTAAACTCCTCTTTGACGCTAATCGCTCTCAATTTGTGCTTGTTACGTGCAGTGCTAACATTGATTATCATGAAAGAAAGTGTATTTTGGTATGTTTTTGAACTGTTAATTTGATTTGTCGCAAGAGAGACAGAGAAAGAGAGATGGAAAAAGAAAAAGAAGGCATCTATTTTCATTGTCGATACTTTGGTGTCGGACGATGAAATAAAATAAAACATACACTCCTCTGTTCCATAAATCTCTCGTTATAGCTTGACACATATTTCGTCAGACATGTTCACATCCTGAACTCACTGGGCCCGCTGCGCCGCCGGTGAGAGAGTAATTTCTACAGTAACTTGAATGGATTATCAAATCCTATGACGGCGAACTCTTCACGGACAAGAACGTACTTTAATAAACCACTCGTCGTAATCGGAACTATTTTCGGGTGGCGGTGTTTTTGAACTTGACAAATGAGCATTAATGAAAACGCATCTAAAGCATACCAGCTTGTGAAAAAATCGTTTTCCGGTTCACACTTATTTTAGGAACATAAGCCATGGTGTCGTCGACAAACGAGCCGTGAAACATTTGAGGAAGTGTGGAAATCATGTGCCCCATCTTTCAAGCGAAATTTTAAGAAGAAAAATCTAAAGATAGACCAAAGTAATTGTCTGACACGTGCAAATGAGTGACAGAGATATTTTTGCAACAATCATGCCTAAAACCAAAACATTAATTCATGTCGAACGTTTTCATGCTTAATCATTGAAAGATGTGTAAAAAGTGGGTGAAAATTTTGAGCTCTGCTGTAGACTAGTAACCCAACCCCTCTGATGAGTTTAACAGCTCTCAACAGTTGTTTAAACAGTTTAAAACACAACATTTATCCCACAGAGGAGAGCCTGCCACATTACGGCTTCACGACATATGCCTAAGGTTAACCTTTGTCTGAGGGGAGAGAACGGGAAGGAGAGAGAGAGAGAGAGAGAGAGAGAGAGAGATGAAGGAAGAGGGAGAGAGTGGCGGAGGTGGTGAAAGAGAGAATCGGTTTTTTTGTTTGTTTGTTTGTTTTTTTTTTTTTTTTTTTTTTTTTTTTTTTTTTTTTTTGTATGAAATGGGTTAACCTCTCTATCACAGAAAATGATTAGGTAGTTATATTATTATTATTTTTTTTTATTATTATTATTATACAATGTATGTAGCTAGACTCCCGTGCTAGTACTCCAGTAAAACCACTAAACTGCTCGCTTGAACGCAAAGTAAACCCGAACTCATGATATTATGTGTCAACAGGCTCTTGTCGTAAACCGGAAGACTCATAAGAGCGTAGAAATCAAAAATCATCTTCAAAGACCTCTTGGGAGATGTGGATATAACCATGAGGGTGACACGCTCGAGAGTCACTCCTATTAAGTGATGAAAGTTTAGAAATCACCCACTTGAAGGCGTGCCGCGCGGAGGTGTGTGTGAGGGGAGATTAAGGCACAGCGTCCTCGAATTCTCAAGTGGGTTTAATCCGCCGGTTGAGAGGGCGGAGTGGGGTGTTCGGTAGCGGGGAAAGTGCACGGTCCACTGGGCTATACATACACACCGGGAGAGCTGGGGAACGCTTCTGGCTTTGTCAATGTTTGATTTTAATTTAATTAAGTAAAATTCATTTTTTATCCTGTTTTTTTTCTCAACTGGATGACTTATCCGTATAAGGATTTTTTTTTTTTTTTTTTTGGGGGGGGGGGTCAAATATAGTGTGTCTGTGTGTAGGCCTATGTATGACTGTGTGTTTGAGAGAGAGAGAAAGAGAGAGAGAGATGACAAAAAAGTCTGACTTTCTCAGGTATCAAATCATATTTGATCTCGTAAATACAGGTGTACGGGATCGAATGCAAGTGAAAGGAATCCCCAAAACCCACATCCCAAAATACTGCGGAAATCCGCCGGCTTGCTTTCTCAACGTCGTGTTCCGCAGGTGTGAAGGAAACGAAATTAATTCATGCTTGAAAAAAAAAATAAAACAGAAAAAAAAAACTGAGTGAAAAGAGAGCGCCCCGGTGTGTGCAGTGAAACCTTACGCCTTTGATGTTTGCTAGCTTAGATAATCGCAGCGATTTATTTTTTGTGGAAAGAAAATACCGGTCTAATCAACAGTGATTTGGACGACAATTCGTAACAGGTATGAGGTGTCTTAGTCTGCCTCTCACTGTGACTCATGCTTTTTAAACAAATAGAATAACAGTTACTGGGGAAGAATCCGTTAAGACGCGTTGAGAAATTGCTATCACTATCGCTTAATGACCCTCTCGCTTAATAAGGATAATATTTTGATATTGACCGAGTTGGGGCGTAGGAACCTGCACATAGTTTGAAGTTGAATAGAATTTTTAGTAAGCTCTAATAATCTTTTCTAAACCAGCCAATTTGTCACTGGGGTTGGGTTTCTGTCGGTTTGGGCTCTATTGAAAAAAGGGCGAGTCTCTAGTCAAAGAAGAGCGGGACGCCCTTGTGAAACGTTATTTACTATGAGTTCCTGAGTCAATACTACTGTTGACAATTTGGTGAAGAAATTAGAAGGTAGTGCCTTTGATCGAACAACCAAAGTCCTGTGTTTGTGTGTGTGTAAGCGAGAGTGAGCTTACTGTCTCAGTCTGTGAAGAGTTCAGTTTTCCTGCGATCTCATGATCGCCGCGAGTAGGAGTGAACACACATAGGAACACCGAAATGAAAAACTGCAAAGAAAAGATCAAAAGAACGCTCCTTTTGAAGTGTATAAGAAATTAGGCACATCAAAACCAGCCCAATTAGCTTTTTTATTACCTGTTACGTTATCTCAACGGCCGGCAGTGTCCATGACCTCGTCTTACTTCTATAAATTAAAATTAAACTGAACTTCTTTCAGTCCTAAGGCAATCAGACGATAAAATCGGGCAGCGTTTTCCCGCCGGGTTGAATGCTGTTAATTTGTCGTCTGCCCAGCTTAACAAGTCGTCACGTGCTCATCTGATTACAATCTCTCTCTTTCATACTCAAAAGCCACCGCAAATGAAGGTTTACCGTCCGAAATGGCCGTGACACAGTGTTTAAAGTTTGATGGTTTTAGAAGAGAGGTCAAAACGCATAAAGCACAAAGTCGGGCTGTTTGGAGATTAAAAGGGGGTCCCGCAGCGCCCAATTGACCGTGTAATGATGGGCAGGGAAAGGGGGACGTAATCTCGTGGTTTGGGAGGGATGATGACTGGTGAAATATTGTGATGGAAGGATAATTGCGGCGACCGGTCGAAAACCCATCTCCAAATAATTTTAGTCAGTTTCGTGGGGTTTAAGTAACCGTGATGGCGGCTTATTGCTTGGGCTATTAACACCATATGTATGACCATTACCAGATCTTGTGAATGGAATTTAGTGAACTCTTTATTTCAAAATTCAATATGGGCATAGCTAAAAAGTCAAAGATTTAGCGTCTCTTTCCCAACTGTTGGGTTTCAAACGAAGTCGAAGCAAAGCCATATCACTTCGGCTGAGTGCATTTATTCGAGAAGCTTTAACGTCTAGTATCACTCTAAATAACGGTTTAATTTGTAGGTTTTAGCAACGAGTTGTTTACGAAAAAACTCAATCTTCGTTCTTTCTCATGGAGCCTAAACGTACTTCAAATCACTCGTTCTTGTAAATCTGGCAAGCGGCGTATTGAAAAGTAATTAGGTTTCCCGGGTCCCCTATTATTTCACAGATAAGATACGGCGCGCAAGCAGAGCTCTTGTAGCACGGGATTAAATTTTATCAAAGAAATAACTGTTTAGGGGTAACGGCCAAGTGGTAATAGTCCGCTTATGTCTTTATGAAAAGGTACACTAATTTATTGGTGATTTGGGGGGTTAAAGCACTCTGGAACTGACTTTTCTTAGGACGAAATAGGCTTCGACATTGCGGACTCTTTAGCAAATAGCTTGTGGCACTGAATGAGTTGAAATGTAAGCGGGTTTACGCATGAATAAAACCAAAATAGTTTTATGTACCGCTAGTTTAAATTTTATTTGCAACATTAAGAAGAAAATATTGTCATTTTTAAAAGTCATTTCGCAACGCACGCGTGGACAGAAAAGAGTGTTTTTTCTAAAACCCTGGGGAACGCTGAGAAGCCTTTCAAGACTACACAGGATCGTATGTGCACGCTGCTGGCATGGCACAGTTCGCCACCTTAAGCATTTGCAGGTAGCGTTCGCTGGGATGAAAAGCGTTCAGGTGCTTTGAAGTTGCAATAAAACCATCACAAGCAAGCACCGTATCTCCTTTGTATCCGACTATTCTCCTCTTCCTTGCGGCATCCAGCCGGCGTGTAAGACAGAAAAAAGGAGTAAAAAGAACCATGTTTTCCAGAAAATTTAACATATTAATTCGCCTGTCGACAAGAGGAGTTGAAGGCCCCGTGTACAACGCGGTCACGCTACATGTGCGCCGCCGGGGACAAAAGGAAGGGGGGATCGGCGGCTTATTTGACACACTCGATACACGAAGGCTCAATGGTTTTGACAAGTACAGGGACACTCGAGTGTACACAGCGGCAAGTATCACAGGGCAGTGAGGAACAAGAGGTTGTCTTCTGTCTCATATAATGCCATTATTTGATCGAGGTGATTGGACTGAGATACACTCCATGATCAAGAGTACATCACCACACCATCTTCTGGTTAGAAATTTTTGGAGTGCGAAGACATGTATGAAAACGATTTTAGTCTAGATTCTATGTCCTTGGCATGTGTGCTTATATCAAATCTTTTATGTGACTCATCGCCCGCATGCGTAAAGACACTGGAAACTCACATACATGACACATATACGAGTTATCTGTTTGTGTTGTTTATTTATTTATATAACGGTGCAGTTAGTAGCCAAAAGTTATGATTGTACAGGTGAATATCTGCCAAGCGATCTGAATCTGTATGAGACTCTTTTAATACCTGTATAAAAAGAACATGTAGAAACAACACATGTCAAATACGACCTCGCGCCACTGTTGACTTTTTTCTTCAAAAATAAGATAACAGACAAAACCGCCACACGGAGAGACACGGTGCTAATAATCATAAAACGAGACAGCCTGCAATTCTGATAATTAGAATCACACTTTAATGCCGTTTCGTATTTTAATTTCAGACATTCCCCTATTTATTCATTCGCGTCAAACAGAAGAAGCGGGCACATCAAAGGAATGGACCTCTTCTATGCTATCTTTCCACACAGGTGCTATACAATGTACACCTCTCACGGGGATGTAACATTCTATAAATCCCGACCATTTTATCTCCGTCACCCATGTTTTCTCTCCAAGTTCTCACAACTCGGCACTCGGGCCGCCAGGAGACTGAGCAGAGTTTCCCTGACCAACTCCTACTCTGAAACGCCAAGGTGTGATATTTTAATGGGCCGCAGATCCTTCAATACAACTTGCTTGCGTTTAACTAGGTAACAACACGGTGCGTTTCAAACGCGTTAACACGACTACTCCGATTCCTTGGGTAGTCGTGCTTTCATTACAACACACTAACAAGGGGAGAGAATGAAAATACTACACTTATATTATATACCAACAAATGAGAATAGAAACGCCGAATCAATATTTGAGGCCTTCGGCAGGGTGCCGATTAGGAGTGCGCCGTAATTGGTTGTCGGTCCCTTTGATGTTTAGTTAAAAGTGACCTATTAACAGCCCGTATTTACCAGCAATGAGCGCGGACCACAATGACAGCGTTGACGTTGATGGTCAAGACAACACCATGGGGTATCACTGTGGTCGTAGTCGCTCCTGTCCAAACTTGGGGAAAAGCCCCCAAGCTCCCATATCCATTGAGCATATAAATCCTTTTCCGATGCCTTCTACGATGCCCCCCTTTCTCTCTCTCTCACCTATCGATCTGGTCAAAGATATATTTACATAGACATATATACACGAGAGGATGGACACAAGCACTACACTACGTGAGGGACTCGTTGAGCTTATCACAGTGGTTGGTAAATGCTACGGCTATCGTTTTTCTTCTTACTGTCCCTTGCTGCGAGAGAAAGAGAGAGAGAGAGAGCTGGGGAGGGAGAAAGGCCACTCCCTCGCTTTTTTAAAGGTTTGGATGACTGTCAGAGCCATTGGATAAGTGTGTATCTCACAGAGAGAGAGAGGGAGAAGGACGAATCTCCAGCGTGCTTCATCATCTATAGATATAAAGATGCGCGAACTATCGGGACTGTCGGTCAGACGCCCAAAACAACAACTGCGAAAAAGCGCTTGATATCAAAATCAGAATCAAGGGTCGTTGCCCGTGTGTGATCAGTATGAGCCCCTTTCATCTCTTCTCTCCCCCCCCCCCTTCCAGCTGCGACCCGGTGATTACGAAACAAGGCATCAAAGCAAATCGTTGATTTAAGGCACAAATGAGACTCATTCCGCGACTCCGAGTCCTTACTCCCCCTCCCCGTGCTTGGTGTTCTGACTATTGTTGTGTTCAAGCTTAGAGGCCTCTTTCCTTTGATCTTTACCGCCTGAGCTTCGTTCGCTTAACCTGGCATTGTTACCTGTACGCTGAAGTGTACCGAGATGGTCGGTTTCTATCAACACCCCTTTCCACATAGCTTTTTTTCTAGAGGGAAACCGAAAACATGCTAATTCTGTTAAGTATAACGGAGTTAACATTGCTCTGTCGCAAAAACACCATTTGCATCCAGGGATTTAGAAATGAAAGAGAAATACGTCAGTCATTGTTGATCTCAAAATCATCAACATAAAACCCAACAGCGAAATACGCACAAACGTTTATAAAAAAAACTTGCTTGTGTTCATTCTCCACGACAGCGTAGTATGCACAGTTGTAACACACACGTACAAGCATTTTGAGTAGTTTAACACACAGCCCGGGGACATCTGGAGAAATTGTTACAACTGTGTGAATTTGTGAAGAAGTAATTTAGAATAGGGGGAACCAGGATTTATACACGGAATAATAACAACACCTTGTAAGCACTTGAGCGCTTATACAGTACTAGGAGATTTACCAGGGATTGAGTCTACTTTGCAGAAATTATGAGAGAGAGTGTAGAACTAAAATTAAAATTTATCTCAAAATTTGCTTCAGTACTTGGAAAATGCATTACCTACGAGGAGGAGGAGGGGGGGGGGCGTATATAGGCAGGGTGAAGGGACGTTCAGCTTTAAGAGTTTAATATATAACCGAAAGATTTCCAATCTGTAATCTCGGTCGATGCACCCAGATTACATGACCGAGGAGCAGGCGCGTGCATTGCACGTCTCGCGTCAGCGGTGACTCGCCTCGCGCTTCCTTCACGTTCCGCAAGCCCATCATGCGACCAGGCCATTACAGAGTAGTCCGCCAGCGTCATCGACCGCTGCCCTGCGACATTGTTAACAAGACATCCTACACGACGCTGGAATGTGGCGTAGTGTCAGTTTCAAAAAGGAAAATAGTTCACCGCTGTTATAAATATACGTGTAAACAATAATCTGTTTTGAAAATAATAACGCATTCCAGACTTGGTATCATGAAATACCCCGCAAACGTGTCTATTACATGTGCTGCGCTATACGTAAATTTTTCTCCACAGCGTTTTGCCTAGTTTTCCTTCTGGTGGGAAGGTATTGCCTTGTGATTTTTACAGCTGTTTTAATCATTAGATTAATCAGATAATGTTCACTCATCTCAAATTAAAACAAATCTCCAAAACGAGTTTTCAAATTTCACAACAGCTACGCAGGCCATACAAGGTAAGTTGTCCAGTGTTGCTAAAAGAGAAATCGAGAACTTCACGATTCACTAATATCGGAGCCTTATTCTAAATCCTATCCTGGGGTTATTGCTGTCGTGTTACTGTGTCAACTCAACCGTTCCGTAATCCCCCATGTCATTAACTAAAACACGCCGCAAAGGAAAATAAACAAAGTAGCACCCTAATACATTATTGGGCCTATTTTGTCGCTGTATCAACAAAACAAACCACGTACGACTGCTATTCATTTACGTGTGGCTTGGAATGAGAAAAGAGGACTGAAAAATTGAAGTTGCGAGTAGAAATCTCAGGGCGGTAGGTGACATTGTCACCTCGACTTCATATAAATGACATTTATATTTTAAGAAACCCATAAATGACAAAGCACTGTAGCTAGAAGGGCTCGAACAGATACTTTTTGTTACTACTCAGGCTCAAATGTGGCATATAAAAACATCTTATCAATCTATGGAAAAAGTAATAAATCGGACAAAGAATTTTAAATAAACCCGTCAAACTTACCGATATATTGGCCACCCTTCAGCTCACACATTGATCTGGATAATCCGAAGTCGATATAAAACACAACAACAAGATGACCGAAGTTGGCCCGGGGGTAGGGGTCCAAGGTCAACACCGCATCGTGGGTGCCTGATCGTGACAGACCCCCATCCGGTAGAATTGAGGACAGCCGCCCGGATGGTACCGGATCTGCCAGGTAAATATTGAGTTCTGACTTCTTAAGTCTCACTAGCTTTTCACATTCTCTCTCCGTAGTGAAAAAGACATCCTCACACGTCAAATTTGTCACATAGTTATACGCGGCGTTGGCCCACCGTATTTGTTTCTCTGAGGCAGGGAGCATTGTTGTTGTTACTGTTGTAATGTTGTATGCCTCCTGTTGTTGTTGTTGTTGTTGTTGTTGTTGTCGCACAAGCAGCGGCTGCTGGTGCAAACTTTGATGTTGTTGTTGTTGTTGTTGCTGGTGTTGCACCGCTGTACCGTTACTGTCACTGTCAATCCTTCGATTACTGTTACTTCTCCCGTCACTGTTACTGTTTGCCGTGTTAAAATGTACATGGTGTCTTCCCCGGTGATTGTCATGAAGGGCAAGACTTTCGGCACGGTAAAACTGACTCGTCGTTAGCAACAGTAAAATCCCACATAACAGTTTAGCCGACATCATCAACATCAACGCCCCGGCGTGTGAGGACGGTCTCGCGTCGGCCATGGCTCGGTGTATCAGCTTGAGTCGCAGTTTAAGTCCACCCAATGCGACGCTGCCTATCTCCGTGCCTTTACTACCGCAGTCTTTAAGTTTTAGCAGCACTTTGTTGCCTGTCGTTGGTTCACAGTTAACTAGCCCCGACCGTGCTCTTTCTAGACTTGTCCCTGTATGGAATGAAAAGAAATAAATGAGAACCGAGCTAGATATAATGTTGTTCTCCGACAGCTAAGTACAGCACTGCGGACTCATGGCAAGCAATCACGTTTCGCATAGCAAGGATTTGTATTTAAATGGCGCGGTGTGAGGAGATCAAAGGACGCCGCCGGCCCTAGGACATAAGCATTGGAGCTCCAACAACGTATCCCGGTACGAGTCCATGCTTCCTATTTATTGGGTAAAAAATACACAGGTTCTTTAAGCGTCCTCCTGATTGGCTCAGCCGGTGATTGGGGCCTGCATTAGATGGTGCCACGGACTTGTAATTACGGGTAACGTTCTACACCTCTTCTGACCGCTGCCAACAGCACCGGTGCCGTCTTTGAAGATAGGCGCTCTGCCGAGATAGATATACCCTTTAATATAATCGGGCCAAGCTGTGCTTTTGCCTTGATTCCGATTGAAAGGCTGCCTTATAACGCGATTACATTCGACACGTTCGGCGAGAGTTTTCATTGATTACGCGATTCTACAGGTGTGAATGGTGGGTGACGTCATCAGTTTCAGCAGACGACAGGGGACTTGTGATGTGCTGTTGTTCAATCAGTGTTCAGTAAAAGGGTGGGTTTGGAAACGAAATAGATTAAGGAGCAACATAGGCCAGGTGATATTATCAAATTTCTTCCATAATCTTAGGCGGAAGATGAATGAAATTTACCTTTAGAGGTCGTCTGCCTCCAACTTCCGACCGCTGGTAAAGAGGTGTCGCGGTTAACGTGACGGCTGTCAGATGAGAGATTACGGGCTCAGATAGCGAGCAATTTAGGCCTATTAACAAATTGCTTCAATTGTTAAATAAAAAGTGCCTTTGAAACGGCTGTGGTTTGAAGCGCCGCCGTCTCATGCGGGACGTTTAGTCGTGTCTCGCAGGACAAATCCACCAGTCTCTTATTATTGTTAGTTGAACAAACGCCCCCTCAGAAAGGCAAAATTATATTCCAATATTTCCCCTTTCCGTTTTCTTACGGACGCTGACTCTCTCCCTATTTTTCAGCATACAGCGGCTCTGTGACAACCCACACACGGCAGGCTGTTTCAACTCGGTGTGTGGGGCGATAAAAACAATGCTAGAAATTTACATTGTACGTGGAAATATTAATTTATGTGGTATGTGAAAGGCTGGCTGGTGAACCACTTTACTGCTCAACTTCCAACCCCGTGTCTTCACAGAGAAGTCGAGCCGCGGCGCCCATATGTCATAGTCGGGCAAACATCTGCGAGCTGTATACCGTTTTGTCATAAAAAACCGCGAACACATCTTCAATATGGTCGTTAAATTAAAATTTATAATTGCGCAATTATTAAGTGGGGAAACGATTAAGATTAATGAAGGAAAAAGTGACTTTGTAACCGCGTCAAATTGTTATTTGCGAACGCTCTACCGAACCAGCATTTTGATAGCGGCTTGAGGTAAACAAATTTAGTCTTCAATAGAAAACGAATGAATAAATGAATAATTTCTTTAAAAGAAGACAGGGAAGACATGAATAAAAGATCAACAATGGAACTGTCAGAAAAGGGTATTCATGATTTAGAACGTAGTTAATAATTAAATTATTTTGACGATCTTCAGCTATGCTGTCTCTTGGAAAATAAAAAGCATATTTGACAAAAATATAAGTCTCTCTCACTTGTACTTCTCCTTTACAAAACTATGTGTTTGTCAATAATGCACTTGATAAAGGTTCATATCCAGTGCGTTTCCGCGTTTTCAACCTAAGACAGTCCCACAAAAAGATAATAATCCATCCTCCGCTGCAAAAGAACCGCCAAACTCGAGTCTGATTCTGTCGGAAATTTCTGCAAAATTTCTTAGAAACCGCCGTCTGGCACCTCCGAGTGCCTTCCATGTTCAGGTAGCGGGGGGGATTATGGATTACTCTGCAGTTGACTGTTGGCGTTTTTGTTTTGTTGTAGCAGTTTGGCGAGAGTTAATCGCTAAATAGCGTGAATTTACAAATTTCGAGTGGAATTACCTAATCATCATCAATTAGACCAAACCTTTACCGCCTTCATTTAAACGCAGCTGATAAAGCATTAGTGTTAAAAACGCGTCTCTGAACTCGCGACACGCCAAACAGTCAGACCACTTAAAGTCAAATGAAACACCCAAGTAGGTGTGAAAAGAATTGTTTTACCTTAAGACAGGCCAGAGTCGGTCCTTTTGAAGTTTTCTTTTCAGCAACCGGAAACTGTATGAGTGTGAAGGACTTGATAGTCAGTAAAGAGTGATTTTTTCGCGATTCATCTCGAACGCCTTGGAAACGGGGTAGCACGCGCCTGATACACTCTGCAGCCGCGGAATTGTCTTGATCCTTTGATCGTCTGCTTTCTTTATTGAAATGAAAAACCTCTCCACTTTAGTGAAGAAGGGTTGGAAGGGGTCAAGGAAGTGCAATGGTGTGATTGAAAAGAGGATTATACTGTTAAACCCAGGTGTTTCTAGGTATTTTGTCTTGTAGCTGTAGCGTGACCGCGAAGGACAACGCCGACGCAACAGTCCGCTTCTATTTGTCACCGCTATGTGAAGTGATTCGCACTTCTGGCTTAAAGCGAGCTGCGTACAAATCCCTGGTGTATAGTTGGTGAGGACTCTCCTACGAGCCCGGTTCGAAAATAATAAGGATTTATTTTGCAGATACGATTTCGTTTCAAATTCGCATATGCACGCACTTTTAGATCGAAATTTACCGCGTACATATTTCAGTTTCCACTATTTTTATCCCATTTAATCTTGTTTGCTTGCTTTTTTCAAACACCAGGCTTACTATTGCGCAAACCTCCCTGATTCGAGGACAGGAATGCGGTTTAAATAAGAATTAAGCATCGACTAAACAGCGCAACCACCCCCCCCCCCCCCAAAAAAAAAAAAAAAAAAAAAACTTTCAGCAATTTAAGGCCAAATTCTATTTTCCAGTTAATTTCATGAGATGAAAGGCGAATTTTATTGAAGGAGACGAATTACCTACCTAAAAAAGGGAAAATGTGATTTAGTTTTAGCTTTTAGACCAAAGGGTCTAGTCTACTTTGTCCATGGATATATTAGTGGTAGTCAAACGAAAAACAAATTGGCCCTTTAAATAATAATGATAAAAGAATGAGTAATGCTATCGCTACTTGCTTTATTTTATGGAACTATGCAGCATTCCTTTTGGATTACAGTAGTTCAATTTTTGTCAAAAGATTCATGACTGTGTCCAACTTTTTACTCAGGTATGATTGTAAAGTTCGGTCTTGGATGGAATTTTGAAATTGATGAAAATTTGCACTGACACAGAATGCAATGTAGCTGTATCTACAAAGTACAACTACCTATCCTATATAAGCAGCAACTAGCTGTTAGAATTCTAATTTGTAATTTCTCTAACCTTCTAAAGTCTTCTAAAGTTGTCACCGTTGGAATATAGTGAACCAGGTTCACCCTGAACTGAACCAAATTTGGCATCGAGTAAATGGCGCACTGAGCTTGTAAAACTTCCGGAAAATAGAAAAAGATTGATGGACATTGGTTAATTGACTAATGATAATCCGGTTTGCTTCAACACATACGAGTGTTTGAGGGGGTTTGTGGACGGGTTTCACAAGCCGCGAGATATTCTAAGACTGAATCACTTTCCTGCCATTTAGGGAAAACAACTTGTTATTTCGTCACATATTACCGCTGACGGGATAACGACTCCATTAATATTAATCTACACCAGTTGCTGTGGGGTGAAATATCTTTTAAAATTGGCATGGTTATCATAGTTATTTCACCAGCTAAGTGTCTTACCGGGAGACGCGTGGGCGTATTCATACAAATGATTTGTCATTTTTCTTCATGACGTGCAATTTCTCTGCAATTATCCCCGTGCTTCGGATAAATAAAAAAAGTTTCGAAAAAGCAAGGATTACTCAGTGAAATGCAGTATTTCCGAGTAGATCTTTAAAACAGTTTTACCTGTTATAAGAGGTAGACAGTCTGCGTCGTGGGATTCTTTAATGACCGTTGTTAAATAAAATATCATAGAAAGCCACACCTTTACAAATCCATCCATTGTGTTTTCTATTCATTAAAATTCTGTGAATTTAGCCAACGATCAGAGACGTCTGCAGCGGAAGTGGAAAAATAGTTCTCTGCGTGTCGTGGGTGTTGTAAAAAGCCATTTAGCGCTATGTCAGGAACTCTTTAATAATTATGGGCGTCTAAAGAGAATCGTTTATTAGAAATCGAAGAAAAAAAGGGAGCGACGAAGATACTGATTGTCGAGACAGGTGAAAACCGCTTCCTAATGATTTGCAAAAAATAGAAACGCCCGGTGTTTGTTGCGATCCGTTGCCATGCTCTTTTTATAAAAGATTCTACTTCAACATCGATCATATTTTTTTCACTAGTTTTGAGTCATAATTTGTTATTACTCGTGTTAAACTAAAAAGCATTAGCCCTCCCATGGATTTGTGTGGGACTGCACAGGGTCCAGGAGAGCTTCAAAGATTTTGGTTTTCCCTGTTGGTCGAGTTCCATGCTTTATTCTAGCCAGAACAAAACAGTCCCAGTCACCAGCAGTTAATTAGAATGCAATATCAATTGGATATCAGTTATAATTTCATCAATCATTAATATAATTATCAGATTATCGAATACCAATTGCACAATATTTACTGGGGTTACTTAATTAACTTAATTATACATCGATTTAACATCTCGGTACAGTAATCATAGGAGAAAGAAATCTGAGCCCAATCGTTTTCTAAGACTGTTTATGATGCTTTTATTATTTTGTTCTTCAAAGAACGTCAGTTTAACATCAATCGTTATTTACTATAATGTTTTTGCAATACGGAAATGAAAGGCATGGGGGTTAAGGTCCGTAAGTTGGACGCATGTTTACACATTATTTTTGTAGGTAAAAATATCGACTGGAAAATATAGTCGCTAATTTGACATGTCGATATTGTCGGGGAACTATTCCAACGTGTCACACCTGCTAATTAACCTCATCTGATGATGGCTGGAAGAGGGTGGGACGGGGCGTTTCCAGATCAAAATGGTGGAATTAAATCTTGTCTCCTTGCCAAAAGGAAAGAACGATTTATCTGCGATCGGTGTAATTACTGGTACAACGTCCAGATTGCACCGTTTTCACTAACCTGCTGTATAGGCTCTATAGTAGGCTCGACACCCCAATCCGACAAACAAATATTGCGTTTTCACAACCGCATGGTGTGATCGATAACGATAACTAACAGATAGGTAAAAAGATAATAAGTAAACGAACAATAAGTGAAAAGATAAATAAACATAACTTAATCAATAAATTAATTACTCATGGACTTGCGGTAAAAAGAGAGATCGAACGATTGAACAAACAAACAATATCTCGTGCATTATTTCCCGATGCTGGTCTCTATAAACTACCTGGCGATCAATCAGACAAACGGTCTTTAAACCCGGCATTTCGCCATTATTAAATATGCCAATTACTGGTTTCCCGCTAATATTACATAATCAAACACGTGCATGGCAAAACAGTCATAAAATATGAACTCATTAATCTGTTATTCTATTGTAGTTCATTTTGTTCCCTATAAATCATTCTCCTTTATTATGTCTATGAGGTTAGGAGAGTGCAGAGGTAATCAGTTGCGTTCAAAGTAGGAAATTTTACTGAAACCGTTTCAGGCCAAAAATACGTCACTAAACGACCAAATTGATCACCCAAGAATTTACCGTCAGCGGTGTGCGGGGGACCGCTCGGTTGATAAAGGCACTGTCACATCTAGCGTAAAGCAGTAACGCATGAGAAGAATTGCCCTTACGCAGACAAACGTAAGGGGCTCCTTAGACTTACGTCGTATACGTCTCGAGTACGCAGGTGTACCTTCTCTTACGCGGAGGGGGATAGGCCTACAATGTTTTGAGCACGTTCCAAAACAATTCCCCACGCTGCTTTATGTGGTAATTTTCATACGCTGGAATATGGTGATTTCATGAGCTCAAAGCTGTACGTATAATAGCTGTCACATACGATACTCATGTATATATGTACTTCTTTGCGCTAGGTGTGACTGAACCTTCGTTCTGCCTTACGAACAGTTGAAAGGAGTGTCACTGTGATGCACAGTGACCGAACGGTTTCCATTTAATAATAAATTAAATTGTTACTCAAGAGTCTCTCAGTCACATAGCGTCTTCTTCTTACCGGTTTTAACCTAGAACCAAGGCCTAAAAGAGATTTCAGTCTACATATGACGTCATTAGACAGCCACAAGTTAAATTTATAAGCGACGAAAAGTAGGACCTCTTGGTCGACATAACCGGCGATCAATTTGTACAGTTATTTACCTGCCTCTACTCTAGGTAAATCTTCGATTTTGAGCCCCTTTTCATTGCATGAACGGGAGAGGGAAAACTACAAACTCTGTAATGTTTTTTTAAAAATACTTCTTTATTCCATTTCGTTGCGCTTCTCCTCTCATTTATCTCATATTTTATACATTAATCCCCAAAGTTGTTGAATTAATGAAATCGTAACCAAACGTTATGATGCATTTTTATATAAATTTAAAAATGCCATTAACTGAATTTTGCTAAACCATTAGATAAAGCTTCATTTGCTTCTTTGAAACAATCATTCATAATGTATTCAGAAGAATCGAAAATGTCCACCCGAGAGTGTAGCAAAAGTCTACGTGCGTTGGTATGTTTTTTTTTTTTTTTTTTTTTTTTTTTTTTGGGGGGGGGGGGCTAAGTATTGTAAACAAACTATAGAAGAAATATGCTGCCTTTTAAGACATGAAAACGTTTTGAATTTGAGATTACTTGCCGTGTAAAAGGAAATTTTAATACAAAGTTCATGAAAACGTGAGAGAGGGGAATTATAGATCTTTCAAAACAGAGAAAAAACGTAAGAGGTCTCATGAGAAGTATCTACAAAAGTCAGAATTCCGTAACGTAAAAGATAAGATATTTTTATCTACATGCCGCACAATCCACACAACGGATGACCTTTTTCCGACTGTGCTCGTGCCGCTTGTATTCAGAACAGTTTCAGTTCACTTCGTTTTTATACATAAATCTTTTTTATTTAACATATGTTCTCTGCTACAACCAGTCAGATCCACGAAAAATATCATGAAAATAGAAATATCAAATCACCAGCGTCTGTGAAATATCGGGGTGATATCGTCATCAAAGTATTTTAAAAACGGTAACCTAATGTAGAAGAACGTAAAACGGAACGCGTTTTGTTTAAGATGGCATAAGTGCACGTGCCAGTTCGTCATCTCGGTGAGAGGGCTAAGAGGTCGTGACGCGAACAAAGAGAAGTCAAGTGTGTCTACCGCCGTGTCGGGAACACTGGAATGCCAGTGTCATGGCAGAAGCGTTTGCCTCTCTTATTTGTATTGAAAAAGATATTCACGACGTTTATCTTTAGTGCAACTGCTCTCTCTCTCTCTCCATTGATTGCCAAACGAATAATCCAGGTAGACGATGTGATAACTAGTAACGTTTAACTGAAGTATACGTAGCGAAAACATTGGACCTGATATTGGATCTTAGGGAGCGTTCCCATCGTACTAGCTGGATCGATCTAACTGTGTGGGAATTCTCACTAAAATTGCATTCAGTGTAAGCGGCTGAAAGGCCTACGATAGTCAATTACCCCCTATTTACTGAAAGTGGCGTGCCAGACAATTAAGCTGATTACACTGAAAGCACTTAAAAGCAAGAGGCCCCACAGAGTAAGATCGATCCAGCGGTTGTGATGGATTTTTTGGAACGCAGTCTTACTAATCAGGTACTACTTACGCAGAGATTTTTTCTGTACTTAAGAGACCATTCCCACAGATATTTAGATCGATCTATTCCCCTAGAGAGTCTCACTAGATTGTTGTCAGTTTAACCGGCTTAAATGTCTGTCCCGCCTACTAAAAGCTGTAAGGGGGTAATTAACTTTTGTGCGCGCTCGGCTCCCAGAAGCCGACAGCAGTTTAGCGTGAACCCCCAGGGAGTTAGGTCGATCCAGATGGATCGATCTAAATCTGTGGGAACCCAGTCTAAGTTAAAACACAACTGGATGAATCGTAACATTCACGTTTACCTTATGACACAAACAGCCTTGTCGAAGAGAGGGGACGTCTGTTTGCCACAGTTTGCAGTACTGAAAACAGACCACCATTCTGTGGAGAGCCATTTGGTTGGTGATGTTATGAGGCACCAAATAATACACCAATGTCAGAAGGGAATCAGTATGTGCGTTGAGGTGTGATCGGACCAGGGGTTGTTTGTTATACATTGTAGCCTGATGACACACCTCCCACAATACGGGTCACTATTTATAGTTATATTCTACGGCCCGATATTTACACCCGATTTCTTCCAAAACAAAAACCGGAAGTTGGCACAAAGGATGACCGACGGGCGGATAGCCATGGGTACAGCAAACCTTTGATTAACGAATCAAAAATTGATTGGTTTGCGCGTCCATTCAAACGGTTAACGAAGGACGCAATCTTTGTTGGTGTTTTGCAGAGTGTTGCAGCCAGTATCTGTTGTTTGCATGTGCCAGTTTTAGGAGAGCCACAGTCTTTATTGTCGCTTGATTTTGTTTACAAAACGTCAATCTAAATTTTGGTTAAATTTATATTAGGACGCAAGTGAAGCGTAGGCTGTTAAGTGAAGACGGTGAGACAGTTATGAAACTCCATTTCCATCCCCTATGGCCAGTCTAGGTGTTGTGGCCCGTTTTCAAACTCTCAATTTAAGAGCAGCGAGTTTCCCCTTCCCGTGCCTGCCGTCCCAGCACGCCCCACTCGGCGAAAGAAGCTGAAAGAGGTCTGTCCCCACTTTTAACTCAGGATGACATTTTTCCAATTCACCGTAATTGTATGAAATGCGGTAAATTTTAAGAAATGGAGCAATCGAAAGAGTATTACACACAAGGTCTCTCGAAGAACTAAATTCCTAAAGTGACGTCACTATAACGTAACGTGACAACGCAGTTGTGAGACGCGCTGGCCGAGTAAAATTTCCGTCTGATGATTTTAAATCACACAATTTAGTCGACGGATGACGAAGCGCTATTCATACGCAAATAATAAAAAACAGTGCCCTATTCACGAATTAGTACAGTCGGAAATTGCTGATATACAAAGAAATTATTTGAAAGCAAACGAAATCCAAGTTATGTGGCGAATTAATGATTTTTTTCCTTTTATTTTTGTCCAATGATGTGAGTCGACAGAATAATTGAAGCCACGCGGGAGACGCAGGTCGTTATGCAAAAACGCTTTGAAATCCTGTGTATTTTGTGCAATCACTGATTAAATTTGGCTTGTTTTTTCAACGGATTGACACGAACAAATTAAAGTTAACTTTCTCGCATTTCAGAGGTTTTTTTATAATCCAAGAACAGCTTATATCAAAGTAAGCGATATATTTCAGAAAGTAGCAGCGCACAACATTTAGTTTAAAATGTCCATAAACGAAGATGAAGAATGGCAAACAACATAACAACATGGACAGTAAGAATTATCATTGTTGAGAGAGAGAGAGAGAGAGACGGAAAGACATCGGGGAAGAATGGAATAGACCCTCAATTCACCAGCGCAGGTTTCAAAAGGATTTTTACACGTTTCAAGAATGGAATTTATCACGAGTCCACGAGCTTGCGCGTGAGTTATCAAGGCGGGTCTGTTTGCTCAGAGGATCAAATTGTCTTGGAGCTCACATTTCAAACGGCTAGTTGTGATTCTATCTGGCACGTATATCAGCTCTCAGTTTCAGCCGGGATGGACACCGTGCTCGACGCCTTCCGGTGTTACGTAAAGACCACATTAACGGTGGGGAGACGTAGTGACACCCATGCGACCATGAAACTGGCGGACAATTTGGTAGATTTTTTTTTTTTGGTCTTTCACTTTCGTCTGGTGTATCAATAAATAAATAAATAAATAAATAAATAAATAAATAAACATAACATAACATAACTTAACATAACATAACATAAGTGAAGACAATGGCTATAGTAAAAAAAAATTTTGCTGTTATATAATTTTAAAAAGTCTAACATCTCGAGTGATTGTGAATAAAAAGGGAGATACTGACGTAGTTAAATTAAATTTAATCAAACAAAAACGATCTAAATCATTTTTGTCCGCATTGAATGAAAGGCGATATACCGCCAGTGAAAAAGAACACCATTCTAATATACCCAAAGGTAAGCTCCTCTTAATATTTAATTTATTAAAAAAATTAGCAGATATCAATGAAGATATAATACTTGGTAGAGAGCTGTGCCTTCAAAGCATTCTTGTCAGTGCTGTAAAAAGTGATTTTTTTACCTTAATTTTTCGTATTTTCCACGGATCGTGTGATTTAATGACTTTCTTTTCATTTTGATCATAAGTAATTACAAGAGTGAAAAGGGAAGGTATTAATGTCCCTGTCTTTCATTCTTCACCGGCGCCGCAGGGAATATTAAGGCGATACAAATTTCGAATTGTTCGTTGTTCTTCAGAAGTTTTTCCATTGAAGGGTTTCAGTGTCACCAAGTAGCCAGAAAGCACTTGCACATTATCTTCTGACTGCTTTCTCCAGCCGTATTTTGTAAGATAGTGTGAAGTACTTAACTGAAAGATGAGGTTAAAATTTGAGTTAATTTGAAATTGTTTTGTTTTGATTTATCTACAGTTGTTTTTCCTGAATTAGAGACAAGGGCCTGTTGCTGTTATTGTTCAAGGTTGTACATATAGTAGTTTATTATTTCTATTTTTAGAGAGGTCATAGGATAAATATTTAGACGTGAAAAAATCTACTTCTAATCCCATATTCCATTACGACAAAAAATTATGCATTAAAGGAAAAAAAACTTCATACGTCAAACATACCGTTATTTTGAAAGAGTTTTATAACTTTAATTTAAATCATGAAGTCGGCTTCTTCTGATACCGATTCCATTTTGCTACGCATGCGCAATGGTTACTTTTAATTAGCTTTCGGTGATGATCAAGAGAACCCAGAAAAATAAAACTAAACAAGGAATAAAGGAGTCTGAAGACCGGCTCCTCTGTCTACACGTCCGTGACGCCATTCCCTTTGATGTTAAGGCTGGATAGAGAGAGAGGGCGGGATCACGCGTGAGATAACGGCAGGCAAGCGTTCTCGAATCTCCCTCTCTAAACGCAACGGTCTTCCCCTTTTTAATCCAAAGCTTAATGAATAAATATGAAAATGCGAGATTAAAGGCGCTATAATAATGAAATACGGATGAATGCAACACGCTTCAGTAAAAAAAGGTAATTAAAAAGAAATAACGTTTACTCGAGTTGGTGCGTTCAACGCTCCGTGTCACAGGCTGTCGATCTGAATGTCAAACAGGCAGCAGGTACACGTAGGCCAAGCACTGCGCAAAGAGCGGGAGGGGGGCACACATGGCTGACAGACGATTGAACGCATGCATTCTGTCACGTAACGTTGTGAGTGTTAGGGCAAAGCCCAGTCGATTATGACACCGTTGAAGTCCCCGTGCTTACCTTTCATACAGACAGAGACCTCCTTTACCTTGTCCTCGGATTTTTTCCCCGCTGACCGCGCGTTCTTCAAGTTGTGAGCGCAGACGATTTGGAGAGATGGGGCTCTGGCCAAGTCCGCCGCCATTGTTTTTTGCGCAGACGACAACGCTGTTCCGCGTCGTGATCAGAGGTTTCAACAGTAACATATACAAACAGATAAAGTCAGATAAAACGGAAATAAGGTTCAGCCAAGAGTTTGATATAACATTACTAAATACGCCATTTTATCTCTCCGAAATGGCGGCGACATAAAGAGAACAGAATGCGGTACCGTTTAGAAGTTGGGTGTTAATTTCAAAGTCCATAAAATTGGTACAAATGCTATTGTAAGATTTTATGCGAAATCCTTTGAACAAATGTAACAATGCAACTACAGAAAGAGACAAAAAGGTGTTCTTTTTCATCCAATTTCTGTAGTGACACTCACAGTCGACTGTTATAACATGTTGTTACGTTTTTAACGGCTTCTTACCTGAGCATAAATACTTCCTCGTACTTAGCTTAATAGCATATATACATTTATACGCCCAAAAAACATTGAAAAAAAAGTAACTGAGCACACAACATTTCTTTTTTCGTCTGCTTTGATACGTAAATCTATGTGATTTTGATTCCAAAATGGAGAACTGTTGTCATTATCTGTCGCATAACTCCAAATCGACATCTGTAACAAAATGCTTAACGTAACACCATGTTTTTTTTCTTTTAGCTTAGACATATGGCATTGTGCATGTGTTAGGCCTATAAAGCATTAGTTAAAATGTTACAGGGGCCGTAGCGATAGTCCGAAGGTTCAATAGTCCGAAGGTTCATTGGTCCGAATGTTCACTATAGAACCTTCGGACCAATGAACCCTTGATTAAAAAATCGATAAAAATGTTACCACTTTTCGGACCAATGAACCTTCGGACTAATGAACCTTCGGACTATCGAGACGCCCCCATGTTACATACAGTAGGTGAATGCTAAAGAAGCATAGGTCAATATTTATTACGTAATTGGCATATGATACGATATCATAACTGGAGATTTGCTGTGTGATAAAACTTCTCGTGAACCTCCCTGACGTCATAAAAAAAAGGTCACGTCTACCTTTAAATTTGTCACCCCTGCCCCATTGTTTTATGATGCCGCAATCAACCTTACACGCGTGACGACTTATGTCAACGGAAAGTTGTGTTGTCCCATGACCTCCTGGCAGAAAAAGTCTGCGCCTCGGTCATTTTCTATGTCAGCCAAAGAACACACTGACCTCGTCCAAATCAGTAATTGTATAATATCAATGAGGCTAAATGATAGGTGAGTTTTGACATCACTTGTTCGTTTGTTTTTTGTCTTCGCTTGTAACGACAGAAAGTACAGTGAAAACAATACGGGCACGGAGCAACTACAACCGTACATATCTTGGTTTTCTTCATCCCGAATGCGCCCATAAGACAGATATATGGCCCAGCTTAAGACCCCATTTCCATAGATTTTAGATCGATCGATCTATCCCTGTGGGGAGTCTCACTAGATTGCTGTCAGCTTAGCAGGCTTAAGCGTCTGTCCCGCCTACTGAAAGCTGTAAGGGGGTAATTATCTATGGTGCGCGCTCGGCTGACTGCAATTTAGCGTGAACACCCAGGGAGTTAGGTCGATCTAAATCTAAATCTCTGGATCGATCTAAGTCTCTGGGAATACAGCCTTAGATGTATTAAATGCCCTAACTTTTTGGCAGCCTTCCACCAAGGAGTTATAACTCCTTGCTTCCACACTAAAGTGTCCATTGTTCAGTGACGTCACCAAATTAAGTGACTTACATGAAACAAGTATTTTATGGACTTTGTTCTAGGAGTGAGGGCTGAAAGAGAAACTGATTGTAATGAAGGGCCATTCTTTTCAACAAAAACCGACAAGTCCGAACATACGCCATCGATCATGGTTCAAATTCTTTAAGTGTTAACTAAAGCTCGTGCTAGACATACTTCCACGGAATAATTTATACGTCTACTTCTATTTTAAAATGCAGTGTCTTTAAAAAGACACGTGTTTTTGCTCGTGGGAATGCATAGACCTATATATCTTCTCACATGTGGTTTCAGAGTGTTCAGACGATTCACTGAGAGTATTGGTATTTTGTACAAATGCTTCTAAACGCCGTTAGCCTATGTAAATTGTTGTAATTAATGGAAACTGGTGACATGGAGGTTTTCAACCCTCCAGCGGGGCACCTGTTATAGTAAACGATTGAAAATGGTCTATTTTTGTGTTATGTGAAACGAGTAGTCCTGGGAAAGCTGGTGAACGACTTTAAAATGGTCTTCACATTTGGTTATATACAAATCATGGTATGTTTCCAAATTGCAAAATGCAACATTTCGTTATTTTTATAAATAAATAAATTAATTAATTAATATAAGCAAGCAAAAAAAGAAGAAGAAAGAAGGAAAATCTTTATGGTCACTGATCAACGTGGGGCACGCGTAGGTCTGTTGTTTTGGGGATTTTATTCATTTTAAAGACTTTTGACCCCCCCCCCCCCCCCTTATAAAAAAATCCGTTCAATCATATGTCATTAGTTTTGCTGTAAGGCCTAATTAAGGGATCGTCGGTTTTTATCATTTTTTACTAACCCTACGCTGGGGGGGGGGGGGGGGGGGGGGGGGGGGGGGGGGGGGGGGAGGGGGTTAATGCCATCTAAACGCTTTTGAAAAATGATAAAAATGATCCAAATTTCTGTTTAAGTGCGTTATTTTTAGCCTTTCACCATTGACCTTGTACAATCTAAAGGGAGGGTGTGGAAAAAGTCTGCCGACTTGTGAAAATGATGATATAAATGGATGAACCGGGGCCGGTTAAGTCTCGCTTAGCTAGTCAGACAATCAAGTCAATTGATAAAGGGTGATGAATCTTTCTGAAAAGGAAACTGATAACGAGATATACTTATATAAGAGGGGGGGGAGAGAAATTAATTCAAAAAAGGGGAAATGTGAAAACATTACACAATATTACGTTTATTAGCAAATAATTAAAAACAAAACAAAAGTTTCTCTCATATTTACAAAAACTCATCACTCTCTTCTTATCGTTAAAATGACATATGATTTAGCAAACACCTTGCGTTAGGATATTTATGGATCCATTTGCTCAGACGCATACTATACGCCACGAATGAGTTTCTGTTATTTCACAGTATCGTATTGCAGTAGCGCCATCTACAACAGTGCTCTTTTGCTCTTTCGCAAAGGAGACCCATATCGGCCGATTGCAAAATATTTGTAAATAATACATCTCAAGGGGTCGTCACACCTACCTCTGATTCCCCAAAATTGATCGCACATAGTCAGTTCAAGTATTGAATTAATACCTGCCACACTTAACTACAGAGGTAAGAACTTGCAGGCAGTTTTTTTATTGTTTTCTATTTAATATATTGGCCAGATTTCAACTATATATAATACTTTTTTCAAGTGAATCTTCAAAGTCAAAGATGACACACTTACCGTACTTACGGTTACTTATGGTGATTTTTCTGACCGTGCACTCTTCGTCAGACTGTAAAAGTTGTGATATAAGATTTTTATTACTTCCGGCACTCTGAGTCTTAAACTCTGCTCTATAATTTTTAAAGTCCTCTTGCACACGTGCTTATCTAATCTAGTTTTGAAATGATTTATTGATTCAGCATTCACCACTTGGTGTGGTAGGCTATTTCATATGAAAGGTTTGCTATTCTCACAGTAAAACTGTATTTCCTTATGTTGAGTTTAACTACCTGCACGTAAATTTTCTTAGAATGCCCCCCCCCCCCCCCCCCCCCCCCTGTAACTGAATTTTTTCCTTAGTTGAATGAAGTCTGTGTCATATATGCCACTGAGTAATTTGTTAACTGGAAACTTTCATTACATTTTGACATTATTATTTGTCTTATGCTGACTGGTCCATTTAAAAACATGGCCAAATGTTTTAAATTTTATTTTGACAATATCAGGTTATTCTTGATGAACAAAGAGCTCTCTCTTTCATAGATGACAATGAGCATAAGTAGTGCTGTAGGTTGTGCATTGTTTTCACTTAAATTGAACAGTGTATCCCCCCCCCCCCAAAAAAAAAAAAAAAATTACACTTACCTAAACAACAGTATGTTTTTATTACTTGTCTCATTGACTAGGGTTTGAACAACATAGTAATACTGATGGGAAGTGGAGAACGGGGACGCAGAGGAAGAGCTCATCGCCGTCGCCATCGTGCACGAGCACATCATCGTGCCCATCACACAAACCACCGCAGACATCACCACCGTATCCACAGGCACCATGGTAACGTGACATTGCACCTTGGCAATTTATTTTCTGGCCGTAACCAACCTAGTGGTCCAGCGATTCCTTCAGCAGGAACCACAGCGAGCTTTGCCATACAATCTCAGACATCAGTGCCAGACCAGAGACAACGCATATGTGCCTGTTTTTTAATTATATGTGGTGTTCTATTTGCCGTCCCCACTGGAGTGCTGGTCACATCAGGGATATCTGGTGGAAGTATAGCCACAGGTGTTCTGATGGGGCTGTTTCTGCTCTCTGGGATTATTCTGTGTAAGGTTTGGCAGCGTAGGACACAGGGCGCTGTGCTACAGACTGTTACGGCAGCATACGACCCTGAGGGACAGCCACAGTTTACTGCTGGGTAAGAACACAGGCTGGTTTTACTTAAACATATGCCCACACACACACACGTGCATGTACGCACACACACACACACACCATGTTCATAATTCTTAACTAATCATTCATCCCTGTGATATTAAGAAATACAACAGCAAAAACATCATTAATAAAGATAATGATGATTAAAATCAGTTTGTTAGTTTTATACTAGGAAGTACAAATTCTGACTTAATTGTTTACAGTGTAAATGTAGTTGCTGTTAGCAAACAGTCCAGTTTGATGAATTCCTCTTGTACTTGACTCAGTTTGACTCCCATGAAATTTTCTCTCTCCTCTCATTCTCTCTCTCTTTTCATCACTTCATTCTTTTTATAATAAAATACTTTTTCCTGTTTAGCTGTATATTTGTGTTTATAAATAAGACTGAGATAGATGAAATTATACCACAAGGAATCTGAAAATAATAATTCATTTCTCATTACTTTTTTAGAGCACAGCCTGGGACAACAGTGTATTTCAACACACCTCATGGGACCACCCTCACATACCAGTCAGATAGTGCTAATCTCAGTGGAACTGCAACTTCTTCTAACCAAGACTCGAATGCAGGGGCACCCCCAAGTTACTGGGACATTACTCAACAAGATTTACAAAATGGGGTCCAGCAAAATGCTCAGTCTTGTTCTTCGGTTTATCCTGCACATCAGTATAATCCAGCGCAACCGTCACCAGGGGAACTGTCTCCAGGGCAACCATCTCAATATGCAGCTCATTCTCAAGATACCTCACAAACTGAACAAATCAATTCACAGCCACAGGCTGATGAATACCCTCCCCAGTATGTACCACCTACAGGTGAGGGACAGCCTACAGAAGCTCCACCCATATTTGAAGGGCCACCCCCTGAAGCTCTGCCCCCTACATCTGATGGACAGGAGCATCTGCCTGCCCCACCTACATATGAAGAAGCACAGGCATTGTGAATGACTTATTCTCATCACTGGTTATTCATGACTGTATATAAATGTATGATTTATATCTGTATGCAAACATTAACTTGGCAATTTTGTACATTGCACAGAATTTTAAAGATTTTAAAAGATAATTTCCATTTTTCTGATCCAAATTCATCCATTTAGTCTGTTGATCATGCGAAAGGACTGCACATTTTCTACACTAAAATAAAGTGGTTCCTCACACGTTTAATAAATCAGTCTCATAGTAATACACACTGAGGAAAGTCATAGAGTGGCCAAAAGCTCTGTAAGGCACAGCTTTATTTTTTGTGGAAATGAAAAGTTTATTAGTGTAACGTAATTTCCCATTTATTTATTTACTTATTCATTTTGTGGTTTCAATGCTTGTAATGTAAACCCAGTCCCAAGTGTATTTTGAAGAATACACCACATTCAGACCATGACCAGAGGTGAAGCAGAGCTCTTGAGGTATTGTACATTGTTAGATTTGTTATTCCTGTTGACTACCAAGGCATGAAGGAACAATAAAGACGAGCCACTGTAAGTTCCCCTCGCCTCCAGTTTATATTGCAACTGACCAGTCAGAGAAAAAAAAGATTTCTACATGAAGTTACTCTTTGAGCAGCTACAAAATAAGGGAAGGAACTGAACACACCTTACACAGAGAGCATTATTATTTTTTGCTGTTTCATAGGGTATATTTCATATCTGTGAGATCAATGAGAACGACCCATTGACTGGGTTCCCATACTTAGATCGATCCATCTGGATTGACCTAACTCCCTGGGGGTTCTCGCTAAATTGCTATCAGCTCAAGAGGCTTAAATGTCTGTCACAACTACTGAATCAGATAGGGGTAAAGATAATTACCCCTTAACAGCTTTACCAAACGTGACAGACATTTCAGTTGACAACAATTTGGTGAGACTCCCCAGGGAGATAGATCGATCCAAATATCTGTGAGAATGGTCTCGTTGGAATCTGTCCTGACACTTGTGTGGAAGTACTGGTACGTCTGTGTTACCATGACAACTACAGTTGACTGTAACCTTGAAACTGATGTACTAACAGTTTATTATATGCAATAATAAATATTTTTGCATAATTTTTATTGACATACTATGTATGCAATATATATGGATCATTTTTAATGCATTGAAATGAATGTTATTGATGAATTATATCTTTTATAAACTGAATATTTAGTGTATTTCTTGGTATTTAGTTCTTTGATTTTGTTTATGAATTGTAGTTAAATCAAAAGTACAGGATTCATATAATAAATATATCATTGTTTACTTTTGGATAGAAAAAAATGCATATTTGTGAGCTTTATTTTTTGTAATGTCAGTTATTAAAAATTACTTGCAGTGTATTGATATATATGTATTGGGCAGCAGCCCAAGGTACATCTTCTAATTGAAAAATATATAAAGAAAACAATTTCGTATTCTGTAGTTTCTTTGTACTCAATTACGGGAGACATGTTTACAGTAGATTTTGCATAAAGTTTGAGGCCTAAAGGTTCCAGCAAATACCAAAGAAAAATATAAATCGGGAATGGGTTCTTGTCATCGCTCAATGTGACATTCATAGATGGTTACCCTTGGAAATAATATTTAAAGAGGTCATAGAAAAACAAAACATGGACTAACTTTGAATTTTGGAACGGATTAATTTGCCATTGGTGAGAACGAGAAATTGACGTTCACCCCAGGAAAATCGGTGTATGGCCAAATGAGCAGCAGTTATCCCAATAGGATGGTGGTCATTGCCATTGTAGACTTAGCTCTGGATAAATTTAGTTTTTTTCTCACAGTTTTATCATCTTATGCGAATTAAAAAATTATAGTATGATGAAATCTATTCATCTGAATAATTATATGAAAAAGAAGCGTCTGTTTTGCAGCAGCGTTAACCCAACAGGTAGACGAAAGAACCAGTGAACCTGAGAGTATAATTAATAAATTTACTTCTAATTTTAGTTTGTTTCCTCGAACTATTATCAACTGTTAAATAATTTATATTGTGTGTATTCAAACTTTATCCATAACATTTTATTGCCAAATAATAAATAAATATTTTATTAAATATAAATAAACAAGTGGTTTAGCTTTTCTTGATCAATGGGTAGCCCTGAAAAGGGCTGTTTGGAGGAATATGATAACTTCCTACATATGCTGCATTAAAACCTTGCACCACCAGAAATTCTGCTGCTAAGGAAATCTGGGCGGTAGGGGGCTGGTGCATTTACTGGGGGCTTGTAAAGAGGACTGTTCGGATTATTCCTCTCGTCCAAAGCGGGCACGTAAACGAACCTAGGTTTGGCAGGGGGGCAACCGAGCTTATGTCTCACCTTGCTAATGCTGGACTCACTGACGTCAAGGCCTGAAATAAATGAATGTACATTGCTATTAAATTTTTAGATAATAACGACTATGATATAAGCGTAATAGCTAATTTGAACTTAAAGGGATAATAACTCTTCGTATGAGATCTATATTTCACAATAACAACATTGTGAATAACTCATAGAAATATAATATATTCTGTTTTACTACAAAAACGGCAGTTATAGCTATTATTCTGATATCTGAACTTGTCTTTAGACCACGTGACCTCCATTGATGGCTATACTCTGTTAAAATCTCTTAAGAGATTTTAACAAAAAAACAAACTTTTTAGAAAAAAACCGAGGGCCAACTTTGAATGTAAAAATGGATTCATTAACCATTGGTAAGTATGGGAAAATTGTTGTTTACTCCAGGAAAATTCATTTTTTGGCCAAAACGAAGAGTTATTATCCCTTTAATGATTAATATCAAGACTGAGTAAAGACTAAATGAAAAATGCATGCGTAGTGCTAATGAGGATTTAACATTTATTTTATTCATTATCTACCAGCAACTTGCAGCCATTGGACTAAATTAATGTAAGAATGTAACGTCAAGTTATAATAGGGAGTAGTCGTGGTCAGTAACAAATACTACAGGAAAATTTCGTCTCACCTGTTTTCTTGTACAGAATGCTTTGCAGCTTTGCGGCGCTGGTCCAGGGGTTTCTCTTCATCGTTTTTCGAATGATATCATAATGCTGGGATTCGAATTTTTTCCCTGGTGGCAGCATCCCTTTGGTTTTCTTCCCCTTTGTATTTTGCTTCTTGGCAGCGGCGGCGCTTTTCCCAGAGGCGGTCTGTGACTGCTTCTTGGATGTTCCTCCACTTGTTCCTTTCCCTTGGCCACCCTTGGAGGAAGTGGCTGCGGATTTCCCGGCAACTGCAAGTGTAGAGCGTGCTTTGGTGTTGTTCAGAGGCATGACTGCTGAATGTGTGAAACTTACCGCCAACCCGTGGCTTTTTATACACACCTGAAGCCTGGACCCGCGCGTGCACTCTATTGTTTACTGAGGTACAGGTCACAGCTGATTGCCATACGGTATAATTAGTACAAAAAAAGAGAAACAGGAGCGAGATCGTACCGGTAGATTAATTCCTGATGACGCACAGATAATTATAGGGCTCGAAGGGAGGAGTCCAGGCGATTGATTATTTTGTACAGGTAGATTAATCATCCAGTGGCTTGATTGCAATCAAGGGAGGTATTTTTATTCTTTTACTCAAGTGTCATCCACGGCTAGCCGGATGACACCTCTGATCACAAGGCTGGAGGAACGCACCAAGTCTAGTTAATTATAGAGTACAGTTAGGATCTGTTGATCAGTATCTATGTCTTCAGGTATAGATAACCTACGTGTCAACAACAGTTTTAATGGTTGACACTAACAGTCAGCTTGCTACGGTGACTTGAAGTTGACATTTTTTTTTCTTTAAAAATTGATCCATTAAGACAGTAAGACATTTTTACAAATCATTATTTACTCAAAGAATGATGTACAGAATATTGATATTTCATAATGATGAATCTTGAGATTAAGGCCAACAAAATCATAGAAATACACGAATATCCATTTTAGACCTCTTCGGTATCTTACGTTTTTCAGATGGTAAATAAAACCGACAGCCAGAAGTGGCTACCAGAAATAAAAAGTACGTGGCTACAAATCAGTCACAACGACGGAAAAGCGGCGCAAAAGTTTCGGTGTAACAAGAATGGAAGTCCGCTAGGAAACGTAGTACAAGTTATCAATACCAGCAACCTTATTTATAGCTGAAATACTGGAAATAGAAACTACGATAAATCAAACAAAAGCGCATATAATCCCAGATAAAGCAGTGTTTAAGCACCTCGGAGATGGATCGATCCTGTTAGATCGATTTAGGTATGGGAACCCAGTCAAAATTATGAAGGTGGAAAAGATAACATGGCGGTGGTGTCAGTGCGTTCTTTGAAAAGGTCTTGATGAGCTTACTGTATGTGCGCAAATTTCAAACTGAACGTTGCTCATGGATTTTTCCCAAAAGAGACATTTCATGACTTTAATGAACATTGGCTCTTTCTATTGAATATTTTCAAAAAACACTGTGTTAGATGTCAGCTGAAAACCGTATTAACTTTTAAAGTAACATATAAAGCGAGCGTGATTTCCATTAACGCATATGAATCACTTTTCCTAGTTTCACATACGACAAAATAAATTCGACATGCCAAGTCAAAAACCAAATGAATCCCTCGTTTCACCCCAAAATAGCTTTAAAATGGGACCTTCGTCAAATGTCTTGTCGGCAAATTGTGCTATTTATCTGGATACGTCCCTCCCAAATCTTTCGAACCACGTACTTTACAATATTTCGATCACCTTTGAATCAAAGTTGAACACTAATAAAGCGTGCATGTATGTTTACTTCATGAAAATAAACTCAAGTTGTATCCAAAGTACTTTTCTTCAATCCCGTACATTGCGATAACTCGTTTCAGTAGCTCTCTGTCTACACCATCATAATGTTTTCGAGCTTCGTCGTCAGCCGACATTTTATCTGCACGATGTGATGGCGGGAGTTTGATCATGTCGTCTGCACCCAAAAGAATCAGCGTGTTTTTGGCGTCGTCTGCCAGAGTTTCGAAATATATCAACAGATCATAATCTATATGGCACGGATCACAAAATTTAATGAACGGATCCCAATGCATATTTGGAGTTTGGATGGCGTAACGCAGGAAGTCTTCAAATGTAACAGACTGGATTTTTCTCCCTTCTGTCTTCTCGATAAAGCGCTTCACGTACCTCTCAAATTGAGATCCGTGAGGTGCCACTTGTTCGTGATACACCGACACAAGACGGATCAGAGGGTGACGGACTGTCATTATTTTAAGATAGGTATTAAGGCGTGTGTTGATACCAAATTCAGTGTACTTGTTAAGATTATGCACGTGAATAAGATGGCCTGATATCCAGTCATTATGTAACGCAGATGTGTTCATCTGCTTGTTTAGTTTGAAATATATCTTCAACCAGGTTTTACTTGCTGCTTTTGCCATGGGACACAGAACTATTTGATAGATGTCTTCGACAAAGGTTCTGTCTGGAATAGGATGTTTCTTCACTTCAACTGGTGCTCCCGGTCTAATGGTTTCATTCTGATCCTTGCACATCTGAAATAACATTTGTCTTCTCCGTTTCATAGTTTCCAACCATTCTCCAGGAACTTTATCCCAATGATATTTCTAAAAAAGAAGAGAATTTTAAAGATAAATACACTATTGTATACTACCACTGTTTAAAAACATTATTATCAACCCGTCGTTTTAGAAGCCAATTCAGGCGTGCCAGTATTACATTACCGCGTTTATCATACTTTATGAAAAAAAATGGAATTAAATAGATAAACCAAAATCGAAACACGTATTTAATCTAGCATATATTCAGTAACATCTTAGACGAATAAAACGTGGACGACAAAGAACGCCATGGTGAAAAATTCCCGCGAGGTTGTAAACTTTTGTCATGTGCAATTTTAGCATGTATGTAATCAGATATGTCCATATCTACATATTGTTTGGTGTTTTATGGCGGTGCTGTAATAATAACGAACAGATAAAAGTTAAAGGGTATGAAAAACCTTTATTTTTGAGATTAAGTGGAAAAAATACAGAAAAGATCGAATAAATTTCCACGTCTAACCGCAAGCAGCATTCAAGATGGCGGCAATGCTATATCATAGCGACCACAAGACCATGAGAAAGTATATAATTAATGCAAAGATATAGAGAAACTTCTCTTGACACAGCCGCAGCAGGCACTGATTATAATCAAAGGTAGATGCCACGTCCCAACCCCTTTTGTTTTATTCGTCCGAGATAATATTAAAATGCTACATTATACTACAAAAAAAGCGTCATTTAAGATGCAAAAGTTTGAACCATGCCCTCTTTCATTACATTATAGAAGTTCATGGACAAAGTTATTTTTCGTATTGGATGACATTTCTACTTTAACTGTGTTGCAATAAAATCAATTTTGCGGTCGTTAAAAGTGATAATTAAGATTACTGTACTTTGGGTGGTGAAATAAGTAAAACCGAGGAAAATTCCTCGGGCACAGCACTTCCTCGGGGTTATACTCAGGCGAAAACTAACAGATAGCATGCTTACAATCACCTATGTGAATAGACATCGTGAGAATAACACTGCAAGACCTTTGACTGAGGCATTCTCTAGCCATGCGCCAACGCCATGGTTTGTCACTGGAGGAAAGGGGGAGGAATTTAGCGAGAATCCCCTCGGAGATGGACCGATCCCGCTAGATCGATCTAGGTATGGGAATGGGGTCTTAGTCGGCTTTTTCTATTAAAGCTGCGATGTTAGCCCAAAAAACCGACTTCAGGCGTTTTGTGAAACAGGACTCAGACAAAGGCACTCCGGTTTTACCCAATGAGGTACACAAATTTACAGAACGTATTAATTAGTTTTAAAGGGACTATTGCCATTCTTCCATCCTGCATGGCGTCTTACCTGTTTCAAGATACCAGAAATGTCCATGTCTTTGGCTCTTCTATCAGCGTTCTTCGTTTTAGGTACATATAGTCCGTTTAAATCTGAAAAAAAAAATCTGTCAGGTTTATCTGGACAATGACAGTGAAATGTGGAATTTTAGGAGTGTGGTCTGTAAGTATACTAGCCCCCCTCCCCCAATAAATAAATAAATAAATAAATAAATAAATAAATAAAACGTTTGTTATGTGTATGCTTTTAACACACTTTTTCATACAACAGTGTTGCCTAAAGAACTGAGGCATCCCTGTCCATTCTTTCTCACCGTGCAGCTCTAAACTCTATGACGGTGGTAGGCGTGCTCAGTGGGAGTCATGTCGGGACTAAACACTGGCCATGGAACAGTCTGAATCTGCTCGCTTCTGCTGCAGGTATACTTTGGCTATCCTGTGGACGGCTGAAGCAAGCGTTAATGCATGACTGTTTACCAAAGTATAATATATGCACCCTTGCACTTACCTAAGAACTTCCTGTCCCAGAGGTACATCAGCACGAGCACCATACAAGTAATTAAAATACAGATGAATCTTCTCGTTAAATGTTGCATGGCCGCTTTATGTAAACTGCAACAGGGAAATAAGTTTATACAACAATGTTGAACGCTTTTTTGGTACGCAGGTGTAACAAAACTGAGGGTGCGTGTAACAGAAAGTCCGCCGTCCCTTTAGTAATAATGGCTAGGGTTAGCCCGACCTAAGTGGGTCAAAATCTGGGGCGAGGCTTACCTGTACAAATGAATGGGAAGCGGTCTCTATCATGCAGTGGGGGACTCTCTTTTATGTTACACCGGGACATTAATAATTCTATGTCTTTTAATGCAATGCGGGTTTATATCAAATATATCGACGTCAATGTTAAAGGGATAATATCTCTTCGTATGAGATCTATGTTTCATAATAAAAACATTGTGAACAACTCAAAGAAATATAATATATTCTGTTGTACCACAAAAACGGCAGTTATAGCTATTATTCTGATATCTGGGCTTGTCTTTAGACCACGTGACCTCCATTGATGGCTATACTCTGTTATAATCTCTTAAGAGATTATAACAAAAAAAAAAAACGTTTTAGAAAAAAACAGGTTCTAGCTTTGAATGTAAAAATGGATTCATTAACCATTGGTAAGTATGGGAAAATCGTTGTTTACTCTAGGAAAATTCATTTTTTGCCCAAAACGAAGAGTTATTATTCCTTTAATATAATATTGAAGAAGAAAAAATCTTGTTACGGAAATAGTTCACGCAAATGGCTTTGGCTTGTTGCAAGATTATATACTGCTCAGTTCACACAAAAAAAAAAAAAAAAAAAAATCCCCCTACTTGTAAATTAATTCTAATGGTGTCGCTTGTTTGTGCACTGGACTCGTTTTAGGGCCTTACGCGAGTGTGGATTTCCAGTAACACATATAATCCACCTTTCCTAGTTTCTTATATGACAAAAAAGTCGACATACCAAGTCATAAACCAAATTTATCCCTCGTTCTGCCAAAAAAGATGTTTTAAACTGCACCTTTGTCAAATTTCTAGTCGGAAAATTGGCCTATTTATCAGGATCCATCCCCCAGATGGTTAAAGTAAATGACTAAGAGTGCATTCCCAGAGATTTAGATCGATCCATCCGGATCGACCTAACTTCCTAGGGGTTCAAGCTAAATTTCAGTCAGCCGAGCGCGCACGACAGTTAATTACCCCCTTACAGCTTTTAGTAGCCGGGACAGACGCTTAAGCCGGCTAAGCTGACAGTAAACTAGTGAGACTCCCCACAGGGATAGATCGATCTAAAATCTGTGGGAATGGGGGTCTAAGTACTCCTCACGCATTGTATAATCATCACTCTCAATCTCTCTCTTATATATGGATGTAGATGCGCGAGCAATTACATACTTATTCAAATGAGACTGCTGAGTAACATATACCAGTACATGTATATAGAAAATATCCGTTAAACAACAACCGGCACTGATGTTTTTTCCCTCAAATCTTTCGAACCACGTACTTTACAATATTTCGATCACTTTTGAATCAAAGTTGAACATTAATAAAGTGTGCATGTATGTTTAATTCATGAAAATAAACTCATGTTGTATCCAAAGTACTTCTCTTCAATCCTGTACATCGCGATAACTCGTTTCAGTAGCTCTCTGTCTACACCATCATAATGTTTTCGAGCTTCATCGTCAGCCGACATTTTATCTGCACGGTGTGAAGGAGGAAGTTTGATCATGTCGTCTGCACCCAAAAGAATCAGCGTGTTTTTGGCGTCGTCTTCCATAGTTTCGAAATATACCAACAGATCATAATCTATATAACACGGATCACAAAATTTTTTGAATGGATCCCAGTGCATATTTGGAGTTTGGATGGCGTAACGCAGGAAGTCTTCAAATGAAACAGACTGGATTTTTCTCCCTTCTGTCTTCGCGATAAAGCGCTTCACATCCCCCTCATACTGAGATCCAGGAGGCGCCACTTGTTCGTGATACACCGACACGAGACGGATCAGAGGATGACGGACTGTCATTATTTTAAGATAGGTGTTAAGGCGTGTGGTGATACCAAAGTCGGTGTACTTGTTAAGTTTATGCACACGTATCGCATGCTTTGGAATCCAGTCATTATGTAAGGCAGAAGTGTTCATCTGCTTGTTTAGTTTGAAATATATCTTCAACCAGGTTTTACTTGCTGCTTTTGCCATGGGACACAGGATTATTTCATGTATGTCTTCGACAAAGATTCTGTTTGGAATGGGCTGTTTCACTTTAGTTGGTGCCTCTGGTGGTATGGTTTCATTCTGATCTTTGCACATCTGAAACAACATTTGCCTTCTCCGTTTCATAGTTTCCTGCCATTCTCCAGGAACTTTATCCCAATGATATTTCTAAAAGAGAAGAGAAATTCTAGAAGAAAGTCTTACTATTATATACTGTCGTATCATTTTTTAAATGATATTTTGTTATCAACATGTTGGTTTTGTAGCCAATTCAGGCGTGCCTCATGCAGCCTGTAATATATTATCACATTTATCATACTTTATGAGGAAATGGAAGTAAACGGACAAACCAAAATCTTAATACATACTTAAAGGGATAACAACTGTTCATTTTGGCCAAAAGAATTTTTCAGGGGTAAAGGACAATTTTTCCATACCTACCAATTGTAAATGAATCCATTCCCACATTCAAAATTAGTACCTGTTTTTTCTAAAAAGTTTGTTTTTTTGTAATAATCTCTTAAGAGATTATTACAGAGTGTAGACATCTATGGAGGTCACGTGATGTGATGGCAAGCACAAATTCCAAAATAATTGTGTTAACCGCCGTTTTGGGTGTAAAGTAGAATTTATTGTATTTCTATGGATTATTTACAATGTATTTATTGTGAAATATGCACATCTTTGACAAATAAAGCAAAAGTAATGGGTCATGACAGGACTTGTCTAGCACAGAGCCGATTGCATTCGGACCGGGCGCCCTCTCGTTCAGAGAAAGCACGATAGCGGTTATCGCTCACTTTTTATGTCATTTAGACACAACGATTGAACTTATAGAAATCAAGTGCAACTATATTTTATTGTTTCATTTTGGAAGCTAGGTGAGAATTTGATATGTTTGTTCATGAAGGAATTTAAAATGCCCGATATTTTGAGATCGATTGCGCCTGTTGTTGTAAGATGAGGTTGCAAAATTGAATATTTGCTGTGTATTGTCGGCTACTTGTTTTTCACTATGATCTGATAAAAAACTTATTTTTAGCCTCGTGTTTTAGCAATTTTGTTCGAAAGCTACTAGCTTGAGATGCGGCAATAATGACCCCGACAAACTAGTCTTAAATTAAAAACCGCGCTTGGACTCGTTCGCGTTTATTGCGTTAGAGCGTGTGTTGATACGTAAAGAGAGCATTCACATCGAGAAGAGCCTAGGTCTAGCAAGGCCGAGACCTAAATAATAAATATGGCGGACCTACATGAAAGGATGACCACGTAATCCTTTAATGGTCTCTCAATGAATCTCAATGAATGTCATGCCTTGCTAGACCTCGGCTCTTCTCGATGTGAATGCTCTCAAAGATATCCTTCAATGAGTCATTGGGGCGGGTGTAAAGCTTGAGGGGCCGGCAGCCAGGCCCTACGAACCTGGGCCCCGTAACTCGAAAGCATTGCGACCGAGCGCAAGCGTCTCGATTCCATAACTCGCCTATACTCGCCCAATATAATACTTTGTAGCCTCTATGTGATATCGCTATCCGCATTACGCGATGCTTTCGAGTTACGGAGCCCTGGTCAGAGGCAACTGGAAACGGCAAGGATATACTTCTTTGGTGCAGAGGTTTGTATCAATTTATCTCTGAAGCTCAGGTTGCACTTATGGTCCTTTTAATCAAAGGTTGGCATCGTGTGGAAATAACAATTGAGGAGCTTTTACTCTCCAAATCGACTCTCAGTGCAATATGGCAGCAGGTAATAACCATAGGAGCATTTTTGTGGGACCGGAACTCACCTATGAACTTTTTACTCACTGACATCACTGCTATTGTGTCTTATACCCGGCACATATACAGAGGGGTGTTATAAGTATTGCAACACCTGTGTAAATGGTGCTCTACATGTATGTGACATGGGGGAGCCGTTAGTTCAACGTATTTTTCGGTTTATTGCTCGCTATAAATAGTCCCGGTTTTGTTTTCGAATAAGTTTTTTTTTCTTATTTTATATGGCCACCTATGGAGGTCACGTGGTCCGATGACAAGCAAAGATTTCAGAATAATTGCTATAACTGTCGTTTTTGTGGTTAACTATACCGTATTATATTTCTATGAGTTGTTACCATGTATTTATTGTGAAATATAGATCTCATACAAAGAGTTGTTATCTCATTTAAGTTCATCTAAAAATAGAAATATATTCAATAATATAAGATGCCTACATTATATTTTATTAGAAATTGATATCATGAAGGATTTTAAAAAAACTGTAAAACCTTCACGAGCAGGTAAAAAAACTAGATACATGTATATAGCAATATGACTCTCCAGTTAATTATTTAACAATTACACCAGCATTTAAGATAACACACAATGATTTTAAACTTTAAATAAGATGAAATCTGTTGTTACGTGTACAATTACGTTTTCCTTCATGTAACCCTGCATTGGGAGCTATTAGAGTAATATATTCCATTTATTTCATAACCGTTTATTTGCCCTATGCCTGTGCAATTTACAGAGAACAGAGTACAGGGGCGGATCCAGGATTATTTGAAGGGGGGGGGGGTCCGCGGATGAAAATTAATAATACCTAAAATATTATTTATCTAACTCATGGTGCACCATATCCATCCTTAGTTTGCATGTGTTTAACACGTGGCAGAAACTTGCAAATCTATTGCGAAATTAACCAATCAAAGCGAACTATATGTGACTTTAACATGTTCCATCTTTTCCTACACTTGTTGACTTTTAAAGAAATTTACCTTATAGTCAACAACTCACTATCCTTTTACTAATTTGATTTCTCTTTAATTATTACTTGTAATCAGTGAAAGTCTAAGCTATATACTCTATAACAATACGTTTGTGAAGTCCTCCAAAGAAATGCTGCAACAGGGGCACCTACTCCAATACCTCGACCAGGGTGTCCGCGTATCACACCAAGAAGACAGGATCGCTTTCTCCTTAAAGGACGCCGTGCTGGTCGTACAAAGACAACCAGTGTCCTCAGAAAAGAGAGGCAGAATGTCATTCAAACTCCCGTTTCAAGGTCCCACGTGAACAAGATATTTCTGCTAGCCGGTTATTCAGCCCGGGAGCCACTGGTCTGCCGCTAGGTGGCTATTAAACAAACCGGAAGTTCGAGAATTTGAATTGGGCAATATTTTTTGAGATTTATAGGGTGTCATAAACGGTGTATTATCTCGGCTATTAACGTACTTGGGGTTACAATATGTACATTGTCATATTGAGAAATAAATTTCGAATAATGTGAGATGACCCAAAAGTTGATCTACAGCATATTTAATGTTGAAAAATGAGTTTGAAATCGAAATTTTATTAAAGCTATTACGGAAGTTCGTTTTTGATTTTGATTTTTGTACCTATAGAGGCCTCCGCACAACTTGAAATTACTACAAGTTGTGGAAAATTTATTCAGCTTTCTGTCAATGTAAGCATGTAAAGAACTTTGCCTTAAGCTGTGAATGGCACAAATCAATTCACGGCCATGTCAGCCTGAAAACTCTCACTTACGATATCCGCATATAAGCCTCGCTTTGACTTAGTGCTTTCTCATGAGCTTTAGTCTCGTTTTAGTTTTTCCTTCACACAGTATTACTTATATAGAGCAACTGGGTATTGGGGACAATGAAATAATTTTTTTCTTGGCACTTACCACGGTGCTAATACAAATGAACTTTAACATTTTTTTTCATTGTAGATAAACCTTTTTATTACATGAGGCCAACTGATGAGGGTATTCCTTTCATTAAATATGAAAAATAACAAATGAAAGACAATTTACATTTAATCACATTGCTATATATTTTATTTTAATTTTACATAAAATTCAACTAGCCTGAAATATTTTACCAGTGAGACATGTACATTGCAAAATAGTTATTTTACATTACATTGTACATTAATTACCCAGTAGGTGATAATTCAATGCTACTTTACTTGATTGGTACACATTTATATGTATTTAACCATCTAACACACAATTTCCCTTTACACAGTGGACCAGAATTTTTACAAATAATATAATTTCATAAATTTTCCCAAAGATGTCATGTTAATTTTCTTTCAGTGATACCAGGTATCAATCCATATTTGCATTTGAATAAACTTGTTTTACTTGTATTCTGATAAGTAGATATTATCTATAAGCTACACATATATAAAAAAAACCTGCACAGTAAAAATAAAACAATGTATTGTTAACTTAGTTGCACATACACTTTTAACTAACTTCATGTGGTTAAAACCTAAATTGATTTCACAAACTGCATTTCTATGTACTGATAACCAATAACTATTTATATTAGCAAGAGCACATATTTTTCATCCCTTAGAAGTATCCAAGAGGTTGTGGTGTTCATTGTCACACAGCATTTGGAAATGATGGGCGCTTTTGTTATGATAATTGCACGGCAAAAGGAATTATCCTGGTCCCATTCATGCTATTCAAGCCTAGAATAAATAATAGAGTTTTTAAAAGAATATCATAAAAAAATTCTAACTACATTTATCAATTGCTCACACACATACACACTGAAATTAATCATAATTTATTGCAATCTTTGTAATAGGTAAACTGTAACAATCAATCTTAAACAGCACGTACTATATTTACAATCTTTACCTTAAACTGCACTATTTATACTTAATTCATAACAGTGATTATTAAAAAAACATTTGAAACTGAACTTTGGGCAAAGTTGCACACCCATTATAATTCAAAAACCCAATTTGAATCAAGGCATGAAAAAATTAGAAAACACATGCAAGTCAGAGCACCACATCACTATCATATGCCCTCATCATTGAAGAGCCTGTTTCATTTAATGTACATACACACATACATATATTATTCACCTTTTTTAAACTTGCATTTTTATGACATTCTTCTCCTCAAAACCCCCAACCAATGCAATAAAACTTATTTTGTGTTTACATGTTTTTTTTCTAAAAAAATTAACACAATTGATACATTTAACCCCCCCCCCCCGCCCCCAGCAAAAAAGACATAATTTACGATTCATATATTTCAAAACATGCCTATGGTTAGTTTACAATACTATATATTTCACAACTACTGGTACCAATGCCCCCCCCCCCCTCCCCATCGCTTTGCAAACAAGTATATACTGGTACACCACGATATGCACATACGTATACGTACGTCTATGCAGGTTGGATGACAATGTTATTTCGCAATCCACTTCATCCTTTTCACATTAAAACACGAAGAAATTGCATGAGAAGCCAAGATTCAAACATTTCACTTATACGGTGACATTCATTCCATGCATGAGACCAGAAAGCCACTGCCATCACTCGATCAACTAAATGATAGGTACCCGGCACGGTGAATATACAGCTTGTTGGAAATGTTGAAATTCTACAAATTACAGGCCATCGCACATCTTAAAAATTTGATATGTTCAAAAAATATTGCCAAACTATGAAAAAACAAGAACAGATAAAGAAAAAAACCCTTAAGCTGCATTTGGCACAGTTCAAAAGTCAATGTTTACAATGACGTTTTGTGTGCGGCCATTTTGCTAATCGCCAGTAACTTTAGAGAATACTCAGTGAAATCGATACACGAAGACTTATTCGGTGTATAAAATGTAACTTAAGCATATACTGTATTGTCCCGTCAAATTCATTAGTATTTAAATCTACTGTTCATTCCACAAACACATGTACAACTTACCTGTCTCTATGCCTTCGTCTCCCGCCAAATTTTTTTGGGGCTACCACTCCACGTTTTGAAAACGAGGCCAAATCTAATATTTTCCAAAATAACCGTCAAATCAGCCAGTGGCTCCCGGGCTGATTTTGCACGAAGGCCAGTAGGGAAACTACTGTTAACAGCAGGTCATATACAGCGACGTCTGCAATGGGCTGGGGACCACGTGCGTTTGCAGCCAAAACACTGGAATCACGTCGTTTTCAGTGATGAGGCCAGAAATGGATTTTTTAGGGTTGATCGTCGAATCCGTGTCCACCGACGTGTACGAGGGGCATAAAACAATGATTGTGTACTGCCTAGGGTGCAAGCAGGGGATGGTAACGTCTCTGTTTGGGGAGCATTTCATGTCGGTGCCCAGAACCAGTTGGTTTTTCTAGGAGGCAAATTCATCCAGGATTCCTACAGAGACATTCTACAGCAAACAATGCTTCGATTGGTAAGAGTCATCTTCAGGAACAATTTTGTTTACCAAGACGACTGCGCAACCCCACATCGAGGCCGCAGAATCACTGTTTTTCTTCAAAACCAATGGGTTCAGCAACTGCCCTGGCCTGCAAACTCTCCAGATATGAACCCAATTGAAAATCTGTGGGCGGAAGTAACTCACAGAATTAATAGCTATGGTCCTCGGCCGGTAAATAGTGATGAACTGCGATAGGCAAATATCACTGCGTGGAATGATATCCCCACCCAAACTCTAAAAAACGTGTCACAGGGTATGCCATGTAGGATGAGGGCGCTGCAAGCGGCTGCTGGAGGTCATACCCGCAATTACTGACTTTTCATGATTTACTGTAGTCAGTTCTTTGACGGTGTAACATATCACTGTCCGGAGGCTATAATTTCCTTTAATATCTTATCTTAAAGTTTATACTGATATCAAACTGTTGATATGGTTTTCTGGGGGTGTTCCTTTCTTTTGAATGGCATCTTATGTCAGATTTGATATTATTGACCAAGATATCTCACAACAGAAGACTGGATGTTATTATCACTCAGTGACATACTTTTTTAATGACTCAAGCCAAAAAAATTTTAATCAGCACTCAAAAATAACAATGATAAAATATATTCCATATTAAGTAGCAACCCTGTACTTCAGCCGTATTGTGAAACAGGACTCGGGCAAAGCCAATTTATTTTAGCCTATTAAGCACAAAACTTTTCAGAATGTACTTATCAGTTCGGGACTATTGCCATGCTTCTATCCCGCATCCTTTCTATTGCCGCATCTATCCCTAATAGGCTATCTTACCGGTTTTATGATATTAGAAATGTGCACGCATCTGGCTCTTCCATCAGCACTCTCCGTTTTAGGTACATGTAATCTGTTTAAATCTGAAATATAAAATCTGTGGGGTTTATCTGGACAATGACAGTAAAATGTGGAATTTTGTGAGTGTGATCTGTAAATAGACTAGCAAAAAAGAAAGCTTTGTTATTTGTTTGTTTTTAACATACTTTTTCATACAACAGTGTTGCCAAAAGGGTAGTACATGTATATATTGCTCAGCAACGTCACTAACATGTGTGCATTCTCCTGGGTGCAATACAGTCTAGTGCCCTAGCTCCTTCATAGACTAGTAGGCCCTACTGTACAATACAGGGGCGGATCCAGAATTATTTGAAGGGGGGTCCGCGGCTGCGAAGCCGACCCTTCCCCCCCCCCCCCCCCCCCCCCCCCACACACACACACACACACACACACACACACACACACAACTTGGCGTGGGGTTCGGGACCTGCGGAAGGGCCCCGAAAAGTTTGGTATTATAGAGGGCGAACGGTGCCATCTGGTACGGTTTAGAACTATGATTCAGCTAGTCAAAATACTAATTTCAAGAGGGGGCCAGAAATCGAAGAGGGGGGGGGGGGTCAGGACCCCCCTGGCCCCCCTATAAATCCGCCACTGCGAGACATCGAATACGGAACCTTGGACATTTTGTCCATGACGGAACTGAGGCATCCTTCTCCGTTCTTTCACCCGTGGAGCTCTTAACTCTATGACGGTAGAAGGCTTCCCTCTACCAGGGCCACGGATTGATTTTTTCACTAGATATTCACATATATGTTTCTGGTTGGTTATTCTCAGTACTGAGCCAGAGAAAAAAGTCCACATGCTCAGTGGGAGACATGTCGGGACTTAACACTGGCCACGGAAGAGTCTGACTCTGCTATTGCTGCATGTATGCCTTTGCTACCCTGCGGACGGCTGAAGCAAGCGAAGGGTTTGGCGTTAATGTATGACTATTTACCAAAGCGGGGCCTACAACTTACAGTATAACCAAGACTTTTGGAATAAAATAATTCTGGGGCGGATCCAGAGATATTTCTGACAGTCTTCCACATTATCTTTGTTGATCCATCCTCCATTTTTTGACCGTCTTCCGACAGAAAAAATTAGGTACTCATCAACCCAGAAGACCGCCTCAATCCGCCCCCGTAATTTGCTAGGTTTTATAATTATATGAGTGTGTGGGCGAAAACGGGAGTCACCCTATTGAACGTAGGTTGGGAACTGATAGATGAAAATAAATCAACTTAGCTACAATGATGTAACATATAATTATAAAAGGTGGGGCTTATAATATGCCGCCTGGTACTTACCTAAGAACTTCGAATTCCTGTTCCAAAGGTACACCAGCACGAGCGCCACGCCTATACATCTAACTAATCTACATGTACTGATATGTCTCGTTAAGCGTCGCATGACCACTTGATGTAAACTGCAACAGGAAAATAATTCATACAATAATGTAAGTTGAAGGCTTTTTGGTACGCCGGTGTGACCAAACTACTTAAGGGTCCGTGTAACAGAAAGTCCGTCCTCCCTCAAGTAATAAAGGTACCGGTTAGGGTTAGCCTAACGTACATGTACGAGTTTCAAAATCTTGGGCGAGGCTTACCTGTAGAAATGAATGGGATGCGGACTCTATCTTGCAATGGGGGGGCTCTCTGTCACGTTACACTGGACCATATAATTTCATATCACCATATGCAATGCGGGTTTACATCCTATACATCAACGTCAATGTGATTGAAATTCAAAAATTAATGATTCCATGTCAGATTATGCAAAGCGAGTTCATAAAATCTCATATATATCGACGTCAATGTGAACATAATACGGAAAAAGCTCACGCTTGTTGCAATATATATATATATATATATATATATATATATATATATATATATAGAGAGAGAGAGAGAGAGAGAGAGAGAGAGAGAGAGAGAGAGAGAGAGAGATCACTTTTACGGGGCCCGGTACAAAGGCATTTCTACAAATTGCGACTTGCTTTTCTTTATTCATCCATACATTCAAAACGTTGGGCACGTGCTCTCAAGAAATTTGAACTGTTAATTTTTCCCAACAGCATGGGGTTTCTCATATGCATTACCTAAAAATTGAGCTTCCTACATTTTCGAATGCATTTTGTAATAACATTAGACTCTACACTAACGCCCAAGGAGTATTTTTCTTATCAAGAGTGGGCGGGGTTGGTGAATTCCCTTGGGGTCACATTTAAAATAGATTTAAGGCCCCATTAGTAATGGAAGATCCGAGTATCAACTGATCGAAGGATCAAATATTGCGGACCCTATTTGAAAGAAAGACCGCCTCTCTGTCACGTTACACTGGACCTTTAATAATTTCACATCACCATATGCAATGCGGGTTTACATCCTATACATCAACGTCAATATAATTGAAATTCAAAAATTAATGATTCCATGTCACATTATGCAGTGCGAGTTCGTAACATCCCATATAGGCCTATAACGACGTCAATGTGAACATAATACTGAAGAAGAAAAGTCTTGACCCTACTTGACCTTACTTGAAAGAAAGACCGCCTGCAATGGTCTCTCCGTCTCTTACGTCTCCTGCCTAATCCTCACTTCGATTTCTGAAAATAAAAATCACACCAATGGTCCCATAACTCTTGTAATTAAATTTTGACTAGCTGAATCATATTTCTAAAGACTAAACCTTACAAAATGGCATCGTTAGCCCTAAAAAATCCCAAAATACGCCAAGGGGGGGGGGGGGGGGGGGGGGGGGGGGCAACTTCGCTTTCGCAGATCCCCCTTCAAATAATCCTGGATCCGCCCCTGCGTACAGTGTAAAAAGTGTATGGGAAAGGACTACATACGGTTCCTAGCCGGGTAGCACGAAAATTCGTGCGTTAGCACTCCTATGTACAGTAGGCCTACATGTACATATCAGAATCGTCAATAGGAGTGCTAACGCATGAATTTACGTGCTATTAGCCGGGTTGCTTAGCGGGACACGCACCATCCCTGCCACACCGGCACCTACCTTTTTTTAAAAGAAAAGTTGCTCTTTCTCAGGGACTCTGCTGATGAAATACGTTTTCTGTGTGCAACCCCCCATTCTTTCTTTTGAAAACAAACTTGGCCCAAATTTTTTTATGAACAATATGCATTGTGCATTCCAGTCTAAAAGTACCTAGATCTTGTCTCCTTCAGAGTCTTAGGCTCTATTCCCATAGATTTTAGATCGATCTATCCCCGCGGGGAGTCTCACTAGATTACTTCAGATAATCCGACTTAAATGTCCGTCCCGCCTACTACAAGCTGCAAGGAGGTAATTAACTTTCGTGTCCGCCCGGCTGACAGCTATTTAGCGTGAACCCCCAGGGAGTTAGGTCGATCTAAAGTAGGTCGATCTAATCTAACTGAGACAAAATTATAACCTCGCCAACACCGGCGAATTAATTCCCGTTATTTTATGTCTCTCACAGGTGTGTGAAGAAGTCTTAAAGATGCATGCAAAGTCAATTTTTTGTCACAAAAAACAACCAAATGCCAGCATAGGCCTATAGTTTCAAGTAGTATATTAAGGGTGTATTCCCAGAGATTTAGATCGATCCAGAGATTAAGATTTAGATCGACCTAACTCCCTGGGGGTTCACGCTAAATTGCAGTCAGCCGATCGCGCACCATAGTTAATTATCAATTTACAGCTTTTAGTAAGCGGGGCAGACGTTTAAGCCGGCTAAGCTGACAGTAATCTAGTGAGACTCCTCACAGGGATAGATCGATCTAAAATCTATGGAAATGGGGTCTAAGAGAATTACCAAGAGACATTGTTTAATTTTACCCGAAAATGATGTTTGAACGGATTTTCTGCTAGCATTCTTTGCTGTATGTCAATGGGGCAGAAAAGTATGCCACGAAAGTAGGTTAAATTTCCGACCAAAAATTTGAAGAAAGGAGTAGTCTAAAGCTATTTTATGGCTGATTGAGTGATCTATTCAGTTTATCCCTTGGCATGTCGAATATTTATTTGAATCGTATTAGAAACTAGTAGAAGTGGTTTACATGTGTTACAGGGAATCCACACTCCACTGTAGCTCGGTTAGTATGTACCTTTAAGAAATAGCCAGTTGCAAGGCAACGGGTGTGTATTGTCTTGTTCTTCTTGCGCCACCTTCACTTGTGCGTTTAGCTCTTTTCGTCGGGAAGACCTATTTCGTGAAACTCCAGGTAAGCGCTTTCATCGAGTAACTGTTATTAGAGCGAATTGGGTGGTCTAAAGAAACCTTGACTTATCTCTAAGCTCGTCTTTGTCAGGTAAGGCTTACAATACATGAGTTCGATAAAATTAACCTTTTTTTAGATCTGTTATGGCGCCCATGGAATGGTTACATTTATCGAAAGAAAGCCGCAGTCTGACCAACTTTGAGGCCCATTTTCAGAGTTTTCACATCTCTCAGCTTACTAAACTGGTCACTTTAAGAGATTAATGATTTTATAACCTATCTAATTTGGGACAGAGTTCCCTGAAAGGATCCATCTTGCTCGACACGATCACGACGATTAAGTTTCAAAATGTTATTTATTCCAGGATGAGCTTTAACCGAGGCAATGATGGGAAGCCAAGGGGTTTTGGATTCAGTGGATTCTCTGTGGGGAATAAGAAAGCACTGGAAAATCCAGGTTTTTCTCTCAACTTTGGTGGAGCAGCATCCAGAGCATTTGGCCATGGAACAAAAATAGGGAGAAGGAGAATAAAAAGCGAGGAGGAGTAAGAGCTTTTATGATGAGGTTTTGAAGGACAAAAAAAAAAAAAAAAAAAAAAAAAATTAAAAACAGTTACTGAATTATTACATTTGACAGACCAAAAAATTAAAACCAGTAACTGAATTATAACATTTAACTGATTAAAATAATTAAAAACAGTAGCTGAATTATGAGGTTATTGTATTCTTTTACAAAGGAAAAGACAACATTGGTGTGATAAGTTAGTGTGTATTTGTCTTAAGCACTAATATTCTTACATTTTTCCTAAGAAGTGTGATACAGAAATAGGTAGCACATACACATGAAATCCTTTATTTAGTTATATTTCAGTAACAATGAGAGTGGACCAGAGATGTTGAGATAGATATGAACCCATTGTGTGATATATTTTATTTCAGTTACTTTGATGATGATGATGAGGCAGTTAATGAGGCGGACTTGGAGTACCAGCCAGCGCCAGGAAGTCCTGGGCATGATGGGAAGGGGGACAGTAAAGAGGGCGGATATGGTAGCGATGAAAGCGATGATCCTCTGGATGCCTTCATGGCAAATCTGGAGGTAGAAATTAATAAGGGTGGAAAGTTTTCTAAGAAACTGTGAACAGTTTTATATTGAACATGATTTTCATGATTTTCCAGTGTTACTGTGTGTTTATTTAATAAATCTTGGTTTATTTATTTATTTAATAGAATTGTGACATTTAATTTGCCGAATTTGACAAACTTCTTTTAAGTGTAAAATCTTGCCAACATAAAAAGAATACCAAAATATTATAGATGACCCTTTTTTTATACAACAGGTCCAACTTCTATGCAGTAATGAGATATTTTCCCCTATCTGCAAATGCCCAACTTTTTCAGAGAGACAAAAATATCATTTTTGAGATCAATACAGAGGATACGCTGGACCCCACTCCATATTTTCAGACTTTTTTCATTAAGTGGTAGTCTCATCCCTGTTCTACATTCTCCAAACTATTTTCTAGCAAGAAGAGCTGGGAGTAAAACCCAGTGCAGAAGCTGAAGTGAAGAAAGGTTCAGATAGTGCTAAGAAAGAAAAAGAGAAAAAGTATGTCTTGGAGCTCACCTGTTAGAACAGATTGAATGAGAAGTTGAAAATGATCAGTGTATTTCAGTAATATTTAAAAAACATTTTCTGCTTGAATTCATTGCGACATTTGTATAAACTTTTTGAACACGTTATATGTAGATTTGTATGAGATTGACTCCAGATATAATTCATATTGCTTAAATTTCAGAGGAGTGCGTGATGATATTGAGGAGGAGGATGTTCAGGAAGCATATTTTCGCTACATGGAAGAAAACCCCAATGCAGGGCTTAATCCAGAAGATGACATTGACATAGAGTATGACCAAGATGGCAATGCCATTATAACAGAAAAGCACAAGGTGTGTGATCTAAATAACAAAGATTCTCTGTCACTCCTAAGTCTTTCCCTCCTCACTAGGATTTGGGGAGGATCTTAATTGAAAATGATTACACTGGTTGCTGTACTCACTGTTATATGTATATATAGGAATAAGAATTTTATTAATGTTTTGACAAAGTCGAAAAATCATAATTTGGAATAAAAAAATTAATTTAGTATGTAATAAAATATATTAATACCTCAGGGTCTATTAATTAAATATAAAGTTTGTGCATTTTGTGTTTTATTATGGTTTAAATTTCATTTCAGATCATAGACCCTCTCCCTCCCATTGACCACTCAGACATTGACTACGATCCCTTCGTAAAAAATTTCTACACAGAACACGAGGAGATTGCTCGGTTGACCTACCCCGAGGTTCTAGAGCTGAGGAAAAAACTTAATACAAGGGTGGGTACTGTCATAGATGTGGTAGAGGTTATAATGTGAAATACAGAGTAATTTCAATGTCCTTTCTGGATGCAAGGTATGCAAAGAAATATCTTTATTTCTTAATAATGTGAGAGATATCTGAAGGAAATACAAGAAAATTGTTAATTTACTACTGCTGAAGAGCTGTATGAGTACTGAGCAAATAATTCTAATAAAAAAAAAAAAAAAGAGAAGTGGTTAAGTCAATGAAACAAATGACGTACTAAGTCTTATTTCTCACCCCAGGTCAGTGGGCTTGACCCCCCAAAACCGGTGTCCAGTTTTGCTCACATGGGCTTTGACGAGGCACTGATGCAGGGGATACGGAAGATGGGTTATACCCAGCCGACGCCCATCCAGGCCCAGGGAGTCCCCATAGCCCTCAGTGGTCGCGATATCATAGGGATTGCCAAGACTGGCAGTGGCAAAACAGCAGCATTCTTGTGGCCACTGCTTGTACATATTATGGACCAGGTAAGAGGATCATCATTGCTCTTCTTCCCGTGTGGGACATAAGGCCACAGGTAAGAGGATCAGCATTGCTCTTGGTCCCGTGTGGGACATAAGGCCACAGGTAAGAGGATCATCATTGCTCTTCGTCCCGTGTGGGACATAAGGCCACAGGTAAGAGGATCATCATTGCTCTTCGTCCCGTGTGGGACATAAGGCCACAGGTAAGAGGATCAGCACTGGCAATATTTTCAAGTTTTGTTTTTCAGAAAATGAGTCTCAGAGTAAACATCAGATTCTTCCATTTCCCGTTTGTATTTGGAATATGGCGTAGAATTTCTGTTTTGATTTTTTAACATTGTGTATATACAATATATTATGTTGTGTACATGTATTATAATTAGTTGTGCAATGTCCACCATACTGAAATTTCAACTGATGAATTTCTGAACAGAATTTTGTATGGCAGAAAAGAATTTCTGAATCATCAGCTGTGTTATGTTGTTAGAATCAACATTGAAATATTGGGGGTAAACAATTTCCCTATTTAGCTGCTGATTGATAAAAACAAATTACTTTCAAATTTTTGTATGTTTTGTTCCAGAAAGAGTTAAAGCCAGGGGATGGCCCCATAGGACTTATATGTGCCCCCACCAGGGAGCTGTCACAACAGGTATCTTAGGACAGTAACTGCTTGAGCTCAAAAATTAACAATCTTTTGGAGTTTGTATTTATGTTTAGTTTCCCCGTTGTTTTGCCATACACAACAGACCAACTGTGAATGTCAACAATTTTTTTTTTTTTGGGGGGGGGGGGGGGTTGATTTGGATAACCTAAGCATAGTCTAAGATATTGCTTTAGCCCATTGCTCAAATTCTAATATGGCTAGGCATTAGGTATTTCCTGCTTCAAGCCAAATTTATCAGATGGCTAAAATCACCCAAACATATGGCTGAAAGAGGCTCCAGTCAATAGTAAGTCAAGTCTTCAAAAAGTCAACTCAGAAGTTCAGCATAAAAAGTAATTTTTTATAAAAAAAAATTATACTGATAATTCCAGATCTACCATGAAGCCAAAAGGTTTGGTAAGGTGTATAACATTCATGTGGTTTGTGCCTATGGTGGTGGAAGTATGTGGGAACAGACCAAAGCTTGCCAGGAGGGGGCGGAGATCATTGTCTGCACACCGGTCAGTAAGATAAATATCTTAAATTATACAAAGTCAATCTAACTTTGTATAGAGAATTATAGAATAGAATTTTATTTTATTTTATAGTACTATTGTACTCAGTTTAGCACCCAGCCTGGGTGAGGCCTATAGTATTTTATTTTTACAAAATAAGTCAGTGAATAAATTGGTTATTTATATACACAATGGAAATAAAATTGAATTGAAAATTATCTTAGTTGTGATAAATATGTTCATTGCAAATGTAATTTCATATGGTCAGCATATCAGTGAATCATAAATAAGTCTTTATATGATTGATGAATAAACCTTGAGTTTAGTTGCGTAATATATTGCTATAATTCTGTATTGGGTAACAAATTTCAGATTTGATTTTATGCAGGCTGGAGTGAATTTTTATTATGTTTTAATGTTAAATTGTCAATTTGAAATAAAATTTGCAAGGTGATACATTGCATTCCATTTTTTATCAGTTTGAAATATAAACTGATGCTTGGAAAGATAAATATTGAATAGCTGAATTGTTTACTCTAATCCTACACTTACAGTGCCCCCCCCCCTCCCATGCTAGTTATTTACTAATTGCAATATTGTTTTAATTACAATTTAATTTTGCAACTTGCAAATTTTTTTGATAAAAATTAAATTTGTTTTAATCAGGGTCGTCTTATAGATCTTGTGAAGAAGAAGGCCACAAACCTCACACGAGTGACGTACTTGGTATTTGACGAGGCGGACAGGATGTTTGATATGGGATTTGGTGAGTTAATTACTTCAGATGTGTTTCAGAAAAGAAAGATTCAGGGCTTGTCAAAGACTCTTTTACACGAGTAGCCAGCAACTAACATCAATTTGATAACTGATATCAGTTTTACAGAGTGCCATGTCTGCTTGAGTATGCAGTGGATGTAGATAAATTTCAAACAATATCTGCCATGTCTAGCACCCAATCTAAGTGACATATTAATGTTTTTTACAATTTTATAAATAAGTATTACTAAACAAATAGGCCAGCGATTATATATTTGGTCTTTTCTTTACTTGCTTGCTTTTCTTAGGTAAAATAAAATGTTTTTTTGAGTGCTTAGCTAAGGATATTTAACTCTGATACCCATATACTGATATTGCCCATGCTGGTTTTGTTAATGGAAATATTAGGCCAAGATAAATGTAAGGGACATGCCTTAATGGGTTACAGTCTTTCCTGAGAATAAAATTCACATTCTTGTCTTGGTGGATTTCTGCCTTAAGTGGCCTCAGTCCCTTTAGTAAATAGGGTCACTGAACCATTTCTTACTACTTTATTCTCACAAATTATCCAAAATCATGGCTGAAAAAAAAAAGCATTGTGGCAGTTAGAAGAGAGGGTAAGATGTTATATTTAATTGAAGAAAAAAAAGCAACAGGTTACCAGTTGTACAATTTGATAATTATTTCATGATATTTTTCCTGTAATTTTGATATATATTATGACATTGCAGAGCCTCAAGTAAGATCGATAGCCAATCACGTGAGACCAGACAGACAGAGTGAGTACATTGATGATACTATGCTGTGTGAAATATTTTCAAGTTTTGCCAAATGCTGTATGTGCTTTTTACTTAGTTAAAAAAGAATATTTTATGTAAATGCTTTTCATCATAAATGATTGTTGCAACTGCAAAATTGTACAAAATTGTAAACTACTAAAGGTAACACATTAATTTAGATTTTTTTTCTTTATTTCGACATAAGTTAATATATAATGAATAGTGTTCTCCACCCAAACAATTTGCCGTGTTAACAAATGTCACTTTTTACTTGCAAAATATGTGACTGCTGTTGACTGCTATATTGCTTTTGAGGTTTTCCATACAATTTTACAACATTTTTGGAAGGAGAAAATGGACATTGTATACAGTAACAAGTTCACATCAAGAAGATCTAATCTTTTAATTGTCTGTTGCAGCTCTGTTGTTCAGTGCGACATTTCGTAAGAGGATTGAGCGGTTGGCGCGGGATATCCTGACAGACCCTGTACGAGTGGTACAAGGAGATTTGGGAGAGGTGAGCGGTGACATTTTATTTTATTTTCATTTGTGTTATTTTCAATGTCAGGTATTTTATTTTAAGATATGACCCATACAAACTAGATCAGTATGGGTTATGTCAAATACAAAACAGTGACTGTATCTTAGACAATCACTTTAAACCATTTTAAGATGGAATTAGAACAGTTTTCTGGTATCCAAATTCACACAATTTTCTTGATTTAAATTTGAGGCCAATGAGGACATCACACAGGTAGTGGAGGTGCTGCCCCCTGGCGGTGCGAAGTGGGTGTGGTTGACATCACGACTCGTGGAGTTCATGTCAGGTAATAACAAAACTTTCAGTAGGCAATATCAGTGGACTTACTGTTATTGACAAACATCACAAACCTTACACTTCATGTGGTGGATTTACAATAAAATTTATCTAGGTGGGAGATATGAGAATGTACAGAAAACCAAGTTGTAAACTTGGCTCACTTGAGAATAATTTTTTTTGCATCAAATTTAGATTTAAAGAAAGTATAATATACATTTAGCAGAATGGTTAACTATTTTGCCTTTTCTTATCCGGTGTAAATATTTTTAGTATTTATCTCAAGTCAACTGTACATAAGGTGAGCCGATGTATTAATAAAAAATGTCATTTTTGTCTTTTAAGACATTTGTTAAAACATTTTGCTAATTTCTCACAAGTATTACATTTTATGTTATGCCATGTTCCAGTCTTTTTTATTTGTTTTACTTGCTTACTTAATTAATTAATTAATTAATTAATTAGTTTATTTATTTATTTATTTATTTATTTATTTATTTATTTATTTATTTCAGTTGGAAGTGTCCTAATATTTGTAACAAAGAAAGCCAATAGTGAGGAGCTGGCAACAAATCTCAAAGCAAGAGATTTTAAAGGTAAAATTTGGTTTTTATTTCTTTTTAGTTTTTAAAGGTAATACGGTCACTCAGACCTGTAATATTTTGACTGATAATGGCGAGCAGCATATTTGCAGAATATTTGGTTGTATGCTTTCTTGTTTTAACAAAAGAGATCATTGTAAAGCCACCTATCTGCCCTTGTTGAATAAAGACCAAATGTGAATCAACAGTTTGTAATATTTCTATATTTCAATTTTTCAGTGGGTTTACTGCATGGAGATATGAGCCAGCAAGAAAGAAATGAGGTCATCAATCAGTTTAAGAAGAAAGAAATCCCTACTTTAGTGGCAACCGATGTGGCAGGTGATTGTTTGGAGGTCATAATGTAAAGACAGGAGATCGACTTTAAAGAAAAGTCTTAAAAACTTTGAAAGAAGATCTCTTGTTTCAAAAAGAATTTTTGAAAAATTCCATGCTAAAAAACAGTATTATTTTCTTCTTTTTTTAATGAAAACTAAAAGACATCTAATATATAGATTTTACAGGAGGAAAAAATTCATGGCAGAAAGTTAATTGCTGCATGTCAGGAATTTTTAAAATGTAAAATCTAATATAAATAAAACAAGGATATAATTATCTGTGATATACATGAGTTATTAATTTTTTGATTTCTTCCAGCACGAGGTCTTGACATCCCTTCCATTAAAACAGTGGTGAATTTTGACGTAGCCAGGGATATTGACACACACACTCATAGGATTGGACGAACAGGAAGAGCAGGTAAGAACAGGGAAATATGAGACTAACTTCCACATATAAAGTACATGACACTATTTGGTTGCTGAGTGTTGTTTTATGCAAAGAAGAAAGTCAGGTAATTTTTTTTCATATTGGGAGTTGCTTGAATGAATGATGTGAACATTAGGGTCATGGGGGTGCTCTCTCTCTCTCTCTCTCTCTCACACACACACACGCACACACACACAAAGGGGTAGTTAGTTATGTGGGTGACTGCAAGGTTGTAACTTCATATAATTATTATATATACGTGTCAGGTGTATGTGTGTGTGCGTGTTAGCACATGCCTGCAGTATGTGTGCCAAGTATTCACCCTCTCTTTCTCTCTCTTCCCCAGGTGAGAAGGGCATGGCCTACACACTGGTCACTGAGAAGGACAAAGAATTTGCGGGTCATCTGGTGCGGAACCTGGAAGGTGCCAGCCAAGAAGTCCCCAAGAAACTCATGGATCTCGCTATGCAGGTCAGTATGCAGCCTCCACCACTGAAGAGCACCCTGAACATCTATAATAGTAATGCAGACTGTAAGGAACTAAGTGTTCCTGTATTATGTGCTAAAATTTTCAGTCTACTGGTCCTACGGGACACCAGGATCTAAGGATATGCTGGTCCTTAGGGGACATACTGTTTGTCATTAATGGAACAAATATACCAAAATTGCATGGCCCAGCTTCAGTTTTACTTTAACCTGGCATGGGAACAATGTTATCATAGAAGAATGTTACCATCAGCTGCAGCATTTGATTTGTGGCACGTTTTTGTTTTTCAGGCAAACTGGTTCCGTAAATCACGTGTACGCCAGGGTAAAGGAAAGAAGTTAAATGTCGGGGGTCAAGGTCTTGGATTCCGGGAGCGACCGGGACTGGGATCAGGAGGAACACAGGTGGTGTGTTTTGTGTGTGTGTGTGTGTCTGGGTGTGTGAGTTTGTTTGTGTGTGTGTGGGTTCATGTGTGTGTTAAGGAAGGTGGGTCAGACATCTTTGCATGCATGTTTATATGACTGTGTATGTGGTTTGTGGAAAATTTTTCATGTTTGTGTGGTTGGTTGCTGGACGTTTATATACATACGTGTATGCGTGTGTGTGTGTATATGTGCAAATGTTGTGTGTGGGGGGAGTGAGTGGAGGTTTGAAAATTTGTGTGTTTGGGATTTTGTGTGTGTACATTATGATCATATATGTACATACTTAAGAACCTGGGTATGATATGTGATACTGACAATTTAACTTGTCGTGATATATCCAGATAATGGGATTTGAAATATCATATTTCAGACGGATACTTCCACACCAGGGGGCAGCAGTGGTACCAGTACCAAAGCACCAACCAGTTTCAGTGCGTACGAGCCGTCACGGTCAGCAGGGCCGCAGAGTGACAGAGTGGCCGCCATGAGGGCAGCCTTTTCTGTAAGTTGCTGGAAAATCTTGTGAATGGAAGCATCCTTTCCAAACAGGCTTTTCTTTACTTTTTGTTTCACATATTTTTTTGTACTTCATAGGAGTGCCAGTACATCTTCACAAATCATTTCATTGCCCACTTGACTTAAGCTAATGATACTCATTTTCAATATTAAATTTTATATTTTGATAAAATAGCTGTGAAAATTTCTCATTTTAGGCTCAGTTTAAATCAAACTTTGTCAGCGCCAGTGACAAAGACTCAGCCTGGATAGGAAACCCAGAACATGTGAACTCAGGCACCTATCAGGACATTAACCAAGAGGGCAGACCTGAGAAAAAGAAACGGAAAACAAGATGGGAGTGACAGGTGCAGGGGATGAAAACTGTGTAATAAATGGAAATATGTGGCTGTTTACACTAAAATAGAAAGAAATATTTGGTCATTTACATTGAGAACTTCATGAAAGTGGCCTGGGTAAAAAGACTTAATGTTTCTTTGAATCATTTTAGATAACGATGGATACTGTGAGAGAGAAAGAGAGATTTCAGTTCAGTCTTTTTATTTTGAAAAGAAACATTTTTCTTACTTTTTATATTTGCATTAAAACCTGTAAATACTGTTACATATATTTGTAATATAGCATTTCAAAATATTTCTATCACTGTACCAAGTAACTGTAATACTGACTTGTAACTATGATAAAATGTTGAAAAACTATGTAAATTAGCTAGTTTGTAGATAAAACTTGATGGCAAATGACGAACAGTAAATGTGAATTGTATGACTTATGCATGAACTTTTGCAAGTCACAAAAAAAAACACTGTGTTACAAAAATAAATCAATCATAACAAATCAACTCATCATATTAAAACATAGCAGTTTACTTAAACATAAGAAAAATAAAACTGACCAAAAAGTAGCCTGTTTCAATAGAGTTAATTTTAATAACAAGCATCACATATTTCTGTTGACTGTATTTAATATTATACATATTTGAATGACGATTTTAGACCAGAAGAAAAAGTGTCATCACTTTTGCCAGTACTAGAATACATCTGTCTGATAAACTTTATATAATGATTAACATCTTGGAAAAGATCACAGAATTGAATTTTCAATGAATGAAAGCAATGAATTAATTTTTTTAAAATTTATTAAAATTTTATAAAATTTTAAATAATTAAAAAATATATTTCAATCACTTAAGTAACCCAAAACCTTTAACTACCTGAACTTCATAGAGCAATGAAAAAGTGGTGTTGAGTCTTTATTGACCTGAAAGCAAAGAGTCTTGCCTGGGTTCTCCACCTCCCAGCTGCTACACTGCAGAACATCCCCAGCCTGGCTCTGCCCTGTGTACAGCATCTCCATGTAACACACCTGGCTGTGGCACAGATCATCTTGGAACTGCCTGTAGGCCCCCTGGTGAGCAGCTTTGGTACCTTCATCAATACAGTAGCGTATGTATTTTGTGTGATGCGTGTGCCAGTTGTGATCCATGTCACTTGGGGGGACGCGGAAATTGGAGGTGAACATTTGCACAGAGGAGCTGGGTGTGAGAGGGGAGACAGGACTTAGAGGTAGGGGAGAGGGAACAACATGGCTTCCAAAATTTTCCCTGAACCAGTTGGGCAAGGGGACGGCCTTATGGGTAACTTTATCAACAGCAACCATTGTGGCTATACACTCGCCTACAAGACAGTCTGTGGTATCATCAGTATCTATGTTCTGACCAGTGGCAACATCTTTGTCACATGATCCACTAACTGTGGGACACTTCCGAAAGCACTGTGTTGAGATCACATAAGTGCTGCCACCTATTTTATACATCCATGTGTCAAATCGCAGACGACATTGCAGAGCTTGTCTATATGGGATGTACATGTCGGAAGTAAGGATGTACTTAGTTGCTATGATGTAGGCTAGGCTTGTCTTGTTCAACTCTGGTAGTACATGAATATCGTCAAAGGAGAATTTTCTTGTACCCTCAAACCATTTTGCAATTTTCCATACACTCAAATTACCTGAAAGAAAAACTGAACTTGATAACAAAATCTAAATGAATATAAAATTGCATTTACTATAGTATATGAATTAAGCATATATAGTGCCCCCCTGGTATTATTATCAATATGATCAGAAAGGAATGAAAAATGGTGTAGTAAGTTTCTATTGCTAATTTTTCTTTAATTTGTGAAAATTTTAATTTTTTTTTCTTTAGGCAATTAATCATAAAATATATTTCAGGTATTCTCTCTCTGCTCTCCTACACTAAATTAATAAAAATAAATAAACATATAAATACCATTTGGGCTCTGCCAAACATGTTTTGTATTTTTCATACAAGGAGTCGTACAATATCACTATTTAACTTAATTCATATTTATTTATATTTGCATTCCTTTTGTACATTTTCATCTATCCATGTAGATGCATACGTTACAATGAATAAAGCATATAAAGCATATAAATGGCATACTGACTTTCTATTTTTGTTTGATAAATATTACAATTTAATTATTGTCATTATCATCATTATATTTATTTATATTTAAATTTCATTATATTTTCAATAACGTATCCATAAGCTACGCAATGCTCCCCGATCTCAACCCGTCTCAACTAACACAATTATAGACAGAGCCCACCTTCAAGTCTGCTCGAAGCACTTTTACTCAGGAACCCAAAGCCAAACTCCGCTTGTAAAAACTCTAAACCGACCACATTGCGGTCACATTTTACTCGTTGCATTAATTCACATATTAATGACGACGAAATCACGTTTCACCTGTTCTATCGTAGTCATCCAGTCCTAGCCCGTTAACTTCCACAGAGGCGAGTCTGTGCTTGGGATCGCCGGGAACTATTCGGAAAGGACTCTCTTGGGAAACTGTCGTATTGTTCCGTTCACTGGCGCCCCCATCTGTATGTGAGGGTCTAACCTGCAGGTTTCTACGAAGAACCTGCAACCGACGAGCTTGTGTGAGCATTTTCTTCTCGTCTTATTGCCGTTCAGAACCACTGTAATAAAAGCATGGTGGCCGGTGTTGTGGTTCTGTAAACTAGGTCAAGCATGTGTTGTGGGTCAAAGGTCATATGGATACAGTTCCCCCACACCTGTGAACATTGTCGTAGGTCGTGATAATATTTTCGAGGACAATTTTTTTTTAATTATGAATTTTTTCACATTTCAGTACTTTGAAAGTAAATATAATTCTACTACATGTATGATCATCACACCTTAGAAACCAAACAAAAATGAATACATTTCTCCATGTGTTAAAATGTGTCACATACGTATGTGTCTATCACGTACATACCAGTATTGGTCTTCTTAGACGTATGTGGACAGATGCTATTAGTACATGTACATACGTACGGCAAATCATTTTTACTTCCGCCAAGGAGGTTATGTTTTCACCCCTGTTTGTTTGTTTGTTTGTTTGTCATCAACATATAACTCAAAAAGTTATGGACCGATTTTGATAAAATTTTCAGGGTAGGTGGGAAATGGGTAAACTTAGAAGTGATTAACCAGCAGGCACACAACGTTGATTCAATGTTGAATCTTTGTTGAAGTTATGTTGAGACGCTGATAAACATTGCATCGATCAACTTTGATTCAACGACCACAATTCAACGTTGGCATATGTCAACATTAATTGATTCAACATTGAAGTAAGATTTATTTTTTGTATATGTAGTGTTTATTTTTTCCACAGGTTTTCAGAGAAGGGTTTTGTACATTCTGTCAGAAATACGAGATATAATGCAGAAAAGTCCATCCAATAATACCACAAAGTTCAGAACACCTGCAACAACATGAAACCCTGGAGTCCTTAATTCACTGACTTTGGTGATTCACTGAAGGACAAAGAGGACTATGATATTTGTGTAAGTATACTACTTTTCTGTTCAAATTATGTTTATGCTACTAGTATGTATAATTGATCAGGTGGAGTCTTGATAAAAATGATGAGAATGATATGGAGTAACATCAGGATCAGTAGAACTACAACTTGAAAACTACTTAAATCTTTCACTGAATTGAATCATGCATTCATCACTTGCTTTTATAATAATCACCACTTTGTGTTGTGCTGATTTGATCCAACAAGCCAAATCTGTGAGAGGAAGATGCATTTTTATTTTTGAAAATTAGCCTCACAAGTGCTTATTTGTGCACAAACTTATAACAGTTAAAGTTCATCACATTTCAGTTAATTTTGGCCAGAAAATGGCAACATAATCGGCCAACTTCATGCTAATACTTGTGGTTTTTATTTGATTCAATTATGTCAAACAAGTAGCTAAATATTAAAAGCTTTACACTTTCAAAACTCAAATATGAAGATTTTTTCCCTTTTTATTAGTTATGCAATATGGATCAGGGTGACATATGTATGTCTCTGTCCATCTTTATTGTGACTGTGGGCATTTCATATATAACATCAGTACCTGAAATTACCAAAATGAAAGCATGTTTTGCTGTTTGATGCCTGTATATATATTTGCAAGTTTTGCCACACAGTTTCAATAATATAATGACAAAAACTAGTTATTATTTTTATAATAATGCCATTTATTTTTTTCTATTTGATAGAAAGCCACAGTTGCTGCGATATAGCTGAGGTATTACCATGTGTGATCACACTAAAAAGGCCATGCAAATTAGGTAGGACAAATACTAATATATATGCATTTACTTAATTTTTTTCTGTGTTTAATGTGTAAAAATACATTTCATTATCTGAAACCTAGAACTCGGGTATACATGTAAGTTATGATCAAACCTTTATGGAATGATAACTAATACTTTTACACTTGACACATTTCTGCTCATGTTAGTAAATTAATTACATTACAAAGTTGAACCTACATGTGTATAGCTACGTTATACTGGTATGTTTGGCAGTATAAACCTTTTTTATCAGAATTTTAAAAATAAGTGCAAGTTATTTTTCCAATTTTTTGGACTTTTCTTGATCAAACCCAAACATTTCTGATTTTATTCAATATATCCGTTATTTTATAAATATTATTTGTAGGTGTATGACCAACAGAGTCATGGCTGGGATGAATTTTTCAGGGAAGAAAAATAAATTTCCGTTTGGGCACAGCAACTTCGGTACGGTGATCAAAGGTAATTACATTAACGTTGCAGTTTGTTTTACATTTACTGCTGTAATTTGTGCCTGATTTGATTTTTGTAATAAACTTATCTATCTATCAGCTCCAGTTTGGGCAGCTAAGCCTAAAAAAATAGTTCTTACATTTTGCACCCTAGTTGGAATTGAACACCCAATCTTAAAGGGATAATAACTCTTCCTTTCGGCCAAAAAATGAATTTTCCTGGAGAAAACAACAATTTTTCCATACTTACCAATGGTTAATGAATCCATTTTTACATTCAAAGTTAGTCCCTGGTTTTTTCTAAAAAGATTGTTTTTTTGTTAAAATCTCTTAAGAGATTTTAACAAAGTATAGCCATCAATAGAGGTCACGTGGTCTAAAGACAAGCTCAGATATCAGATAGCTATAACTGCCGTTTTTGTGGTAAAACAGAATATATTATATTTCTATAAGTTATTCACAGTGTTTTTATTGTGAAATATAGATCTCATACGAAGAGTTATTATCCCTTTAACCTCATTCATAAAATCCCTCAATGAGCTATGATAGGCACACCTGCCAGCGTACATTCGATACATATATGCTTACATTTCTACTTCACTTTTTTTTCCAGATGTCATGATGTCAAGATATAGCTGTACGGAGAAGGAAGTCTCCGACAGCATCGTTAACTATCTAAAATGGGCACCAGAAAGAAAAGATGGAGGTGGAAGAAAGTAACAATTAAGAATTTGAACTATTATTTTGGCCTCGTGATGGACATTGCTGGAATACTTACAATAATATCTCTAAACTGTGGAGTTCATCAGATTGCACTCATATCTGTCGTGTGTATATGAACCTCATCTTCTACGTCTTGTTGCACAAAAATCGACAAACATTTATCAAAGCAACCACGACAGCCATTTCTTTCTCTCTAACTTAACTGCACATGCGTCAAGGTGTCAGAATCTCCTCCGAGCGCAGCCGAGAATTAATTAGAGCTTTGAAGTAAGTAACTCGCTCCCTCTACAATTTTGTTCTGTTGTCATACATATACAGTGTTTTGACAATGTTGGTTGACTTTTAACTTGCATAGTCCTGAAGCCCAGTGCTTGTTTGAATTTATTATCACTATGTTGTACACTGTGTATATTTTAACTACTTTAATTAGTAGCATTTTTTCCTTTTATGCAGTGACAAAATAAAGACATTGAAAATGCTATTTGTCTCAACTTTAAATTAATGTGAAATCAACAGTTAATCAATGCTAAATCAACATATAAGCAATGCTAAATCAACATATAATCAATGTGAGATTTCTAATGTTGAAACAACATTATACTGTCAATCATGATTCAGCATTGAATGCCAACGTTGATTCAATGTAATTTTTCAACGTTGACACAAATTTCCACTTTCAATAATAAATTCAACAAAAATTCAACGATGTGAATCAATGTTGAATCAACATTGAATCAAATGTTGTGTGCCTGCTGGGTAGTTTTTGGTGGTGATCCGGATCAATAATCAATCAATAATCAATAATAATCAAAAATCGCTGCCTTGGCAGAGGTCTGCTCTCTCGGAGTGCTTTTCTAGTTTTAAACCCCATGGTCACATCGTAACTAGCGTCGCTGGCACAATCACTTAAAAATCATCAAGTATGTATTCTACTATCATGCAAGTCCCTGCATGGGCACTTTATCTTCATTTGCTCGCCTGCAAGATTAAATTATTCGAAACGTATAAAATAACATGACATTCTATTACATTCTGTAATCATGTACAATTTATCAATCAGACAACAGTGCAATATGTCATGTGATCTGACACGCTTTTTAATTACCATTACATATAAAATGAGTTGAAAAAATTGAAAAGAAAAGTTTACCTTATTTGATTTTTATGTCTCAAACATTATTCACGTATGTTGTACTTACCCATCAGAGAGATATAATCTTATCAATCCAATACTACTTTCCATAAAAGAGAGAAAAACTGAACTATGAACCCACAAGTTGCATATCAAAATTTATTTTAACAATAAAGATAACAAATTATACAAGATATTTTGAAATAAATTTTATTTCCTCTTTTGAGGATTCTAGTCTCTGTGAGTTAGGAATGGTCAGGCATGCACACATACCATGGATCAACAATTACTTTACTAGCAGATGGCAGTTCCACACATATAACAAACCTTGTCTGTCCTAAACCACCCCTACAACAGTGGGGCAATCATTTCAAGTCAGGAGAGAAATGCCCTTTTGGCCAGAAAAGATCCATTCTGATGTAAATTGTATTTTGGTTTGATGGTATATCTCATACGTTGTCTCAACTAAGTGGTCAAAAAGACACTTCTTCAAATAAGAAACCCATCTTTCAAATTGTTGGCCATATGCCTGATCGAAGCATATGCACCCAAAAATACAAATATTTTTATTTCATGAATATAATTTGATATACCATCACAGTTCATACTGGTTTAACATCTAACGTCAGCTTAATGTTCATGGCTGCCAGTTCCGCAACTAAATACTTGAACACAAATGGGATGGAGATTTCCACAACTGAGTCTTTTCTACCACATATTTTGCACACCCAGTGGCGGGCAGCTTCGAAGGAAGCAGCTGCCAGAGCGGAGGGTGGCTTCTCCATCTGAGCTGAAAGCAGGCTGCCGCATTTCGTGCACACTCGTGCCTGGAAAGATACAATGTATCAGAAATGTGATTTAAATATAAATGTAAAACTGTAATAATGATTACTTGTTCTTGTATGCTACTGCTTGAGTGAATGTCTTATCTGATAGTATACTGATTACATGGGTGAGAATAACTTTCATGGCTTCAAAAGACTGCCTAAATATTTTGATAGAAGATATCATAATGTAAGGCATAGCATATGTTTTGATTTCTATAATGAAATCATATGTTGGTGCAAGCATTATTCATAATATGTAAAAGGATATAATAATAATAATAATAATAATAATAATAATAATAATTATTATTATTATTATTATTATAATACTTGCATCTCATAGTTGTGAGTATCAAAAAACAAGTTAAATCCAACTAAATATTACCATGGTCTTGTCCGAGCAGTTGACCAGCCTGTCCTGTAGAATGAAGGCAGTCCCCAATGACAAGATGGCATCCCTCTCCATCTCTCCAAACCTCACCCCACCTCCCTTCTTTCTTCCTTTCACAGGCTGATGTGTCAGCTGGTCTATAGGCCCTGTCGATCTCACCTACAGGGAGAAACGACACAAGCGGTTTCATTTTTCAAAATAATTATGGACAAATTAACAAATAAAATTAGTTATGATGAATCTTTTAAAAAAATTTCTTTTAGCTGTTCACATCTCCTAACCAATCAGGATTTGGATGAGCATCCATAAGATCTTACAAATCAAGACAGTGTATGTGTAAGAGAGTTGCTGACGATGGACCTGAAAATATCAAGCTTAAGGAAACTGTCAGCTCTCAAACAAAATTTCTTGAAGCATTGAGGACATGTACATTATATATCAAACAATTTATGTGAAGCCATGAATAAGTTATCAGTCAAAATTTCTTTGTAACATTTTGATCACCCTGAAAATAAATCCTTAATTTGAAGACTTTGTTTTATCTGAAACACTAGCTTTAAGCCTCTGCAGCTTGTCTGTCAAAATGATACAGGAAACAAAATCATTAAAGAAAATTAGTTGTTCGAGTCATTTCCACATTCTCTCTTGAAACTGTCTGAAGCCACTATATAAGAAGACAACATGTTGAAACTTGTTTCTTGAAGGAATAAAGTTACCTGGAACTTGTCTGACACCATGTGACGCAGCCTTTGATAATACACAATGCCAAAGAAGATGTCTGCCTCGAACTCCCTGCCGTCTATGCCACTGTACATCCTCTCTGTCCCGAAGTAGTTGTACCCAGCTGAAAGATTGAGTAACTTGACCCATTGCAGTAGGAAAACAACGTGATAAAAAGGCTCTGCTTTAAATAATTAGCAAATAAATCAGTTACAAGACAATAATAGTATGGCTTGATCTATAAACATTTCTGAAAACAACTTGAAAGCAGTCAATTTTTTCTTTGGGAAACACATCTTATTTGGTAACAATTCTTAGCAGTCTTATTCAAGAAAAGTTTTTGACTTCATTTCTTTTGCAAAAAGGGTTCTTCCCTCAGTGGGAGCCAACTTTACCTGCTGTTAACGCTCTTCCAAAGTAATCTATAGCTGGATTCTCTTCGGAAAAACAAAATGGTGTGGAATCGTGACACAATCCATGGAGAGCTCCAGATTTTCCTGCCATACTCTCTATCATCATACCTTGAAGAAAATGACAGATTTATAAATTGCTAGTTTAAAGCATGTATAAAACACAAAGACAATTATCATAGAATAATTTTTAATTTGTTGATCAATTTACTGAAATGTCCAAATGTATTTTGAAAGACGTTTGGGAAAAAAATGGAGAAAAACTGCTGTCTCATCTGCTATTTTTCTGGACATGATCATGATCAACAGAAACCTCTGAAATTGAGTGTGTGTAAACTACTGAGACATACCTATTGTCATACGAGAGGGAAATCCATGGGGGTTAAACAGGATGTCAGGGGTCATCCCACTCTCTGAGAACGGCATGTTTTCATTGGGCCACTTCTGGCTGTATGAGATATAATAAAATGGACATAAATTAATTGTAGTACAAATAAATTAATAACTTAAAATTAACAAATTTATTTTTGAGGCATTCATTAGCAAGAACGGAAAGGTAATTAACTTTGAAACTATTGGCTTTCAAAAAGATAATTAAATAAAAGAAAATTATAGTTAAACAATTAAGAATTATCAAGTGGAGAAATGTTTGTAAATTGGTTGCAATTATACTTTTGTGGTAATACTTGTACTCCATACTACTAACAGTCACTTTGCTAGTGAAACAAAAGTTCTAAAGAAATAACTTCACTACAAGTAATATATTATATGACCATCTATTCAACAATTAAGTGATCAGGTCTTATAATTAATCCATACCTGCAAATTCCCTTCTGACCATGACGACTGGCAAACTTGTCTCCGATGATGGGATTTCTCTGGGGAAAACGGCAAAACAAAATTTAAATGCTTTAAGGATAACATCCTTTTTTAAATATTATGATAAGTTCTGGTCATTTGCAGTCATTTTCTTGACATCCTGATTATAACTTGGGAAGAGGGGGGGGGGGGTTAACCAGAGAAGCAGAGCTTTTGGACATGGTATTGGTGCTGGTGAAGATATCCACAAAATGTAGTGTGCACCAGAGTGTGCAAAACACCAATGACATCTCTGCTGTAATAAGCTGAAAAGACAACTTTTAACAACATCTCTCTCTCTCTCTCCCTCTCTCTCAATTCAATGGTACCAAATCATGGACGGAGATGTGCATTTCTCCTGATTTGTAATAACTTAAAACACTTCAAATCAACACTGCTGTAACTTGGGTCAACCTAAATTAACTGAAAACACAACATAAGCATAACAACAAGGTACATAATTCATCACTCACCACTATCCTGAGACATATACAAATTTTCTGCATCTCGTCATTGCCCGTGTCATTCCCCAAGACCTTGATGTGGTCCACGTAGGCCGCCTCCTGACTTTTGTACAGGGTCACCCTGGCCTCTCCCGTCTGGACATTGATGTAGCTGAAAACACACAGTACTGATTTCATATATTATTAATATCATGTTTCTGTTGGTTGACGTCTAGTTGAGTTTTGTAAGTATGTTATATCTAATACTGGACTTAGAACAGATGAAATAACAAAAACTGAGAAAAGTTAATCTGTATTCTCAGTAGACTGGATACAAATTTTTTTCAAGAGCCCATAATATCATTCTCATCATCATCATTTTCATCACTAACATTATTACCATTATGATCATTATTATAACTAGAGGATCAGAGAGGCGATACCGCCTCCGGATAATGTACCACCTGCTGGAGTAAGCGCATTCGTATGGAAACCCCTGCAAAAAAGGGACACCACCACCTGTCTTGTGCTTGACAAGCTCTATAAAATGCAATCAACAAGAGTTCTCAAAATATGCAAAAAAAAAAAAATATATATATATATATATATATATATATATATATATATATATATATATAAAAAACTAAAAATAGTACAATCATGCAGATTTTCGATTTGACCTGCATTTTCCTAACATTGATCACTCCTGTGATTCTCTAGACAATAAGCCTATTGGTTTTCCTTGAAATGTGTTTACAAAGATACATATATGCTGACAAAAGAGAAAAACTAGGGGCTACACCGGGCACATCTCTGCTAGTTTTGAAGATATGAGGGGCAAGAAAATATGCAAAGCTCAGTTCATGGTGAAAAAGAAGGTACAAGTTCAATTTCAATATCACAGTATATGAATTTCTATTCAAGTTCAATAGTAACCATGGGCATTTCTTTGCCAGTTTTGGAGATATAAAGATCAGAAAATTTGCAAAGTTCAGTTTATCATGAAAAAGAGGTCAAAGGTCAATTTAAAGGTCACATATAGATTGCCAGTATATGACTTCCTATTCAAGTTCCAAGTAACTATGGACATATCTCTGCTAGTTTTGGAGATAAAAGGGAACAAATTTGCAATGTTTAGTCTAAATGTGTGTGTGTATGTGTGTTTGTGTGTGTGCGTGTTTGTTTGGGGGGGGGGGGTAATTTCTACTGGAACAGCGACGGATTATCTAAATAGAGGGGAAACTTTGACTCTTAAAAATACGCCATTACTTTTGTCAGGTTTCTATAATCATAGAAAATCACCCACGTTAGCTTCGGTAATTTTTACATTGCTACGTTCAAGCCTGGTGAACATGTCTTACCTACCAGTAGAATAACATGGCTTTAACACATAGGAAATAACCAGTATGACTACTGCAATTCTTAGAAAACCTGTCGGTTTTTGGAACTAACATAATGCAAAGAAACTTAAACATGGTATTTTAATTACAGGAAATCAACTGCGTAATAATATAAGTGTTTGTTTGCGTTGTCATGTCAAGGCCGTATTTTACCTAATAACATAACTTTAAACCCCGCATATTCTTGGTAGATCTTGGAATAACATCTAAAAACTAAATTAATGCAAAGTAACTTTGTTCAAAATGAATATCATTTTCCCATTGCCTCTCTGTAATAAACGTCCAAATAAAGAATATGTATACAGTATATATAGATCTATGTGTTCATAGCAAACGATCATAGTGTCTGTAGCACGTTTTCAAAGGTCCATCAATTCCCACCAGAAGTGAAGCAAGATGTTGTCTTTGTGCGTTGTGTACATGGTAGTAATCTCTGGCGCTGTCCAGTCCTTTACCTTCAGCGCAGGCAAAGGAGGCAGTCAACACAGAGACTATCCTGTCAATGAGGTAATATTCAAGATCAAACTAGTTCAGGTCGTTTTAAATGCACAGTTTATGTCTTTGTGGTGAAAAATGTGGCAATGAATCTTTCTGGTATTTTCTGTCAACAAATTTTTGCACTTAGTAAAGGAAGCTGTTCAGGATTTTCCCGCTACATCGGATTTTCATTAAAAAACAATTTCTCTTACTCGCGAACCACTGCTCAAACTGTCATTGCACTTGAACGCATTGTTTTATAACAATTCATATTTAATAAGGTGATTACATTTTAATTGGTTGTCGTATACGTCGCCATGTATTCTAGAAATATTGGCATCAGTTATCTTTATTTGAGGGCTTATAAAGTCTAAATTGGAAAAGAGAAGTAACATTTCAAGATATGTTAACAGAAAGATGACCTTGGGACATTTAGAAAGTACTTCTTTAACTATCATTTCCTTAACTCAAGAATAAGATCGGTAATAATAGCTAAGACATAACATTTTGAAAACATCAAAAAAGTTAAATTAAAAAATAACTAATTATAATGATCATTATTAAGTTTAAGACAATATTTTTCTAACACATCATTCAGATGTTTTAAAAATTATATTTCTATATGAATACCAATTAATTGTATGTGTAAATATCATATGAATTGTATTTAAGATAAAAATATGATTAATGTCACCTAATGGAGTATATCATAGTAGTTTCTTCACCATGTTTAGCCATAACATTATATTAAAATCATGTAAATGGTTCTATTTGTTATTTTATCTCAAACATTTTTTAAAACATTATCAAAAACGTGTTTATAATGCAGGGGCGGATCCAGGATTATTTGAAGGGGGGTCTGTGGATGTGAAAATTTTGGGTATTTCTAAAGGGTGAACAGTCCCATTTGGTATGGTTTAGAACTATGGTTCAGCTAGTCAAAATTCTAATTTCAAGAGGGGACCAGAAATTAAAGGGGGTGGGGTTCAGGACCCTCATGACCCCCTCTAAATCTGCCACTGTGATGTTAAAAAAGATATACACGTTAACACTTCCAAAACTTTTTTGTGTTCGCTGTGATATGGTTCAAGTCCAGTGACAGCAGAAATACGGTGCCAAAGTTCACCCCTTACAGCAATCAATGCTATATTAGGCCCTTTTAAACACTCGGTATTCAGTTAACGATTTCGTTATTGCATACAAAATTACTTTAATACACGTTAATTTTTTTCTTTAATACAGACTGATATCGACAACTTGCCTAAATTCTGGACCCGCAAGATGCGCTCCTTTTTCAACTTACTAGATGACGACCTGGACGGCGTGCTAACGCAACATGAATTTCTGGATATAATTTCCAACAGAATGGATCAATACTTTAGTAGAAATGAAGCATCTGTATTTAAAGCCATGTGGCATTCAACTTGGGATTTTTTTTTCGTCACCCGAGAAAAGAATGACAATCTTACTGTGGAGGATGTGATAAAAATGCACTCCAGATACTTTACTGTGCCTCACTTTCCAGAACACGGTGAGGCCTGGTTTCAAGAAGTGTTTAAACTGGTCCTCTCTCACGGCAACCAACTGATCGACTTGTCAGACTACACTGCTTTTCTGCAAAGTTTCGGTGTGGACCCAGAGACAGCTCCAAAATCCTTCAACATCTTTGACATCGATGATGATGGCTACTTGGATGAGAAGGAATACGTAAAAAACGGTTTGGGTTATTTTGCAGATGCAAAGCAGTCCTCAGGGAGATACCTCTGGGGATCATTTCCGCCAAAGAAGGTTGCATAACTCAAGTGTCATATCTTTAAGTTATTGCAGCAGCTTTGGAATGAGAAGTGATTTTATGCTGGCCTTTGGAGGGATAAGGATACCTGAACCTTAACATTTTATTCAGAAATAAAAAAATAAAATAATTCCGAGAAGATTCAAATTTTATGCAAATTTTGTGAGAAATTGTACAAAATACAAGATATTAAACTGTTTTGGCCTGTATTTTAGAGTTTACACTTGAAGTGAATTCTTTTTTTATTTCGAAAATGAATTAATTATTAGTGTATGGCTGCACTCACAATTACTTGGTCCGCAGACTAACACACCCACGGATCAAATATGGTCGACCCACTTAAGGAGGCTCTCTCATATTTCAGAACCACCATTTCTGCCCTAGCGATTTTGTTGAAAATTGTAAGACAAATTCTTCTCACCATATAAATAAAATATAGAAAAAACTGGGGACATTCCAGCTCGTTTTCGAGAGGAAGTGTCTCATTTATTACATTGCGTTTTATGGGGATTTTGCCAAAATGGCCATAATTTGGCAGAAAATGCAAAAATAATTTTAAAAACAAGGCAGCAAAGCTGTCAAATGTACAGACAAAAAGCAAAAAGGCCATTTTGTCAATTTTGATGCAATAATAAATAATGCTTATAACAGCACAGTCAATAAACTTTAAATTTTAATCATGCACAGCAGGTAACATGGTCAATAAAATTACAGTTTCAGAACCATGACAGTTCAAATTCACATAATGAAAATCCCAATATGTGAAAAATGATGACAGTGCATAAAATACTATTACCGTAAACCAGTGTTTGAAAAAAAAATTAAAAAGAAAACATTACAAAAAATATTCCAATCAGCTGCCATTCAAACTTTTAATCTAGCCGTTTTAACATATGAATAACCCCACTGAGTTTGAGGATAATAATTAAGGCACTGTTATTCATATATATAGCATTAATGCTGGCATTGCACAAAATATTTTTTCTTTTGTACATTTATTTGCAATATTACACATTTACCTGCATAATTATCACCGTTTCCTAATTATGTGACACTGTTAATTTGGACTTTTACAAATTGTATCTAGTAGAAAGCTTAGCCTATGGGAGTTTACAGGGAAACCTCAACATGTGTGTTTTATGTAATCTCATTTAAAGGCCACTTGAAACTTAATAAGGCAAGTGACTTAATAGCTGAGCACACTAAACATAAAGTGAAAAATTGAATCTGACAAAATGCAATGATATGAGTTTTTTCCCATTTTTGACAATTAATTACACAATACGCAATATCAGGTTTACCATCATTTTTAAGGTGCATTTTCGGGGCTCATATGATTGAATGTTTTGGTAATAAATACATTAATTTGAATGTATGACTACACATATTAATTGACAAAGTTCAAAGGTAAGAATAGAAAAAAACTACTGGTTTTGTGGACAGGTTGAATTGAAAATTGGACGGGTCAAATTTATGAGCACCTGTGAAAATATACCGATTGACCCCAAAGTCACAAAGATGAAAGATGACCTGAAGGGTAACACCTGCCAATAATATTATAGGTTAGGTCTATGTAGTTTCTGAATATCAGCGCAAATAATTTTTTTTTTTCGTAAAAAGCTTCATTTTTTTGAAAACATTGGCCCATTTGACCTTGAAACAAAGGTCAAAGGTCAAATCCAAGGGCATATTTGAAATCTCAACATATGACTTTCGGTCAGCCGTCTGTAGAAATTTTTCCAATAATTCCTTTGGTATGGTAGATAATTAGCATTTAATTTTGCCAATTTTGGACAAGGGTGCATTGCAATGAGCGCCACACCTAGACCCCAGCACCGATGAAGCCCAAATTTTACGTGGAACGAGTTGAGATTATAGGTGACCTAAATCCAAGAGATGGGTATGCAGGTCCTTGTAGTCTAGGAGGTGAAGCAGTAATGGTGACATGGCGGCGGAGCCAGAGGAGCCGGCGGAACATGCGGGTTGAGACCAAAACCATGTGTACCACAAGCGCCTACACTGCTGGTACAATTATAGTTTATTACAGTTTATTATTAACTTACCAGTAGTATGGTTCTCCAGCTGTGAGTAGTTTACCAACAGGAGGAAGACCATCAGGGTCCAGTTTCCCCTCCACTCTCTTATCCCCTGGCTTACAGCCTGGCAACACATTGAACATAGGACATGCACCCAGTGTCAGGAAACTAAATCTCAATAGTTAGCCTTAACTTTACGACCAAGCTGGTATTGCCAAGACTTTCACAAAACAAACCAACCCTACGTTGGATGTAAATTTCTGTTTTTAACATTGTCAGCACATGAAAATACTAAATGAAGAACTTAATATTAGAATTGAATCAAGAATAATTAATAAAAGGCAATTAAGAACATCACATATATAAGGTAAGGAAATCTTACTTACCAAACATAAGAGAAATCCTGCTCTTTTCTCGGCTGATTTTTCGCAAATCCACAAACTACAAAAAAGTAGAAGAAAGATATAAACTCGAAGAACTGTAAACTACAAAGAAAGGAGTTTCATCTTCTGAATCAGCTGTTTTTTTTTTTTTATTTTGCCATTTGTTACTCATAAATCACATGGACCCACAAAATATACATTCAAGTAAACACACACATGCACAATGGCAAAGGCAGACCAAAGATATCAAGTAAAGCTGCCCTCTTCTTAAAAAAAGAAAAAAAAAAAAAAACTACCCATTTTAAGAAAGGTTGACATTAAGGGTATTTTGCATATTTGAGTATGTAAAACAGGTTTCTCCATTTTAAGTGCATCTATTTTCCTTTTGCCCTCAGACAGATAATGGATGAAGATGGGAGGGGGGTGGGTGTTACATCCACCACCTTTTTAAGGGGCACAGGAGGGGGCTGGGGGAAGGGAGGCAGCTCTCACCTGAATACGGCTATATTATAAACTGACTCTATCACTTACCTCATGTTTGTAGACATTTCCATGGGCAAAGCCTCGCTCAAAGGAAGACTTGTTTAAGATCATAGCGTCTTCCATGTCATAACCCTGAAAATATAATATGAATACATCAACCACATGCTTTTTAGTTTCAGGTTGATACTTTAAGCATTCAGTTACATGGAGCAAGAAATACCCTGCAGGCATTGTATTTAAAAACAAATTATATTTCATAAAATTTCAAGAAATAAAGCATGTGGCATGTTATTTAGATTTTGCCTAGAGTCCTGTTGGAGCATCAAAATTCCACATACATATACTTAACCCGATACTTGCTTTTAGAAAAGCTATCACACAGAAATGGACACCAATGTTTATACTTGAACCTAATCCTTAATATATACTGTGCATAGCAAGCAAAAATCTACCCTTACAATGAACAAACACTCACTGTATATGATATCACAGCAACAATTGCATTGGTCCCCATTGGATAGTTATCCATCCCATAATAGTCATACATCTTATTACGAACAATAGGACTTTGGACAGTCTGCAGACGGTATAGTTTGTTATCTGACCGATGCTGAAGGGCGTGGCATGGTGTTGCCATGGTCTGTTTACCCATCTGTAACAAAATTAAAGAAACAAACAAGCATTTTATTCTACTTTGCTGAAGGTGATCCTTTCATGCCAATTTATTAGTTAGGAGCAAGATTTTTTAACATGAACCCTTGCTGATAAGGAAATGAAGTAGTGTTGGGGACCTGTTTAGTAATTAACCTTCATTGTATAGTTTTAGTACATTGTATGACAAATCTTTTTGTGATTCAGGAGTACATTGTAAGGTATATGGTTTTCTCGCATAGTCTGGTGTTAAATTCTGCATACTTACTGAAAACTTTATATGTCTATAAGTATGTTTGTAAGCATGTTACTGCATGTAATTTTTTCCGTTTTCTATTGCATATAATGTGAGTGTCACCGAACTGAAACAAGGGATCACCTGACACTGGTAGATGTTCCTGGGACTCTGGTTACAGTCTGAGTATGGTGTAAGGCTGGCAATCACGCTCAGGAAACTACACTCTGACAATTCCTGGTGGGTCGTCAACTGAACAGATAACATGGGGTTATATGTCTAGTCATGGTACAATTTTATTTTCATTTTTAGATTCTTTTATATATAAATTATTTATTTACTGTCTTCAATTTCTTTTTGTGCCTTAAAAACCAAAAGCAGACAATGTTTTACAAAGCTTCCTAAAATAATCGTCTTTGCTCAAATGAGATAGAATGCATCACCAACTGCCTTTTAAATTATCATTTTAATGACACACACTCACAACTTAAGTTTGAGCATCTAATTTATCATATCATCTCAATAATTTTTGTCTTCCTGCTAACTGATCCTGTTAATAATTTATACATTCTGTACATTTCAAAAATAAACTGATCCCTTCTGAACATGCAACTTGGGTCAAATATGACCGAGGCTCATTGGTGACACTGGCCCATTGATGTATCCCAGGAAACACTCACCCCTTCATGTGCCTCCTCCGCAACAATACAAATATTGAGGTAAACCTGTTCAAAGGTTCCTATCAGCTCTATAGCGTCCAGGGCCAGGTTCTTCACAGGGCGCACCATCCTGGCAGGGGTGGAGAATAAATAGAGGCCAGGGTACTGGCTGGCGTGAGGGGTCTTGGGAACCAGGCAGATTTCTAGGACAGGAGGGACCTGCAGATTAAAATGATTGTTATGTTCTACATGTGTCAAAGAAAAATCAGATCAGATAGATCAGGAAAATTTTATATGAAGCAAATATGGTCCAACCATTAAAGAAAGTATACCTTTTAAACAAGACCTAATAACTTTTAAAGAATCAACAGTTTTCCAACAAAAAATCTTGCTTTGCTCGATGTCATAAAATTACTAATGGTCAACCAAATTATTGTCCACCAGTAAGTGTATAATAATTTTTCACACACATTTTTTTTTTACTTTTCCCTCCATGAACTTAAATCTTGTTAAATTTACTACTGTCTATTTATTCATTCCTTGTTTCTACTACAGAAATGTCCCATAAAAAATCATCCCGTCAGACCTGCATGCAACCATTAATTTCAGCAGGAGGGGTGGGTGAGGGGTTCCCCTTTTAAAAACATGGACTTTTTTTCTTACCCTGTCCTTAAGAAGATAGCATTGAAATTTTGATTCAGAGCAATTAACCTTCTTAGGTCAAAGGGTGGTTCTTTCAATGGGCCTGCCTGTGCGTTCATTGTAGAACACAATACCCTCACCTTGTTAATTCCCTTCACTTTCATCATCCTGAGTTTCACGGCCACATCCTGTGCAGCATTAGCATGTATCCAGCCAAGGATACGGCCATCTAGCATCACTCGGTAACAGTCTGCCATGTTGCCAGGGGCGGGGCCATCAATGGGGGTCATGCCCAGGGAACATAGCAGTTTTGGAAGTCCAACAGTAGAGAACACTTTGGTAACAACCTGATTGAGTTTACAGAAAAAAAACACTGAATTTAGAAATTGGAGAACTTCAGTTGGAAATGTAGCAAAGATAACCTGGTCAGTGTTATATCAAAATACATAAATTTTAATATTTTATGGTTTTATGTAAAACTGCAATTTTAAGAGCATAATATTATCAGGTAACACAAAAAAGGCAACACAAAAAAAAATAATTTTAATTTTTCTCCATCTGTGATTGCTCGTTTACTATAAAATATTCTGACATGTAACCAAGGTGGCACTGACCTGGCATGTGGCAGTCATGTGATTCATCAGACCGCACGGAGCTCCATCTGGTGTGTGAACTGGGCACAAGAAACCTTGAACAAGAGAGTTATACAGACAGGCTCAGTGAATAGAACTTAAAATGTGTCAGTATGGTTCTTCCCCCCTCTTCTCCCCCTTTCTTTCTTAGAAGGAAACACTCTCACAGCCAGAAACTCCCATGTCCTCAATAATGCCACTCTAAGGCAAAATGATCTCCATTTCACTTTCAAAAATAAGTACCCTTACAGAAGCTGCTTCATAAGAGAGAGAGAGAGAGAGAGAGAGAGAGAGAGAGAGAAAGCTCCTTCATCATTTATTCAAACAAATCTTATTTTCACATACTGCTGATGGAGAAAAATTTGCATGTCTACAGGCAACACACACACAACATTAATCCCTTTCTTTCCAAACTTGATGCCAAACTTACCCCAGGCCTCAGGTAGCAGTTTCCTGACTGCAGTTGTTCTCATCTGAGCAAAGAATGCACCTCTGTGGATGCAGCGGAAATGAGAAATATAGCGAAAGAAGTTGAGCTTGTCCGCAACAACTGTTAGACCAGCCGCCTGAAATATCAATATATGATAAGTTTATTTATTTACTAATAATTTTTTTCATTAGTCTGTGCTGCTTATACCTGTTACTGTTATCATGTAATGAATACTTTTGTACAATACAACACAATTCATCACAATAAGATATGCTGGCATCATTTTTAACTTCACATTTTACCCCCATTTTATTCTATACAAATATGCACAATTGCATACTGCAAATTACTCGAAAATAATTTAATATTTAAATTCCACACTTTCTTCCACCCTAAAGTAATGGATACAGGGACCCCCCTGATCCTGTCTCCCAACCCATTTCACAAACAAAATCTCTGGTCATTGCCAAAAGAGAGAAAAATTATTCTGAAGTCCACAAATGACCTGCAAAATGCCAGTGTTAACATTAATGACAGGTTTTATAAATAGTGCATTATGTTTCTGAAATAAATCCTTTAATACTCTCCAATATTTGAGTCTTCATTTAGATATTTTTAAAAAATAGACAAATATTTTCTTTTGGTGTGAAAAAAAAGAAAGTGCAAGTTGACACAACATAAAACAGCAAAAGTTTCACCAGAACAACAATAATACATCACTGTTGTATAGCTCAAGGAGGGCTACATATCTAACATTCATTTTAAGACCAGATCATATCATAATGCCATACACACTTAAGACACACTTGAAGTAATAGTTATTAGCGTTTTAGATAAATGTGCCCACTCTTGAAGCATTATAATTATAATTACAAAGATAAAGAACTGTGCATGTGTTTAATGGATTTAAAGAGTGGTTATAAGTAGCAAAGATGAATTACAGTCTTTCATGGTAATTATAACTTTGTATGCTAATTACCATTTTAGGCAGAAGCAAGGCAAGTAAAATTCAGGGACTTTTAACAAGAGAAGGATACCGAACCCTTGGTATATTATAACAAATTACCTCTATTTACAAGTCACAAACAAAATTTAAGGTGAATTTCACACACATAATAAATAAATTATATTTGTATTTCTGTGTCTTAAAGAGGGGACATTCTTATATCATAAATGTCAAATTCAAAGTGTTCCTGTAATTGTCTAAGGCGATCATTATATGCAGATTAATTATGTAGATATTATCAATCATATTAATTGGTCCATTGTGTGGGGGTATAAGAAGACTGATATAATATGAAGATAGAAGTCAGACAGATAAAAAGACTATAATCTAAAGCGTCTGTGGTAAAGAAAAGTATGTCACCACGTACCAAAAACCATTAAGAGATAAAGAGCCCCTTAAAACAGGTTTAATGGACCAGGTAAAACACTCCATCTTAATGGCAACCCCACAGGGCCCCTGCACATGGATTACCCATCAACTGACTGTCATTATACATATCTAGGTCCTTTGAAAAGACTGCAGGGTTTTAGGAGTGTATTTACATGAGAGTTGCTATTTATATTGGATGATCCACCAAGGGTTAAAAATGTTTTTTTTTTCAGGATGGCACTTAGAAACAATGCTATGGTAATAACTACAATAATTTCAAGGTAATTTATATTGTCTAATCTTAGGGTAAAAGGAATGCAAAACTTAAACATTATTTTTTATCATATTCAAGTTTCAAGATATTCTCAGCAGACTTATATCATAACTGTAGCATGTGGGATTTCTTATGCAGAAAAAAAAAAGAAATGCAAATGTTTTACATTTCTTTTTTTCTGCATATTTAAGTTTCAATATATCTAAAGTACTCATCACTTTTCGCAGTGCAATACTATGAGAAATCTTTGAAAACAGTGAGTAATCCGAGTCACGCCATGTTTTTATATCAATAAGGCAAACCTAATTATTATCAGCAGGATTTCTTTTTTTTTTTCTCTCTCCTGGACTGGTCAAATAGTGTGACCAACAGTCATGAACTCATACTTAATATATCTCCACCTCAACACTTTTCTGTATCCATTATGACAAACAGCAGAATTGGCCAGGTAACTATGATTTAGGCCCTGAATGTGTGTACTGGAATAAGAAGTTCCCCCTGCTAAAAATAAAATTCCATTTTGCATTAAGAAACCACGCAGGAGAAGAGATAATGCTGTATTGTAGTCTACATTAAATTAAAGGCATATAGGAGGGGGGTGTTAACAAGTAAAAGCAACCGATTTGTATTCGATCCTACATGAAGCAAATCTTTGTAGCCTCACTCCAATTTACATAACATATCACACAGTTATTGTTCAAGTTGACAAAAACAGTTTAACATATTATCTCCCCCCATCAAATCTTTATTCATTAACAAAGTGTGTGACATGCAAAGCAATGCATGCTGGGATGTCTGATGCCCCTCCCCCCTCCACATCACACATACACACAGACACAGTGGAGGCACTGTGACACCAGTGTAGTACAAGGAGGAGGGCACTGCACACGTGGAACCAGCTCCATCTTAAACCACTACAGGTAAGTACAACTTCGTGGATATTTTTTTCCTGGTTGAATGTCTGCAATTTTAAGTTGGTTTGCCCTAGCTGGATTACTTTTTTTAATGTACGTACTAATGTTAAGTTGTTGCTGAGTTTGTGTATTCTTATGTAAATCAACTTTAAAGAACCTGCAAAGGTAAGTAGGCATGTCTCATAACTGTATGTGAAAAGTTTGGAATTTTGCTTCAATTAAGTGTATTAACAGAGGAATATCATCGAGCGAGGTGTCACTAACTAGTAAGACTTAGTCTCATTTTACTATAATGCACAGGGTGAATTTTCTGCAAATGATATACACATTAAACATTATGATATATGGAAGCACCTGTACCTTTAACAGTTATGCACCCCTCAGCAACTTTGATCTTGCTGCACTACATGTTTCTGTGACATTTTACTGCAAAATGATTAACATTTGGACAACAGCATTTATAGCATATTAATTAGCTTTGATATCATTATTTGTAAGCTGGTACGGTATTGCTCTACACTCTTATAGCCAACAATTTCAATTTGTGTGTGTGTGTGGGGGGGGGGGGGGGGGGAGGGCTGGAAAGCAGAGAAAAAGATCTTTTTACCATGAAACCTAATGTTGGCAAAGAACGGAATTCAAAATTAGATACTGAGCAGACCTTTCACTTTAACAGCCAAGAGGGCAGTTTGCCCCTTCTCCCCAATGCCAATACAGCTCTGCAATGAGTATACAGTCACATAAATAGTACATAAGGTTGTGTTAACACTGAAGATAAGTCTGCCTCTCTCAGTGAAGATTGTCTTGGTAAGGCCCTTTTTACACCAAGTGGTATACTATGGCTAACAGTCTGTACTGATACACTTAGAGAAATTAACAACTTTATAACCTGGCTATAACATAAGAGAGTCGCCTAACTGGGAACCGTAGACATAGCCAATTTACCCAAAGGATAATAAGCAGACTTGTAAAGTTGTGAAAAAAAGTTAAAATCCACAAAGCATAATTATTCATTTGGACATTTCAAAGTGAACAGACTGTATCACTTGATTCACTCAGGTCTTAAGTATAGCTATTTCAGTGTGTGTGTGTGTGTGCGTACGTGCATGCATGCGTGCGTGCGTGTGTGCATGCATGCATGCGTGTGTAAAGAAGACATGCCCGTCTTTCTTCAGCTGTCTATGGTAATCTGAATCAAATGACTGCAGAAAATAGGTGTAATGAAGAGGGGTCTCTATGTTTTACCTAGACATTCAATTTACAAATTTAAGCCAAAAAATCCACACTTTACTGTACTGTCAGTAGCATGTTTCAGGAGCCTGACTTATGATATATGTTGCACTGTGAATCAGTGACTTAAATCAAAATACTTCATCTTGAATTGACTGAAAATACTGTACCCAGAAATCCTTAACAAAGCTACCCTAAGCATCTCACTAAAGATGAAGAGGGAGAAAATATCACTTTTAAAGACCTAAAATCATTCACTCTTTTCTTTTTAGAGAGCTAAACATCTAAGCAACAATGGCTGCAGCAGCAAAAAAGAAACCTAAGCAAAATGGAAAACCCAAACCCAAAACCATCACAGAGAAGTGTATGAATCTTAAGGTGAAGCACCTGTTTTTCCTCATTGTCACAGTGGCCCTGCTGGCATGGGGATTCTCTGTGTACAATGCTTCCAAAGACCCAACCCCTCAGGCTGCAGCGCCTCAGAATGAAGCCCCCAAGGATACAGCCCCCAAAGATGAGCCCCCTAAGGAAACAGCCCCCAAAGATGAGCCCCCGAAGGATACAGCCCCCAAAGAGCCTCCCAAGGACACAGCCCCCAAAGATGAGGTCCCCTTGGATGAACCCCCTCCTGATGCTGACCCTCAGGATGTCAAACACGTGGTGGAGAGAGACATAAAACAGCAACATAAGGACGAAGTTGAAAGATCTCAGCAGCACACTGATAACCAGAAAGATGATGACCACGTCAAGGTAACTGGGCTAAATGTTTTAATTTGGTGACTTAAACACTTTCTAATGTATATCATACTCAAAAATAAAATGTGTGAATTGTTAAAATCGTCAAGGTTATCTTGGCACAGCTATGCTAACTTTGTACATATTCATAGGAATGAATAATGATGATTCTTTAACACCTTTATGCATAGATATAATATGTGGATTATGCTTTTGTTCATCAGAAAGAAGAACAAAAGGAACAACCTCCAGAGGAGGCACAGGAAGTTCAACCCCAAGAGAAGGAAAATGTCCCCCTAGGTGATCCACCTGTGGAAGAGGCCACTGCACAAGATCACAAAGAGGCCCCTGCTGTTCAAGGTCAGGAAAAGGCCCCTGCTGGTGAAGGTCAGGAAGAGGCCCCTGCTGGTGAAGGTCAAGAAGAAGCCCCTGCTGGTCAAGTTCATGAAGAGGCCCCTGCTGGTCAAGCTCATGAAGAGGCCCCTGCTGCTCAAGGTCATGAAGAGGCCCCAGTTGGTCAAGATCACCAAGAGGCTCCAGGTGGTCAAGCTCATGAAGACGCCCCTGCTGGTCAAGCTCATGAAGAGGCCCCTGCTGGTCAAGTTCATGAGGAGGCTCCTGCTGCTCAAGGTCATGAAGAGGACCCTGCTGCTCAAGGTCATGAAGATGCCCCTGCTGCTCAAGGTCATGAAGAGGCTCCTGCTGCTCAAGGTCATGAAGAGGCTCCTGCTGCTCAAGGTCATGAAGATGCCCCTGCTGAGCAAGGTCACGAGGAAGCCCCAGTAGGTCACAAAGAGGCTCCAGTTGATCAAATAGAGGCCCCAGTAGGTCATGAAGAGGCTCCTGTGGATCAAAGCCATGAGGCTCATGCTGACCACGGCCATGATGAAGTTCATGCTGCTAAAGATCAGGAGACTGGAGATGTTCCTGTGCAACAGACCCATGATGACAAAGACAAAGTTCAGGAAGAGTCAAATCATCCAGATGCGCTAAGTCACAACCAAGAAGAGGCTACTGAGGGTCAGGATCATTCCCAAGGAGAGGCTCCAGTTGGCCATATTGGGGAAGAACAGGAGCACCATGAGGAAAGCAAGCCAGACAGTGAGGAAACGGATCATGAACATGCACACGAGGCCCGTGAACCAAAATTTGATATCAATGAGCTCAAATCAATCCTTGCAGAGAAAGCAAAACCATTCTTCCAGATCCCTCAGTTAAGTGATGCCAGCATGCAGATTAACGTCAATACCAGCGATAACACAGATTTGTTCCGTGACGTTCCTGACACTCGTAACTTGGCATGTAAACTGACAGCACTTGGTTACAAGCCTGATCACCTTCCCAGTGTCAGCATAGTGATCCCATTCCACAGAGAATCTTGGTCTGTCCTCCTCAGGACAATCAACAGTGTGCTACTCCGTACACCGCCCATGCTCCTCAAAGAGATCCTGCTGATTGATGACTGGTGTGACTTGGATGAAATCAAGCAACCCCTGTTTGAGTATGTATCTACTGTTCCTATCATAAAAATCATCAAGACTAGTTCTCACATGGGCGTGGCTAAGGCAAAGATGCTTGGTGCTCGCCACGCTATTGCAGAGGTCATAGTGTTCATGGACGCCCAGGTTGAGGTCAATCACCAATGGCTGGAGCCCCTCTTGACTGAGCTGGAGAAAGACGCTGCAGTGATGGTGACCCCTGTTATTGACTACATCTACCCAGACACCTTTGAGTACGAAGGCTCCACAGCTCTTCAGAGTGCTGGTTCAATCGACTGGAGATTGTCCTATGTGTGGAAGACATTCCTGTCAGACAGCTTAGGCCACAGGAACCCAGAGGATGTTCTATGGACCGAATCAGCATTGGGAGCTGTTGCTGCTGTTAACCGCGAGTTCTTCTTCCAGATTGGTGGTTTTGATGAAGGGATGGCTCATCGCGACGGTGATAATGTTGAGATTGCTCTGCGTTACTGGATGTGTGGCAACGGTGTTCAGATTCATCCATGCTCCCATGCTGGCCACCTCTTCAGGCACAGGCTCCAGTATGTGGTGCCCTCCTACGTTGACACAATCCATAAAAATCGCCAGAGGATTGCTGAAGTGTTCCTCTATGATTACAAGAACACATTCTACCAGCTTAACAGATACATTCCATTCACTGAGCAAGAAGAAGAGAACCTCCTGAACAGAGTAAGATTCCATGATTCACTGAACTGCAGATCATTTGAATGGTATCTAGAAAACGTAGCCTTTGACCTGGCCTTCCCTCCTAAAAACGTTGCCTATTTTGGTCAACTTGAGAGCCGTGCAACTAAGGAATGTGCAACAGGAAGTGACACAGGAAAAATGGCATCCATGCGTGACTGCAGTTATCGCTCCAAACTGCAGACAGTCTCTTTGCTATCCAATGGAAATCTCGTACTGAATGACCTCTGCCTCTCAACAACAGGAGAACCCAACGTCTGGCAAGTGTACCAGGAGAACTGTAAGGAAAACTCCACCAGGTGGCACTTTGAAGAAGGGGCACCAACAGGGCTCTTCCCTCTCCTGGACTACAGACCGTATCAACCCTCAGGGACCTTACACGTCTGGAACCCTCATACTGACAAGCCCTCCGAGCTCTGTCTGGAGGTTGTAGTTAATCCAGAGGATGAGACTCATGTGGTGGGAATCCAGGACTGTAACACTAAGTCCAAGTTTCAGTACTGGCAGTTCACACACAAAATTGAACAGGATGAGAAAAAAGTATAACAAATGTGAAAATATACTATATGGTATATTTCATATATCATAATATATATTGTATATTATATATAACATTAAGATTTCTGAACATCAGTAAAGCTCAAAATTGTATCACTAGTAGTTTACTATTACATAGTAAATATGAGGTTATGTAAAATAAGTGTCAAAATTCAGCTAATTTTAAGGGCCCTGTTTCACAAAAAATCTTCATACATATACTAAAAGTAAATTTCAGCTAATTTAAACATTTTTTTAAATAAGCCCCATAGCTATCAAAAAGGTAAAATACAAATGACTCAAAGGTAGCATGAAAATCTGTAAGAATAGTTTTCACTCTGAACAAAGGCACCATACAGATGTTAAATTGCCTATGATATAAGCAATATATTGAGTCACAAATCAATTACAATCATGATAATCAAAGTAAATATTTGTGATATTACTAATCAAAAATCATGTACATGTTGGTGATGCTGTTAGGACCAGCTCCAATGAAAATGGTATTTATTTATGAAATGTGGTAATTGGTTAGTGAAAAAAACACATTGAATTAAATAGGGATTAGTTAAACATGGTTCAGATGTTTAACAAATATCTGCCACATGTTCATTTAATGTAGTATCTTATGTTATTCATTCAATTGATAAATGATTACGACTCATTACAAGTGTGCATCATTTAAAGAAGTAACAAAGTGGAGAAGTTCTTTGAAAAATAAATACCTAATGATTTGTAATGCATCAGCATTGGGTAACATTTGTGTGTAACAAAATAAAACATAATATAATTTTATTAAATGCTGTTTTTGTCTTTGAAGTTTTATCTTGATATGAATATCTCATAACTTCACAAAATCTTCCTCCCCCCCCCCCTCACCTTTCTGGAATATATCCACAATCCTGTACACAAAGGAGATCTATCATCTTGCATAATCTCATTCAAAATGGTACTGCTGCATCAGTGTCAACATTCAACTTTGGTTCTCTTTTGAAGCTCGTCCCAGATTGGAAGGAAGGCAAAGCCAAATAGCAAGACAAGGCAGCAAAGCTGTCAAATGTACAGACAAAAAACAGGAAATAACTATGCTCAAAATAGGCTACTGTCAATTCTGATGCAAAAGTACATTATGTTAAACTGCAAATTCAACATCAAATTTTAATTATGCTCAACAGGTAATACCAATATAAGTAAAATGTGTAACAAGTTCACACTTTGAAAATGTATAACTTCCAGAAAAAGAAGCCAATTAGACTGTTTTTCCAACTCAGGCTGCATTTTAGTCCCGTATTTCTTTTTTGAAAATTTGGCAATCATAAGTAACATGGTTTTCCCATAATGGTCATCATGGCAGCAGCACCCAAAATTGTGTTTTCTTCTATTCTGATGCCATATTACATAATGGTTAACAGCATAATGACCGTCAATTTTTAATAATAAAATATACGTATCATGGATTTTCAGAAAATGTGACTAGCATGGGTCTTCAAGCCTGTGGAACTTCAAAGTCACACCTTGAAAATGCCAATATGTGAAAAATTAAATTTTCACAAAAAAAAAAAAAAAAAAAACTGTTTAAACTGGCAGTAAGAATTACCAAACAGACTGCATTGCCTTCTGAAGCTGTATTCTAGTCCCATGTTTCTTTCCTGTAAGTTTGAGAACAGTAAGTGACATGGTTTTTCTTAAATGGTCATCATAGGAGCAGTGCCCAAAATAGTTTTTTTTTTTTCAAATTTTGATGCAATATTACATAATGTTTAACAGCATAATGACCATCAATTTTTAATAATAAAATATTAGTATCATGGATATTCAGAAAATGTGACTAGCAAAGGTCCTCAGGCCCATGGAACTTCAAAGTCACAACTTGAAAATGCCAAAATGTAAACAAGACAGCACTGTTCTGAAAATTTTTTCCCCATTTTTAACTATTTTTTTAACATAAAACAATATTAACAGGTTACTGCCATTTTTATACGATCAACTAAGAAAATTGATGAGATGGGAAAAATATCAATACAACAGTGTTAAATGTCCAATTTCCTCCATTCTGAGATTCTGAACATAGTGAATGATTGAATCTGACAAACAGCAATGATATGAGTTTATTTCCATTTTTGAAACTTTATTACACAACACATGATAACAAATTTACCATCATTTTTACATAATCAACTAATAATGTTGTAAAGATGCAGGAAATGTCAACCAAACACTTTTACATGTCTTATTAGTTAAATAATGAGACTGTTAACATGCCTAAGAATTGAATCTGAGGAAATGTAAAACAAGACATGGGTTTATTTCCATTTTTAACACTTTTTTTAACATAAAACAAAATAAACAGTTTACTGCAATTTTTATATGATCAACTAAGAAAATTGATGAGATGGGAAAAATATCAATAGAATAGTGTTAAATGTCCAATTTCCTCCATTCTGAGATTCTGAACATAGTGAATGATTGAATCTGACAAACTGCAATGATATGAGTTTATTTCCATTTTTGAAACTTTATTACACAATACACGATAACAAGTTTACCATCATTTTTACATAATCAACTAACAATGTTGTAAAGATGCAGGAAATGTCAAACAAACACTTTTATGTATCTTATTAGTAAAATAATAAGACTGTTAACATGCCTAAGAATCGAATCTTAGGAAATGTGAAAAAACAGCATAACTTCTAAAATAATGCCCCGATTATGCTGATTTTCGAACTCAACCTGCGTTTTAGTAAGATTGACCATTCCTCTGAGTTAAATGACAATTGTCCAATCTATTTTTCTTATATTGTGTTTACAGTGTTGCATATATGCTGAAAAATGAAAAAACAGCATAACTACTAAAATAGTAGTCGGATCATGCTGATTTTCGAACTTGACCTGCGTTTAAGTAAGATTGATTACTCCTGTGAGTTTCATGACAACAGGCCTAACAGTTTTCCTTAAAATGTGTTTACAGGGTTGCATATATGCTGAAAAGTGAAAAAACAGCATAACTTCTACAATAATGGCCCGATTATGCTGATTTTCGAACTTGACCTGCGTTTTATGAATATTCATCAGCTCTGTAAATATAAAGCCAAAAAGTAAAACTGCCCTCCACTTATCGTGTTTACAAGGAAAGTGCACGGCGCCGACGGCGACGGCGACGGCGACGCCGGCGACGACAGACGCAGGTGATGGCAATATGTACAGACACATCTGTGTCTGTACATAAAAAGGGGTGGTCAAAAGAAGGGTGGGGGGGGAGGGAGTCTGTTCATTACCTGCCTTATTCCCTAGTCTTGGCCACCCTAGTCCCCCCTATTACAGTAGTAATAAAAATTAAGTTTCCGTCGTACGACGTTTTAAAAACGTCAGAAACGTTTTAATCCCTATCCTATGAATAGAAGGGGGCGGACAAACAATGGAGAGCCGTCTAATCCCATCAAAATTCGAACGCCAAAACACAATAGTTTAGACGTAATAACACACAATACCTTAGGCGAGTGAACCCCATGACGCCTGTTTCTGTGGTCCAGCGCGAGCGCGACAATCCGCTGTAACTAGGTGTAATTAACAGCAGGATACATCAGCCAGAAGGTACCCATTGTTTGTTGTGGTGATATGATTAAAGCTTTAAGAGGCTTGAACCCATGCTAACGCGTGCCACTAAACCGTCTCCCGTGGCGAACTATCATTATGTTCACTAGCTCGGCAAACGCAGCTGATAATGTTTAAAGTGTTGCAAGAAAAATGCAAGTATGATTTAGTATCAGTTATTTAATTCAATATGAAGTGTTCCGTAGTCAAAATTGAATTTGTTTAACATGCATCAGCATCGTGCATCAGCTTGATCAACAAATCACCCCGTCTCAAAAAGTTTAAAGATGCCCCGTACATAAATTCGCGCCCTTTGTAAAAAAGAAATTACAGTTTAGAAATAACAAAGAAAGAAACATTTTATTCATATAACAAGCTGACGTGTTGCCTCAATTACTACATTAAGTCACATTTCATATAAAATAATTCAAGCCAATCCGTAAATTTAAATAATAGAAAAACTTAATAACTAAATAAATAAATAAATATATAAATAATAAATAAATAAATAAATAATTTAAGTAATTAAGTAAATAATTAGATGTCATTAAGAATCAAATTACAAAACAGATAAAAAAAGATGGTATAAATCATTAAATAAAAGATAAATTATTTTAAATAATTCAATGAATAACTGATGATTTTATAATTAAATGAATAAAAAGCTGTAAATAAATAAATTGCTATACATAAACAACGAAGAAATCGCTTTTTTAAAAACCAGAGGCTCTACCCTCTCTTTCTATGACCACCGGCATCACTTTAAAAATGTGATTAATATATTTCACACATTTGTCTTTAGTGACTGTCTGCCAAAAACTCTGAATACCGGCCACTAAATCGTCCTTCGTCTTCGGCTTTAATTTTCTGAGATAGTGCTTTAGAGAGGCCCACAAATTCTCGATGGGGTTTAGGTCCGGACTCTCCGGTGGCGTTCTGAACCAGATAATATCATTGTCCTCAATAAACTGTCGCGCTACTCTGCTTGTGTGCTTGGGATCATTATCCTGCATGAATCTGTGTTGATGAGGCATTTTATCCCTAATGAATGGCACCAGATAATCACGTAAAATCTCCACAAAAAATTCTGCGTCGAGAATACCACCGAAGATCGCAATGTCAGTGCACCCGCGTTTTGAAATGCCTGAAACGAGGTTTTCTTAATGAAATACTGTTGTTTTACAGTTTGCATGTGAATACTTTATACTTCGGTGCTGTAATATAAGCATCAATCACAATACGTTATCCGAAAACATGAATATATTGGTAAAACAATAAAGACAACGTACGCTCTTCACCATTCGTTGTTTCTGTAAGATGTACATCGATCGCAATCTATTAAATCTATTAACGCTATAATGTTATAAAAATGACAGTGTGACTTGAAAAAATATTACTTACCAGCCCAGACGTGAACTTTGTAAGGATGTTTTGCTTTAGGCTTAAGCTTCCTAGCTTCACTCACATCGTTGCCGTCTGCATCCCTTATTACTTTTCGGAAGACAAGTTTCCCGTTTCTTTCCAGTTGTATAGTGCTTTCATCTGAAAGATATTGAATTAATGTAACTGTCATTATGATGGGGATAATTTATCCCGCCAACGAAATAGACGAGTGAATTTGGTTTTGCCTTTAATAAATATCATAACCCTATCTACATATATTTTTATGTCTGACCTGAACTGATAAATGTAATTTGAAAATTACAGAAAGAATCTGAATAAAAGGGTCTGATTACATTAAAGATATATCAGAAAAATCGAAATGCTAGTAACTTTTCAGCTTAAGCATGGATATACAACTGTGTCGTCAGACCTTTCAAGACTACTTCAATATGAAATTCAGTGTACCTGTCCAGATCACATCTTCAAACTGGTCATTGTCAGCAATTGCTTTCTCACACCAAGCTACGCGTTTTGGACGGTTAGCCTCTCTTATAATTTGGCAGTACTTCGTTCCAGTGCGCTCCCACCCAAGCTTTTCTCTGGTCTTGGTAACTGCGCTCACGGAGACTAATAACCCTAAATATTGAAACAAGGTGCCCATATCAAATATGCAAATTCAAATTTCCCATCTCCATATAACGTATAACAAAGTGATCAATATTTGCACAAAGTTTATTTTATGATTTTTTTTTAAATTAAAGAGAAAACTACACTGTACCACCCTCTACCAGGGCGACTGAAAGATTTTTACAGATATTTACAGAAATGTCTCTAGATAGATAGATGGTCATCTATTTAGAAACAAAATGACCATCTATCTATCTAGAGACAGATCTGTGAATATCTGTAAAAAAACATCTATCAGTCGCCTTGGTAGAGGGTAACACTGTACACGGTGCTACCTGTCTCTTTAAACGACCTGTATCTCCATATTAACTTTCAATGTATACAGGTACATCAATTATTTACCTGTTCGTTCTTGTATCTTGTCCCTCAGATCGCTAGCAGTCATCTCATCGTTGTTTGTCATTTCTTCATCTATGATGTCAAAATGCTCAAAGGTTAAGATTGCAGGTCTACCAGAGCGCGGTCTGTTGGCGATTCCAAGGCCAGCTCTCCACTTGTTAAGAAGCCTTATGACACTGGTTCTGGACACGGAAATGCTTTCTGAGGCTAGCTGTCTTCTAATCTTTGTGACTCCAAGCCCAATCTCATGAAGGATCACAATTCTTGTTCTTACGTAGTCGCTTAGCGGCATGGTTGGTTGTGTACAAGGGCCCGTTACCGTTTGATGCTTTATGCAAAGTGCAGCCAAATTATTACTTTGAGTGACACTTGTCTTTTAGGAAACGATGAGGAAAATCTACCAATACCCTCTATTAAACAGTAATTTAAGCGATTCTCAGCAATTGTAATGGTGATGTGATATCTAGATAAAAAGGTGGGACGGCCTTAGGGCTGGCAGGTAAGATAATTGGTTCACCTGTGTGAAGGTCAATTTAAATCACCGCGGAGCCAGTGATCCTTTTAAAGAGATATTATCTTTTACATAATACCACAGTAATCTGTTGACTAAATGTACACTCTCCTTGTTTGTGGATACATACATATCCATTGCATTTAAAATAAAATTGATGAAATTTGCACGAATACAATTCACAGAAAAGTACATGTACCATGCAAGTGTCGCGGATTAAATTCAAACGTGGGGGAAAGGAAGATTGATCTCTAAGTAACGTGTTCAGGTGATTTGGAGATAATCAATTATCAAATCTGACTTTCTAAATTTTGTAGGATAAGTGTTTCTCTTTAGTTTCCAAAAGAAGTAAACGTCAAATATAATAAAGGTTTCTTTTTTAGATAGAGAAAAGTGTTTGTCTTTGAATTAAATAATCATCAACTGACAGAGCTTTATGGTATTGCGTTAAATTACCTGCACTCCTGAAGCTCTACAAGCCAGCTAATGACATGTCATGTGTCGGTCAAGTTTTAAGCTGACCTACCTGGGCAAGCTCAACATGACATCCATTTAATTAGAATGTTTATTTCACACCTGAGCAATTAGACCGCTTACAGATAACGCTGGCAATAAATACCTATCTTCCATTGACTCTTTTTATTTTGCTGGTTATAAAAACGTTCGCTTTTAGCATGCAGATCGTCACATTCGTTTAAGCCTCCTGGCGTCCAAACGTATCGTGGTGTTCCAGCAACAGTAAAGAAGCGGAGATAAGAGACCTTAGGGGAAAATGCCTGCACGCCAACAAGCTAAAATAGGTAAGTCGATGTTTTATTTAGTCACCCGTGTTTTAAATTTCTCAAAACTTTGCAGTCAGAAGCGAGCGCATCACGATAAAAGGGTCCATTCCCCTGAATTTAAGGCAGTAGTGACTGTTAAAATGAGGAATCTGATTTTTTTAAATTAAAATCTAAAATAAATAAATAAAATCAGCTGTCAAGAGGTTGGGTAACAAACAAATACAGGGATTGCGAAATTACCAAGTCAGTAAACTTTTGCCCCTACCTAGTACAATTTTTATTAATACACTCTTTCCTTATCGCAGCTGACGCGGTGAGGGTTTACCCATTATCAGGGCCACAGATAGATTTTCACCAGTTACCAGTATAGACAGATACCTGTATTTGGTTATTTGATGGGACTATTTTGCACGCGCGTTAGGGGAACGTGCACATAAACTAACTACTTATAAGATGATTTTAGTAACAGTTATAAAGGAAATTAGATATTCTTGTATGAAACACACTATTTATTTCGATAAAAATCGACTGCGCATGGAGCATAATGCTACTATAGGCTCTCGATGATGGTTGTGCATGGAACGTCAAATCATTTTTCCTTTTCATAATAGTGTTGGCCACCCAGGTGTTGAATCTTTTAATCGACGTGCATCTCCTACTATAGTATAGGCATGATTTCAGGTTGTTCGGGAGCGATGACGATCGCGTTCAAAATGGGTTGTTTGCAGCATAAGGCCCTTATGCTTTGTGATATATGTGAATAAACCTAGCTTACTAAATAATTATTACCAAAGTACGTAAAGCAGGGCTTTAGGTTTAACAGTCTAAGATTTATTCAATATGGGCAGTTAACTTGGACCGTCTTGTTTCATTAACTTTGCGAATGAAACAATCTCCGTCGTCAACGCAAATAACCATTATGATTTTACATCACTTATCAGATTTAACAATCTTATTGTTCAGTTTTGGTTAAGGTTGTTTGAGATATGATAACGATCGCGTGTAACAATAGGTTGCGGGCTATAGTAAGCCCCCCTCCTCTTCGAGCGATGTCTAAGACTGTTAATTCACCGCACTTTCATATACATGTAGTGAGACCACACTGTCAGCCATCCCCCTTGTTGCACGTTGCAAGCGATTTGTCTCATAGATATGACAAGGCGTTCTTTTTTCTTGTTGTTGTTTAAAAACGGATCAATATGTCAAGGTTTATTGCTAAGCTCTTAGCGCGTTATATGTAAACGATAAGATATGAATGTTATAGTTTCTTACTAGAGCGATCTAGAACAAGTCGCTAGTCGGCCCTGTTTGTAACTGTAGCAAAATAAGCTCGACATGACGTTTCTGCATGACAGCCGGAGACACAGTAATTGTATAGGCATGGTTTAAGCTTGTTCGAGAGATAATAACAGTCGCGTTTAACAATAGATAGTAATACCCCCTCCTCTTTTACTGTCTTACACTGTTAATTGACCATACTTCCATATATTATGTGATGCACTGTCAGACTGTCCCCTATTGCACGTTGGCGTTGGAATGTACTAGTGCCTCTGTCAATGTACTTCATTTAGTTTAAATAGTTTTACCGCATTAACCTTGGTTAAGGGTTATTAGTAGAAGTAGTAGAAATAGGATGCTTGGACAAAAAGCTTCTAGTCAACTCCTTAGACCTAGGGTGAGTGCGGCTATCATCCGAGGAAACACCTACACTGAACCCTCTAACTATATTTGTTCTTTTAAAACCAATGTCAGGTTAACACCAAGTCAAAGCAAGCCTTGCAGACTGATTTTGTTAAAATTGTCGTAAATTAAGTAAAGCTAATAAGTAAAGCCTGTTTCTAGTTCATCCCAGCTATAAAACTGCATGAAGGATAACAAGACTCTGTAGCCAATTAACTTTCACAATACCCTGAGCTTTAGGTATCCAAGAGTCCCGTGTAACACAATAAAATGAGTATGGCCTGATATTTCAAATTAAAAAAATCAATAATTTAAATATGTTAGGTACATGCACAGCACTTAAAGTCATTTCACAAAAATCTCATCTAATTTTTTCAGATGAACCTCCACTTTAATCGATCTCAGCGCATTGTCTGTTTACATGAAGGCGAAGGAGGTCTACTCCAATATTAATTGTGAACAATATCAACAGCGACTCAAGGTCGTTGCCTGTCTTTCACACTTTTACTCAAACTCATGAATGGTTAAATAAAAGGATTCGTGTCGCAATATCTATCTGTTTCCTTCAAACAAACAAATGGCTGACCCTACAGTAAGCGTTCAAAACTAAATTCTCTTTGACTGTATATTGTAATTACTCCACTTGCTCGCCTCCATTGTCTTGTAAACGTGACAAAGAATGTTTTCACTCGCGAGTTTACATAACTCCTATGCCTTGCGTCTTTATCAAGGTTATAATCAGTGTGAAGAGGCTGTCTTGCCTCATTTATGAGGGAGTTGTTCTTCATACTGGTTGTTGCTTAACTTATGCTTACCTACTTTGTACAAATATAGTTTTAATAAATCGCCAAAATTATGACGCTAGTAAACATTGTGTATCAAACGTTTTGATACGATTGAATAAATGTGCAAGAAGGCTTACGGAATGAGTTACTATTAAACTCTGGCGCTTACTTTGCCCTGCTACATAAATAAACAAATGTTGCAGATCGTAACAAAAAAAAAACCTTTGTAGTGTTTTTATGCATATGATTAACATATTTGATAGTGAAACACTCCTCGGCTTTAACGAATCACCGACGTTTACTATGCCCCCCCCCCTCCACGCCCCCCCCCCCCCCAAAAAAAAGCTCTTTTGAATTCGAAATGAATTGTTTTTAAGGCAAAGAAGTCCAATACTTCGACGATGTTTTTCTGAACAACTTACCTGCCTGACAGAGCACCTGTATAAGTCACGAAAAGGCCCAACAGGCGTATTTTATTAATTTCTTCATGTCACAAAGTTAATTTATACAGGTAAAATTATACTTAAGGAACTAGTTTCAAGTAATGAACGAGAGTAAAATATAAGTCGGCACAGATATCCTTATACTGTGTAGGTGACACCAACAGTGCGATACCGGTGACGATCTTACAGCTACCGAGCTCTAATTATGTCTCGTTATTTGAAGTGACGAATGCATGACCCAGGCTGTAATTAATCCACGCGTCAAACATATAATCCTCCGAGCGTCGCTTCCAGTTACGCCCCCATTGTTTGCGATGCTCTCCCTTCCATTGTCCAGAGAGGGGGCGGATATGTCCTTGCGCCTCTGTCAATGCACCTCATTTAATTTAAATATGTTTACCGCATTAACCTTTGGACGCTTTGAAAAATGGGGGTATACTGATTTTTTTAATGGAACTTGTCTAACGGTCGCAAGGTGGTTACATTGCCAAATATAATATTCTTGTTCAATACAAATCTAAATAACCATTGACAATACATATAGCAGTATTTGAGGTTGAACATGATTTACTGATTTTTGGCATATTTTGGGCCACCTAACTTCCTGGTCAAAATTTCTTTATGTAAGCAATGTGAATGGGTAGGCGTATCTTTATCAGTACCAATCTTACTAGTGTAAAGGGATTGGTTTTGCTTGTTTAAGAAATGATATCAAGCGCGTATTACAATAGATATGTTGTTTTTTTTTTCAGAATTTTATCATAATAGTCTTAGTGTTTTAAAAGAAATGTTGGATAAATTAGAAAAAAATATTTTTGATTTGTTTTTAGACGAATATTCAGTGGTGCAATGGCAAGATGGAGGAGTCACTGCTATGAGGACCGCCAAGCTCAGTTCAAAAGAAAGGATTGCCGTTGGAAGCAAAATAACATTCCTGTGGCCTGACAAAGGTGGTGGTGCAGACGTACAGATGGAAGGAAAAGTCATTTTTATGTCAAGTATGTTTAGTCATACCTTTACTTGTTTGAATATTATATTTGGCAATTCTCTTTTCATAAGTCGTACAATGATGCTGGCGTTGACTAGAATACAAAAAAAAAAAGTTATGTGCATGTTACTTATGTTCAGAATTATTTTGCAGACTCCCATTCCGTGGCGACAGCGAAGGAGAAGCAGATAGCACAGAGTACTAGCGTCAGTCAGGTATCAGAGCCATCTCCAGTTCAACCTCCTAAGAAGAAAAGAAAAGTTTCAAAGACAAAGAAAGTGGCCAAAAAGGTAAGTAGCCGCTGCGTGTGTTTGGCTAGACGGACTTCTGGCAGTAGCTTTTCATTTCTTTTTTTTTTTTTTTTTTTTTTTTTTTTTTGGGGGGGGGGGGTGTAAGTGGTTGATCAAATAAAATTTGTTAGTTTCATCAACTGTGGCGTTTTCCACTTCAACAGATATTTGTGTATTTTTGAGATTCAATTAAATTCATTAGGGCCTATCCTTATTAAATCCAACACACGCTCTTATTGAATGTACTTGATTCACACTGAATCCCTTGTTCTTACAGGCAGCCTTCATGATTGCCCGCGGCAAGGCATGTGAGGAGAGGATAGAACCACAACCAAAACCAGCCAGCCAACCAGAACCAGCTCCCATTCAAGAGCAGCTAACAGAAATAAACAGGAAACTGGACTTCATATTAGAAATGTTACCCGTGTTACAGTCAGCACAAACAAATCACAACACATCTAAACCAGAAACTATACCTACACCACCACCAACGACACCTACACCGCATCACAAACCACTCTCTCCATTTCCACACACGACGCACTCTTTATTGAATCTTTCTTTTACTCGGGTCTCTGGTATTTCTCTAAATGATTCTTCCACCTCTTCTTTCCACTTGGCTCTTACTCCTACAACTGCTACAGCACCTTCACATCTGAATTCTTCTATAATCTCCACATCAACTGCCTGTCCTTTACCACAGCCTCTCACCTCAACACCAAAAGTTCAACGTGCACCAGCTAACGTCCTTTTATCTACAACTCCATTTTCTGTCGGACCAGGATCACCCCTCGTTCAACCCAGCCCATTATACCACCCACCACATAACATCCCTGCACCTGCCACGCCCTGTGACCTGCCTCCCCTGCAACCAAGCCGTCGCCCTTCCCTTTTCACACCACAGAACACCCCTGCACCTGCCACGCCCTGTGACCTGCCTCCCCTGCAACCAAGCCGTCGCCCTTCCCTTTTCACACCACATAACATCCCTGCACCTGCCACGCCCTGTGACCTGCCTCCCCTGCATCCAAGCCGTCGCCCTTCCCTTTTCACACCACAGAACCCCCCTGCACCTGCCACGCCCTGTGATTTATCTCCTCTCTGTAGCCCAACTCCCCCTCCCGCCTACCCTAGTCCTCCGCCACGTCCCTCAACAACACGGCATGGTATGTTGACCCCTTCCACAAGGCCACTACCTAGCAACCCAACCGCACTGTTCCCTTATTACCAACACCTCTACCCACCACCCAATTATCCACGTTACACAAGCAATACACAACATATACCATACCCACCTGTACAGTACACCCCTCACATGCAAGCACAAGACATGCAGTCAAGACATGCAAGCAACAACAACAACAACATGCACAACACAACTACGCAACCTGTTGATATGAAGGAAATGTTGGACTTGAAAGTTAAGGCCAGCGGACCCCAGAGGTTTTGCGTTATGCTAATGGAAAAACTATTTTCTAGAGAAGAAAGAATGGACAAAAACAAAAACATGGCAGGTTCATCTAAGGGTGGGGGAAAAAAGAAACCCTTGTGCCGAGATCGGTTGCAAATGATAAGGCAATGGATGGAGGCATTATACGCAACCAGACCTGCAGAATGCTGGAAAAGCTGCATCGCTGCGATGAACCAAGCGAACAGAGGGTTGCGATTTTATGAAGAGCGAAAGCGCAAGCTTCGTGAAGAGCAACACTGAAGATCACCGTTTATTCACCGACTTATTTTTCATAAAAACTCACAAGAAATTATTCAATTTTCCGTACGGATCACACATTTATTTGTTTTTGTTATATTGTCTTTTGGGTGATAAACACGTGGTAGAAACATTGAATAACATCGTGTAATGAACTCACCAAACCACGTGCCCTCTTTTACCAACTTTAAAACAGCTGCTACTCATGTTGCTTCTTAAGAATTAAACTTGTAGTCAATAACTCCCTGTCATATACTTTTTTATTCTCTAACTATGAAAAGCAAATAGTGAAGATCAACATTTAAGCTATTAACTTGACAATACATTCTGTAATAGCTCACAATCAGTGTAGATGGACCTTAAATATAAAGTTATTTATTGCAAAATAAATTTATATGTGATTTACCTCTGTCGTTTGTGTTATTTCAAACAAAACGATTTCCTGAAAGACCAACTTTAAAATGTATGTCTATTCAGCAAAATAACGTAATTTAATACAACTATGAGTAATGTATTTAAAGTACGGCCGTATATGCAATGGGCCATGTGGGATTATAATTACATATCCTGATGCAAAACAGTCTATCGTTTCTTCCACCGCGAGTCCCTTAATTAATGTATTATATTGGTCTTTACCCTTTTTTGACACTGTCTCTGTTTCTCTCCCTTTTTCCTTTCTGTTGTAAGAAGGAGGGAAATAATTAAGCACTCAAAGTATGCATCACCAATCTTCAGACAAGAATAAATCAAATAACAGCTTTCACAGATTTAACTGCAGTTAGCTGTATAGTGTCACTATATATATATAATCCGCTGCACGCGCGAAGCTGTTGAACAAAAGGACAGTTCTCTATGGAAGACCTTTTGTTTACATAAGTACTCTAAGGGGGCGTGCCTACCCAGGCGGCAAGGGGATTAGGCTAGTCACTATATTCCGTCAAAATCGTTTAGCGACCCTATCATTATCACACTCCCTCTATTGTATTTTCTGACGTTATAATTGTATCTAATCTTCTTATGGTAGATGGAAAAAATGCACACATATATAATATTAGGACTGTACATACCAGAGTGAAAGGACAAGAGCAGTGGACAAGGGGGTAAAGTAAGGAGGGAGAGGGGGTTGTCCCTTACCTGCATCAGCCCCAGTCCTGTCTTGGAGACCAGGTTCCCCGTGGCCAGCAGGTACTCCATAGGGCGGGTCACCTCACTCGCATGTCTACAGGCATCATTGAATGAAGCTAGAAAAAAGAACCTCATATTAAGTAAATATGAAAAATTATTGAATTAAATATGATATTATGTATATATAAGCTATACCAAATATTAGCAATCATATTATAACTAGAGGATCAGAGAGGCGATACCGCCTCCGAATATTGTACCACCAGCTGGAGCAAGCGCATTCGTATAGACCCCCACATACACAAAATAAGGGACACAGCCACCAGTTTTGTGCTTGACAAGCTGTAAAAATGCAATCAACAAGAATTTTTAAACTTTTGCAAAAAATATATATGGTACAATCAAATTTAAGTTCTTCGTAAGATAGGTCAAGGGTCAATTTCAAGGTCACAGTAAATTGCCAGTATATGACTTCCTATTCAAGTTCAAGAGTAACTATGGACCTATCTCTGCCAGTTTTGGAGACAAAAGGAAAGCAAAATTTGCAAAGTTCAGTTCATGGTGAAAAGTAGGTCAAAGGTCAATTTTAAGGTCACATTTAGATTGCCAGTATCTGACTTCCTATTCAAGTTCAATAGTAACTATGGACCTATCTCTGCCAGTTTTGGAGATAAAAGGGAAGCAAAATTTGCAAAGTTCAGTTTATGGTGAAAAGTAGGTCAAAGGTCAATTTTAAGGTCACATTTAGATTGCCAGTATCTGACTTTCTATTCAAGTTCAATAGTAACTACGGACCTATCTCAGCCAGTTTTGGAGATAAAAGAAAAGCAAAATTTGCAAAATTCAGTTCATGGTGTAAAGTAGGTCAAAGGTCAATTTTAAGGTCACATTTAGATTGCCAGTATATGACTTCCTATTCAAGTTCAATAGTAACTATGGACCTAACTCTGCCAGTTTTGGAGATAAAAGGGAAGAAAAATTTGCAAAGTTCAGTTCATGGTGAAAAGTAGGTCAAAGGTCAATTTTAAGATCACATTTAGATTGCCAGTATATGACTTCCTATTCAAGTTCAATAGTAACTACGGACCTATCTCTGCCAGTTTTGGAGATAAAAGGAAAGCAAAATTTGCAAAGTTCAATTCATGGTGAAAAGTAGGTCAAAGGTCAATTTTAAGGTCACATATAGATTGCCAGTATATGACTTCCTATTCAAGTTCAATAGTAACTACGGACCTATCTCTGCCAGTTTTGGAGATAAAAGGAAAGCAAAATTTGCAAAGTTCAATTCATGGTGAAAAGTAGGTCAAAGGTCAATTTCAAGGTCACATTTAGATTGCCAGTATATGACTTTCTATTCAAGTTCAATAGTAACTATGGACCTATCTCAGCCAGTTTTGGAGATAAAAGAAAAGCAAAATTTGCAAAGTTCAGTTCATGGTGTAAAGTAGGTCAAAGGTCAATTTTAAGGTCACATTTAGATTGCCAGTATATGACTTCCTATTCAAGTTCAATAGTAACTATGGAGCTATCTCTGCCAGTTTTGGAGATAAAAGGAAAGCAAAATTTGCAAAGTTCAATTCATGGTGAAAAGTAGGTCAAAGGTCAATTTTAAGGTCACATATAGATTGCCAGTATATGACTTCCTATTCAAGTTCAATAGTAACTATGGACCTATCTCTGCCAGTTTTGGAGATAAAAGGAAAGCAAAATTTGCAAAGTTCAATTCATGGTGAAAAGTAGGTCAAAGGTCAATTTCAAGGTCACATTTAGATTGCCAGTATATGACTTTCTATTCAAGTTCAAGAGTAACTATGGACCTATCTCAGCCAGTTTTGGAGATAAAAGGGAAGCAAAATTTGCAAAGTTCAGTTCATGGTGAAAAGTAGGTCAAAGGTCAATTTTAAGATCACATTTAGATTGCCAGTATATGACTTCCTATTCAAGTTCAATAGTAACTATGGACCTATCTCTGCCAGTTTTGGAGATAAAAGGGAAGCAAAATTTGCAAAGTTCAGTTCATGGTGAAAAGTAGGTCAAAGGTCAATTTCAAGGTCACAGTAAGATAGCCAGTATATGACTTCCTATTCACCTTCAATAGTAACTATGGACCTATCTCTGCCAGTTTTGGAGATATAAGGGACTAAATGTTATAATTTTGGAGTAACCATAATGTGCCTTAAATTTCGTACAGAAAAAATTAATTAAAATAAAGAAAATGTCATTTTGGTCAAAATTCTTAAAATAGGAGGTGCTCTGAAGTTTCAGAAGTTCAAATTTGATGAAATAATGTCATTTTTGAACACAAGTTGTCTGCTTTGCCAAGCCTTATGTTTTATTTTTCCAGAGTTCAAAGTTTATTATCCATTACTGTACTGCACATTTTGCTTTTACCACCAATATGTACTTTTTGATACAGCGTAACTCAAAAACCGTATGGAATACAAAAAAACCGAGACCACCTCCAGTGTTGGGCTTTACATGCTCTACAAAATGCAAAAAAGAATGGGTCTCTAGCATTAACGGTTCCCGAATTAGAGACAGTTTTCAGTTTCGGTATCTTATGGCCGCTACTCCCGTGAAAATGCACCGATTGACCCCAAATTCATGGAGATGAAATATGACCTGAAGGGTAACACTTTCCAATAATATTATTGGTTAAGTCTGTGTAGTGTCTGAATAACAGGGCAAAAAAATTTTTTTTCGTAAAAAATTTCATTTTTTTGAAAATTAAAAGTAAAGGTCAAAGGTCAAATCCAAGGGTATATTTGAAATCTACACATATGACTTTTGGAAAGCCGTCTATAGAAATTTTTCCCATAACTCCTTCCGTAGGGTAGATAATTAGCATTTAATTTTGCCATTTTTAGACAAGGGTGCATTGTAATGAGTGCCACACCCAGACCCCAATACCGACAAAGCCCAAATTTTACGTGGAACGAGTTGAGATTATAGGTGACCTAAATCCATGAGATGGGTACGGGGGCCCTTACCGTCTAGGAGGAGAAGCGGTAACGGTAGCCGTCCGGCGGAGCCGGCGGAGCCGGCGGAACGATCCGGACGGGACCGAAACCATGTGTACCGCCAGCGCTAACGCTGGTGGTACAATAATTACAAGGCTGGAATATGTGGTTACTGTTCTTAGCAATAGTACATTTTACATTCTGGTAAGACAAGCATTATCAGAAACAAAAGAATTTAATAAATTGACAGAAACAGCTTTTATAATCATACTTATCAATTCTAAGTGTCCTCTCATTCAAAATCATTATCTAATATTTAAATCTAAACAAAGCACAGCATTTCAATGCAGGGCAGAAGCCGCAAAGCATTTATAAAGAACACATCTTCCAAAGTAAGGGAATGGTAAGCAGAATAACATCCCTGTCTTAATCATGGGTGAAATCAAAGTTACCTTGGTTCAAAGTGTACTCTTGCCCCTTGGCTTTTGCTTTTCGCTCTATGCAGTACCGCAGTGATCCCAGCCATCCTTCTATTTTTTCCTGCATTGTTACAAGAAATTTCCATTAAATCTACAGTACAGTTTCAATTTTAAAAATATTTCATTTTTTAAATTTTCTATTACAACAATCATGCTTATCTTTTCCAAATTTCATACATAGTACATGGGCAAGGTTAAATTTTGAAAGGCATTATTTCTCAAAATATTCTTTAAAAAGAAATTGTGAAATACATTTATGAGATTTATCTAGAGTTCTTTAAATTTAAACAAAAAAATCCCAAACTTACAACATTTAATTGTGCAAAAATTTTATGCAAACAATTTTACAGGCATTTTCAATTCGCTGTCATCTGTTTAGTTAAAAACACACAATTTCAAATTTACCTTTAGCACCATAAAGAAAAGATGGCCACCTAGCAACACTTCCTGAAACATGGGGTTGTCTGCACTCTCAGCGGCACACTCTCCTTTGGCAAAAGCAAACAACTTTCTTGTCATGTATCTGAAATACATTAATTATTGTATTAACAATTATAATTTCCTTTTGACAAAAGCAAACAACTTTCTTGTCAAATATCTTAAAAACAATTGTAACAGAAACAGTGATAATAATTAATCCCCTTTGGCAAAGGAGAACTAATTACTGGTCATATACCTTAAATACATTTTTAAACAACAACATACCACAACTTTTAACTCAAGATGATAAAAGTCTAATATTTCATTACAAATTCATTACAGTTGGTTAAAAAAATTAAGGGGGAAAATAAAGCTTTCACTGTTACAACTATTCATTCCAGTCAGTCTGTATTCCATAACTACAATCTGCTTTTTATTACATTTTTTAATTGTCATCAGGTTATACTCACACTAGAATGTTAAATTTTTCCATATTGTTTGAGAGGTGAATACAAACACATTGACTGAAAGGGAAAAACATGATGAATAAATATGATAAAGGTATTTCAAACTAGAGGATCAGAGAGGCGATACCGCCTCCGAATATTGTACCACCAGCTGGAGCAAGCGCATTCGTATAGACCCCCACATACACAAAATAAGGGACACAGCCACCAGTTTTGTGCTTGACAAGCTGTAAAAATGCAATCAACAAGAATTTTTAAACTTTTGCAAAAAATATATATGGTACAATCAAATTTAAGTTCTTCGTAAGATGTAAGATAGGTCAAGGGTCAATTTCAAGGTCACAGTAAATTGCCAGTATATGACTTCCTATTCAAGTTCAATAGTAACTACGGACCTATCTCTGCCAGTTTTGGAGATAAAAGGAAAGCAAAATTTGCAAAGTTCAATTCATGGTGAAAAGTAGGTCAAAGGTCAATTTCAAGGTCACATTTAGATTGCCAGTATATGACTTTCTATTCAAGTTCAATAGTAACTACGGACCTATCTCAGCCAGTTTTGGAGATAAAAGGAAAGCAAAATTTGCAAAGTTCAATTCATGGTGAAAAGTAGGTCAAAGGTCAATTTTAAGGTCACATATAGATTGCCAGTATATGACTTCCTATTCAAGTTCAATAGTAACTATGGACCTATCTCTGCCAGTTTTGGAGATAAAAGGGAAGCAAAATTTGCAAAGTTCAGTTCATGGTGAAAAGTAGGTCAAAGGTCAATTTTAAAGTCACATATAGATTGCCAGTATATGACTTCCTATTCAAGTTCAATAGTAACTATGGACCTATCTCTGCCAGTTTTGGAGATAAAAGGGAAGCAAAATTTGCAAAGTTCAGTTCATGGTGAAAAGTAGGTCAAAGGTCAATTTTAAAGTCACATATAGATTGCCAGTATATGACTTCCTATTCAAGTTCAATAGTAACTACGGACCTATCTCTGCCAGTTTTGGAGATAAAAGGAAAGCAAAATTTGCAAAGTTCAATTCATGGTGAAAAGAAGGTCAAAGGTCAATTTCAAGGTCACATTTAGATTGCCAGTATATGACTTTCTATTCAAGTTCAATAGTAACTACGGACCTATCTCTGCCAGTTTTGGAGATAAAAGGGAAGCAAAATTTGCAAAGTTCAGTTCATGGTGAAAAGTAGGTCAAAGGTCAATTTTAAGATCACATTTAGATTGCCAGTATATGACTTCCTATTCAAGTTCAATAGTAACTATGGACCTATCTCTGCCAGTTTTGGAGATAAAAGGGAAGCAGAATTTGCAAAGTTCAGTTCATGGTGAAAAGTAGGTCAAAGGTCAATTTTAAGGTCACAGAAAGATAGCCAGTATATGACTTCCTATTCAACTTCAATAGTAACTATGGACCTATCTCTGCCAGTTTTGGAGACATAAGGGACTAAATGTTATAATTTTGGAGTTACCATAATGTGCCTTAAATTTCGTACAGAAAAAATTAATTAAAATAAAGAAAATGTCATTTTGGTCAAAATTCTTGAAATAGGAGGTGCTCTGAAGTTTCAGAAGTTCAAATTTGATGAAATAATGTCATTTTTGAACACAAGTTGTCTGCTTTTCCAAGCCTTATGTTTTATTTTTCCAGAGTTCAAAATTTATTATCCATTACCGTACTGCACATTTTGCTTTTACCACCAATATGTACTTTTTGATACAGCGTAACTCGAAAACCGTATGGAATACAAAAAAACCAAGACCACCTCCAGTGTTGGGCTTTACATGCTCTACAAAATGCAAAAAAGAATGGGTCTCTAGCATTAACGGTTCCCGAATTAGAGACAGTTTTCAGTTTCGGTATCTTATGGCCGCTACTCCCGTGAAAATGCACCGATTGACCCCAAATTCATGATGATGAAAGATGACCTGAAGGGTAACACTTTCCAATAATATTATTGGTTAAGTCTGTGTAGTGTCTGAATAACAGGGCAAAAAAAATTTTTTTCGTAAAAAATTTCATTTTTTTGAAAATTTTGGCCCATTTGACCTTGAAGTAAAGGTCAAAGGTCAAATCCAAGGGTATATTTGAAATCTACACATATGACTTTTGGAAAGCCGTCTATAGAAATTTTTCCCGTAACTCCTTCCGTAGGGTAGATAATTAGCATTTAATTTTGCCATTTTTAGACAAGGGTGCATTGTAATGAGTGCCACACCCAGACCCCAATACCAACAAAGCCCAAATTTTACGTGGAACGAGTTGAGATTATAGGTGACCTAAATCCATGAGATGGGTACGGGGGCCCTTACCGTCTAGGAGGAGAAGCGGTAACGGTATCCGTCCGGCGGAGCCGGCGGAAGGATCCGGACGGGACCGAAACCATGTGTACCGCCAGCGCTAACGCTGGTGGTACAATAAATTTGGAAATATGCATTGAATTGGGGTTTAATTACTGTATTGTTTTGTTTTCTTTAACCAAGAGGAATTGGATTTTTCAATCAATAAATTTCAATATAAAGACATGACCCCTTGATATCTGATGGGTTGTTAAGGACATAATTTAGAATTATTATAATTATTATAATAAAATCCGACCAAATGAGTGCTTATTCAAAGTTCATTAAAGAAAGGTAATTAAAAATATTCATTTTTTACTACTTCCATCAAAACTATTAATGAAATCAAATTCTAAAAGGATCCAACTGTCTAACGAAAGAAATTTCATTACAAATTTCTCCAGGACTAAAAAACAATAACAGAATTTTAAAGAACTCACTCCAGAAGGAATGTGGCCACAGCAGTGTCTGTCACCCAGTCAGGCAGCTGTAATTTGATGCGAAAACGCTCTCCAATATATTTCAATATGGTAGCCTTCTCAGATAAACCCTCGCTCTGTGCCTGGCGAAGCATGTTGGCAATACAACTGAAATAGAAAAAAGGCACACAAATCATATTTTTTCTCAACCCACACTTTAAGTTATTTTAATTAAAATCAGCTTAAATATAGTCTCAGTGTTTGGATTTGATAATTATCTTCTTACCCTTTATAGAAGGAGTCTTCTTCTTTTCCTTTGATAAGTTCACTGTATATATACTGATCTGTCACATCTACAAGTGCCTGAAAGTAATGTACCAAAAATTGGTGACTTGGATATATAAGTCATAATCCTTGACAGTGTAAACATTTTATATTGTAGGTATCAAAAATACACCTTATTGTATGATGTCATATAAGTACAATTTGGCTAACAGTGATGTTGCAACTGTTGAAGTTATCTTGGAGGACAATGACATCCAGGTATTAAGTTATATTATAATAATAATAAAACAATCATTATGATTGACTTTTATTTTCAGTTAACATGCTGCGCCTTGGTCCACATCACCTATTTGGGGTCTGCGCAACAATGTGTTCACCTCATCACAAGTCAATCATTGTATAATATTTGCTTTCAATAAGGAGCACACCTCATAAAACACAAGTCGCCCATCAGTTCAAAAACGTAGTTGCAGCACTTACCTTTAGTATAAGCATGATAGGTACAAAGAACTGCTCCTTGCGGAAACTGAAGGAAAGGTTGGCAGTGCCGTTGTTCAGGTAATGTAGCACTATATTCTGAAATATAAGAATGTGGTATTTTGGAAAGGAATAAAAAAAAGATATGTTCTCCCACTAAAACAAATAATCATAGAAAAAAAGAAGCAGCCTAGGGTATAATTTCATTTTTGTTCCGATTTTAAGGAGGTCATTTTTCCATAACAATATTAGATATTTACTAAACAAACATTTTACTTCTTACAATACATCATAACCATATGTTATTTTGCCATCTCTTTAGAACCCCCTAAGACAATTATTTCTTTCACTTACTGCCCCCGTCTGGTCCCCCTTGACACACCTCATGGTGACCCCAAATTCTGTATATTGATTTCCACGAGATTTCCAAGATGGGCGATTCATGCAATTGGGCTGAAACACAAAAAAAAGTAATCAGAACTCCAATAAAAACACTCTATGTCATGTTTTATGACAATTTCTTCAAAATCCTTACAAAATCCTTATGAAAATAATCTTACATCTAAATCAAATTCAAAAGTTTCCATTCCATGATTAGAGATGTTCTTATTTTTTTATAATAAATACTTATAATAACTTAATTCACAAAATTTATTAACAAAATGCATGTTCTATTTCATTTACAAAATTTAAATTCATCTTATTAATAATTATAAGCCTTCTATTAATAATTCTTAATATTTACTACATAATAGACAATACTAACTTACTGATATTTAAAAGTACAATATTTCAAATAGTCAAAAATCACAAAAGCTAATAGATACAAACAGACATAACTCAGTTTAAGATTATAATTATTACCAATGTCAAACATAAATCACCTGAGTCATTTATCAACAATTTCATTGTACTTACGAAATTTCTCCTTGGCATGATCAACATTCTGATCACTCTTTCAATACCATTGATGATGAAGTAGCCGCCCATTTCCTAAATAATAACAGTCATTATGATTCAGCTAATAATGATTAAAATAAGAGCTTTAAATAACATTAATAACACAAAATTAATTGAAATATAACAGTGATTGAAATATGAAGAAAATTGCATAAACTATAAAACAAATTAAATAACACAAAATTGATTGAAATATAACAGTGATTGAAATATGAAGAAAATTGCATAAACTATAAAACAAATTAAACTAGAGGATCAGAGAGGCGATACCGCCTCCGAATATTGTACCACCAGCTGGAGCAAGCGCATTCGTATAGACCCCCACATACACAAAATAAGGGACACAGTCACCAGTCTTGTGCTTGACAAGCTGTAAACATGCAATCAACAAGAATTTTCAATATATGCAAAAAATATATGAAACTAAAAATGGTACAATCAAATTTAAGTTCATCATAAGGTAGGTGAAAGGTCATTTTCAAGGTCACAGTAAATTGCCAGTATATGACTTCCTATTCAAGTTCAATAGTAACTATGGACCTATCTCTGCCAGTTTTGGAGATAAAAGAGAAAGAAATTAGCAGAGTTCAGTTCATGATAATAAGCAGATCAAAGGTCAATTTCAAGGTCACACTTAGATTGCCAGTATATGACTTCCTATTCTAGTTCAATAGTAACTATGGACCTATCTCTGCCAGTTTTAGAGAGAAAAGGGAAGCAAAATTTGCAAAATTCAGTTCATGGTGAAAAGTAGGTCAAAGGTCAATTTAAAGGTCACAGTAAGATTGCCAGTATTTGACTTCCTATTCAAGTTCAGTAGTAACTATGGACCTATCTCTGCCAGTTTTGGAGATAAAAGGGAAGCAAAATTTGCAAAGTTCAGTTCATGGTGAAAAATGGGTCAAATGTCAATTTCAAGGTCACAGTAAGAATGCCAGTATATGACTTTCTATTCAAGTTCAATAGTATCTATGGACCTATCTCTGCCAGTTTTGCAGATAAAAGGGACTAAATGTTATAATTTTGGAGTTACCATAATGTGCCATAAATTTCCTACAGAAAAGATTAATTAAAATAAAGAAAACATCATTTTGGTCAAAATTCTTAAAATGGGAGGTGCTCTGAAGTTCCAGAAGTTCAAATTTGATGAAATAATGTCATTTTTGACCACAAGTTGTCTGCTTTGCCAAGCCTTATGTATTATTTTTCCGGAGTTCAAAATTTATTATCCATTACCGTACTGCACATTTTGCTTTCACCACCAATATGTATTTTTTGATACAGTGTAACTTTAGAGATAAAAGGGAAGCAAAATTTGCAAAGTTCAGTTCATAGTGAAAAGTAGGTCAAAGGTCAATTTTAAGGTCACATTTAGATTGCCAGTATATGACTTCCTATTCAAGTTCAATAGTAACTATGGACCTATCTCTGCCAGTTTTGGAGATAAAAGGGAAGCAAATTTTGCAAAGTTCAGTTCATGGTGAAAAATAGGTCAAAGGTCAATTTTACGGTCACATTAAGACTGCCAGTATATGACTTCCCATTCAACTTCAATAGTAACTATGGACCTATCTCTGCCAGATTGGAGATATAAGGGAAGCAAAATTTGCAAAGTTCAGTTCATGGTGAAAAGTAGGTCAAAGGTCAATTTTAAGGTCACATTTAGATTGCCAGTATATGACTTCCTATTCAAGTTCAACAGTAACCATGGACCAATCTGTGCCAGTTTTGGAGATAAAAGGGAAGCAAAATTTGCAAAGTTCAGTTCATGGTGAAAAGTAGGTCAAAGGTCAATTTTAAGTTCACATTTAGATTGCCAGTATATGACTTCCTATTCAAGTTCAATAGAAACTATGGACCTATCTCTGCCAGTTTTGGAGATAAAAGGGAAGCAAAATTTGCAAAGTTCAGTTCATGGTGAAAAGTAGGTCAAAGGTCAAGTTTAAGGTCACATTTAGATTGCCAGTATATGACTTCCCATTCAACTTCAATAGTAACTATGGACATATCTCTGCCAGTTTTGGAGATAAAAGGGAAGCAAAATTTGCAAAGTTCAGTTCATGGTGAAAAGTAGGTCAAAGGTCAATTTCAAGGTCACATTTGGATTGCCAGTATGTGACTTCCTATTCAACTTCTATAGTAACTATGGACCTATCTCTGCCAGTTTGGGAGATATAAGGGACTAAATGTTATAATTTTGGAGTTACCATAATGTGCCATAAATTTCCTACAGAAAAGATTAATTGAAATAAAGAAAACATCATTTTGGTCAAAATTCTTAAAATAGGAGGTGCTCTGAATTTCCAGAAGTTCAAATTTGATGAAATAATGTCATTTTTGACCACAAGTTGTCTGCTTTGCCAAGCCTTATGTATTATTTTTCCAGAGTTCAAAATTTATTATCCATTACCGTACTGCACATTTTGCTTTCACCACCAATATGTACTTTTTGATACAGCGTAACTTGAAAACCGTATGGAATACAAAAAAACGGAGACCACCTCCAGTGTTGGGCTTTACATGCTCTACAAAATGCAAAAAAGAATGGGTCTCTAGCATTAACGGTTCCCGAATTAGAGACAGTTTTCAGTTTCGGTACTTTATGGCCGCTACTCCCGTGAAAATGCACCGATTGACCCCAAATTCACGGAGATGAAAGATGACCCGAAGGGTTACACTTTCCAATAATATTATTGGTTAAGTCTGTGTGGTATCTGAATAACAGGGCAAAAAATTTTTTTTTCGTAAAAAATTTCATTTTTTTGAAAATTTTGGCCCGTTTGACCTTGAAATAAGGTTAAAGGTCAAATCCAAGGGCATATTTGAAATCTACACATATGACTTTTGGAAAGCTGTCTGTAGAAATTTTTCCCATAACTCCTTCCGTAGGGTAGATAATTAGCATTTAATTTTGCCATTTTTGGACAAGGGTGCATTGCAATGAGTGCCACACCTAGACCCCAATACCGACAAAGCCCAAATTTTACGTGGAACGAGTTGAGATTATAGGTGACCTAAATCCAAGAGATGGGTATGGAGGCCCTTACCATCTAGGAGGAGAAGCGGTAACGGTGACATGGCGGTGGAGCCGGCGGAGCCGCAGGAGCCGGCGGAGCCAGCGGAGCCGGCGGAACATACGGGTCGGGACTAAAACCATGGGTACCGCCAGCGCCTACGCTGGTGGTACAATAACAGACTTTTTGGCAAAACATTGTCATGTTTTAAAGGTTGCATTTAATTTAGCATGAGTACATTAAGAAGGAATTATTTAATATTCATTTATTTATTTGGACATATAAACTTCTTTTTGCTTTATTAAGACTGATTTCAATTTTTAAATTTGATTTAGTGTAAATTCTAGCAATTATGTAAATCAATTAGGGTCCTTCCACTACAAAGTGCACAATTCAGTCACATCAGTCAAGCATAAAATATGTGAATAACTTGCACAATTTTGACTAGCACCATTTTTCTCTATACTATTACAGTACACTCTAATATTATAGCTACTGGTAAAAATTAACAGTACTGTCATAAGATGTGTTATAAAACAGTTGTGCAAATATTAAAAAAAAATGAGTGTCACTGTAATGACCCAAATGTTCCTTTTTGTGAAATAACCCAGTAAATTAATTAATTTATTTTCTAACCTCAGCTTCCTCTCCTCGTCGTACAAGATCTGATGGGGACAGCTTGGAAAGGTTGCACGCCTCCGACTATGAAAAGTAAAGAGAATGTTCCCATCAGATTGCACTCTTAAAAATACACCTCATATCAGATTTGTCATTTAAAAAAGTGTTTTTGTCATGATATAAAAGCATCACACAGTAAGTTTTTAAAAAATAAAATTAGTAAATAATATTTCTGAATCAGTAAATAACATAGTCTGAGATAAAATATTCATGTATTTTTCTTAATTTTATACATAAATATATGCCTTACTGTATCCAAAATATCAATCTTATTATGATTCATGCCACTTTCTAATCTTCAAATACATGAAACATCTTATATTTAGATACCAATTTTACTTTAGACTCACACTTTTTTTATTGGACACAACAAAAGAAATTATAGTAAGTTACCAATTTAATCTTATTTAGATTGTATTTAATAATTTTTCTTCTAATTTCCCCCTGTACAACATACTTTGACCATGATAGGAATTTCTCCCAGGATTCTCTCATCCGTTCCTGAAGGTCGCCCATCCACAAACCAGCGCACAGTGGCCTGGAGGCGCCCCCTATACGTGATCCCTCGCTCACGGCACTGAACAGTAAATCATAAGTTAAATCAAAGTTCAACATAAGACATCCTCTACCAAGATAAACATTTTCCTCATTTTATATCTTTCCATATATAAAAATAACAGAATAATGAGAAACAATGACGGATTAATAACATACATTTGTTGCTTCATTTTTATTCCCTGTTTCACACAATTAACCCCCCCCACCCCCCCAAACAAATAATAAAATTAAAAAAAATTGCCATTTTTGTTTTCAATATTTGTGCACTTTGTAACTTAGATGTTTATAATCAATGATTTTCATGGAGCAACATTCAATTAATTGGTCAAACATTTATATATAATATTATAATATTTTTTAATAAATTAACTGTTTATCATTTGTTACCTTTAGATATTTTTTGATTTCATTATTCAGTAAATCACAACTTATTTATTACATAATATCTACACAACAAACTTTGTTTCCTTTTCTAACATCTAAACATTTCATTTTCAAAAAATTTCCTTTTAAAATAAATAAATATCATAAACAAAAATCATATTATAATCTTCTATCATGGCAGGGCATACCTCTGACGGAAAGACATCGAGGGTCCGTGCATACAGGTTCCCTTGATCTATCTTAGGGGAGGACACATGGGCTTCCTAAAACATAAAAATACCCTTCCAACCATTTAAAGTTCCCTGGATGTGCCAAATATTAGGTAATATTAAATAATGATATAATTATATATTAAAATATATTAAAATCCCTTTATTTTCAAAATTTCAATATTCCCGATCTTTTAAAGTGCTAGCAAACATTTAGAAATGCCTTGTAGTGTCACACATTTAACTGTTTTGTGGATTTGACATTAAACAATATAATAAATTGATATAAATTAATATAAAACAGCAATCTCCACACCTTAATTACTGGCAGGTTGCAAATAATATGTCTTTGTTTGAGCAATATGGAAGGAATAATACATACCACAATATTCAGAGATATTTTCTGACCATTTGGTAATGCAAACTCTATGGGAGGAATATCCTGAAAAATGTAATTACAATCATATCAATATTCAACTTCACAGAACTGCAAACTATTTGCCAGGCAGAAAAATAAAGAGTTCAGCCAGTAAACAAACAAAAAGACAAAATCTGAATTTCTTACATCAGTGATGTGACTGTATTAAGGTGTACAACAGGTGTCAACATTTCTCACAATATTATTCACTGCCTTTTTCAATATATTTACCTGTCTGTGACAGGACTTGACACTAACTTTTTTCGATACTGGCCCGATATATCTGTACACATTGCAAGGATGATTTGACACATGACATTTTACTTGGTGCTTTTTGGGCCAGTGACCCCATCAATTCAATGGCCCTAGGTTGGTTTTCAGTGGCCCAGGGCCAGTGGGCCACCCTTAATGTCAAGCCCTGTGTGATAACACTCAACTTGACCAAATAGTTTATTTTTTACCATAGCTGTTGTATTTGCATGATTAAAAGTTAATCATAGTGAACAATGTGTGGTTGTGTGTGCGTGCCTAGCTGTCACTTGCCTGTACTGCCTTCACCAGTCCCTCTCTCAACATGTAGTTGAAGGAGTCAATGTGGGGTCTTGTGATCTCTTGTAAAGGCTGCAACAAAAAAAAAATAATAATAATATGACCACTTGCAGTTGCATTCTTTCCATGTGAATTTTTATTTTCAATTCAACTAAAACAAATTTGCCAAACAAATTAAAGACAGGTGGAAAACATGACCCAAAAAGCAATACACCAACTTCCTCCTATCCACTTTTTCTTCCTCCTTCTTTACTGCATATTTCGTATTATCAATACACTCCAACTACAAGTTCAATTACAAATTTTCACCAATTTTAAATAAAAAAATATTTCGAAAAAAAAATCCAAATTGCAGAAGACAATTACTTCAAGAGGATGGCAACAGAGCATCTTATTGGGGGAATATTCCACATTATAATTATTGTTCCACACAACCACTTCAAATAAATGTGTTCAGAGGATTCTTATCTCGTTAAAGTAAGCGTATTTGTAAGAGACAGAAAATCACCGGATGTACATAAACAAACATCAACACGACAACAAACCATGTTCAGCTTTTAGCTAGAGCTCAAAAGTGCACATAAGATAAGGAACAGCTTTGATAAAATATCATACCAAGTGTTGCACCTTCCCAGGACGCCCATAATTTGGATCTGTGAGGTGCTGGAACGTCTGTGGCTCCTGAAACATCCTTATCTCTGACTTCAGCTCTTCCCACCAACATGTGCGCGCACCTCTAGTTTTAAGATCACTTCCGCTATTGTTTTCACTGGTACGCGCACTTTTACAATTATGCATGATAATGTGCATTAAAAATCGTTTAAGATATCAAACTACTGAATGGAAGGAGAAAATTATATATATTCCTTGTAGATGTTTTAAAGTACATATTTACAACTATACATTTAACCGTGTTTTAGTTGAACCCAATTCGTCAACTTCCGGAATGGCAAAGAACCATATGGTTCCGTTTACAGTTTAGAACCGAAATCGTAGTTTCAGGAATGGGTCTGTAGCTAAGCGAAGATGCCAGAAGAGAAGATAATTCCAATGGACAGCGAGCCTCACGAGTTAAAACTCGGGAAGAGCTTCGATCACCATTCTAGGTCGGCATTTCACTCCATCCGGTGTAAGTAACATGAGGTTTTTCTGAGTTTGTACTGTACAGGACATCATGTCGTGTTTCGCTTTCTAGGGGTCAGCATATCACCAACTCCCAGACTGAGAAATCCATCTATCGGTTTGCCCGATCAAATTATTCTGACGATATAGTAAACGATTTAGTAAAAATGATATATATTGACTACAGTCTACATAAATAAACCACAAGTGATTCGTATACAGTAGTAAGAGATATTGAAGTCAGTTAATTACCATTGTAAGTTAAACTGAGACCGATTTATTATGTAATTGAAGTTAATCAATCAACAACTGAAAGCAACCTTTTAAAAGTTCATTAGATCTATATAATATTTATTTAGGTCAGTGAGAGAAGAGTTTCATTAGCTCTGTATGTATCAATTTAAATTATTGTTTTTCTTTTTATCAAGAGCTTATAAAATATGTAGGTTTTCCCTAGTCACTTACTCCCTGATGATGGTGACTGACAGTCACAGAAATATTGGAGGTAAAACCTACATATTTTATAAGCTCTTGATAAAAAGAAAAACAATAATTTAAATTTATTTAGGTCCATTTAACTTTTACAAGCAGAATAATATAGTAGCAAGATAAATATTTCTGAATATAAAAATAAATTGCATACTTGGAACAAATTATAAGGCGATGAATATTGAATTCATGTTTCAGAGGACTTCATGTTAAAACTTTCATCAATGACAATACAACCTTCATGTTGTCCTTTCAGACGATTTCAAGCCTGCCTCAGTGGACACCTCCAAGGTGGCCTCAGTTGATGTCCAGCCAAACAAACAGGTCATTGTGACGGTGCCACATGTGGAGGTTTGTCATGGATTAAGTTTTAACTCAAGATATTTTTTAAAATCTGAAAAATCTTTTCAGACTTGTATGTGTCATGGTGCCTGGTTAAAGGAAAGTTTTATAAGTAGGAATTTTAGAAGAAATTTTAAGGTCTTTACTTGTATACCAAATTTTATGCATTTTATTTGGCATTTAATTATGCAGAATGCCCCTCAAACTGACAATTTTTTCAGTTTTCAGTATTTTTATAAACTCAGTTATTGTGGTAATTGTAATTAATATCTCTGTTATTCAAATAAATTAGTAAGGCAACATAATTGATATTTATCCCATTATCCCTAAAACAACTTCCGGACATCCATTGTTTTCCCAGGGAGCAGGCACCACCCAGACAGTGTATAAAGGCAATAAGAGGCCCTGTCAGAAGGAATGTGTCTTAATCATAGACCACAGGACAGGGGAGATCACTCTGGAAAAACTGTCCAGTACAGTGCAACTGAAGAAGACAAGGTGATTATTCAGGGGGGTGTTGGCAGGATTATACAAAAGGGTTTGATGTTGACTGCCATCTCAACAAGATGTCTTCTACATCGTCAAATATGTCAGATAATCTTAGAAGATGATCAAGTTTTCAATAAGTTTTTTTTATGTATAATTATTATGTACCCAAGTATTCAAAGGGAATTTTTGGTTGAAAACCCTCAATCATTTTTAGTCCACCCTTGTACTAGGATCAACAGGAAAAAAAGGTTAGTTTTTGTGACAAACTGTTTGTGAAGGGCAAGGCATTTAAGTCATCGTCTTCTGTCAAGTTACAAATGTTCCATTACCATAATACATCAAGTAATTGTGAGATTAACCTTTAACCTTTGACCTGTATAGGACAGAGGGCAGCAGCAGAGCCCAGACAGGAGGGCGTCCCGTCACCCCCAATGAACAGCTCAAGCTCAAGACCTCTCCATCCAAGAAGAAACACAGTAGCCATAGCAGTAGTAGCCATAGTTTGGGAAACTCCCAGGAAAATGTAGGAAAAGGTAGGATGGCTGACATAGGTACAGATCTGTCTTTTTCACACGTTACAAACAATAGTGTGATACCTGAAATAAATAATTGTTCATGAAAATGGCCCACCTTCTATTTTACCGACTTCTGGTATGGGCCCAGTTTAACATTGCAGACCAGAGGAATCCCAGGAAGCTGCTTATAAACTGAAACAAGTGACCAGTAGAGATGGGTCATGCTGAGTAGGTCTGGCCTATCTACAGTGAAAACACATATTATATAATATGGAGGTCATCTTGATTTCCAGAGTCTCACAGTGTGGCCAGTCCAGGCGTCATGAGTGACATGGACAGCAGCAGTAGCAGCAGCTCTGATGACTCAGACACTGAGAGCAAACCTACAAAAACAACGTCTTATCAAGGTATGTTATTTTCACAGGCATGTTACTTTTACAGGCATATTTTTTTTTCCATTTAAACAAAAGTCCAGGTTTTCTTGGTAGTTTTCCAGTCCCCAGACCCAAATTCATATGTTTATTGATCCATTTCTGTCTTTTTTTCTTGCATTGCTAAATCATGACTGCTTTTAGATGTGTTTAAAACAGAATGTTAAAGGCACACATTATGAGTAACCAATGCACATATTTACTGAAGTTCCAAACATCACAAGACAAGATAACTTTGAAAGCTACTTTAATTTAATACCAGTAGTTTTAAAGTTTGTTGATAACAAGGTTTTGCATGATGTATGATGACTCCAAAATAACTATATTCAATTAATTTATTTTCTTTCTATAAATATTAGTGGCATTTTACATGGCTATGTGTGCTTTCTTTTTTTAGCCAATGGTGGCAGCCATCACATTCCCCCCTCCCACTCACAGCCTCATTCCCAGCAGTACCAGTCTCAGTCTGGCTCCAAGGGTTATGTACACAGTACACTCAGTGAGGATCTACAGCTCAGTGATTCTGAAAGTGACAGTGATTGATGGCCTTTGCCACAGAGGTCACATGAATGGATGACCTTTGACACAGAGGTCACATGAATGACCTTTGACTCAGAGGTCACATGAATGGATGACCTTTGGCACAGAGGTTGCGTGAATGGATGACCTTTTTATATGGAGATTACAGGAATTGGTGAAGCTTTTTCAAAGAGGTTACACAAAAACTTGATGTGAAGTTCAGAGCTTAATATGGTGCTATATTTTGTGTGTGGCCTGGTGAGCTTCAATATGTCTCAGGAAAGGCCATTAGATAAAATTTTGATATCTTTTAAAGATAAAGCTTTGGAAAATCTTATCATAATGCTAGAGCAATCCAGGTGTGCAGTAACAATAATGTTGCCAAGAGTTTAATACCAAGAAAAATTCACCGAAGTGGTCAAACCTGCTCAAAGTCAAATCTCCTGGATGACAAACTTGCCAAAACGTTTTTGGGATGGATTTCTTTTTAATCATGATGTTTTTAATTCACCTTTTACAAAGGTGGGATTATTATGACACAATTAATTGAAAGATAAACCTTTGACCTTCAAAATGTAGGACAGAGAGCAGCAGTGGGGCTCAGACAAAAAGTTTGATACCTATCAGCATCTCACTCCTTATCCGTATGAAATATGTGTTGGTTTAGTTGCACATGGTGTTTTGGAGCTGCATAATGTGTTATATAACATGGAGTTGGTTCACAAACTTGTTATACATGATATAACATAACTGACTATGGTTATTTCAGAAAATATGATTAATTTTGTATTTGCTCCTAATTTTATACCAGACTAACTCATGTAAGTGGTAGTCATATCAAACTGGTAAATTGAAATGGCCTTCGAACAACGATGTGGGTGTTTTATGCTGCTTTGTTGTTATTATTATAATGATAATAATTCCAGGAAATAGTTACTTGCTTTGTATGTGAGCAAACAGCTGTGAAAGATATTGTTAATTGCCTTGGAAACCCCAATTGGCCAATTACTGTTTGCCTCAATGCATAATATCATCAGAAAAGTCACGTAGATGAGACTTGTTCAGTATGTCAGTCCACTTTCTTTGTTGTCGATGATTCAAAATGCCATGGAACTTGTTGGGGGAATTGGTAACACAGACTTGAGTGGGTCCGTATGAGTGGTCAATGATGGAGGTTTGTTCATACATATAATGAAGAAATGTAATGTTCAGAACGTTTTACTGAGTCAATATAACCAATTGCTGTCAAGGAATATCCAGAAATATATGATTGGATTGCCGTTGAAATGATATGGACAGAAACTATGTTTATATAATATATTATATATATTATATATCTCCCGGAAAGGCAGATTCTTGGTCAGGAAATAGATCGGTTTAAAGAGAACATTGCCAACAAGATGTGCTGGCCTTTAACGTACAGATTGTATTTCTTTTGTCAGATTGAGAAAAATTCCCGTACAACAAGGCCTTTAGTCATGTATCAATGAAAATGTATTATTTATTTTATGTTTTATGCAATAAAACGTAAAAATTTACGTCTTGACTTAACCAATGGATTTTGCCAACTATTACCAAGCACTTGACACAATCACAGGGTTTTCTCTCCTGAAAACCCTGTCAATATTTTTTCCTAAAAAATAACACTTCTGGAAAACAAACTCAAATTTCTGGGTATTTTTATTTCGTATGATGATATTATATTCTACATACAGCGAGTAACGAAAGAATTTAAACAAAATTTAACAGTTACAAAGAGCTATGGTCAATATCAAGTTTAACAATTCCTTACATAAGATTTCTTCAGCACAGTCCTGGTTAATTTTTTTCTTAAAGAGATACATTTATAGCTTACTTTCTGTCATTTCTTAAGGCGTAACAAACTTGGTATCTTGTGATGAAAGTAAAAAAAAAAACTGACAGACAGGAGAACATCACTAACAAGACGCAAAGAAGGGGGATAACCAGCACCCCATTAAATGAACACATAGCTTAAACAGCAGTCAGATACATTTCTCACAACTTGATCAAATTCATTAAACATTTATTTAAAATATTACTTACCACATTATGCACTCATACACCACAATGATCAAACCCAAAATCATCGTCAGATAATAATATAGTTATGTGCGATATATATCTATTCTTATAAGTTCAAACCCTCCATTTTGGTAAGTGGGTATAGTTTATACAACTTATTGAGATTTTCAATAAAATTATGCCCTGTTCACAACTTTTGCAAAACTGCCCTTTAAGAATCAACAAAACTTAAGTTGGGCACTATATTTTTAACCCTGGTTAAATTTTGGGTAAACATGCAGCTGGTGTGCATAAAACAACTATAAATCAGTTTACCTATGGGACAATTTTGCGCAAGAAGCAGCTGTTGATGTTCTAATCAGAAGAAAAGAAACTGAACCTATAAAACTAGGTCCCATTATTTCAAACACTGCCTTGGCCCATGTGACATCACTGGACGACCAAATTTCTTTAACCAGTCACTTCAGCACCTGAGGCTCAGAAACTGTTGATCAAATCACCAAATTAATGTTTACATCTCATTTTTAAGTGACCTCAGAGGACCTTGTCTCTACTGTGTTACAACTGGGCCATCTGCTGAATTGGCTTAAATATTGTGCATTGTGATCTTGGAATGACCAAATAAAAATCCTAAACATGCTAATTTCATATTTACATTAAAAACTTACATGCTAATTACTACACTACATTTTAGCACCCATGCCCGACTTTACCAAGCTTTACATGAAATTTACTGTTATTTCTACAGCCATTTCAATGAAAACTGGCTAGGTCTACATTCACTTATTGATGACTGAAAAGCAGTGGAAAGAACACAGCCTCACTTTCAAAGGATAATTCCTTAAATAAACTTCAAAAGAAAGTCAATAGCCAATACTCTAAAACCCAAGGTTTCAAAACCAACAGTCTACCCTGGTCAACTTAGAACAACTTACGTCAAGATTAGTACCAAATGATGAAAAGCAGACAAATATGCCGAAATATGTTTACCAGTTTTGTAAAACGAATTAACTCACCTTTCCACAGATATTCAGCATGTGTGGCTAACTCATTTCTGCTGGTCATAAGTTCATGTCTATTTCTGGTGACTTGCATGCCCAGTTAACTTCTGCATTCACCTTTTAACAGATAATGTCATCGTTACCTAAAAAACAGGCACGAACCAATGACCAGCACATTTGGGTGAACCACACGTGTGTATCTATCTGTAAAATAGTAAAGAATTATTTTTTATCAAAAACTAATGACTTAATATACTGTCAAGGCATTTGTCAATATTGATCTGATGTCAGAGTAGAGTGAAGATGTTAGATTGAAACTGACATATTTCTTGTATCTAATGTTATTTTGTGATAAAGAATCTATAAAAGCAGACATGCATTTACATAGTACAATAAATAATACATGATTAAAATTTGTAATATATTTCATAAAACCTGAAACACTCAGACAGTAGCACCTTGACCATGGGGAAAATGACTATTAACAGAACTTTTTACATTTTTTTAACCTGAATTTTAAAGAAACAACAGAATCTCAGACCAAATGTAAAGCATGGTCCCTACAATCTAATTATTCTGAATTCACCATAAAAATCCCTACAGACATGTAAACCTTTAACCATACAATCTACTATTATGAAATCATACTGATTATACCTACTCTAAAGTCTGCTAAGAAGAAATCCTTGTAGAGCAGACAAATATGTCATGACAACACATCCTGACTACTGATTTGGTTTCTAAGCATATAAAATAATCAAAAACTGAAAATGTTCACAGGCAAGACAGTTGACTAATTGGTAAATACTTTAATATGTGAGGTGTTCACATTCCTTTTAAAACACTTCTTGGACAATCCAACAATACCAAGTTAATATGGATCTCCCATCTCACCATAAAAAAAATGTATATTATGACTAATTATGTCTTGAATGGGATGGCTTGCCACTGTGCAGTGCATTCATTATTCAGGTCGTCAAGTCACTATAATTACTGGGTACTGCTGTCATCTTGAACTTAATAAAGTAATTGGTAAAATGACAGTGTAAGGAATATTCTTTGAAAATCCAATTCAAATACGGTGCATCAAGCTCTATCTTGAAGCTAACAACAAAATATATATGAACTCATTTTTCATGTCTGACTCTCCCATTCAAGATCTTATGCAGTGATTTCCCCTATGGTGTGACAACAAGTTGTACGTGTAAGAAGTCACACTTTCAATTCTCCCTCTTCCCTATCAAATTGTACATCAAAAATACCCCCCAAAAAAATTCCCATTTACTTTTCAACAATGCCAATACTTAACTGTGTCTCCCTGACAAGTCTTACAAGTTACCATGGCGATTGAGCCGATACACAAGTTACCATGGCAATCTAGCCGTTTAACAAGTTACCATGGAGATTCAGCTCACTTCCACTGTGCTGCATTATTATGTGGCTAAGCAATACGATATCTAAAATTACCACAGTGGCTGTATCATTCTGTGGGTTTGCATACTCCATGTTGGCACTGTGTTAAAGTGGACAACTGTCCAGAATTTCCCCCGAATGAAGACCGCGCTAATCTGTGACTTTCCACAACTTCGCTGCTTTTCAAGGAGTCCACTGTTGCTCAGAAGTTGCACAATTTATCTTCTCCTAATTCAATTGTGATAAAGTATATCACAAATTTCATGCAAGAACACATCAACATTATAAAATAACATTATAACATTATAAAATTTTTTTTCTGAATAATGAGTTTTGAGTAAACTGTCAGTTTAATGATGGAACATCATTGCCTGACCATTCAATGCTGATTGTCGGCCATTTTGTCTGGAGGCATGTGGTCACGTCTGTGTATTCAGTCACCAGGGGGATGCCATGTTCCAGTATGGTGGCCGTGCCTTTTTTATACTGAACCTGAAAATAAGGTGAGAGTAATATACATGGAGTGTGTAGTGATGGGAATGTTCTTAGTTACAAATTCACATCAAAGATGATGCAAACTGAAATACTAACTGAAACAAAAATGAGTCTTGGAAACACAAATTTTTGTGAAAAAAATATTTATCTTTAAAAATTATTTTCTGTGTGTATGCTTAAGTGGATTTGTGTTTATTTGAGTGTGAGTGCTTGTGTTGGTGCACTTGTGTGTGAATATATGTAAATAAGTGTATGCAGGTGATGTACTGAAGTATCATATTTTACCCTTACCGGCTAGTTTTCACACAGTATCTGACAGTGACACTTACCTTGTGAGTGGAATTAGACCTCTTCAGCCCATTATAATGAAATACAGTAAACGTCTTTGGTCCTTGTTGCTGGTTGTTTCCTGGATAGAACTCTTCCATAAAAGCACTGAGGACAATAATACCCAGTCCCTCAGAGTCCAGCTTGCCCTTCATAATGTCCACACTGGAAATAATAATAATAATAATAATAATAATAATAATAATAATAATAATAATAATGTCTACACTAGAAATGATAAGATCATCACAAGTCTTCAATAATGAGACCAAAGAGTACTTTAAAATAAAACCCCTCCTACCCCAAACTATCTGGTTTTGAACATTTTGTACAATATCTGTCAACTGTCTACTCTTTTTTAAACAAAATCAGTTAAAGCTTTTAATGAAAAAAAATCCATAAAAAAGAGGGAAAAAATATCCTAAAACTGGCCTTAAAATTTACAGCGTTATGTGAAGAAAATATTTTGTCCCCCCCCCCCCCCCCTCCCCCCCCCCAATATCCTGGCTGTACCAGCGCTATATCTAGAAACTTTTTACAATGATCATGGAGGTTGCTTACTATCCTGGATCCGATACAAGACTCAGTGAGTGAAGTACATCTCCTAGGAGACATGACGAGATGAATCCATTTCCTGGAAATACACAAATATTGACCATTTATATCCACAGTAGTCTTAGATAAGAGATATAAAGTTACTAAAAGTGGGTCAAATCAATGTCACAAGAGAGTCCAAAATCCATTTGTGGAATATTCAATGCAGACAAGACCAAGGCTTGTTTAGCCTTTCAAAGTTGCATAAACGGAAATGGACCTATTCGGCCCCTTCACTGAACAAAACCCTACCCGATCATTTTACATTTTACAATTGGAAACTTTCCACAGTATTTGTTTTCTAATTAGCTCTTCCTCTGAGACACACATTATATTTACAAACCTTCTGGATCAAAACTTTTAAATATCCTCCTGGCAGTGTCTTCTGGTGACTCTGGAGCCACTAGGCTGAGGTCCTGAGTGAACAGTACTGTCAAGTGGGTCTCACTCCCCAGTACCCAAACTGGGAGGGAGGGGCTTTTTAGATTAAAACCCACCTGATAATAATAATAATAATGATTAAACACTTTTAGAAAAAAAACTTGGACATGATTTTGGATTGTAAGAAAAAAGTAGGAAGAAATGGCTTGGTAGTCTTAGCACTGGGGATCTGGGGCTGTTTAAATCGGAAAACCTACATGAAAAATTGCAGGTTTGCACTTAAAATTTATTTATGTAAAAATCATGTCTGTGCTGTAAAACTGCTGTAAAACTGCTACGGAGTTAAGTGAAAACAAAGTTGACATAGTTAACTTCTCATGGAACATAAGTCCTTAGAACTAAAGCATCATCAAATATACTAATTAACATCTCATGGAAATGTATCAGACACAGAAGACACAAAAAATGAATAAAAGGCACAATATCATATAGTAGACAGACAGACAGAAAGGCAGACCTTACCTCACAATACCTCAGGTGCTCTAACTGTGTAAGAAACCCAATCTGGGATTGGCGAGAGACACCATGGAGTTCTGGAAGATATAAAGAATTTTGTTGTCGGTTAACTCTAATTGCAGTATCTTGAAGCCAAATGTTAGATAAATTATTTCACTCTTTTAGTAAAATCATACAGTAAATTCCATGCAAGAATGAACCCAGATGATTTACGCATTCCCAGAAAACTTACTCATTCCAGCGACGTCCTTTTCATTATCAAAGACATGTGACACGGCCTTTCCTGTGAGCAGGAGGTTGATCAGGCTCTGACTGAAATTGAACAATGAGGAATCCATTAAAAATGGCTTAAATCTCATTCAAATTTGACAGGATCGAAAATAACATACTTCCTGTGCCCTCTCATTCTGTATTGTACCTTATTATAATCTATGGTGAAAATGGCCTGAGACCTTTGACCTACTGTGAACTTTGACCTATTTAACTATGGCCTTTGACCTATCTCACCTTCCATGTCCATGAGTAGAGTCTATGAGAGGTTCACTAGGATCCTCCATCTCATTCTTTATTTGGTCAACACCCTGAAAATATTTTGAAACATAGACTGATATAACTTACAGACAAAAAATTCAATTTTGATCCTGTTGGTCAGATACAATAAAGACATGATTTCAACATTTCTTACACTTTTTGGCATGATAATTATTTTTAATGTAAAAAAAATGCCAGGTGTCCCTTTTGTCTTGGCACAATTCGCTAAAAACAAAATTAAGAATTAATGACAAAATATGAGAAAAAAATATGTATAAAGAGGATTAATAACCAAAAAATTTGTATTTATTAAATGCACATAAACATGCAAACATGTACACACACACACAGAACTGCAGTATAAACTAACCTTTGTGAGTAAAAGTGAGTAGAGATAATATAGCACCCCAAAATCTCCCTGAAACTTCTCCAGATTAGACTGGACCAGGTTGACAAGTTGTTCTCTTGAATCACATTGTTGGCACCTTGGAAAAGAGGGGATTTATTTTTACCAATTAGACAGGCTTTAAAATTATTCACTGATTTATGAATGGTCATAAGACTACACCAAACTTAAATTATTGGCACCAAGCTTTTGGTGTTATCAATGCCAATTTTTAAATATTTTTCATTATAATTTTAAACAGGTCTATCAAAATTCTGCACACAGAGAAACAATACCTGAGATTTAAATGAAATTGGTCATGGCACAGCTTCCTCCTCTTTGGACTCCTCTGCACGTCCTCCTCTCCCCCAGATTCCTGTGGACCATCCTGCTCCTGCATTTCAGTGAAGCTGTGGTCGGAGTACACCACTGTGTAGGAGGTGGCTGTGGTCTGCAGCAATATGGCACTGAGGGACTGACAGAGGAGATCCTTGGCAGTCTCATCTACAGGGAGAGTAATCAGATATGTCCGAGAGCTTATCATAACATGTCATATAATATCATATTATTATATCGTATCAAAGTATGGTAAATTAATATATTATATTATATTATATTATATTATATTATATTATATTATATTATATTATATTAATATATTATATTATAAGCTAACAGTATACTTGTGTTTTGCTGGATGTGGGTTGGCACTGCACATTTTTAGTTATAAATAAGACTTAGAGACTGGACTCTCTCTTCAAGTAACAAAATTCAATAAAATCTGGGAATGCGTCAATCATCTGGGTTCATTCTTGCATGGAATTTACTTAAGACAGATACCCAAATGATTTTACTAAAAGAGAACCAGAACGTAGGAAACTAAGTGAAATTAGTTTACTTGCATTTTCTCTATGTCAAAATTAGAAGATGCTATGATATATTTACTAAGTATACTTCACTGAGGCTAAAGTAACACAAACCTGAATGCTCCCTCCATTTCTCTACTGCCTCGTTTTCTTCAGTGAACAAAGCAAACCTCAGTAAAAATGCCTGCACTGGCACAATAACAGCACAGGGGCCACCCTCATATTGTAACAATGCAGTGGGTTCATCTGCACTGAGAACAAAACCTAAAAACAAAATACCAAGCTGTATTTGAAGAAACAGCAAAACCTAAATAAAGAATAAATAAACTGATAATTGTTTTTGGTGAAATTAATCATGCGTGTTGCTATGAAATTAAATAAATATTGTGCAGAAAAACTAAACAATAGGAGCGAATTCGAATTAGATGAGTTCAACAGTCGATTTCAAAATAGGTGCTCATCAACATGTTATTTATCAGAACACCCCCCCCCCCCCCCCCCATTCTCCAAATTCAACAATCATAAATACCGTCACAGCAATCAAGTATCGCAAAGATTAAGTATAGGCAATATAATTCTAAGACTGTTACGGCATAAGGAGCCTTGATGTTGAATAAATGGTGTGATCGGTTTTCCAAAAGTGAAACTTCCTCACCAATGCCGTATCACGTGCAGGGTCAAAATAAAGAGAAAGGAAAGTGGGAATTTACCTTGTGTCCACCGCAAGAAAACTTCATCGGTCAAAGATCTCCCCCACAAAAGTCGCTTCAGATCTTCCAAGAGTCCAGGGGAAATACTTGAATCAACCCCTTCGGACGTTGAAGCCATTCTTCAAAATTAAACCGGAAAAACGTCGATGTTTAATACTGATCTTAAAATCCCGCGGCCATTTTGAAGCTTTTAATCTCGCGTTAATCTAGAACGAGATCCCGACGTGATTTGAGATTTTCCTCATTTAGTTAACTGGTTGCATGGTTCGTATATTTCGTGCCAATGTCCTTTACCATTACCCACGTATCTGATTAAACCATAAGTCAGAAAAACATTTCTTCCTCCTAGAATACTGTTTTCGACCTTTGGTCATGTGACATTTGAACGAGACTAACCTTGACCCAGTTTACATGGAGAACACATGGAAATAAATAAAACTCAAAGAAGTCTGTAGCGCGGATATACAGAGAGAAAAATGAGCAAAAAGACGTCATTATCACGAGGAAATAATGCTGTATGTATGCATTCTATCGTTGGGAAAACACACAAGGGATCTAAATGTGATATTTATGCTGTAAATAAATATAATCACCTTTCAGTGTTTTGGCACCACAGAAAAATGACTTTAGAGTAGCATACAGTGTACTTGTTATAACCCAAAAAATGTTAAGTGGCCAAAAATGGTTCAGAATGTTTTAACGAATTTAATAAAAATCGGCACATTACACAACTGTTTAAACTACTACAGTAAGTAGGAAAACAAGGAAAATAATTGATATAAATCCATTAAAGAGGAAGCAGACATCAAATCGCCTTCAAACTTGATACACATCCATTTCATTTCCCAGGATATAGCCTCCCATTCTCCTTTTGTAAATCTGACACATACATGAAAATCCCCGAATCAGGCCTAATAGCTAGGCCTCTGTCGAATGCTAATGCCTCAAAAATACTGAAATGCTATTCTAAAACTCTGCAAAAGTCAGACATGACATACATGTACCTGCCCAATGGCATATTTATATATGAAATGCTAGTGTTTGTCTATGCGAAAAATTTGATTTGAAGACGTAACAATAATCTCCTAGGTACAGGGAACAAATGACAGTAGCATAGTCAGCAAGTGCTCCATGGCAGGCAGAGGTTACTTCCAGGATCCATACCTGCAGCATTTTGTGGCCAAAACCAGAAGGAGGGCACCTCTTATAAACAGGTATGTCATATCTTAAAAGCAGGGCAATGTGGTGTGTGTTGTGTGTGTGTGTGTGTGTGTGTGTGTGTGTGTGTGGGGGGGGGGGGGGGGGGAGGGTTTGTCATCCTGAAGGCAGGGCTGCAGGAAGAGGGTCAGTCACTAAGTGATTAGAAAAAATGGACGGAGGGTTGATAGGAAACTACATGAAGTACTGGTATAAGCCTTTTCCTATTTCTCAGTATGTCAGAAGTCAGTTACTTTTGTCTCAGTCAGATGCAGAAGAGCAGGTGGTGGAAGTAGCCTGTTTTCAGGTAGTGTATGTCTTCAGCAGCTGCCCCTTCCCCCCCTGCTTCACCAGATTTTTGCTCAACCTATGGCAATGGCAAATGATAAAAAAATAAACGGATAAAGATTGCTAGATTTGATCAATAAATACAATATGCTGATGTTATATGTACAATTATAATGATGTTTCACTGTCTTGTTTACCTGCCAGTGATTGTAAAAAACTGTTTTAACGAATGAAGAAATGGGCTGTAGAAATGTGCATGTAAGTTCAATTAAATAAATGATACATTGACATACATGAATATAAAACATTCACTTTCAACATCTTTCCAGAGGATACTATGTAAGAGCAAAGGCAGTTGATCACATGCTGAGATGTTTTATCACTCATACTGGGGCTAATTCTCAGGTGATGTCCTTGGGCGCTGGCTTTGATTCTGCATACTTCAGACTCAAGGCAGAGGGTTTACTGCAGGACACGGTGTGGTTTGAAGTAAGTTGGGTCTAACACTAGAAAAATATGTTTTCATAGAAATATGTTTTGAGAAATAAAGAGAGAGAGAATGGTAGATATAGAGGGGGCGGAGGGTGGGGGAGAGAGAGACAAATTTCAATATGAATGTAAGTTTTAAAAAAATTTCGAGTTTAATTAACAAATATACAGAGAGAGAGAGAGAAAGAAGTTATATGGGAGAAATAAATTACAGCATTTTTAAGGAGCAAACATTCAAATTATTACATTTGACATTGACCAGACTCCTTCCTTTTTTGCTGCAGGTGGATTTTTTGGAAACCATGAAGAGAAAAGCAGCTTTGATCAACAATAGCCAGGTTTTGCTTGATGTGTTACAGCCAGGTCAAGGTCAGACAGGTTCAGAGGGCCAGGGTCATAAACAAACAGAAAATAGGGATGCTAATATAGGTAATTAACATGAAAGAAATGGTTGTCTTTTCTACTCAGTTCTTATTATCTTAGAAAATGTCACTGAGATCATTGATTTAATTTGTCAATCAATTAAGACATGTTAATGGATTGAACTAATGCTGAAGTAATTATTTTAAAAAAAATTGTATATAGGATTAATCTGAATTTTATACATGTGTGTGAGCTTGTTCATCAGATGTAGCCATGTTCATATCGGATTTCAACAGTATACACAGATTGGTAATAATCCATGGTATTTAGACACACTTCTGGGGCTTGAGTTACAATAGATATCAGAAGATCGAGACAAATTTGAAGTCTCTGGCATTGGACATGTATCAGAGACAGACTGGAATAAGTAGAAATTTGCACTGTTACTGTTGATGTTTTTCAGTGCTGAACTGTCCAGATTTCAAGATGGTTGGGGTCGACCTGAGAGACACTGGTCATCTGGAGAGGTGCCTGAAGATGACTGGAGTGGACCTCACACTGCCCACATTACTTCTCAGTGAATGTGTTATGACTTATATAGAACCCAGAAGGTACTTTATTACTATGGGGTCCATTTTTATGATCATTTTCTTAACCTTACAAACTGTCATGAAATGGATAACACATAAGGGCTAACTCTACGACAATATTTCTTTTAGCCAAGTTGTAAAAAATAAGAAATTTAAAGAAAGTTATCTGCCATAAATCAGTCATACATTTTCTGTTGCCATATTGATTTTTTTCCTCATTTGGCTTATCCCAATGTCAATATCTTTATGGTCATGTTTCTAATCGGGGGAAAAAAGATTGGGAAGTTCTTTATATATCCATTAAAAAATAAGCCAGTAGGTCAATGCATTCTAGAAGTCAAAACAGCATTCTCTAAGTGTTGGAAAGTAATAGACTATACAGTCCAAAGAAATAACATATCAAGTTAAAGTTTGTACATTTTTGCAACATAAAGACAATTTCCCTTGGCATTTCAGTTCTTCTGCCATCATTCAGTGGGCTGCAAATACATTCACAAATGCAGTTTTTGTTACTTATGAACAGGTAAGATGAAAGGGTCAGATTACTTATGAGTTTACCTGTAATTCTGAAAATGTTATTTAATCCACTTAGATTAAATATTTTATTTAATGTGAGTAACAAGTCATGTGTTTAGTGTAAGGTCTGTTGAGCACAATTAAAAGTCTGAGAAAATAAATGGATGTGTGACCTAGGCCAACGGTTTTCCAGATTGGTCAAAAAATATTTTTGTTACTGACCCAAGGAAAACTTATATGCCCGAAGTTAAGTATATGTAAATACTATTTTTAAAAAAGTCTAAGAAATAAATTGTTCAACTCTCCAGATCCTGCCTAATGATCCCTTTGGAATGGTCATGTAAGTATGTCTAGCTAGGTGTCCTGGGAAGATTAATTTACGAAGTCAGATGGTACAACTGCAAGAACAATGAAGCAGCCTTTGATGACCTTTTATGAAGAATTCCATTTCAACCTATAAAATGAAAATTTGTATTTACATACTGCTGTTTCTTTTTGGTAATTACTCCATGATGCTTTTAAATGCAAAATATTCTCTCTCTCTCTCTCTCTCTCTCATTTATGCATTCACCTACCTACCAACTCACTAGAGTACCCACGTCTCATAAATTAAAATTGATCATATAAAAACAATAAGGCATCATTTTTTATAGATTTGTTGCCTATATGTTATTTTTCCTCTTAGGTTGAATCACTTCCAAACCATTGGTTCTCCTCTCAGAGGCATTAATACTTACCCTGATGCTGAATCACAAGAGAAGAGATACAGAGAACTGGTGGGTTGTGATTTTTTTTCATAAGTTTTAATATCAGATTAATATCTGCTAACACTGTCACACCAAACACAATAACACATCTAGCACAATGGCAAATCTGAAGCTCAGTCACACCTAACACAAGGTCTTATGTCATACTCTGCCACACCTAACACACTGACACGTGATATATACTGTCACACTTAATACACTATTCATTTCATATTACTTATATCTAATACATAGTTGAAATGAGCTTCCTACAATGTTATTTAAGTAAATGTTTCATTTTTGGATGTTGAAGGGTGATTAACCATTATACCCATAGTCTGTAACCTTTTTCCAAGGCCTACAGGAATTTCAGGAATTTAATTTTTTAACAGTTTATGTTGCCCAGTGTCAGAAATTCTTCTGAATTTTCATAAACTGTTTCAGGGATGGTCAAGTGTCCACTCCATGAATATGAACCAATTTTACACCAATATTTTGGACTTTGAAGAGAGGCGGAAGGTAGACACTCTGGAACCATTTGATGAGTATGAGGAGTGGCATCTGAAGTGCCGCCATTATCTTGTCCTTTGTGCCTATAGAGGGAGCTGTGTAGCACTGAGCCAAGACATGATGGGTAAGATACCAGGTCATTTATTTTTTTTTAATGTGGCAAATGTTAGACATGCCTGCCTTTCAGTAGCATTTGTAATCAAAATTAATTAAAATTGACATGAATAACAGGAAAAGATTTTCATTGTTTTGAAATTTTATTGATGTTGACAAGTGCATGTGGATAAATGCCTGCTGTCAATTCAGTGGGTATGCTAGTTTAACTTGGATAAAGATAATCAGGCAGCCATGTCTTCTGATATCATCAGCAGTCACAAATTATTTGTTTATTCTAAATTGATTTATTCATTTAGCTCTTTGTATATGGTATAATATAGTGGCCTTGATTGGAACTGATATCTTTCAAAATAAAAAAGGACTATAATTGAACTAAATATAAGATGCCCCTTTTTATATTGTCAGGCAAGAAGGAAATGGTTCAACCATACACCAGCAGTGGCAGCCTCCCATTTGACACTTTTAGCCCATCTTTCCCAGTGAAACGATATGGACATGTGTCATTGACTTCTGCAAAGCATTTGATCATGTTTGGTGGGTTTGGGGAAGAAGCTGGTCAGCATAGAAGGTTAGATGGCATAGATCTCTTTGACTTGGAGCAACAGGGTGTGCCAATCAGAATAAACATTTCTGGCAGTCACAAGATGGGTAAGGTTTCAAGTGTTTGGCCCCACGTTTCCAAGTTTTTTGGGGTAGCAATCCCAAATTTGGATGCCATATTAGATTTTACTGAAGCATAAAAGAGGAGATACTATAAAAAGTACAGTAGTTGTTGCTGTTACAAGTGTGTGTGAGAATGCACATGTGATTGCCATTACTGAAACCTTTATTAACGTGTATTTTATATTACCAAGTTGGGCATATCCACCTCAGTTCATTCCATATCAGACAGCCAACTGATTCTGATTGGCTTTAGTTACCAGATGTGAACCCTGTTTTCCAGACCACCACCACTTAAGCCAGTGTTCTCATTTACGGCGTCCCAATATGTAAAAAACGCAATGAAATTAAAAAGGACGTAAAATAATCAACACCCTTTCGTCCCAGGGACGAAAAAAAATGCGGTCCTGTTTAGGCGGGTGATTAGTTGGAGAGATAAAAAAAACAACTGAAAGGGATGATTATCTTAATGACCACGGAAATTATACAGAATGAGTGATGTGTTTGGTGAAACTAGCGTATTAATTAACAAAAACACACCGTGTTTGGCAGTTTGCTGGGCCTGTCACGTCACTTAGTGCGCCATCTACCGAATGACGCAATACGCAAAATGGCGCTCATTACGGCTGAGGTTATCCCTGACGAAAAAGACCGAGGTGTGCCGAATGCAGGTGGTTGTAATGTCTCAAAATGGCGCAGTCCCATGCTAAAAAAAAGATCCGGACTTTCAACAAAACCTGGCTGGAAGATCCCAGTTTTAAAGACTGGCTTTATGTCACGGACAACTTTATGTTTTGCTCCATTTGTAAACGTGCCAAGAAGAGTAACGTTTTTACAACTGATCCGGGATGCAGTGATTACCAGAGATCTACACTTGTTCGACACGTGCAGTCCGAACAACATAAGCAAGCGGCTTCTACTCTTAAGGGCCAGTCAGCTCTACAGCGGGCTATATCCACAGCGGAACAAAAAACAGATGACAACCTCGGTCATCAGATGAAAACTGTGTACTTTTTGGTATCTCATAACTTGGCTCTAAATCTCTACCCGGACCTTTGCCTACTTCAGTCAATGAAGGGACACTATACGTCAGCTGGAGTGGTAAATGAAATGGTTCAGTGTCTGTCAGATACTATTGAGGATGACATGAAAAATGCCATAGAGAAAAGTAAATACATAGGCATTCAAGTGGATGAAAGTTGCGACATTGCAATTTTCAAAAAATTGATTATTTATGTCCAGACTGTTGTAGGTGGAAAAGCCAGAACTTCTTTCTCTGCCAACCTGAATGTCCCAGATGGGAAAGCTGATACAATTGTGGCTGCAATTGAACAGTGGATGGAAGGATACAACATTTCAGCTTCTAAAGTCATGGGTCTGGGTAGTGATGGAGCTGCTGTGATGACTGGCCGGCGAACAGGTGTGGGAGTACAGTTAAAGGGCAGAAATCCATATCTTGTACATATTCATTGTCTGGCTCACAAACTGGCCTTAGCAGTGGGTCAAGCTGCGGCTTCAGTGGAACAAATTAAATCCTACCAAGAAACAGTCAATGCAGTCTACCAGTTCTTCCAAAATTCTGCGGTAAGATACAACAGACTCCGAGCTGTATATGATCTGATGGAAGATGACCAGTTTCTCACACTGAAGCAACCTTTGGCTGTTCGCTGGCTCTCCCTGGAACAGGCTGTTGTTGCCATCTTGAACTGCTGGTCACCCCTTGTTGTTTGTCTTGGAGAAGAAGCGGCCAATGGAAATGCTGTTGCCAGAGGGCTCCTCAACAAAGTTGATGATTATCTCTTCCTGGCCTTGACTTGCCTTTTAGTAGATATACTACCACTATTCAGCAGGTATAACTAATATTTTTTCATAATGCAATTTAACTTTTAATTTTCATAACATATTGTCACTTTTGATTCCAGTTTAAAGAAATTTATTCTACTTTATTAATGCAGGCTAGTTTAAAGAAATTTATTCTACTTTATTAATACAGGCTATCAAAGTGTTTTCAACGGGAGTGCTTGGATTTTGACACTGCTAACCGAAGTTTGGAGACAGTTAGAGGTTCACTGCATACACTCTCTGAACATCCTGATTACCTGCTCACACTAAATCAGATGGATAGAGCGGTGACTGACAATGGAAACTACAGGGAAACAGCAGTAAACCGAACTGAAGCCAAAGTTGCTACTTTTGCCAGAGTGAAAGGTACAATTTATTACTACTATAATGATCAGATAATATCTCAAGACAAGTTGTTTCAGTCTATCAAACTCAGATATTGGTTTAAATCATTTGTATATATTCATTTATTCTAACAGACTAACAGTTCACTAACTCATTTTATTTTTGTGTTTTCTCAGATGCTTTCTTCACTACTCTGAATGAGAACCTTGAAGACAGATTTCCAGTAGACACTATGGATTGTTTGAAAGCTTTGGACAAGCTACTCAACCCACAGAGATATCCACAAGCTGCTGCAGATCTTGGAGCATACGGTGGAGATGAACTTCAATTCCTTATCAACCACTACACCAATGATCAACATGCTGATGTTATTGACACTCAGAGGTGTCAACAGGACTTTGTACCATATAAGCATCACACATTCTTATGCAGGCATTTAACCTTCACATCCCATTGTGAAAATCTCATTCAGAATCACGATCAGGATTTTCCTGATTTCACTACAATGGCACAAATTGCACTGTGCATCCCCCTCAACAGTGCATCATGTGAAAGAGGTTTTTCTGCCCAAAACCTAAATAAGTCCAAATGTAGGAACCGACTTAGTGAGGCACAGCTGCAGAATATTATGAAGATAACAATAAATGGTCCGCATTTTGCGGAATTTGATTACACACAGGCTAAACTCAAGTTTCGAGCCATCCGACAGAGAAGGCAATGAATATGGGTAAAAATTACAAATTTTACAGATGCTGTATTTTTTAAGTCACATTTTCTTAAAATCAGAACATAACTATTGAATGGTAGCTACAAAACTGAAAAGCAGGCTGCCTTTTTGTTCTATTCTGTACAGAAAAAGAGCCACAAATGCTACACAGAAATATATTTTCATGATATAAAATTTACATCGTTGAAAATTTTGTAATTTTTCCCCATTGAAAAGATCGAGTCATTACCGTACTGTAAATGATCTTGGAAGCATTCAAAGTAGTTTTAAAGTCAATATTTCTAAAACAGAAAAGTACTGGTTTTATTTGACAGAAACTTACTGAGTTTCGTTCTCTAGTAGACTAGTCCTGGTACAATGAGTCTGCAGAATTTTATTTTTAAAAAGATGTTTTGTAAGATGTTATATTTTTATTTTGCTATATTTTTACATAATTTTGACCTGTTACATGTATTTCAATAAACACATTTGTGCAATTCTAAATGGTACTTATTTTTTTTTTCTTCTTCAAGAGAAGGACTCGGAAAATTTACATGGGACTCACATTTTGTCAAACATGTGAGTCCCATGGACTCGGATTTTAAAAAAATTATTGAGAACACTGCTTAAGCTACTGTAATTCAATTACTGATGGATTGACTCCCTATGATAATGATAACCAGGCAGCCTGCTAACAAGGCTTGAACAATTAAAATCAAAATAACCTACTTTATCTTGAAACACTTTTTTTATAGGAAAGCGAATGTATCATACTGCCACTCTTCTTTCTGACCAAAGAATATTTGTATATGGAGGCAGAACTTCCCCAGCGCAGCCCTGCCAAAGTGCATTCATATTGAAAATTCTCCATTTTGTTAATGGAGACAAAGTGCAGGACCCATCCAAATATCAACATGGAAGTTTGTCTTCTGTAGTGAACAAGATGGAATCAGAGTCTCAGGGACAGGAAATAAGAGTTGAAGGTGAAAGCAGTGCAATATGTTATACAGAAAATGGATCTGACTCATGCTCAGGGACAGATTGTAGCATTATGACAGCGACAGATAATGAGTCAAATGGTTGTCATGACGGATCAGGCAATGTACAAGAGTGCAATGATGGGAAATGTTCATTGACTGAACCGAACATGTCTAAAACCAAGGAAAGGTGCAATCAGAGTATCTGTGATAATGTTGACTCCACAATCAACAGATGTGACGTGATAGTGGAGAGCTCTGTGGAGGAAGTGCACTTCAAGGGGACCATCATGCCTTGTCCAAGATGGCGACACACTGCAACTCTTGTTGTGATAGGAGGACAGGATTATATCGCAGTATTTGGGGGAAGAAGCAGCACAGAGCCATTTGTGCTTGGGGATTGTTTCTTGCTCAACATCTCAGTCATGACGTGGACAAAGGTGAATGTATGCAAGTGATCATCATTTATTTTTGGGTTATTTTGCAGTATTATAAAACTGAAAACTATATACTTTGTACAGAGTAAATAATCCACAGAAATACTGAAATAAAAATAGTATTGCCCCTACTGTGTGTATGAATTATAGTTTCAGTGAGAATATTTTAAACTTTTCTTCAGGTGGAAGCAAGTGGGCCAAGTCCCTCCCCTCGCCACTCTCACTCCAGTTCTCTCTGGAGTCGCCCTACAGGATTAGGAAGTCCCAAGCTGGTCCTAACTTGTGGTTTGGGAGAGGACATGACACCGTATGGAGATGTGCATGTACTTGACCTAGATAGGATGGCGTGGGAGGAGCTGGAGATCCAAGGCACCCTTCAACCAAGGTACCAGACTGCAGAGTCTGCTTATATTCAGTTTCTTTTTAAAAAAATATTGAAAAATGTGAACATAGACAAGAAATCTTGCCATATTCACACTTGATGTTATTATGCTTATTAGTAGGAAGTTGAAAACTTCACATCCATTTCTTTTATCAAGGATAATAATTAAATATTAGCTCTGCCAAGAGTTGAAGAAGAATTTTACAATATGCTTAGAATCCGGCAAGCCTACTGAAGCTGCTTAAGGATAGTTAATTACCCCCTAACAGCTTCAGCAGGCATGTCAGACATCAGAGCAGCTTAAGCTGAATGTAATTTAGCGAGAAACCCCTCGGAGATGGGTCGATCCTGCTTGATCGATCTAGGCATGGGAATGGGGTCTAAAATCATAGCATAGAATAGGAAATGGCTGTAGAGCCAAGGGTAATTCAGGTTTATAATTGTCATTTTTACATACAATAGTCTTACAGTGAAAAAAAAGAAGAGTGACTTCATTGCAGCATTGTTATGTTTTGATTCCAGGTATTCTCACGTCTCATTGCAGCATTGTTAATGTTTTGATTCCAGGTTTTGTCACATGTCTCATTGCAGCATTGTTAATGTTTTTATTCCAGGTATTCTCACACATCTCATGTATTGGACAACAGACTGGTACTGGTGGGTGGAGTGGGACTCCAGGAAAATCCAGGAATAACTGTGGTTCATTTAACCTCAGGGCTTGTCCAGGGATTCACTATTCCTGTGAGTGCATTTACTATTTACTTCATGGTAAATTGCATCATTCTGAGATGTAATTAAGTTGTTGCAACAGATTTGGATATGATTCCAAGAAAATATGTGAAGAAGAGCAATGCAAATTTCATTTTCCATTGGAATATTTAACAAGCGCCAAGTATTGTCCAAGAATTTACTGTATCCTGGAAGAAAGATATTTAAAAGGAACTAGCTGGCATAAAGTTGAAGGTAGAGGTGGGCAAGATTCTGGGAAGTAATGAAACTTCTGGTAACTATTACTTTGATATACAGTAGAGAAATCATTTATCAAAGGTAAAAAAAATAAGCCATTATACATTTGTATTTATTTGCAGCATTTTGAAAATATTTTGTTGTTATTTTAAAATAATAATAATAATCCATATTTTCCTCCCCAGGTGTGCAGTCCCCAGGGTTCCCCAGTCCTGTTGTACAACCACACCTCCCATGTTCTACAGGACGGAAACATTGTGGTCTTTGGCGGAGGAGGCAACTGTTTTTCTTTTGGAACACACCTGAATGATGAACCGCTGGCCTTCACCTTATAATGACCTTCACCTTGGATATTAGAAATAATTGTCGAAGTCGCAACAATAAAAAAGAATGATTTTTCAACTTAAGAGAATTTGTACTTTCCATGTACTAATTGCTTATACCTCATGCAATGAGGGCCATGTAGGAGATTAATCCAAAGCAGATTAAAGGGATAATAACTCTTCGTTTTGGCCAAAAAATGAATTTTCCTGGAGTAAACAATTTTCCCATACTTACCAATGGTTAATGAATCCATTTTTACATTCAAAGTTAGTCCCTGGTTTTTTCTAAAAACTTTGATTTTTTGTTGAAATCTCTTAAGAGATTATAACTGAGTATAGCCATCAGTGGAAGTCACGTGATCTGAAGACAAGCTCAGATATCAGAATAATAGGTATAGCTGCTGTTTTTGTTGTAAAACAGAATATATTGTATTTCTATGAGTTGTTCACAATGTTTTTACTGTGAAATAAAGATATACGTAGAGTTATTATCCCTTTAAAATGGATCTAGCCTGGATAGATCTAAGTGTTTCAGAAACGAGATTAAGTAACTACTCAGGGAGCAGAGGTCTACAGGACATACCTACTTGTTCTAAGATATTTATTGTAACAAGCCGGGACATTTGTACATGCTAGACAGTGTCATTTGTGAGCAAATAGCTGCTAAACGAAGTTATGAATAAGACATATAGTATGTAGCATATCACTGGAATTTGGTTCATTCTGTCATTAACATGTCGTTATAAACAATTCAACAGAGCTCGCTCACCTTATCATGCTCGCTCACTTGTTTGTTCTCTCTCTCTCTCTCGTAGGTCAGCATTTAGTGAAACTAAGCCCATTCGTCTTTTCATTCCATATTGTCATATAGGGTTATAGGAATTTGTCGTCAAATTTTGCGTACACATACGTAGACTCTGTCCTATTTAATCTGCATATGAAGAGACTGAATGTTTTGGTCTTAATGCCTAGATGACGACTTGACTGAAAGTGGAGGTGGGACCTTACCTCGGAAGTATATAGACGAAACTGCTGTTACCACGTTCAAATGATTATACAATCTAAACTTTATGTAGATTTGTATGTAAACACCTGTCCCGCAATTCCACAGGTCGCGTAGTAAATAATAGACTCGTTTTTGAGGTACAAATGTCTTTTTTTTTTTCCCCTTAGATTATGCCACCAGTCTTTTTCATTCCTCTCATGTACAATACAATTACAAAATTAAAATAAAATACGACTTCATGATATGGCTAGGTTCACGAGCTGGCAAAAGAGGCACGCGACATCTTGTGCGCCCATAAAGATTTTCCACACAATCACTTACATTAATTTTGTTATACAGTGAACAACTTTTGCTAGAAACCAACAGATCTGAATTCTTTCCCAAATTTGTAAAAATAAAAAGCTCCTAGCAAAGGTCGAAACCCGAGTGTTGCTGTCAAATCAGATTGTTTATACGACTTTTTAGATGCTATTTCTCACCTGAGTAATGGTATCGCGGTGCTCACAAATTTCCTCTAAAATGTAACTAGGCGGGCCCAGCCTGTAGGCCATTCACAATGATGAAATACAATTTCTCGTAAATATTTCATAATTTTATTTTGCTACAGGTTTATTACTTTGCTGTGAATAAAATATTGATATATCAATTTGATAACAAACAATTAAGATGACGTATACAATTATTTGTTTTGAGCTTGGTGGAATAGAATGAAAGGGCTGGCAACGAGGTAAAAGATCAAATCGCATCGCATGTTGTTGTTTTCGGCTAATTAAAAAATATGCAGGTGTGGCTGAATTCAGAAAAAACATATGAATTATTTCAATTGCTGACGAAAGAGGTCTAAGCCAGTGAAGAGTTTCAGGTACGGCCTTTGAAAGTTAGTTGTATAGGCCTACTAGGGCAAATTACTTGTCCACGTGGAGAGCAAGACCTAGGGGTGCTTTCCCAGAGATTTAGATCGATCTAAAGATTAAGATTTAGATCGACCTAACTCCCTGGGAGTTCACGCTAAATTGCAGTCAGCCGAGCGGTCACCATAGTTAATTACCCCCTTACAGCTTTTAGTAGGCGGGACAGACGCTTATTAAGGGGAGTCTCACTATTGGGGAGTCTCACTAGATTACTGTCAGCTTGGCCGGCTTAAGTTAAGCCGGCCAAGCTGACAGTAATCTAGTGAGACTCCCCACAGGGATAGATCGATCTAAAAATCTATGGAAATGGGGTGGTAGATGTATAGGGCATCAGCTGTTTGAAAACTAATCAGTTGAGGTACATTAAACATGCGGGGCTCGTTTTACAGGTATTCTAAAATATCTGGTCATGAATAACATATAAAGTTCTGACGTATATCATACCACTCGTCTTCTACCCTCTAGCAGATTGGTTAAAAACACATATGAACAGGAACAAAAGGAAAAAGGGGCATGTTGCTCTGGATAAATCACTTCCGAAAACCGGAAAGATACTATTAACAATAACATTGAAGAGCTTCTTTGGAAAGACGTGAAAAGTGACAATTATAGTAATACTTAGAATAAACGTACGCCCCCGAAAAAATCTCTCAATTGCCTTGCAATCTGAAATAAAAACTCTTGCGAAAATCTGTATCAGTGATCATGACCTGGGAATTGAAAGGGGTCGCTATACATCACTAAAAATTCCTACGGAAAATCGTACGTGTCCCCACTGCTCTGGAATTGAAAGTGAATGTCCTTTATAACTGAAATGTAAAGAGCATAGCGACAGAAGGAGTGGATTAATAATACTACGTGAGCGGAGAACGAACCCTGATAAACTTAACTGGCTGCTTAGTCCAATCAGTGACTCATGCTTACAACCTATACACATACATTCGACTGAAAGCACTGAGAAAAGAAATACCCATCACTAGCAATGGTGGTATTATCCTCTTTTTCTCACTCCTAATGGCTATTTTGTTAACTTTAATTTGCTTTTTGGATAACCATATATGTAGAGTAGAGAGCCTGTAAAATGTTTTTGTAGACATTTTAGTGCTCAATAAAGCATTATTATTTATTGGTCACTATAGTGGTCAACAGTATGTCGTGGTCAGTGAAGCTGTTGTCTTTCACGTGTGTGTGTGTGTGTGTGTGTGTGTGTGTGTTCGTATAAGCTTGCGCCTGTATGTACTAGTACGTGTGTGGATAATCGAGTGCCTGTCTACTTTCGAAAATGAACCAGAGAGAAGAGTTTTTGGACTGCGCTCTTATTCTATCATTATTTATCATATGGTGGCCAGTAGGTGTGTTGTTCTATTATGTAACATCACAGATGGGATTACCATCGAACGGAATGAACCATGTTTTTGATGAATTATAAATAAAGACACGAAAAATGTAAAATTATATAAATAGTGGTTAATTCTGCTTCAGTGCAAAATAATCAGATCCAGATCAACGAGATGGGACTCTACGCAGAGAAATGCAGGAAAATGGTTCTAATGGCAACAGAATCTATCAAAAGAAAGTCTAATTGCTTTGTCCCATCATCAATTGGCCCCATTCAGAATAGATGATCCAAGTACTAACTGATCCGCCGACTAAATATGGCCGAACCCACACTTCAAAAACGCTGTCGTTAATGCCATGATGGTCTCCCCGCCTCCACACGCGCCGTCGCTGCAGGGGCCCAACAAAAAAACTAAACCCCGAAGCCTAGATTGAATCCGGTTAATCGCGCGTGTAGAGGAGGGGAGACCATCGGGAATCAGCTGCTTCGTTTTTGAACAGTTAAATCGGCCATACTTAGTCGGCGGATCAGTTAGTACTCGGATCATCCATTCTGAATGACACCAATGTTCTGTTCATTTGATACATGTAACTGTCAGTGATTCCAGTCGATTTCCTGTTGGGCTGAAATCGAGTTTATGAAAAGTTACATGCTAAAATTTTTATTAATTGCATATAAAAAAGTAAATTCGATGGAGCAAAGTTTATCAAGCTATTAAATGTGAGCGAAATTTTCTAAAGAGACTACTAACGCAAAAACTGTGTTGTTATTTGGCAAGAGAGAAAAATGTCAAATTCACACAAGGTTTTGGTCCATTGGTTAATTACACAACCAAAAAGTGATTTTCCATGACGCAAACTGGACTTAAAATTTTTCTTATACACTGCAACAGAAAAATGTTTTTAAATAAAGATATATATGTGTTAAGGACGTAATAAAAGTGTTACTTTTTTTTTGTCAATCAGACAGTCAATCAAATATTCAATATTTCCATATTAGGCAAATTCTGCAAAAGTATTTTATTAACGAAGTAAAATGGGTTTAATTTACGATTACCCAAACGATGGTGGAAATAAAATCAGTAAACTGGCGTTTCGTGAGGAGAGATAGAAAATAAATACGTAGTACTTGGTATTCATATGAAAGAATAAGCAACCAACTCGTCGCAGTCCCAGTGACCCCATTCCCATTGACACCATCGGTCTACGAAGATCGAGCCAACTCCGCGGAGACTCTTTCTGAGTTCAATCAGCTTAAATGAATAGCACACCTCCTCTCGTACAATCACCGGCTTTTCTGTATTCGCCTTAACGCCAGGAGGAGACATGTCAATCTCTCAAACTGATTGCATTCAACTAGAGTTCCCGCGGAGTTGGATCGATCTGCGTAGACCGATGGTGCCAATAGGAGTGTGGCTTTTAACACAGCCACTTGAGGCTAGGCATTATACGTGCTTCTATTAACATCTGGTCAGTAATGCTCGGGTTGCATGGCAAAGCATGGAGCATATAGAAATAAACTATGAAGCATGAGTCCACATCGCTTAAAAGATGTATTTAAACGAGCGTTGTGTGTATTTGACCTGAGACAAGCGAACCATTCCTGTTCTGCGGGATTTGATAACCTTAGAGCGCATTCTCAACGAATTAAGCCAGGCTTTACAAAGCCGGTGACCTAAAAATGGCGGACGTACATGAAAGAAAAACCGCCTAATCTTTTAATAGTCTCTCCGCCTCCCCACACGTCGTCCCTGCGGGGTACAGTGATTAAATCTCGGCTCCGTTCGCCATGCGGAAGCTACCTGAGAAATATTAAGTGCGCATGCTCATCAGTTAAACTCGTGGTGAAGAAGGCATGGCGGCTGAAGGCGATCGAAGGAAAAAAGCTCTTCTGTTCTATTATCTTTGAAAACAGAGACGAAAAAGGAATAATTTGGCCCGTAGAGCAGCAATGAATCGACTATCTAAGGAGATAATATCACCAGAGATATTCACGGAAATATTAATGTTCGGAGCCGAGATTTAATTACTGTACCCCGCAGGGACGACGTGTGGGGAGGCGTGTGAGAGGCGGAGAGACTATTAAAAGATTAGGCGGTTTTTCTTTCATGTACGTCCGCCATTTTTAGGTCACCGGCTTTGTAAAGCCTGGCTTAATTCGTTGAGAATGCGCTCTTAGAGTTTCAAAGTTTGATGCCAACATTATATTTCATACCAGTTGTTGAGGTTGTCTAGAGATCAGAGGTGAGACTCAGCCTTGTGGTTATCCTTCTCTATCTCTCGTATAATAAATACAGATTCCCAGTGACACACACACCATTTGTCTCTCATTATAATAGGACTTTCTTAGTCGCGTAGCAAAATTAAAAACAAATGCGTCACGTGTCCACGATTTGTTGAATAACAGAGCAAAAAGCAACAAAAAATGAAGCTTTGCGTACGAGAAAGTTTGTGTTCAAATGTAGACAAAGCATTTTGTCGTTAAGTAATTGCAAGTAGGTTGCAAGTGTGTCAATCGTTATTTATTTATTATCAACTTTATTTACTACTGTCCTACCAAACCTTTTAGAAAGTACCAAAATTATTTACACATTTTGAGTCTTTTTCAAACAAAATGCAGCCAGAATGATCATCTTTGCTCGTGTTTCATGTGATCATAGCAGTCGTTGTCAAAGTACATACTACCGGTAGTTTATCTCAGTAATGAACAATACAAATTATTGATGGGTCCACACAAAGACATCTGTAGCTTTGAAAATTATGAATGTTTTAATAGGATAATTGCAAAGTGCCATGATTGCCGTTTTACATGTTTAATAATAAGTTGCTTTTTATCGTGGTAATCGTCGAGGGTTATAAATGTGTGTTTTCGCCCTTCAAACATACACTCCGGCTTAAAGTGAAAAGGGAAGACAGACTACGGTAGGTGGTTCCAAGAGTTTTTTTTAAGAAGAGGGTTTGGCCTTTAAAATACGTCGAACTTATGTTTCGTCTGTTCTTTTTTTATTTCACCGAACTTCATGATTATTGCCTTCACGCGCCTATTTCCTTTTTATAGAAGGGAAGGGAAGTTATCGAGTTTATAGGGCAAATAGGAGTCATTTTTGGGCGTAGATAGTAAGAACAGTGGGGTCTGTACAAAACTTAGCGTCGAAATCTAAAGACAAGGACTGACGTTGCTCTGATCCGACACCAATTTTAGATAATTTTACCATAAAATCAGCTGAAGTTTATGTCATTTTTGACTATCATTTAATAACGATTAGTGTAAGAAATTTTAAGACACCTCTCAGTTGTGTCTAGATATGTGCCCTGCCTCCCACGCCCCATGTACGCTACTGGTAAATTTAGACAAAAGGAACACTATACTTCTGATATGTGTGTGTGTGTGTGTGTGTGTGTGTGTGTGTGTGCTTATCCAACCAAATGCCGGCATATAGTTTCAAATAGTATAGGCCTAACTAAGAGAATTATCAAAAGGCATTGCTTAGTATTACCCGAAAATGATATTTGAAGGGATTTTTCTGCTAGCTTCCTATATGTATTTACATGGGGCAGAAAAGTAGGTCACAGTAGTAGGTTAACTTTCTGACCAAAAATTTAAAGAAAGGGGCAGTCTAAAGCTCTTTTATGGCTGATCCAGTGATTTATTCAGTTTATCCCTTTATTTGAGTTGTACAAGGAACTAGTAGAAGTGGTTTATATGTGTTACTGAGAATCCACACCATACCGATGTTAGGTTAATATGTACCTTTAAAGTCGCTCGTAAGATTTGCGGACTTTTAATTTTAAGTCTTCTTGGATACAGCGCATTTCAGGCCTACCCAACTACCAGAAGCGGCACCTACGGATCCTGAATAAACCGGTATATCAGACCACACTACCCGTTTTCAAGGTGTGTGTCAGATCGCATTACGGAGTATCATACCCCATCACAAATTTTGTAGGCCTTCCTGTCATCCGGGTATCGCTTAGGATCATCGCTATCACATCGCGCGCCAGGCAAAATGGGTGAAGTGGCTGATACTCCGTAATGCGATCTGACACACACCTTGAAAACGGGTAGTGTGGTCTGATATTCCGGTTTATTCAGGATCCGTAGGTGCCGCGTCTGGTAGTTGGGTAGGCCTGGCATTTTCTCTTACTCCGTCTGATAGATATGCTGCCGTCTTCTCAGGTGGTATTTGGTTGAATTCATACTGTTATTTGGAATATGTTACTTGCTAATTACAAATATGCATTGACATTTTTTTCTCATTTACTTATTTATTTTGAAAATACCTATATTAGTTGAATATCATTACCAAACCAATGTCCAACGCATTTTTCCATTTAGAAAAAAAGGTGCAAAAATCTTTTTTTTTTTTTCAAAATTGAGGGTCATTTTTTCTAAGGATGTGTTTGCATTAGAATTATAAATAATAATTCTTATGATAATTCAGATTAAAGCCGACAGTGAAGTTCCTGACTAACCGTTATCTCCACCATGAGAAGACTCTTGTTGCTGATGGGACTAGCTTTTATGGCGGCAACCGTGGACGGCGGGTTGCTTAAAGCATCAAAAGGTGCGGTATATAAAGACAATGGTTGTTTATAAACTATGCAAAAAAGCATCCCTGTCCTGTTTATATTAGTAATAAAGCCGTACAAATGCCACAGGTTTCACAAAACCGTTGCCTAGCTCTAACGACAAGAAATGTTTTATTGCAACTCCCTTAGCACTTCAGCGTCATTTATGTTCACCCGTCATCATGTTGATCGCACAATGCAAGGGGATGATGCAAAAAAAACAAAACAAAAAAAAAAAAAAAAAAAAAAAAAAAAAAGAAAAAAAAGCAGGATGCACTGTGAGGTTATTTTTTTTCAGGAACGTTGAGATTTAGCAAGAGCACCTTTCTGAGTTGTATGGCGAAAAAAATGCCCCGTGGAGTGAGCCGTGCAAGCATCGTCGAGTGCAACAATCAATATCCTCAGCCGCAACTGTTCCGGTTGTTCAAATGGAGAAAGTGTTTAAGGGAGGAAACAGGAATCAAAGTGGGAGTTGTCAAACTTTTGCTCTCACTGATCAGGTGCATCGGACAAGGTGAGAGAGAGAGAGAGCTTAGAATCTGATCAAATAAGTGGTAGAGATGAAACCAACTCTTAATTATTATTATTATTATGATGATGATGATGATGATGATAATGATGATTTTGCATTTGGTTAATTAGTTAACAACCTAACTCAAAACGTTATAGACGGATTTTGATAAAATGTTCAGGGTGGGTCAGAAAGTGACAAGCTTAGAATCGATTAGATTTTGAAGTGTTCCATCAATCAATGAATGATTTTTTTGTAAAAACTAAGCTGCCGTGGGCTGCGCTCTTTAAGTGCTTTTCTCGGTATTGTCATTATCAATGTACTAGAGATCCACCGAGAGTATGGTATCATTACACGTTAATCATGGTCACTACACATACAGTATGTACAACAACCCATATTATGCCGTACTCATGATACTGCTGGTACAACCAAACCAGACAGAAGAGACGGAAAGACAGACGTGCCAACAGCTTGGTAGAGACTGATACCAAACGGTTGGGCGATTTTAATAAATTTTAAATTCCTTCTGTTACTTGAAGTCTTCTATGGTTTCAGCCACGACGGTTGTCTATGGCGACCCATACGAGGAGACGCTAGATAAGGAATACACGGTGTCCGTGAGTTCGTCGTGCAAATACACTCTCAGTAAGTGCTCGGAGTCCAGTGACACTACGTACGAGATTCAGCTTAAAGACAGCTCCGCTTCTCACCCTGGTGGGAAGACAGTGATACAAGAAGTTACCGTGGTAACGCGCGCCGGAACTGTCACCTGCAACGTAGACGGAACCACCCGAATCGTGAGTAAATGAGAGAGAGAGAGAGAGAGAGAGAGAGAGAGAGAGAGAGAGAGAGAATAATGTAATGACTTGGGGAGAAGGCGAACACGTTTCAAATAAATTTTTCAATTCAATTATCTTAATATTTACTTATTTTCTATGTATTTGAAAGCTGGTTTTTAATTATTGAAAATACCATGGCTAGTAACCTTGATTATGTGTCAGACGCGTGAGTGTAGGCCTACTCATTATATTCTGAACATTATGCACAAGAATGCAATGGGACCTAAGACCTTCAAAGATTTGAAATTGTAGGTTGTCGTTGTAAATGTTTCTAAATATGGGACACAATGTAATACAAGTACTTGTGCATGTAGTTGTAACCTGCCGGTTCACCCAAACTCCAACAGACCCCTCTGTCCGTTGTGTCGGTATATATTAAGAAAAGGAACGGCACATTCAACAGTGTAAACTCTAAGCGAAAACTGCGAAAGGACAGTTCCAAATGCCAATTATTATTGATGGTCATTGGTGAAATGTCCAATATCTTAAGACCGTAATTTTCTTCTGTGTTTATTTATTTATTCATCACACACATCTATACCGTGTCTATAAACATACATGTTCATGTGTTTAAACAGGGTAACGACAACCACGGCACACACAACGTGACTGCCGAGCAAAGCGGATTCGTTGAAGTTCATCACATCACTGAAGAGGGAATGTCTCGGCTGCTTATGACTTTTCAAAACATCCCGAACCTGGTGGTAATAATGAACACCAACCCTGGCGAAAATGCACATAAGCTGTTCCTCACCATTCCACAAGGCTGCGAGTAAGTAATACACAAGTTTATACGTGTACTCAGTCTCAGTCTTATCATTTTTATTGTCCCTCCTCCTCATCTGGTCCCTCAACACTACTCCCGGCCCCTCCCCTCTTTATTTCATGATCCCTCCCCCTCTCCCTTCCTCCCCATCTGCCCCCCTTCCCCTTCCTCCTCATATGACCCCTCCCCCTCCTCCCGGCCCTGCACCTTTCCTCTATATATGACCCCTCCCCCTTTTCCCGGCCCTGCACCTCTCCTCTATATATGACCCCTCCCCCTTTTCCCGGTCCTGCACCTCTCCTCTATATATGACCCCTCCCCCTTTTCCCGGCCCTGCATCCCTCCTCTTTATATCACCCCTCCCCCTTTTCCGGTCCTCCTCCCCGTCTGCTCGCTTCAACCCTCCTCCCTCTTCACCCATCCTATCCACGCTTCTCTTCCTCCTATTCCTCCAATCCTTTGCCTCTTAACTACTGCTGTTTACACCAAGTTCATCTATTATTTTTTTCAATTTAAATTTATTCAGTGTGGCGGCCCAAGGGGTGCTAGGGGCCGTGTTCCACCAGTCCACCGTTCACCGTACCGGTTGTGATGGCTCGGTATTCGACTCCAATGAGCCAGGATGGGTGGCAAATTTAGTGAACAGTTGCTGCGTGTAAGAGAACGGGGTACGTTGACCTTTTTTATTTGTAGCCTACATTTACATTGTACATTTAATAGCTTGAACCTATAGGGAGGGTAAAGAACGTTACTCATCTCAAAGTTCAGTAACTTAAGCAGTTTTCAAGATATTCCGACGGAATTTTGACCACTGTTGGAAAATGTTGTTTTTTTTTTAAGTAAATGCTGAAAATACCATGACTTTACCTTAATAAATGAAAAATTTAAGTAAAAACGCCTTTTTGACGAGTGTCATTTTATTTGTCATGAAATTTTTCAACACGTGTCTTTTATTTGATCATAATATCAAAACTTTTGCACTTAAACACTTTGAATTATCAGGGTTGACTACGAATAATGTATCAAAAAGGTGTGTATAATTTCAATCCAAATATTTGTGAACTGTTGGAGTTAGTGAACTATAAAACTATTAGAAAATAATTACAGCTCAACAAGAAACTAATGGTTAATACTGTATAATAAAGTAAATTATTCCTAACCACATACAAAATGACATAAAATCTTTAAACAATCTTAGTACACTGGAAAATATAAGCTAACGCGACAGTTTTGAATGATAATTTATTAAACACCTAATGATATCCAAAGAAATAAGCTATCGAAAAGAGGAGATAAGTAAAAACATCCGAATAAACATATAACTAAAAGCATGGAATGTAAAAAATGAAAAAGTTAATTACTTAAAATAGATACATAAATGATACTGCACAATAAATGATACTGCACAATAAAGGGTAGAACCAATGCCCTCCTAAATGTCATCATTCATTTGTGCAAGTTCCGTCTCTTTTAAAGATTCATATTAAGCGAGTACTCATGTCAAAATTTTGCCCCTAAACCCGACCAAATACCAATATAACGTATACAACGTACACTGTAAAAACAGTGTTTAGCTCTGAGACACATTTCTAAGCGCCTGTTTTGTCTCATTTTTTCCACGCGTTGAGCACCTAAGCACGTTTAGCCTATTAACATGTTACACGCTTTGACGTGCTTGACGCCTAATAAATGTAGGGTGTATTTGTTTAACTTTAAGATTGTAACGTTTTCAACTGTTTCAGTCACTCTCTCTCACACACACACACACACGCGCGCGCGCGCGCGCGCGAAGTCACGGTCACCTTTAACTGCTATAGCTATCTTTATCTATAAACAGGATATCGTGAACTGTCAACATAGTTGATCCACACCATCATCTTTACAGCAGGACTTATTCATTCTTGTGTTAGCTGACCTTGCGAGGAAGTTAATTGGAATATATTTCTGAAAAACAAGTTAGGAAAATTCACTAGTTTACTAAAGACACGAAACAACTATCACTTTTACTTTAAAACATTTTTTTCATATTTTGATAAAATGCGTTAAGGTATTGATGTTCATTTATTTTTTCCGGAAGTAATGAACAATAGAACATCAGGATGATGGTGGGGTGTTCATTATAATGGTTTATTTAAGCTTTCATTACATGCTGGTTATTTTGGTAACGATAGTCCGAATATTTTTCAAATCGCACCGCTCTAGTCGCCGACTAACCCAAGCCCATTTTGGAATTAACCGCTAACTGTAGTTCATACAGCATAAGACGTGTTTTGGTGATTAAAAAAAAAGTTTTCAAAACATTAAATAATGTTTTTAGCTTATAAAAATGCAAGGGCATCATTTTGCATGGAGTTAAAAACACCCGTAACGTTACCATGACGTTATTCTATACCATCACCATCATGTAACCAGCTAATAACGTCGTGAAAACGTTATTTGTTATTTTGATTATTACTTAATAGGCCTATTTTAAATAATCACACGTTACTGCAAGGAAGGACACAACGCCTTCGAGCAGGCTGCTTCTCGCCTCCAACCGCCCCATATGTTTACAAGGGGAAGTGTAAAGCAAAATTGTTGAGTCTTGTAATAAACTTGTTATGGGATCGTTTATATGGGATTGTGAAGCATTTTTTTCTGTGACGAGCTTGAAAAGCTAAACATGTTGTTTAGCAGCTCCACGCGTTAAGGAATTCCACACCTATAGCAGCTCCATATGTTTAGCAGCCTCACGCGCTTAGCAGGGGAAGTGCTTAGCCAATGTGCTTAGCTTGTGATAGACTTGTTATAGAATCATATGCCGGTGAGGCTAAACACATAGCTAAACGTGTAACAATACCAACGTGTCTAGCTTTTTCTTCTGTGAAACGTTTGAAAAGCTATACGCGTTTAGCATTTACACAGATTTCTAAATGCGTATAGGTGCCTAACGTGTGTTTTATGTATTTAAATGCTAAACACTGTTTTTACAGTGTATACAGTTTAAAATAGGATAACTATAAATAAATGCCACACAGGTTTGTTAATTTATTTCCCGGAAAATGGTATTTGCAAAGATTTTTCTGCTTTCCTTCTGGATAAATTTATGACTAGAAATGCGAAGTATGTACAGCTCCAAAACTTTTTTTATGCTACCCGAGAGATTAATTCCAAATTTATTGACACGTGGATGCTACTTGTGTCTTGTAAGAAACTGACACCAGTAATACATATAAGTTGCAGAGCATTTACTCTGTCTTCATATAAACCTTTCAGAGGCAGAGTTTTTCTGTAAAGGTCTTTTTTTTCTGTTAAGGTATAACAAATTGTAAATTGCACAATGTCTTTTCTTTCAGATAGCTCTGGTATATATAATGTTGGGCCTATGGAATCGACCAAGCGTTGTCCAGTCGTGTCGCTCGTTTAAGCTTTGGCAGCGAGCTAATCAAATGTTCTGAAGACCATCACGTGATCATGAACTGGAATCGCTTTTACGGACTGGACGAGATGTTCAATTAATGGGGACTTCACATTCTTAAGGAAAGGCAATGAGATTTAGTATGTTATTTTATTTATTGATAATATGACGAGGACCTCAATTTCATTTCGACTTTGGTTGAACTGTCGACTTTTGGATGAACAATCTGACCCTAACTCTTGCATGTTGCTTGAAATGTTATTTCTCTTAGATAAATTTTGTATTTAGACACTCAGGGTAGTTCTGGTATTAGAAAGCACAGACTGTAGACTGAAAAATGGCAGAAAGTTTTTTTGTTCTTGCAAGTGCACAAGTCAAACCTGAGAATAAATGCACAGCTCTGATGGATGTGTCGCTATTTTGGTTGTTTTTTAAAGGGGATTTCGATTAAGAATTTATTCTTTAATATTAATTAAAAAAATCGATTTATGCGTGCGTATGCATGTAATTTTTAGTATTACACCACGCATTCCAGGATAACCTTGTTCTGGAACTGCATGTGCATGATTTACGATTATGTCACGATATTCCAATATTTGATTATTCTTTCATCACACAACAAGTAATCTGTCCCTAAATGTACTTCACTGAAATAAAACAAGTACTAAACCAATCAATCAATCAAGGTCTCGGCCCTTTTGATAAAAGAACTCCAGAAAGCACGGAGGGGTACCTTGTTTTCACTACAAATAGTGATCTAAAAGTTTCCTCACTTCGTATATCCCCACTTCTTCATTCACAACAGAATGTTCAACAGGTCGCCCTCATGAAATCAAATTAGTCGCTAGAATGATACGACTGGCAACAGCTTGCCATGAAACAGAAGGTGATCATATATATTGAATTGAGGCAGAAATGACGATTAAACCAGTAAATGTAACTGAAATCAAAAACGTACCACCGCGTTGTAAAATATATGAAGTTTATATCATTATATTGTTCAGGTTGTTTGTTTGATTTGCAGCCTTCGCCAGTACACATTTATAGTGTTATTTAGTCCAAAAATTGTCATCTTAATGGTTGTAACATGTCTTCAGACAGGTCGCCTTACTGTCCTGTCTGCCATGATTTGCTATACAGCAGCTTTTTCACTGCCATGTATGTATGTATGTATGTTTGTATGTATGTATGTATGTAAGCCAATGCGCGCGCGCGAGTGTGTGCCAAATAAGTGTCACCCCTAACGCAATGCGTAAAGTGATACAGAGAATCACGTCATGAACCATGTTCTTTATTCAACTTTAAAAAGGATTTTTTTTCACAGAAATTTACTGATTGTACCACCAATTAATGAACTACTGTAGCCATATTAAAAAATCAAAGCCATATTGTAGTATTTTGTAAAGTATTCTCTGGATTGGAGGACGTGCCTATCGCGTCTGTGCGTGGAGTCAAAAAGTTCTGCAACGTTTGCACAGTGATAGTGTTCCACAAACGGTGCAAAGATAATATGAGATCATTTTGTTTGCAGAATTATCTCTCAGTTATCCTACACATTCTTTATTTCTTACGAGCTGTTCTCCAAATCCTTAAGCGTCCATAAATTCCAACAACACTGATCTTAATTGCTTCTTTTTATCCTTCGTCCGTCGTGAAACAAACTCTTTAACCTGGTTGATTCGAGAATTTAAACTCGCTTTTCTTGTATTTTAAATGAGAGATGAATAAAGTTTTATTTACTGTGATTTGTGAATTGATAATTTTATTTCCCGTGAACTGTGATCACTAACCCCCCAATGGGACCCTTTATGTATGTATGTATGTATGTACTCAGTATCTTCTGAACACTGTGTCCGTCCGTGATGCCACTCTCAAAACGGTATGGACGATTTCAATAAACTTTTCAGAATTTGTCAGAAAGGGGATAACATAGAATCGATTACATTTTGCTGGTGAACCGTTAATCACTTTGTGAACAAGTTAATGGTGATAACTGCGCTTCCTTGACTGAGGTCACGCTTTTTAAATGCTTTTCTAGTTTTTACCTGATCGATTGCTGAAATGTAGGCCTATTCATGTACATGTGTATTCGCCATAGTTTGATGTGGAGAAATGAGTAGTATCTATAGGTCCTTGGTGTTACATTGCATGCTTTATTTCAGTTCTCAGGTTTGTTTTTTATTCCCCTTTGGTTGGCCTTTGTGATTTTTTAAAGTTCCACTAGTTATGAATTTTGGTCCACGTAATTTCAAGGTCAGATGTTTGTCCCCACATGACTTTCGTATCAACATACGCGGGACTCGAGCCACCGCAAACAACACCTGTTTATTCCAATTACGCCTTCTCTCGGATGATAAAAATCTGCACTGCTATTTATTTGACAGATGATTATGTATGTATATTTACCATCTTAAATTGAAAATAAAAATAAATGCATAAATATAAAAACCTTAGTGAAAGACAGATATTTGCTTATACAAACTACTATTATTCTTAACTTTGCCATCGATCATTATTGTACCCTGTATTACTGGTACTTTATTCTCTCCAGAGTGACTCCCGATTTCACCACACAGAATAATTATTGAACATAGCAAATAATTTTCAATCTAAAATTACCAAATCTAAAATTTCACTACGTGAGCAATTTGTAAAATTCCTCATTTTAGAACCCTAATTTGAAAACCCTATTTCACCCCTACAAACCAATTGAAGAAATTTATAACTTGCCAGGCATATGGTTATTTACTTCTATTTAAGGTCCATATCATGGCCACCATGAGTTCGTCAACCTCTGCCTACTCCACCAATGTAGGAAATCAACATCGCCTGACTTAAAAGCTGTGTACATGTTATCGGTTTAAACTTAGGATAGTCTCGGGTCTCTTAGTGGTCGCAAAACTACCATCAATGGACGGCGCCACAAGAGGTCTTACTCTTACCTTTATATCTATAATAATCTCAGTCTATTTTAGTTGGCCTAAATGGAATGGTACTTAACTCGAATAGGTTTTTTTTCAACAACAACAACAACAATAATAATTCATTTAAAATACAGCCAAAATTGGTAAACAAAAAATATACTGTATTTTTACCTTAGTACGGAACATGATATATTTTAGACTGATATCTACATGTAGGCCTACTATATCTTCGTTGATTTTTACAGACAAGCTTATCTTTAATAAAAGTTAACTTAACTTTTCGGTATTGAGGTTAAGACCAACCATCGACTGAAGTTCTTTTGTAAACTAAGCCTAAGATAAAGGCCTGTATGATATATGATAATTACTATGGAAAAGTCGCTGCTACCACGGTTTTTTCGTGTGTTTGCAAGAGAAGACTTTCTTAGCGCTGGTAGTACAGTCCAATGGTCGCTCCCGAACCTCCGATACATGAACTGTGATTCCTACTTATTTCTTTTTTCTAGATTCTATTAACTAGGTTCTATTAACTTTTTTCAACTTTTAGAATCTTAAAACGAAAAGATCATGCTAATATGCAGTAGATGTGTGTTAAAAATCACAAGAAAATACAATTAACAAAGTTAACTGGCTCAACGTTTAAGATTCACATACTCTCATGGACAAAAAAATAAATAGGCCTAATAATTATAAATTGCTCCAAGAAGCTTAAAAAATTGGCGATTACTGACTCAGTATTTAATAAGTGTGTTCCCTTCTATATGATCATTGTACAGCAATAGCATCACCTTGACCAATCCTGTGAGTGAGCAGAGCGAATATGTACAAATCATGAACACTTGAAAAATGTCCAATTTTTCTGTTCCTGGTCAGGGACGAGTCACAGATGGGGTGGACCTTGTCCACCCTTCAGTTTTAGCGTCCAGTGACATGGGACTCATAGCCCTGTCCAGTCTGTCACGCCACTGCAGTATATAGTGTCATGCAAGAACGGCATACATGCATTATTTACACTTCGAGTCGCCGGGGCCGCACGCTGCGTTGCTTGAGTCCATTAATCGCGCTGCCGTACGACGCACTTTGCTTCTGGTCACCACAATTTTGGACCGTACAGCTTGACCATTACTTAACACAGAACGGGCAACTGGACTGGATATTTTAAACCACCAAAAGAAAGTCGATCCGGGAAATACGTTTAAGCATTAAGGATAATTAAGTAACCACTGGTCAAGCCTGCCTGACGGAGTACTGCACGCAACGCTCTTAACCACTGCGTATGAGTTAAAGAGGTACCCGGCGCACGCACTGAGTCGAAGTGTTTTAAGTAAACTTCCTTAAGTAACCGGTCTGAGTAACTGACCACTCAGTGCTGTCCTCGACTACAAGGTTGACCACTACGCAAAACGGTCACGGAGGAACGCGCTGTTGAGCTTTACGGCGCTTTTTACGGGTACTTGGTTACAATTCTTTACAGGAATCGTTCATTTTTTTTAACGTGTAACGACGATTCTGACAGCAGCAGTATTCAACGTTCGTCTGTATATTTATATATTTTTGACGAATTTCCACAGGGCACAGCCTGGCTTATTCTTTATCATTCGTCGTGCTTTACGGGTGCCGGGACTTGACGCTGTCCGTGCCATGCTTAGCTGGAATTAATTATTATAAATGAATCCAAAGAGAGATACAGCTACAATAATGACTGGAAGTTTGCTCCGTGACGTAATGCACGTCTTTACTAGGAACTATTATATATTTTTGTTATTATATTGTGGACTGATACAAGTAACGTCCAAGCCATATACAGGTAAGGGAACATTGTGTTTTCTTTATTGCAGTTTTTTATTTTCATTTAATCATAATCAACATAACCATATTTGTGTTAATATTTTATAAAAATGCTAGAGGGGGAGTTTTACTGTAAACAAGCTGGGTGTATGTATAAATCATATGTGAAAGGAGTGCTACCAGTCTTACACATAACAGAACATTTATCTGTTTTATAATAATATCTATAAGACACGGGAAATGAGTCAACACATCACTTTTATCTTCATTGTAATGTCTTTTATATATCATATTACTCAATGGAAACGCATTTATTTAAATGCTTATTTTATGACAAATTTACATTACAAGGACTGTCGATGATTTTCCTCCCTTCCTACATATGTCAGAGCAGTCTAAATTGCAGAGACAATATTGTTTATTTGGGGCGCTGTGTGATGGGGGCGTGGCACCCTCTGTCGTTCCCTTCCTAGCTAGCTGAACAAAAGTAGAACGTCAGATTATGAACTACAGCAGGTGCTTTTGAGACATTTTGCTGCTGATATCAGTCTGCTTTTTGCAGGTTACAAAAATACCCTTGAAAGAACACTGAATGAATACATCAAGGTTTCTCGTGGTACAAAAAAAAGGCTTGTCTCAAGCATTGATAGATATTGCTAGTGGACCTTTTGGATGACTATATGAACAAAAAGGTTTAAACTTTAATAAAAGTGCGTTACTCTTGTATAATCACAACAAAACACGCAAAGCATTGATTTCTCTTGTTAAGCATGCCATTGAGTTCTTTTTGTTAAGTGAAAAGTTGAGGCAGAGGAGGCCTATGAATTTCATTTCACTTGCGAGAAAGGATTACCACTCACGGGTCCTCGTGACTGTGGTTTGCCTGGTCGCTTCCCATACTCTGACCACTCTCTCGTCCACCATGAACATATCCACGTAGACCTCTTTTGTAACCACCTTTTCCATTTCTATTTTAGAAGGGCGTCTTGTCTCTTTCGCAAGCTAATGGTGTTAATTAACGTTAGAACGCAGCCAGGGTACAATGAGTCCATCACGAACCGCGTTTTATTACCCGGTTCACATAGTGAAGGAAGATAACAGTGGTACAGTATGGTATACTGCGTTGGTCACGCGCGGTCACATTTCACGGATTAAGTCTCCACGGATAGGGGCAGGGGGGGGGGGCAGGTGTTAGTGTGTGTCAGAATAAGTGACCTGTGGCGAAGCATTATCGGAGATAAGCATAAGTAATTCTACGAGGCAGGTCTGTCTACCTATTACACTGGCAAATACAGAAGGTATCGGGCTTTCTTTCATCCCTGACAATGCCTCTCTATTCCATCGTGGGCTGCGATACAAGCTCCTCGCGTTTTTTAAATTAAACTCCCCCTCCCTCCCGTTTCATAATTCGCTTCTGGTAGGCTCTATTAAAGCACAGCGACATTTTTTAAAATAGGCTATTGGCAACTGGTTACTCGAATGCATGGATTCGTCTTAAGCACTTCTAAAATACTCAATATGAGTGAATGATTTTGTTCCAGACGTGTTATTAAAAACAGGATTGCACTTTAAATGCATAAGTAGTAATAAGACCCCTGTATTATGTGTAGAAGACCGGATTGAATAATTATGAGGTCAGTTTTTCTTTTTTAATTAAAAAATCTTGGAAGAGTGTTCAATTCAAACGGTGGGGTTTGCGTATAAAACGATGGTGCTTACTCGAAAGCCCATGCGAGTGCACTATATAAGTAAACTCGCGTAAAGACAGCCACGCAGGTGAACCGTAGAATGCGTAAAAAGAGATAGAGAGAGACCATTGCATACCGTAATTCCTGTTTAAAAGCAGGGTCGGTCTCCTGTCTTCCCAGTCCACATACCACGTGCTCAGAGAAGTCGTGGATGCGATATAATAAAAGCGGAATGTCAAGTTGAAGTTGAATTGTATAAATTACAGGGAATTATATAGGGTTATGGTGAGGTTATCATGATTAAACACAGCGCATTTACTTGCGCACTCATGCATGTGTAGAAACTCGCACACAGTCGTTTACATACAAACAGACACGTGCTACATGCACTAACTCCCTGACAAGCAAGATCATGAACATACACGCGCGCTCACACGCAAAAAGAAGAATTTGTACGGATAAACAGGCAAGCAGACAAACGTGCACAAACTCTCACAAACGCTGATCTGCCTCTCTCTCTCTCACACACGCACACACACATTTACATCCAAACCCACTCAACACGCAAGTGCGACATCTGAGCAAAATGTTTCGATTCCCTAATTGCCATTATCTGTGCTGATCATGAAATTATATGTCTATTATATGTCGATTATCATGTGGTTTGTGGGTTGGAAACAATGCGGAATTCGAACCCAAATATTTAATCAGTGTGACAACTAGCGCCGAGTCACTGGATATCTGGGTGTACCCACTCTCTCTGTGACAGGAATGGCAACCCTAGGAATAAAAGATCAGGGTCCCGTTAGTACAGGTTAGGGTTAATCGGAGTTTTGGGGTTAGTGTGGGGACCGAATGTTACCTGAACAAAGTGATGGGGAAGGCCCCTATTTCACACAGACCACGAATCCCACGAATCGCCAGGAATTGACAAATTTTAGGATTCGTGAGGATTCGTGAGATTTTTCCAATTTTCTGGTCTTATTCGACACGCTCACGATTCACTAACGATACAGGTACGATAGTGTTACGAATATTCGTGGGATTCGGCTGGAATCGTGAGATTTTGCCAATTTTCTGGTCTAATTCGACACGCTCTACGATTCAGTTACGATACAGGTGCGATAGTGTTACGAATATTCGTGGGATTCGGCTGGAATCGCACGAATATTGTCCAGATATTCACTACGATTTTTTGGAATCGGGAGTTCGTGGCCAAAACTATGAACAGCTCAAAATTTTTGCCACGAATTCCCGATTGATCAAGAATTGCAAGAACTTACTACGATTGTATACGAATCTGTTAAGAACTTCACGAACTGATTACGATTCAACCAAATTTTCAATTCCTGGCGATTCGTGGGATTCGTGGTCTGTGTGAAATAGGGGCATCAAAGTTTTTGCCACCCATTCCTGTTGGTCAAGAAGTGCAAGAACTGACTACGAATATATACGAATCTGTTAAGAACGTCACGAACTGATTACGATTCAACCACGAATCGTGAAATTTGTCAATTCATGGCCATTCGTGGGATTCGTGGTCTGTGTGAAATAGGGGCAGAACGGACTACGGTTCTTACAATGTAGCAGACTGTCACTCCTGTCACACAGGCCCAGCCTGAAGCCAGAAGCTGTTGAGGTAGTCACCACTACAGCAAGTGCAGCCATTACATGATGTACGCGTGGTTGCGTACATCATGGGCTGGCTGAAGGTAAAGCAATGTTAGACATTTGAGACTTGGAAGACTGAAGGCACGTACGTGCATGGAGATATAGGCCTACCGGTAGAAAAATGAATAACAGGGTATGGGGGAGGAGGCAGGCCATGTCACATTGCCCCCCCCTGCCAAATCAACCCTTAAGAACTGCATGTACACTTTTATCTCCAACGTGGCCCATTTCGCATCTCATTATTCATTTTTGAAAGTAAGAATTTGTGAACCCTCCCCAATTACCCTACAAACGCCCCACCTCTCCCTGTCTCCCACCCACCCACCCACACATCCTCCCACATCTCCGAACCCCATAAAAACAACATTTCTTTTTATCACAGATGATAAACCCTCAGCAACAACACCAAAATAAATGAGGAAACTATGACATATCCAACTGACGCCCTTATTAATTTTCCACACAGGACTGGGCATCGGTTTACTCACCACGAGCCTTACATAACCCCCTCTCCCATCCCATCCCCTCCGCGATAAGACGCTCAGCTTCAAGATAGCTGGAAGAACATTAAGAGGACATTACGGTGAAAGTGACTAATAACTTGAGATTGTTTTCTAATGAGAAGAAGGCGCCTGCCGCCATCATGGATTCTGTTCTGTACTTTATACGGATGCGCTCTAAGATATTTGTAAGCGCCACGAAGGACTCTTTTTTTTGGACATTGACCGTAAGGAACTGCATAAGGAAGAGTTTCAGTATATTTTTGCAGGCAAATTTGTTATTATGACTAATGAAGCCCATAAAATAACCAAAGGGCTTAGTTTGTGTGCCATATTAAACGCAGGAGGAGCGTCATATTCAATGTTGCAAAAATAAGGCTCGATTACATTTGGAAAAACCTGGTCTCAGTGACCTAAAACCCGAACACACCATGTCTTTGATACAGTACATGTACTTGGAGCAAGGCAATGTAGATCTGATCCGAAGTGATCAAAATTAAAAATACCCGCAATTCAGTCTAAAGCTGCATTATTCCATCATTGCACATAATGGCCTTCTAATTTCTCAAGGACAAACAGAACCCTACTGCTGTGCAGCCATAGCACTCACATGTTGTACGCTATAACAGTACGCAAAATAGTTGACAATCAAAACAACCTTCATATATTTTATTTTATATTTCACGCTTCTTTATCCCTCCGGTGTTTTAATCTTTCACCTGCGTGTGCTCATATTTGCAAACATATATCGCCGGTGGAATAGAAATACATATAGTAGTATTTGAGTCAGGGCTACCGTACTACTCAGAATGAGGAAGGTAAACTATCTGTTTTGTTTGTTCCACAAGCAGACCTTGGTGGCATTTATACAGGTAGATGATATTGATTAATTTTCATGTAATTGAAGTCTACCCTGCATCTTTAAGTTTCTTCGTGGGGTCACAATGGACTATGTAAATTGTAGTGCCAGAGTTCACATGCTTAAGAGCTTGAGAGAGAGAGAGAGAGAGAGAGAGAGAGAGAACAGCCCATGCTTATCAACAGAATATGATGATCAGGCTGATATCAAGTTAAGCGCAAGAGAGAGCCGGTGTGAGAGAGGCGCGCGTCGGCACCCTTTAAAATGTAAAACTCCACTTCACACTATCTACTACGCGGTGGCCTTAACCCTTTGAAGAGCACTATTTGCAGCATAATAGTCGCATAACGTACTTAAAAAGGTGTACATCTACATCAGATATGAAGAACAGTCTCTATTTAGAAGTCTACCTGGCGTTGAGTGACAGAAGAACGTGATTTGAATTGATAAAATCATTTAATAGATGTATCTTTACTAAACAATACTCTTTTCTTTGTGTCGTAGAGCTTCTCACACATATAATCCCATGATACGCTATCTGTTGTCCATTGTTGTAAGCTGAGGGGGACACTGTGTAATTTAATAGATTATTGTAATGTGGTCTTACTGTTATTAATGCATTAAATTGTTGGCATGACGCCCTATCTTTACTTTTGCAATTATTTTAGGAGTGAGCTTTTTTATCAAAATTAATTTATACCTTGCTTAGAAGACACAACAATAAGATAGAAAGAAAGCTATGGACGTCTTTTTATATCTTCTGACAATTGATGCTCTTAAATCGTAGTTGCAGTTTCTGCTCTGTTGGGATAAATGGTTAAAGGTTAAATATCTGAAATAAAACAATGTTTCAAAACACTAAGAAAGATCGCAATCTGCAGAACGTTAAGACACGAAAAGTGGAAACTGTTACAAAGTAATTGTTCAACAATAGATAATTTTATTTTATAACAGTATGCGCACACACGCGCGCGCGCGTATAGGGTGTACATATGTATATGTATGATATAAACACCTGTTCCTATGTAATTCATCACTATTGTTTTGTTTCTCGGCCGTGTTGTTTTGATGTTTATCAGTCATCTCTATCACGCAACAGTAATGACACGCGTCGGTGCCTTTGGGTGTGTGGGTAGAGGCGCACATACGCTTATAATAATAATGTCCATTTCCACATGTCCTAGTTTTGAACGAGTCTCGAGGTTGTAGCTGTTAGAAAGAAAATTCAATACTTAAACTGTTGCCCTTTCTTATAAAATCCAGTTATAAAAAGTGGGAAGAAATCTCAAGGTACTAAGTAACTTAAGAATACTTTCCCCCCCCCCTTGTGTCAATTACACAAATGCGAAGTGCGCTTCGGCTAATTTCCCCCCCCCCCCCTGCAATTACCTAAAAAGAACCCAACGCTAAATGAATGTGTATACCTGTACATGTATATCAATGACCGAACTGGCGTTCGCAATAACCTTTGTATCTATTATCAAAGGTTATAGGTTAAATGGTATCAACATATATTTATTTCGAAATTCGACATCGTAAAGGTGTTTTCACCTGTGGGCTGTGACGAGATCCATAATGTGATGATCAATATGAAAACAATACATTGCTACATTCCCCAAGCTATTTTATCAATCACGTATTAGGAACGCAGTCAGAATATGGATACATACACTACCCTGTACCAGTAACTTCATTTAAAATCTGTGAAACATGTCCAGCATCAGAACAGCCACCATTCATGTACGTGTTCGAAAAAAATAGATTATTTTATTATCAATATAATTACGATAAAAATAACAGAAATTGATAACCATTGTAGGCATAATTTTTATACTTGTCAATACTGGTATTTTTATGCAGCTGTCTTTTAAAGACTTTAAAAGAATGTCTTTAAGTCATTTTCCCGAGCAAGTTGTTTGAATTTGCCAATCTAATAAATCATGGCGACATCTCTGATATCACAATATTTTGTCTTATATTTACGAGCATGGAGGTGGAACATTTGTACGAATTTGTACATTACAATTATAGTTGTTGTGGACACACGCCTGAAAATCACAATCACCATTTACTTGTCTCCTGGTATGGCATTTTTAACCAATGGCATGTTAAAAGTACCGGCTTGAACTTGCACAGTGGTGAGAGTGAGTGAGATTTACTCAATAAGACCCGATGGACATTTTTAGGGTTACCAAGATACCAGTTCTTATAATGCGTAGGCATGCTGTCAAACGATAAAGATACTTTATAATAGGCCATGAATGACAAGATGAATATGTTCAAGAATGCGCCCAATTGCGAAGTAGAAAACACGTATCCTGGTTACTTTACGTCCATCACTTTTCAAAGAAGGGGGCCTCAATTGGCAAACATTTTCGGCTATGCTTTCTCAATTTTCCCAGTAGCGACTTCAGCGATAAGGACCAGTGAGTAAATCTGGCCAGTACCAGTCTGGGATAGTTAATGTCCAGCGTCTGCATTCAGCCACTACGGTCAAGCGGGGTTAAACACTAGTCAAGACGCGGCAGAGTTCATTCCAGCGACGTAGTTGTCCTTCATATATTACATGTACTAGAGTAGATTGTATATTATGCATAGGCTATGCTCATTGGGTTGAAATGGGCATTTTTAGGGTTTTGTTACTATGTTTTGTTACTGCGTTTTTTGAAACCCGATAGAATATATCCTACCGGCTACACACACCCTCTTTAGGCTCCTTCATGAGTACTGAAGTAATATAAATAGACAGTAGACCTCAAAGCCTAACAGTGATACTGTTACGTCTGGGAAATTTCGAGGGACTGAGCAGTTTTACAAAAGAAGATAAGTCTCGGGGAGGTGTTATATATCTGTGCTGTTAATCTGAGTTTAGATAGACCCTTTTATTGAAAATCATGAGAGAGAGAGAGAGAGAGAGAGAGAGAGAGAGAGAGAGGACAAAATAATGAGTGACAGTAATGCTTTTCGCGCCTGCCTAACCAAGCACCCTATCAAATGACTGACATGCTGTCAAAGTACAAGCGAGATTTATACAACATCTGACGTGTGTCATTCACTTTCCCAGTTAATTTAACTATCTGCGCATAAGAAAGATGCTCTGGTGTTACAAAACACTGGCAAAGTATTTATACCTAGAAAGGAGGCACGCCCCCCCCCCCCCCCCACCTCACTTTGAAAATAAGAAACAGAAGTTGCAATTTAGGTTATTTTGTGGTAGGGTTACATGATTCTGTGGCCTCCCATGCCTGCTTTCTGTGTCTTTTGAGAAAGGAAAGATCTAATTCAGTAAGTTTGCAAGGTGGTTGAGTGGAAACCCTTCTATAAGCCTATGTTCAAAGTGAACAACCACCATATTTTTTATTATTCACGCACGGTTTATGTAAGTGGAATGAACAGTCTAACAAACTGACAGCTAAAGATACCTTCCTCTTTAGCATTTCCAAAACGATATCTTGCGATGATAGAATAAGCTTATACCATTTCTTACGGTAACACACGATTTACCAAGTCCTCAACTTGCGCTAGCTGCCAATGATTCACGAGTCCTGCGGCCCTGGTTAGCTTGCTTTCTTTCCTTGTCAAATAAAAAAATGCACCTCGATGGCACTTCTCAAGGCGCGTAAACGAAGCCAACCAAATTTATCACTGTTTTAGCAAAAACACTGTATTACTGACAGACTGCGTTGACAGAGACACGGGGACCATGTTTTTCGGACAGTATGTGTCATTCTGTCCAGTGATGGCCAAGGGGTACCTTGACCTATGGGCACCAAAGGGTACAAAGAATGCTTCAATTTATTCGTTAAGGCGCCAGGGAGGGATTGAGCATGAGTTTATATATGTGTGTGTCTATTCTGTTCTTTCAGTCTTCTCCTTCTCTCCGTCGCTCCCCTCATCGTCTCCCATCTCTCTCTCTTTCTTAATGCGTATGCATTTGCGACAATGCACCAACAGACCAAAAGTTTTGAATAGGGAAAAAACAGTATTGCCTTCCTCGACCCTTTCAGCTTGCTTGTAAAGACATTCTCTTCAATTCAGCTGTGGACAATAATCCTGTATTTAAGCACGTGTATTTTATTTACAATACAATAACAAATAGTCTTCCTCTCAAGTCAATTCATCCTTGTAAAATTATTTTTAAATTATTTTTAAAAATATATTTCTCTTTATATAAGTTATAAAACAGATATATAAGACTTATGTAACATTTGAATATATAGACTTGAGCGTGACAGATACCATACTATTTTCCCCCACAATAAAGCAATATCCAGATGTCAGTAATTACACAGAGCACGCGGGGGTGAAATGTGAGGGCGATGAATTATGACGGCTGTTATCAAGGTTTACAAAACAGTGCCCCCAAAAGGAGGGGTGTTGATAAAACTGTGCGGACTAATTTTGTTTTGGAATTTTTTTGTCCTTCATCGAAAAATATTATTGTATGGTCAGTCATAAAATAAGTTATTTTAAATCAAACCTTATTTTGGTTATAATACACCATTTTTATTTGTAAACAGGTGAAGGAATGTGCATTTTCAGTATCTGATTTTCTTATCTAATACTTGACCACCGCAGGCCACGATCATCCCAGTTCTGTGGTTTCGTGGTCGAAGGCTGGTCACAACATTTACATTAAGACGACAGAATTAAGCTAGATTAAGGGCATCGATAAATCTATCAAGTTAACACGTTGTGGTTATGATTGCTTAGGGTAATCGAAAGCGATTTTATCAAAACAGATTTTATCAAAGCAGTTGCTCCTATATGGTAAGTACAGATTTTCAAGGGGAGTTGGCCATAGTTTGCCTGTACCCACCACAGTGTTGAGAACGTGACGTCAAGAATTCCCCCAGCCAGTACCTTGAACATCAGATCTGAAACTGAATGTCCACGTACCACTGTCCAAAGCCCATTAGATTCGTATAGGTTAGGATTAACGTGACGTGTGTGCGCCGAAATCTAAGACGTGCCTAAGTGTACATTTCATTCAATCCGGGCCCTACATCTCAGGGGATCCTTTCGTTTATGACACCCACTTCTTAATTTGTTTGAAAACGGAAAATCAAGTAAATTTGTTGTGAAAAAGTATTGCCTTCAGTGTTCATTCTCTCTTTCAGGGCTATTGGGCCATTTATAAAATCTCTAATGCTACAACTCAATGTCTATTGTCTAATATCTTCCAGTTGTGAAGTACTAAAAATATGGCGGCTTCTGTATTCGCCCAAGCAAGGGTGGGAGCACTCACCGAAACCCACAATAGCACGTCCTGTGCTCATTAGGGCAATTTTGGCAACCAACACCACAAAGACATATGACATATCTTTAAGCACACATTTTCATTCCTCACATCAGCCTCCAATGTCATTCCTCATCCACCTGATAGAGAGATAAACAGACAAGGTACATGAGTTTGGCCGCGAAATTATGCCATTATTGAAAGTCTGCGTAATTCTGTCGCTGTTCCAGGCTCATTTACACGTGTACAATTGTATCACTGCATGTTATCTTGGTGCTATTCCGTGTGTGAATGTAATTGAAGTCTACCCAACATTCCTATGTGGATTTGTGACTTTAAATAGCAATGAAAAGCAATAAAAAGGGTTTGTTTGAACTTGGGGCAACAGTTTTGAAGAGATTGTGAGTGTTTCTCCCCATGGTTCTGCCGATTCTTGATGACTAATTCTAATCCGTTGCATGTTTAACAAAGATATAAAATTACTCACTGAGAATTATGTCCTGTTTGGCGCTACCACAAATCAGTACATTTCGCCCGTCTGTTCTCACCGGCTCATAATCTCAATATCGTCTAATATAACTTGAACTACTTGATGAAACGATAAACAAATGTTCAAGTGCATGTAGGGGACCAATCAGTCCACAATGGCACCTGTATTTGATATCCCGAGGTGTACGATGTGCAGATAAAACTAAACGTTAAAAGACAACATAGCATGTATTTGAAAGAGTAGAAGCAGTGCTGAAGTTGAAGGCATCCGAGATGGTAATCTCAGCCTTACAGACGGGATATTGTTTCTGGCAGAGCCTTTGGTGTAAAACAATAGTGCCATCTTGACACTCACGTAGATAAGTTTCAGTGAGTTATGTAACTAAGACCGAGTTCCCATACCTATATCGATCTAACAGGATCGATCCATCTCCGACGGGTTTCTCGCTGTATTGCTTTCAGCTTAAGCGGCTGAGATGTTTGACGCCATCAGTCTACGTGGTTCGATCCAACTCTGAGGGGACTCTTGCTGAGTGTAATCAGCTGAACTAAATGAGACGCTTCCCCTTTTTTCAATGTACTCGTATAAGCATCAGCTTTTCTGTAATTGTACGTAAAGCCAAGAGGAGGAAAGGGGCCTTATGTCTGTTGCAGAGTGTTACGTAATCAGCGTAGAAGTGAATATTGCGCTTTTTGGACTAAGAAGATTGATTGAAACGCCAAATGTATCTTATGGAGATATAAATCCAAACATTTTAAAGACAAAGACAAGACCACGGAGTATTAAAAAAGAAATCTAATTGTTGAATCATAATGGGTAATTTCAGAGATAGGCTTTAGTTTTTCAAGTTTTTTGCGGTTGATAACCTGTAATATCTTTGTCATTGCTGTCTATTTTAAGAAATCCACTGACTATAGTCAGGGCAATGTGAAAGATGCTTGAAATCTTATTTCACTGATAAGCAGTCACTCTTGGCGTGGAGAAAGCAATCTCAGACATACGTTCAGATCAGATGTATGATTACCGACATATATAGGTTTAGGGGAATACATACTCTGTTATATGGCCTTATTTCGTTCATTATTTCGGTCCTCCAAACTTACGGCTCATTCTCATTGAAACTGCCGGTATAAACAAGCACCAGTATTCAGGAAAACAAAGATTTATCATCATGAGAAATGAAAAAGCGCAGAGACCGTTAAGCTGATATACCACAACATTTTAAGCATTGTTTAGTACATGCTGACTCTGTCAATTGCATATTGCTCCCCTTATTTGCATATTCGTAGGATGTCTTATATCCATGAACTGTGGCCCTTTGGCCACAAAACCAAACCCTTGGTCCTTTAAACGTTCTCGTAAACTCCTCCCCCGAATTTTACTCAATATGTCGTTTGCAGGTAGTTACCCTTAGCGTCCCTAAGCTTTTCCTGTTCCGGCTGCTGGTCAAATCAGATACATGCACATGTATTCTAGGACAGTACTGCACCCAGTTTTTCCATAAAAATAAAATAAATAAATAAATAAAATAAAATAATAATAATAATAAAATGAAGCCGGCTCCCCGGTTTAGTTGACTAGGATTTCCATGAAAGTACTGTATAACTGTTCCAGATAGGGTAAGATGTGCGGATGTGCCCATGTAACGTTGGTAATTAACTTCTTAGCCAGGGAACCTGACTTAAGTTTTTTTTTTTTTTTTTTTTTTTTTTTTTTTTTTTTGTGAAACCGGAGACTGGGCGTTGGTCACTGTTCACGTCACGCACATTCAACTTTAAAAACCTCATATTTTAACTAAGTCGGAGCTTTTCCTGTATAGCCCTCTCTGTCCTCAACTGACCATGATATATTGACGTACTTTTCGTTCGAAAAACAGTGTATTTATATTTTAACCACGCTGGAGGTGCTTCTCCCTCGTTTGTCATTTCTGAAATAAAAGAGGTATGATATTTGTCCTAGGAACCTATATTACCAAAGAACAGACATAGTAAAACTTGCAATTCAAATAAGTTGTTCTTGCAACTCTTTTTTTCACTCTATGTGCTTGTTAGCAGGAACCAGTATAATATTTTTTAATTCTGATATAAATTGTAGCTTGCCATTGTGACGAACCGACACACAAGCAAAAGGAAGCAAAGTGTTTAACGCCATGGAGGAAATACATTCAAATCATGTTTACCAGTTGCCAATAACAATAATAACTTCTGATAGAATAGCACAGAGACAGTTGCTCCCAGAATCTAAAGCGATATGTATCTCAGTGTTCTGATTGCTCTGGTTCATGTTCGTCTCATAAAAACAGCGTCATGGAGTATCTGAAATAAGTTTCACATTGCAGCAATGGCTCTATAACTACAGCAGCGGATTTAGTCCGTGACTTGGGCTATAGATGAGGAATGCTCGATTTTTATACTTCTCTTCCTTCATGTAGGTGCACCAGCCATATCTCCTCTCCGCCCTCTATGTTTCGTGCAAGCCGTTGATGCAACGAAACTGACTCTTATATGGTATATGAAACCAATATTCTACGCTTTTCTTTACAGGCTGTGATCAGACCGATTTCCCATTTTCATTCATAAGAGACACAGACTCGCCATGCGTATATTACCAATGTCTGTTTGGCACGCCGCTCAAGAGAGACTGTCCCACGGGATCCATGCTAGAGCCAAGCTACACGTAAGTGTTCCTTATCGTTACAAGGCAATGGCACCGTTGTGCCTAGCTACAATAAACTGAACTGAATTGAATAAACACAAAATGTGGTCCTTTACCCAACCTTACCGCTCCCCCAATTTGTTCGATAGATGTAGCTGCGCAGTGCCGCGGCCCCAACACCTAACGTGGTCGGGAACACCTATAGTCCGCATTCACAGGGGCGGGGAAGACTATTAAAAGATTAGTCGATTTTCCTTTCATGTACGTCCGCCATATTTAGGTCGTGGCTTTGTAGAGCCATGGCTCAACTCGATGTGAATGCGGCCATAGTCTCTGACGGGTGATTGCTGGGTGATGGCGTCATTCAAAATTATGTGCAAGAAATTCTCACAATAATGCAACCAGCATTAGCCAGAAAATATCTAGTGAATACAACCTTTATTTTTGCGTTTGGCTTAGTTAATGTGAACCTGTGCCAACCGTTGGACCTGTATTTGATCAAGAGTTTAAATTGGTTCATTTGCATTCTTCGTACAAGTGTTTATATTGTTGTTTATTAAAATTGCGAGCTTAGTTGAAGCGAGTTTATTTTATTAATATTCCACTTTTCATGCTAATATTCTGTTCTGATAATATGCACGAAACACATTTTGTTTCTGTGTTTGTTGCGTTGTGCAAAACTTGTGAAGAAAACGAAATGATGTCAAAAAATTAAATAAATGTCAGAAAAAAGCTCGCATTTGTTGCAAATGCCAGCTTCTTCGATGACGGCTGGAACTCAACGTCTATTTTATTCTAGACAATAACAGTGGAGAGAAACTTTTGTAAGCATGCGCATTTCTTTACGATGGCCAGAGACGTCAAAGACGTCTTTAGTCGCCTACGCAAATACGATGACCTCAAAATCCATAGTAACATTTTTTTCAAGATGAAGAATGGTCACAAGAACTGTGGCATCAGACAAGCGGCTTTTATTTCGGTTATGATATCGTAAAAGCAGAGACTTGTAACTCATTGAACCATTTGTTAGCGGTGTACTTGACAACTAATGAAAGTGACAGAGAGAACAGTAAGTACGTTCTCAACCAGTTCCTTTTATGTAGGTTGTAGTTAAGTAACACGAATAACCACATTTGAATCATTTTAATGCCGTTGTCAGATACGATTAATTCAGAACAAAAGAACGGATATTTCTTTTCTAGACAATCCTTGTTTTTGGAGCTTGCAATCATAGATTTAAAACAAATACAATGTGATGGTATTTTATTCCTGATGTATAAAGGTATATAAAATTAATCGCAAAAAAGACCTACAATTATACTGGACTGATAACCAGAAAAGGAAAAAAATAGAGCTGAATCTGAAATTGTCCTTGTCTCCACCAAACCGCTAAATTTTATGATACACTGTTTTTTGTTTACGTGGCATAAATTTTGTCATGATGTAATTGTTGTCGTTAAAACAGCCTTGATGTGGTCTCACAAAAATGTGCATCTATCATATTATATTCACGAATGTACATTCCCTACCGTCTAAATAATGAATTGGGATAAAACATAATTTATGCATTGTCTTTTGCACTAACTGAGACCGTGCAGCACTAATGCGGAGGCAAAGGCTGGGGATACGGAGCCCTCAAACCCTCCCTCCCATGCCCAGCCCCACCTTTTCAAATCAAAATGGCAGCCAATTTTAAGAAACAAAATAAATGGCGGATATTCAGAAAACGGCGATCTGAAACCCGAGAAAGTAATAAATACTCCAAATTACACCATATTTTGCAAATGTTATAGTGCTGTGGGAAGAACAGAGAAGGAGGAGGTGATGGGGAAGGGACAGCAATGCCCCGTTTTCATCTAAATTTAGACATCTTTAAAATCTAATCTTAACATGTAATTAGACAAGTAAAATGTGAAGTTAGAACCGTATTAAGTATATCCCTTTTGTAAAGGGGGGTAATAATCGGTATATTATATGCAAATTGCTTTCTATAGACGTCCGTGCATAACCCCTGAACCTGACCATGTAAATGCAAGGGTCATCTGATAGTAAACGATCACCAGTGCTGATAAAACAGAAAAACTCGATTTTTAATTTTTTTAAAAGATAAGGATTTCAGAGCTATATACAGTACCTTCGTAACCAGGTGTGGAAATCGAAAATAAAATAATAAAACGAGGAAAATATTGATTTAATACATCGCCTCACGTTATTGCTGAAAATATATGGAACTCGTCATTTAGATAAACCACATTAATTTAATGCTTAGTTTTGGTAAGAAATCGGCGGACAAATAGAACAAGATAATATTGATATAATTCCCACGGAAATTTACATCTCGATAGCAATATGTCTAGTGGATATTCCTGTATCAGTAAGATCAGACAAGCGCTATATGTCTATTATGAATGTGCCTTTAAAATTATGTGTAAATTTTACAATTTTGTCAAATTTATCAAAATTTTAAATTGCTTTTGGTTTTAACCCTGGATCTTTGAGAACCTGATGATATAACGTCAACCAGTCGATGGTCGTGGCGCAGTTGTATTTGGTCGTCATAGCTCCATTCATCATCACCCACACTTCACAAACAGGTGCTGGGAAGCAGTGGCCAGTTCAACGCTCCCTTTCACAATATTTCTTACATTTATTTGGAGGAGCCCGAACTCATTGTTGACACTTTTGAACTGTTACTAAAGATTCTTCATCTCCCGTTTATCCATCTCCCGACCATACATCCAAGAAAAAGTTTTTTTTCTTTTTTTAACGTGACGTTTACCGCTCTTAGAGCAAATCATGATTACGTAGTCAACAAGTCAATGGATCATTGCAGACACGAAAACAGAGAGCACTTGTTGATTGATGGCATGCATTTTATTTATATAACTTGACTATCCTTTCTTTCTGACGGAAGAACTCCCGGCGTTTTGAAATAAGCACACGCGCCACTCAAGCGCCCGGTGACTACTGAGCGTTGTAATTCCTACAAAACAAGCACACGACACATTTCACAAGTGGCCGGTGCAAATATCGTGAATCATACCATTATTTGGTGCGGTCACTACTTTTATTTTTTTTTCAGGTCTGATTAATTTCTTATGAGACTGACTGATAAGGACTGTCTTTGTGTGACTGGTCAGATCTTCCTTTGAGATAACATCAAATCTGAAATAATGCGGTTTAAGACAAGATTTGTTTTTCAAAATGGGAAGCAGACTTTGCTTTTGGAACAGCTATTAATACTGTACTAAAGGAATTATGTTGGATATATAAAGACTGAAACATTGAAACTGTTCCTTTGGAGAGATGTGTGTGTGTGTGTGTGTGCGTGTGCACGTGCGTTTGTGCATGGCCGCTTTGGATTAAGGGTTGTTTTTAAATAATGTCGGCTATTTCGAATGCATTGTTCTTGAGAAGTTATACGTGTTATTTGGGTAGCTTTCAGAAAAAAATGTACAGATCAGAAAATTTCAACTTTATAATAACTTTACACTGCTTTTCAGGTGAAGTTCCATCAGATTATATGTTATTTGATGAAATACGAGGACATACACAATTTCATAATGCCTACATTGTCCCCTTGTGCACAAAATAGTACAATATGTGACACTGAGAATAAAAAACCTATGTGTAAAAGAAAATCTGACATACGAAATATCAGATATGCATACAGACAAACTTGAAAACGATTTCATAAAAGATGTGTTGATAATATGAGAGAGAAAGAGAGAGAGAGAGAGAAATCTGCAGACATCCCACCATCGACGTCTGTTCTCGCCTGCCCTTCCTCATCGGCGTGACTCGAGGAATTAAAACAAGAATGTCTTGCTTGACTAGTGCGTGAGAGAATGCCATTTTTGTCTGCTCCACGGCTACTTTTTTCCTTGTGCATTGGTGACATTTCAAATATCAAGAATTCGACAGAATGAGCACATAAAATGAGAACTTCGGTTGGAGTGAACTAGAAGAGAATTGTTTAGTTATAATCGTACGTGCAATTTTTGGAATTGACTCCCAAACACCGATATATGTGAGATATTTGAGAATGAATATCATGAATATAAACTTTTGGCTCCAGGACCCCCCCCCCCCCCCCCCCCATTGTGCCCGTATGTTAGTGTGTATTACTGAGGCTGGTAAATCCAGGAAAAATGCCGTTTACTCCAATAAAATGAATTCCTTTTTTATCCCTGGGATAAATAAGAATCTTGGCACCAAAAACTTCCTTGGCGTACCTTTAATAAGATCATCGCTACCAAGACTGGGTTCCGATGCCTAGATCAATCCATCTGGATTGGTCTATCTCCCTGGGGAGTCTCACTAAATTGCTATCAACTTAACCGGCTTAAATGTCTGTCACGCCTACCGGATCAGCTAGGGGGTAAAGATAATTACCCCCTAACAGCTTTACTAAATCGATTCAAATACCTGTGGGAATGGTCCCCAAGACGGGCCGTGTCCGACGTGAGGTGCAATAAGGGGCACATGTCTCTCATTTCTTGAACACACATAAATTTGTTCCTCTGTGGCTATGTGACAGTCATTGCATATCAAATGACATAATTAAGTTTTTGATCAAAGGTTGAACAAATTGTTGAAGAAAATACATCTGTTAAACTCGCGATTTTCATTGCAAACATTAATGACTAATATGTGCCTTGGTGCATTATCGCCTGCCTCACGATATTTCAATAAAATCGTCTGTGATCAGGAAATAAGATGGATTTACCTTACATAACGTCTTAACGTGTACCCCCTTTGAAGAATTCAATTTAAATTACAAAAGGCACCATTATATCATTGCTAAAAAGTCATATCAAGGTATCGGTGATACGAAATCAGAAAAAGTGCCATTTCAATTACACAATTCAACAATCTGAAAATGAAAATGCATTTCATGTTGTATAAAAGTTTTGACAAAAAATGTCTTACATCCGACACATTGTGAAAGTTGGATACAATGTAGCTTATTTCACTTTTACTAAAAGGTTAATCAATTCAATGCTGACTTATTATGGAAACGCACTTTCAGACGAGCATCCTTAAGTCCGTGGTAAATGCCACTCCCAGTTAGAGCCACCCCAGTTTGAAACCCTGTTCCAGATCTAATCTGATCATAACAAATGTATCTAGTTTTTCAAGGCGAGGTCCCTGCGAACATTTGCCCCATTTAACGCTCACTTACGGTTCTCAATCTATCCTAGAACATTTTGTTTTATATAATTGTTCTTAATCTGTTCCAGGACATTCTGAAGGACTCTCCAAAAACAGTTCTCAAACTGTTACGTTCATTGCAGAACAACATTAGCACTGAGAACCGTAAGTGAACATTAAATGAGACAAATTTTCGCAGGAGAACCACCCGCCAACGCCCTCCACTCCCTCACCCACGTCACTGCAGACGATCACTGTGTGGGCATGTGATCTAGATGACTAAGCTGAATGATACACCCCCTCATGCACAAAACCTTTCTTTCTTTATACATGTAGAAACACCATTCACTTCAAATACGGTCTTTTACTGAACACGTCGAATTATTAATCAAACAAAAATAACTGTAACCGCAACTATTTCACAAAGCAGACAGATTTAGAGCACTGACCTCTAGCGCCATCTGGTAGGTGTCCAGCCTTTCAGCAGTATTGAAGCCATGATCATTTGTGCTATCATGGGATATCTAGTTTATAAAAACGAATCGTAGTTCGAAGAAGATTACCAGACTGATTCACACACACACATACACACTCACAAAAGAAGGGGTATGGTGGCTTATATTGCGTCGTTTGCTTAAGCAAGAAATAAATAAATAAATAAATATAATGTCTTGGTATTAGATAAAAATACTCGATCAGTTTATCATGAAATATTATGCCGAGTCCGCGCTTAATTACACAGCAACGAGTGCGATTTATTATTAGAATACCTCGGAGGGCCACTTAAATAGACGCTTAAATCTGGGCCTATAGTGATTCAGCACTTGGGCCACATTTTATGGTTATATTTGGGGCGAAGAAAGCCACGATATACAGTTTACCGTGTACATATCATTTTACTTGTGCTTCTACGAGAATGGATAAAATGTCAGGGCTCATCAACTCATTATAATTCCGTTTGAGAAATGTACCCCTGTGGGTCGCGCTGAAGTCTGGCAACGCACTATTGTGCTAGGTGTGCAATGAGCATCTCAAAACACAATATTTGTCTATTTTGTTACGCGTATTTTTATTGGCCAATACCAACAAATAGGCCTACTCGACACGTCATACAGCACATGTTGGTAGACACGTTGTGTGTCAACAGGTCCAGAAATATGATATCTTAAGAGAGGCCAGGCGAGTTTTAGAATGCGGCAAAATTTAAGATGCGTGAAACCAGGGACCTATGTCTCTGTACTGCAGCCAGACTCCATCCACTTTTAAATTAAAAGGTATTTTACGTATTTCAGATATGGTCTGTTCAACCCATGCACTGTGGCATCAAGTGACTGTCAGAAGAATGTCAACACGAGGCCAGTGGGTGGAGGTGTACCCTTTACTATGGGTAAGGTTTAAAGGCGGTGCTTAGGGAATAAAAGAAAGTGCTAGTAATAGCGCAGCAAAAATCACACAACAGGTTTTCTTCTTTTTTCTCCTTTTATATGGGAAGAGAGAGAGCCAATTTAGTTTCAATGAAGAGTTACACTTAATCCACGTATAAAGTAGAGGATGGGAGACAGTTACCACTTTACTGTTTAGATCAAACTGCATGCAAATCGCTTTGCTTCTACCCTTCGTGAGTAGATGGTAACTTTGTATTAAAGAGCATTTCCTGAAGTATGGCTTTTTATCCTTTCCAGACTGTGGAATAGTAGGTATAGGCGGGTTTATTCGTGATAGGGCCTCCCCATGCACCTACTACCAATGTCTCCTCCTCCGGAATGAGGCCACCGGCGTCCCAGGGCCATATTTGTTAAGAAGACGGTGCAGAAACCGCCTGGCCGTACCACTGTCGTATACCTATGGGATGTTTACGCCGTGTAGAACGACCAGTCCTCTATGCGCTGGTCCAACCACGTTCCCGACAACGACTACAACCACTCCCACGACGACTACGACCACTACGACCACTACCACAACTACTACAACCACTCCCACAACCACAACTACTAAGCCCACAACTACAGAAGTCGTTCAGACCATTGAGAGTGGCACCATATTCACACCGAGTCTGGCCCCGCCTGAAGCACAGCAGAAAATCACTACAAGTGACAGTACGACTGAAAGATACGGAGCTGATTTACTGTCAGACGAGACCCCTCTCTTTGATCAACCGAGCCTGCCCTCTACCGGCGCCAGTAGACCAGGACGAGCCGTAACCAGTGCTCCAGATGTTGTTCAAACTACCATTTTGCCGATGGAAGACCCTTCTACAACAATTATTGTGGTCACTCCCTCAATTGCCCCGACACCAGGAGTAATGCCTAAACGTAATGATATTGTGATTGCTGGTGGACTGCCGTACACTATAGGTATGTATGCAGACAAACACACAGATTTTATCAATATTACAGATATTTGTTTAGATGAATGCATTGAATGCATTTGGAATTTCCGATAGATCATTTGAATGATAGAGATATAGTGAAAGTGCAATAATAATAACTCAAATTGCATTTATATATATATATATATATATATATATATATATATATATATATATATATATATATATATTTTTTTTTTTTTTTTTTTTTTAATTTACAAGACAGGCTTTAAAATTTGAGGATATTTTTTTTAAATCTTCGTAACAAAGTTTCAGTTTCACTTCAGTATAAAATATCGCTCTATCGTTCTATTACAGACTGTGCTGCTGTTGGTATTGGTAACTTTGTGCGAGACATGGAATCTGCTTGCTATTTCTACCAGTGCAAGGTATTCAAGAGTCGATTTACAGGAAATATGGGATTTGTACTACCAAGGAAAAAATGTCCTCCCGGTAAAGGCATCTCTATGAATTTTAATTATGGCCCCGGGAACCCGTGTAGAGAAGACGTATCGGATGACACCTGTGACATAACACCAACTTCTACTCCGGAAACGACAACGACAACAACGCCAACCACCACAACAACGCCAACCACAACAACCACAACACCAACCACAACAACCACAACATCAACCACAACGACAACAACGCCAACCACAACAACGCCAACGCAAACGACAACACCAACGGCTGCAAGGACACCGCTGCCATCGGATATCAGCATTGCTGGTGGAAGACCATACACTTTAGGTATATTTGGATGATATCACTTCTACTCGTTTTGAGTATCATAACCGTAGAGTTTTTTTTTATCAAAAAATGTGACTGGTATTTGCATTAAGGATAAGAAATCAATGTGGGATGCTGCTGAATTTTAGATGATAACTTTCTTAACCATTGGTTGTGCATCGCACGTGTACCGTTAATGAAAGTAAAAAGAATATGTAGATGCAAACGTTTTTGAAATTAGACGATCGTATATGGTATAATCAATGGTGTAACATTGGTATGAAGACGTTTCCATTATCAATAAAATAGTAATGTGTCTGGTGGCAATTTGGCTACAGAACTTTACTCCGTAGTATATGTAATGATTTACAATCGGCAAAGGTTCTAGGTTTCTCTATACAACAACAAATAGCTTCGAAGTCAGTTCTTCTTCCATTTCAGATTGTGAAGGAGCGGGTAAAAATGCCTACGTTGCCGACAGAGCTAGTCCCTGTAACTACTACCAATGTATAGGGTACGACATCGGACCAAATACCATCTTTGTCATTATGAGGTTCTCATGCCCAGTGTACAAGTCTGTGCCGGAGGTTTTCACTTATGGCTTCTCTCAGCCGTGTATTGATGACAAGTTTGACTGTCCCGGTGCACCACCGCTGCCACCACGACAGAGCACGACAGAAACTGTACCAACGACTGAAGTCATCACACCTATTACGCCAACTGCCAGTGTTACGGAGGGAGTCACAACAGGTGTTACTGACGCTGTCACTACTGCCGATGGCGTCACTGTTGCACCAACTGTCAGTGTTACTGACGCTGTCACTACTGCCGATGGCGTCACTGTTGCACCAACTGTGAGCGTTACCGATGCTGTCACTACTGCCGATGGCCTCACTGTTGCACCAACTGTGAGCGTTACCGATGCTGTCACTACTGCCGATGGCCTCACTGTTGCACCAACTGTGAGCGTTACCGATGCTGTCACTACTGCCGATGGCCTCACTGTTGCACCAACTGTTAATGTTACTGATGCTGTCACTACTGCCGATGGCCTCACTGCTGCACCAACTGTCAGTGTTACTGATGCTGTCACTACTGCCGATGGCCTCACTGTTGCACCAACTGTCAGTGTTACTGATGCTGTCACTACTGCCGATGGCCTCACTGTTGCACCAACTGTCAGTGTTACTGATGCTGTCACTACTGCCGATGGCCTCACTGTTGCACCAACTGTCAGTGTTACTGATGCTGTCACTACCGCCGATGGCCTCACTGTGGCACCAACTGTTAATGTTACCGATGCAGTCACTACAGCCGATGGCCTCACTGTTGCACCAACTGTCAGTGTTACTGATGCTGTCACTACTGCCGATGGCCTCACTGTTGCACCAACTGTTAGTGTTACTGATGCTGTCACTACCGCCGATGGCCTCACTGTTACACCAACTGTCAGTGTTACCGATGCTGTCACTAACGCCGATGGCCTCACTGTTGCACCAACTGTGAGCGTTACCGATGCTGTCACTACTGCCGATGGCCTCACTGTTGCACCAACTGTTAATGTCACTGATGCTGTCACTACTGCCGATGGCCTCACTGTTGCACCAACTGTCAGTGTTTCTGATGCTGTCACTACTGCCGATGGCCTCACTGTTGCACCAACTGTCAGTGTTACTGATGCTGTCACTACTGCCGATGGCCTCACTGCTGCACCAACTGTCAGTGTTACTGATGCTGTCACTACTGCCGATGGCCTCACTGTTGCACCAACTGTCAGTGTTACTGATGCTGTCACTACTGCCGATGGCCTCACTGCTGCACCAACTGTCAGTGTTACTGATGCTGTCACTACTGCCGAAGGCCTCACTGTTGCACCAACTGTCAGTGTTACCGATGCTGTCACTACCGCCGATGGCCTCACTGTTGCACCAACTGTCAGTGTAACCGATGCTGTCACTACCGCCGATGGCCTCACTGTTGCACCAACTGTCAGTGTTACCGATGCGCTCACTACCGCCGATGGCCTCACTGTTGCACCAACTGTCAGTGTTACCGATGCTGTCACTACCGCCGATGGCCTCACTGTTGCACCAACTGTCAGTGTTACCGATGCTGTCACTACTGCCGATGGCCTCACTGTTGCACCAACTGTCAGTGTTACCGATGCTGTCACTACCGCCGATGGCATCACTGTTGCACCAACTGTCAGTGTTACCGATGCTGTCACTACCGCCGATGGCATCACTGTTGCACCAACTGTTAATGTTACAGATGCTGTCACTACCGCCGATGGCATCACTGTTGCACCAACTGTCAATGTTACTGATGCTGTCACTACTGCCGATGGCCTCACTGTTGCACCAACTGTCAGTGTTACCGATGCTGTCACTACTGCCGATGGCCTCACTGTTGCACCAACTGTCAGTGTTACTGATGCTGTCACTACTGCCGATGGCCTCACTGTTGCACCAACTGTCAGTGTTACTGATGCTGTCACTACTGCTGATGGCCTCACTGTTGCACCAACGGTCAGCGTTACTGATGCTGTCACTACTGCCGATGGCCTCACTGTTGCACCAACTGTCAGTGTTACCGATGCTGTCACTACTGCCGATGGCCTCACTGTTGCACCAACTGTCAGTGTTACCGATGCTGTCACTACTGCTGATGGCCTCACTGTTGCACCAACTGTTAATGTTACTGATGCTGTCACTACCGCCGATGGCCTCACTGTTGCACCAACTGTCAGCGTTACTGATGCTGTCACTACTGCCGATGGCCTTACTGTTGCACCAACTGTCAGCGTTACTGATGCTGTCACTACCGCCGATGGCCTCACTGTTGCACCAACTGTCAGCGTTACTGATGCTGTCACTACTGCCGATGGCCTCACTGCTGCACCAACTGTCAGTGTTACTGATGCTGTCACTACTGCCGATGGCCTCACTGTTGCACCAACTGTCAATGTTACTGATGCTGTCACTACTGCCGATGGCCTCACTGTTGCACCAACTGTCAATGTTACTGATGCTGTCACTACTGCCGATGGCCTTACTGTTGCACCAACTGTCAGTGTTACTGATGCTGTCACTACTGCCGATGGCCTCACTGTTGCACCAACTGTCAGTGTTACTGATGCTGTCACTACCGCCGATGGCCTCACTGTTGCACCAACTGTCAGTGTTACCGATGCAGTCACTACCGCCGATGGCCTCACTGTTGCACCAACTGTCAGTGTTACTGATGCTGTCACTACTGCCGATGGTCTCACTGTTGCACCAACTGTCAGTGTTACCGATGCTGTCACTACCGCCGATGGCCTCACTGTTGCACCAACTGTCAGCGTTACCGATGCTGTCACTACCGCCGATGGCCTCACTGTTGCACCAACTGTCAGCGTTACCGATGCTGTCACTACCGCCGATGGCCTCACTGTTGCACCAACTGTCAGTGTTACCGATGCTGTCACTACCGCCGATGGCCTCACTGTTGCACCAACTGTCAGTGTTACCGATGCTGTCACTACCGCCGATGGCCTCACTGTTGCACCAACTGTCAGTGTTACCGATGCTGTCACTACTGCCGATGGCCTCACTGTTGCACCAACTGTCATTGTTACTGATGCTGTCACTACCGCCGATGGCCTCACTGTTGCACCAACTGTCAGTGTTACCGATGCTGTCACTACCGCCGATGGCCTCACTGTTGCACCAACTGTCAGTGTTACCGATGCTGTCACTACCGCCGATGGCCTCACTGTTGCACCAACTGTTAATGTTACAGATGCTGTCACTACTGCCGATGGCCTCACCGTTGCACCAACTGTTAATATTACCGATGCTGTCACTACTGCCGATGGCCTCACCGTTGCACCAACTGTTAATGTTACCGATGCTGTCACTACTGCTGATGGTCTCACTGTTGCACCAACAGTTAATGTTACTGATGCTGTCACTACTGCCGATGGCCTCACTGTTGCACCAACTGTTAATGTTACCGATGCTGTCACTACTGCTGATGGTCTCACTGTTGCACCAACTGTCAGTGTTACCGATGCTGTCACTACTGCCGATGGCCTCACTGTTGCACCAACTGTCAGTGTTACTGATGCTGTCACTACTGCCGATGGCCTTACTGTTGCACCAACTGTCAGTGTTACAGATGCAGTTACTACCGCCGATGGCCTTACTGTTGCACCAACTGTCAGCGTTACCGATGCAGTCATTACCGCCGATGGCCTCACTGTTGCACCAACTGTCAGTGTTACTGATGCTGTCACTACTGCCGATGGCCTCACTGTTGCACCAACTGTTAATGTTACCGATGCTGTCACTACTGCCGATGGCCTCACTGTTGCACCAACTGTCAGTGTTACTGATGCTGTCACTACTGCTGATGGACTCACTGTTGCACCAACGGTCAGCGTTACTGATGCTGTCACTACTGCCGATGGCCTCACTGTTGCACCAACTGTCAGTGTTACCGATGCTGTTACTACTGCTGATGGCCTCACTGTTGCACCAACTGTTAATGTTACTGATGCTGTCACTAGCGCCGATGGCCTCACTGTTGCACCAACTGTCAGCGTTACTGATGCTGTCACTACTGCCGATGGCCTCACTGTTGCACCAACTGTCAGTGTTACCGATGCTGTCACTACTGCTGATGGCCTCACTGTTGCACCAACTGTTAATGTTACTGATGCTGTCACTACTGCCGATGGCCTCACTGTTGCACCAACTGTCAGTGTTACTGATGCTGTCACTACTGCCGATGGCCTCACTGTTGCACCAACTGTTAATGTTACTGATGCTGTCACTACTGCCGATGGCCTCACTGTTGCACCAACTGTCAGTGTTACTGATGCTGTCACTACTGCTGATGGCCTCACTGTTGCACCAACTGTCAGCGTTACTGATGCTGTCACAACTGCCGATGGCCTCACTGTTGCACCAACTGTTAATGTTACCGATGCTGTCACTACCGCCGATGGCCTTACTGTTGCACCAACTGTCAGTGTTACCGATGCTGTCACTACTGCCGATGGCCTCACTGTTGCACCAACTGTCAGTGTTACTGATGCTGTCACTACTGCCGATGGCCTCACTATTGCACCAACTGTCAGTGTTACTGATGCTGTCACTACTGCCGATGGCCTCACTGTTGCACCAGCTATCAGCGTTACTGATGCTGTCACTACCGCGGATGGCCTCACTGTTGCACCAACTGTCAGTGTTACTGATGCTGTCACTACCGCCGAAGACCTAACTGTGACACCAACTGTTAATGTTACTGATGCTGTCACTACCGCCGATGGCTTCACTGCGGCACCAACTGTTAATGTTACTGATGCTGTCACTACTGCCGATGGCCTCACTGTTGCACCAACTGTCAGTGTTACTGATACTGTCACTACTGCCGATGGCCTTACTGTTGCACCAACTGTCAGTGTTACTGATGCTGTCACTACTGCCGATGGCCTCACTGTTGCACCAACTGTCAGTGTTACCGATGCTGTCACTACTGCCGATGGCATCACTGTTGCACCAACTGTCAGTGTTACTGATGCTGTCACTACTGCCGATGGCGTCACTGTTGCACCAACAGTCAGTGTTACCGATACTGTCACTACTGCCGATGGCCTCACTGTTGCACCAACTGTCAGTGTTACTGATGCTGTCACTACTGCCGATGGCCTCACTGTTGCACCAACTGTCAGCGTTACTGATGCTGTCACTACCGCGGATGGCCTCACTGTTGCACCAACTGTCAGTGTTACTGATGCTGTCACTACCGCCGATGGCCTAACTGTGACACCAACTTTTAATGTTACTGATGCTGTCACTACCGCCGATGGCTTCACTGCGGCACCAACTGTTAATGTTACTGATGCTGTCACTACTGCCGATGGCCTCACTGTTGCACCAACTGTCAGTGTTACTGATGCTGTCACTACCGCCGATGGCCTCACTGTTGCACCTACTGTCAATGTTACCGATGCTGTCACTACGGCCGATGGCCTCACTGTTGCACCTACTGTCAATGTTACCGATGCTGTCACTACGGCCGATGGCCTCACTGTTGCACCTCCTGTTAATGTTACTGATGCTGTCACTACCGCTGATGGCCTCACTGTTGCACCAACTGTCAGTGTTACCGATGCTGTCACTACTGCTGATGTCCTCACTGTTGCACCAACTGTCAGTGTTACCGATGCTGTCACTACTGCCGATGGCCTCACTGTTGCACCAACAGTCAGTGTTACCGATGCTGTCACTACTGCCGATGGCCTCACTGTTGCACCAACTGTCAGTGTTACTGACGCTGTCACTACTGCTGATGGCCTCACTGTTGCACCAACTGTCAGTGTTACCGATGCTGTCACTACTGCCGATGGCCTCACTGTTGCACCAACTGTCAGTGTTACCGATGCTGTCACTACTGCCGATGGCCTCACCGTTGCACCAACTGTTAATGTTACCGATGCTGTCACTACTGCTGATGGTCTCACTGTTGCACCAACTGTCAGTGTTACCGATGCTGTCACTACTGCCGATGGCCTCACTGTTGCACCAACTGTCAGTGTTACTGATGCTGTCACTACTGCCGATGGCCTTACTGTTGCACCAACTGTCAGTGTTACAGATGCAGTTACTACCGCCGATGGCCTTACTGTTGCACCAACTGTCAGCGTTACCGATGCAGTCACTACCGCCGATGGCCTCACTGTTGCACCAACTGTCAGTGTTACTGATGCTGTCACTACTGCCGATGGCCTCACTGTTGCACCAACTGTTAATGTTACCGATGCTGTCACTACTGCCGATGGCCTCACTGTTGCACCAACTGTCAGTGTTACTGATGCTGTCACTACTGCTGATGGCCTCACTGTTGCACCAACGGTCAGCGTTACTGATGCTGTCACTACTGCCGATGGCCTCACTGTTGCACCAACTGTCAGTGTTACCGATGCTGTCACTACTGCCGATGGCATCACTGTTGCACCAACTGTCAGTGTTACCGATGCTGTCACTACTGCTGATGGCCTCACTGTTGCACCAACTGTTAATGTTACTGATGCTGTCACTACCGCCGATGGCCTCACTGTTGCACCAACTGTCAGCGTTACTGATGCTGTCACTACTGCCGATGGCCTCACTGTTGCACCAACTGTCAGTGTTACCGATGCTGTCACTACTGCTGATGGCCTCACTGTTGCACCAACTGTTAATGTTACTGATGCTGTCACTACTGCCGATGGCCTCACTGTTGCACCAACTGTCAGTGTTACTGATGCTGTCACTACTGCCGATGGCCTCACTGTTGCACCAACTGTTAATGTTACTGATGCTGTCACTACTGCCGATGGCCTCACTGTTGCACCAACTCTCAGCGTTACTGATGCTGTCACAACTGCCGATGGCCTCACTGTTGCACCAACTGTTAATGTTACCGATGCTGTCACTACCGCCGATGGCCTTACTGTTGCACCAACTGTCAGTGTTACCGATGCTGTCACTACTGCCGATGGCCTCACTGTTGCACCAACTGTCAGTGTTACTGATGCTGTCACTACTGCAGATGGCCTCACTGTTGCACCAACTGTCAGTGTTACTGATGCTGTCACTACTGCCGATGGCCTTACTATTGCACCAACTGTCAGTGTTACTGATGCTGTCACTACTGTCGATGGCCTCACCGTTGCACCAACTGTCAGTGTTACCGATGCTGTCACTACTGCCGATGGCCTCACTGTTGCACCAACTGTCAGTGTTACCGATGCTGTCACTACCGCCGATGGCCTCACTGTTGCACCAACTGTTAATGTTACCGATGCTGTCACTTCTGCCGATGGCCTCACTGTTGCACCAACTGTCAGTGTTACTGATGCTGTCACTACCGCCGACGGCCTCACTGTTGCACCAACTGTCAGTGTTACTGACGCTGTCACTACTGCCGATGGCCTCACTGTTGCACCAACTGTCAGTGTTACCGATGCTGTCACTACCGCCGATGGCCTCACTGTTGCACCAACTGTCAGTGTTACTGATGCTGTCACTACTGCCGATGGCCTCACTGTTGCACCAACTGTCAGTGTTACTGATGCTGTCACTACTGCCGATGGCTTCACTGTTGCTCCAACAGTCAGTGTTACCGATGCAGTCACTACTGCCGATGGCCTCACTGTTGCACCAACTGTCAGTGTTACTGATGCTGTCACTACTGCCGATGGCCTCACTGTTGCACCAACTGTTAATGTTACTGACGCTGTCACTACTGCCGATGGCCTCACTGTTGCACCAACTGTCAGTGTTACTGACGCTGTCACTACTGCCGATGGCCTCACTGTTGCACCAACTGTCAGTGTTACCGATGCTGTCACTACTGCCGATGGCCTCACTGTTGCACCAACTGTCAGTGTTACAGATGCAGTTACTACCGCCGATGGCCTTACTGTTGCACCAACTGTCAGTGTTACTGATGCTGTCACTACTGCCGATGGCCTCACTGTTGCACCAACTGTTAATGTTACCGATGCTGTCACTACTGCCGATGGCCTCACTGTTGCACCAACTGTCAGTGTTACTGATGCTGTCACTACTGCCGATGGCCTTACTGTTGCACCAACTGTCAGTGTTACAGATGCAGTTACTACCGCCGATGGCCTTACTGTTGCACCAACTGTCAGCGTTACCGATGCAGTCACTACCGCCGATGGCCTCACTGTTGCACCAACTGTCAGTGTTACTGATGCTGTCACTACTGCCGATGGCCTCACTGTTGCACCAACTGTTAATGTTACTGACGCTGTCACTACTGCCGATGGCCTCACTGTTGCACCAACTGTCAGTGTTACTGACGCTGTCACTACTGCCGATGGCCTCACTGTTGCACCAACTGTCAGTGTTACCGATGCTGTCACTACTGCCGATGGCCTCACTGTTGCACCAACTGTCAGTGTTACCGATGCTGTCACTACTGCCGATGGCCTCACCGTTGCACCAACTGTTAATGTTACCGATGCTGTCACTACTGCTGATGGTCTCACTGTTGCACCAAATGTCAGTGTTACCGATGCTGTCACTACTGCCGATGGCCTCACTGTTGCACCAACTGTCAGTGTTACTGATGCTGTCACTACTGCCGATGGCCTTACTGTTGCACCAACTGTCAGTGTTACAGATGCAGTTACTACCGCCGATGGCCTTACTGTTGCACCAACTGTCAGCGTTACCGATGCAGTCACTACCGCCGATGGCCTCACTGTTGCACCAACTGTCAGTGTTACTGATGCTGTCACTACTGCCGATGGCCTCACTGTTGCACCAACTGTTAATGTTACTGACGCTGTCACTACTGCCGATGGCCTCACTGTTGCACCAACTGTCAGTGTTACTGACGCTGTCACTACTGCCGATGGCCTCACTGTTGCACCAACTGTCAGTGTTACTGATGCTGTCACTACTGCCGATGGCCTCACTGTTGCACCAACTGTTAATGTTACCGATGCTGTCACTACTGCCGATGGCCTCACTGTTGCACCAACTGTCAGTGTTACTGATGCTGTCACTACTGCTGATGGCCTCACTGTTGCACCAACGGTCAGCGTTACTGATGCTGTCACTACTGCCGATGGCCTCACTGTTGCACCAACTGTCAGTGTTACCGATGCTGTCACTACTGCCGATGGCCTCACTGTTGCACCAACTGTCAGTGTTACCGATGCTGTCACTACTGCTGATGGCCTCACTGTTGCACCAACTGTTAATGTTACTGATGCTGTCACTACTGCCGATGGCCTCACTGTTGCACCAACTGTCAGTGTTACTGATGCTGTCACTACTGCCGATGGCCTCACTGTTGCACCAACTGTCAGTGTTACTGACGCTGTCACTACTGGCGATGGCCTTACTGTTGCACCAACTGTCAGTGTTACTGATGCTGTCACTACTGCCGATGGCCTCACTGTTGCACCAACTGTCAGTGTTACCGATGCTGTCACTACTGCCGATGGCCTCACTGTTGCACCAACTGTTAGTGTTACTGATGCTGTCACTACTGCCGATGGCCTTACTGTTGCACCAACTGTCAGTGTTACAGATGCAGTTACTACCGCCGATGGCCTTACTGTTGCACCAACTGTCAGCGTTACCGATGCAGTCACTACCGCCGATGGCCTCACTGTTGCACCAACTGTCAGTGTTACTGATGCTGTCACTACTGCCGATGGCCTCACTGTTGCACCAACTGTTAATGTTACCGATGCTGTCACTACTGCCGATGGCCTCACTGTTGCACCAACTGTCAGTGTTACTGATGCTGTCACTACTGCTGATGGCCTCACTGTTGCACCAACGGTCAGCGTTACTGATGCTGTCACTACTGCCGATGGCCTCACTGTTGCACCAACTGTCAGTGTTACCGATGCTGTCACTACTGCCGATGGCCTCACTGTTGCACCAACTGTCAGTGTTACCGATGCTGTCACTACTGCTGATGGCCTCACTGTTGCACCAACTGTTAATGTTACTGATGCTGTCACTACCGCCGATGGCCTCACTGTTGCACCAACTGTCAGCGTTACTGATGCTGTCACTACTGCCGATGGCCTCACTGTTGCACCAACTGTCAGTGTTACCGATGCTGTCACTACTGCTGATGGCCTCACTGTTGCACCAACTGTTAATGTTACTGATGCTGTCACTACTGCCGATGGCCTCACTGTTGCACCAACTGTCAGTGTTACTGATGCTGTCACTACTGCCGATGGCCTCACTGTTGCACCAACTGTTAATGTTACTGATGCTGTCACTACTGCCGATGGCCTCACTGTTGCACCAACTGTCAGCGTTACTGATGCTGTCACAACTGCCGATGGCCTCACTGTTGCACCAACTGTTAATGTTACCGATGCTGTCACTACCGCCGATGGCCTTACTGTTGCACCAACTGTCAGTGTTACCGATGCTGTCACTACTGCCGATGGCCTCACTGTTGCACCAACTGTCAGTGTTACTGATGCTGTCACTACTGCTGATGGCCTCACTGTTGCACCAACGGTCAGCGTTACTGATGCTGTCACTACTGCCGATGGCCTCACTGTTGCACCAACTGTCAGTGTTACCGATGCTGTCACTACTGCCGATGGCCTCACTGTTGCACCAACTGTCAGTGTTACCGATGCTGTCACTACTGCTGATGGCCTCACTGTTGCACCAACTGTTAATGTTACTGATGCTGTCACTACTGCCGATGGCCTCACTGTTGCACCAACTGTCAGTGTTACTGATGCTGTCACTACTGCCGATGGCCTCACTGTTGCACCAACTGTCAGTGTTACTGACGCTGTCACTACTGGCGATGGCCTTACTGTTGCACCAACTGTCAGTGTTACTGATGCTGTCACTACTGCCGATGGCCTCACTGTTGCACCAACTGTCAGTGTTACCGATGCTGTCACTACTGCCGATGGCCTCACTGTTGCACCAACTGTTAGTGTTACTGATGCTGTCACTACTGCCGATGGCCTTACTGTTGCACCAACTGTCAGTGTTACAGATGCAGTTACTACCGCCGATGGCCTTACTGTTGCACCAACTGTCAGCGTTACCGATGCAGTCACTACCGCCGATGGCCTCACTGTTGCACCAACTGTCAGTGTTACTGATGCTGTCACTACTGCCGATGGCCTCACTGTTGCACCAACTGTTAATGTTACCGATGCTGTCACTACTGCCGATGGCCTCACTGTTGCACCAACTGTCAGTGTTACTGATGCTGTCACTACTGCTGATGGCCTCACTGTTGCACCAACGGTCAGCGTTACTGATGCTGTCACTACTGCCGATGGCCTCACTGTTGCACCAACTGTCAGTGTTACCGATGCTGTCACTACTGCCGATGGCCTCACTGTTGCACCAACTGTCAGTGTTACCGATGCTGTCACTACTGCTGATGGCCTCACTGTTGCACCAACTGTTAATGTTACTGATGCTGTCACTACCGCCGATGGCCTCACTGTTGCACCAACTGTCAGCGTTACTGATGCTGTCACTACTGCCGATGGCCTCACTGTTGCACCAACTGTCAGTGTTACCGATGCTGTCACTACTGCTGATGGCCTCACTGTTGCACCAACTGTTAATGTTACTGATGCTGTCACTACTGCCGATGGCCTCACTGTTGCACCAACTGTCAGTGTTACTGATGCTGTCACTACTGCCGATGGCCTCACTGTTGCACCAACTGTTAATGTTACTGATGCTGTCACTACTGCCGATGGCCTCACTGTTGCACCAACTGTCAGCGTTACTGATGCTGTCACAACTGCCGATGGCCTCACTGTTGCACCAACTGTTAATGTTACCGATGCTGTCACTACCGCCGATGGCCTTACTGTTGCACCAACTGTCAGTGTTACCGATGCTGTCACTACTGCCGATGGCCTCACTGTTGCACCAACTGTCAGTGTTACTGATGCTGTCACTACTGCTGATGGCCTCACTGTTGCACCAACTGTCAGTGTTACTGATGCTGTCACTACTGCCGATGGCCTTACTATTGCACCAACTGTCAGTGTTACTGATGCTGTCACTACTGCCGATGGCCTCACTGTTGCACCAACGGTCAGCGCTACTGATGCTGTCTCTACTGCCGATGGCCTCACTGTTGCACCAACTGTCAGTGTTACTGATGCTGTCACTACTGCAGATGGCCTCACTGTTGTACCAACTGTCAGTGTTACTGACGCTGTCACTACTGGCGATGGCCTTACTGTTGCACCAACTGTCAGTGTTACTGTTGCTGTCACTACTGCCGATGGCCTCACCGTTGCACCAACTGTCAGTGTTACCGATGCTGTCACTACTGCCGATGGCCTCACCGTTGCACCAACTGTCAGTGTTACCGATGCTGTCACTACTGCCGATGGCCTCACTGTTGCACCAACTGTCAGTGTTACCGATGCTGTCACTACCGCCGATGGCCTCACTGTTGCACCAACTGTTAATGTTACCGATGCTGTCACTTCTGCCGATGGCCTCACTGTTGCACCAACTGTCAGTGTTACTGATGCTGTCACTACCGCCGATGGCCTCACTGTTGCACCAACTGTCAGTGTTACTGACGCTGTCACTACTGCCGATGGCCTCACTGTTGCACCAACTGTTAATGTTACTCATGCTGTCACTACTGCCGATGGCCTCACTGTTGCACCAACTGTCAGTGTTACTGATGCTGTCACTACTGCCGCTGGCCTCACCGTTGCACCAACTGTCAGTGTTACCGATGCTGTCACTACTGCCGATGGCCTCACTGTTGCACCAACTGTCAGTGTTACCGATGCTGTCACTACCGCCGATGGCCTCACTGTTGCACCAACTGTTAATGTTACCGATGCTGTCACTACTGCCGATGGCCTCACTGTTGCACCAACTGTCAGTGTTACTGATGCTGTCACTACTGCCGATGGCCTCACCGTTGCACCAACTGTCAGTGTTACCGATGCTGTCACTACTGCCGATGGTCTCACTGTTGCACCAACTGTCAGTGTTACCGATGCTGTCACTACTGCCGATGGCCTCACTGTTGCACCAACTGTCAGTGTTACTGATGCTGTCACTACTGCCGATGGTCTCACTGTTGTACCAACTGTTAATGTTACCGATGCTGTCACTACTGCCGATGACCTCACTATTGCACCAACTGTCAGTGTTACTGATGTAGTTACTACTGCCGATGGCCTCACTGTTGCACCAACTGTCAGTGTTACCGATGCTGTCACTACCACTGATGGCCTCACTGTTGCACCAACTGTCAGTGTTACTGATGCTGCCACTACCGCCGATGGCCTCACTGTTGCACCAACTGTCAGTGTTACCGATGCTGTCACTACTGCTGATGGCCTCACTATTGCAACAACTGTCAGTGTTACTGATGCTGTCACTACCGCCGATGGCCTCACTGTTGCACCAACTGTTAATGTTACCGATACTGTCACTACTGCCGATGGCCTCACTGTTGCACCAACTGTCAGTGTTACTGATGCTGTCACTACTGCCGATGGCCTCACTGTTGCACCAACTGTCAGTGTTACTGATGCTGTCACTACTGCTGATGGCCTCACTGTTGCACCAACTGTTAATGTAACCGATGCTGTAACTACCGCCGATGGCCTCACTGTTGCACCAACTGTCAGTGTTACCGATGCTGTCACTAACGCTGATGGCCTCACTGTTGCACCAACTGTCAGTGTTACTGATGCTGTCACTACCGCCGATGGCCTCACTGTTGCACCAACTGTCAGTGTTACTGATGCTGTCACTTCTGCCGATGGCCTCACTGTTGCACCAACTGTCAGTGTTACTGATGCTGTCACTACTGCCGATGGCCTCACTGTTGCACCAACTGTCAGTGTTACTGATGCTGTCACTACTGCCGATGGCCTCACTGTTGCACCAACTGTTAATGTTACCGATGCTGTCACTACCGCCGATGGCCTCACTGTTGCACTAACTGTCAGTGTTACTGATGCTGTCACTACTGCCGATGGCCTCACTGTTGCACCAACTGTCAGTGTTACTGATGCTGTCACTACTGCCGATGGCCTCACTGTTGCACCAACTGTCAGTGTTACTGATGCTGTCACTACTGCCGATGGCCTCACTGTTGCACCAACTGTCAGTGTTACTGATGCTGTCACTACTGCCGATGGCCTCACTGTTGCACCAACTGTCAGTGTTACTGATGCTGTCACTACTGCTGATGGCCTCACTGTTGCACCAACTGTCAGTGTTACTGATGCTGTCACTACCGCCGATGGCCTCACTGTTGCACCAACTGTCAGTGTTACCGATGCTGTCACTACTGCCGATGGCCTCACCGTTGCACCAACTGTCAGTGTTACCGATGCTGTCACTACTGCCGATGGCCTCACTGTTGCACCAACTGTCAGTGTTACCGATGCTGTCACTACCGCCGATGGCCTCACTGTTGCACCAACTGTTAATGTTACCGATGCTGTCACTACTGCTGATGGCCTCACTGTTGCACCAACTGTCAGTGTTACTGATGCTGTCACTACCGCCGATGGCCTCACTGTTGCACCAACTGTCAGTGTTACCGATGCTGTCACTACTGCCGATGGCCTCACTGTTGCACCAACTGTCAGTGTTACTGATGCTGTCACTACTGCCGATGGCCTCACTGTTGCACCAACTGTCAGTGTTACTGATGCTGTCACTACTGCTGATGGCCTCACTGTTGCACCAACTGTCAGTGTTACTGATGCTGTCACTACTGCCGATGGCCTCACTGTTGCACCAACTGTCAGTGTTACCGATGCTGTCACTACCGCCGATGGCCTCACTGTTGCACCAACTGTCAATGTTACCGATGCTGTCACTACCGCCGATGGCCTCACTGTTGCACCAACTGTCAGTGTTACTGATGCTGTCACTACCGCCGATGGCCTCACTGTTGCACCAACTGTCAGTGTTACCGATGCTGTCACTACCGCCGATGGCCTCACTGTTGCACCAACTGTCAGTGTTACCGATGCTGTCACTACTGCCGATGGCCTCACTGTTTCACCAACTGTCAGTGTTACCGATGCTGTCACTACTGCCGATGGCCTCACTGTTGCACCAACTGTCAATGTTACCGATGCTGTCACTACTGCCGATGGCCTCACTGTTGCACCAACTGTTAATGTTACCGATGCTGTCACTACTGCCGATGGCCTCACTGTTGCACCAACTGTCAGTGTTACCGATGCTGTCACTACTGCCGATGGCCTCACCGTTGCACCAACCGTCAGTGTTACCGATGCTGTCACTACTGCCGATGGCCTCACTGTTGCACCAACTGTCAGTGTTACCGATGCTGTCACTACCGCCGATGGCCTCACTGTTGCACCAACTGTTAATGTTACCGATGCTGTCACTACTGCTGATGGCCTCACTGTTGCACCAACTGTCAGTGTTACTGATGCTGTCACTACTGCTGATGGACTCACTGTTGCACCAACGGTCAGCGTTACTGATGCTGTCACTACTGCTGATGGCCTCACTGTTGCACCAACTGTCAGTGTTACTGATGCTGTCACTACTGCCGATGGCCTCACTGTTGCACCAACTGTCAGTGTTACCGATGCTGTCACTACCGCCGATGGCCTCACTGTTGCACCAACTGTCAATGTTACCGATGCTGTCACTACCGCCGATGGCCTCACTGTTGCACCAACTGTCAGTGTTACTGATGCTGTCACTACCGCCGATGGCCTCACTGTTGCACCAACTGTCAGTGTTACCGATGCTGTCACTACCGCCGATGGCCTCACTATTGCACCAACTGTCAGTGTTACCGATGCTGTCACTACTGCCGATGGCCTCACTGTTTCACCAACTGTCAGTGTTACCGATGCTGTCACTACTGCCGATGGCCTCACTGTTGCACCAACTGTCAGTGTTACTGATGCTGTCACTACTGCCGATGGCCTCACTGTTGCACCAACTGTTAATGTTACCGATGCTGTCACTACTGCCGATGGCCTCACTGTTGCACCAACTGTCAGTGTTACCGATGCTGTCACTACTGCCGATGGCCTCACCGTTGCACCAACCGTCAGTGTTACCGATGCTGTCACTACTGCCGATGGCCTCACTGTTGCACCAACTGTCAGTGTTACCGATGCTGTCACTACCGCCGATGGCCTCACTGTTGCACCAACTGTTAATGTTACCGATGCTGTCACTACTGCTGATGACCTCACTGTTGCACCAACTGTCAGTGTTACTGATGCTGTCACTACTGCTGATGGACTCACTGTTGCACCAACGGTCAGCGTTACTGATGCTGTCACTACTGCCGATGGCCTCACTGTTGCACCAACTGTCAGTGTTACCGATGCTGTCACTACTGCCGATGGCCTCACTGTTGCACCAACTGTTAATGTTACTGATGCTGTCACTACTGCTGATGGCCTCACTGTTGCACCGACTGTCAGTGTTACTGATGCTGTCACTACTGCCGATGGCCTCACTGTTGCACCGACTGTCAGTGTTACCGATGCTGTCACTACCGCCGATGGCCTCACTGTTGCACCAACTGTCAATGTTACCGATGCTGTCACTACCGCCGATGGCCTCACTGTTGCACCAACTGTCAGTGTTACTGATGCTGTCACTACCGCCGATGGCCTCACTGTTGCACCAACTGTCAGTGTTACCGATGCTGTCACTACCGCCGATGGCCTCACTGTTGCACCAACTGTCAGTGTTACCGATGCTGTCACTACTGCCGATGGCCTCACTGTTTCACCAACTGTCAGTGTTACCGATGCTGTCACTACTGCCGATGGCCTCACTGTTGCACCAACTGTTAATGTTACCGATGCTGTCACTACTGCCGATGGCCTCACTGTTGCACCAACTGTCAGTGTTACCGATGCTGTCACTACTGCCGATGGCCTCACCGTTGCACCAACTGTCAGTGTTACCGATGCTGTCACTACTGCCGATGGCCTCACTGTTGCACCAACTGTCAGTGTTACCGATGCTGTCACTACTGCCGATGGCCTCACTGTTGCACCAACTGTTAATGTAACCGATGCTGTAACTACCGCCGATGGCCTCACTGTTGCACCAACTGTCAGTGTTACCGATGCTGTCACTAACGCTGATGGCCTCACTGTTGCACCAACTGTCAGTGTTACTGATGCTGTCACTACCGCCGATGGCCTCACTGTTGCACCAACTGTCAGTGTTACTGATGCTGTCACTACCGTCGATGGCCTCACTGTTGCACCAACTGTCAGTGTTACCGATGCTGTCACTACTGCCGATGGCCTCACTGTTGCACCAACTGTCAGTGTTACTGATGCTGTCACTACTGCCGATGGCCTCACTGTTGCACCAACTGTCAGTGTTACTGATGCTGTCACTACTGCTGATGGCCTCACTGTTGCACCAACTGTCAGTGTTACTGATGCTGTCACTACTGCCGATGGCCTCACTGTTGCACCAACTGTCAGTGTTACCGATGCTGTCACTACCGCCGATGGCCTCACTGTTGCACCAACTGTCAATGTTACCGATGCTGTCACTACCGCCGATGGCCTCACTGTTGCACCAACTGTCAGTGTTACTGATGCTGTCACTACCGCCGATGGCCTCACTGTTGCACCAACTGTCAGTGTTACCGATGCTGTCACTACCGCCGATGGCCTCACTGTTGCACCAACTGTCAGTGTTACCGATGCTGTCACTACTGCCGATGGCCTCACTGTTTCACCAACTGTCAGTGTTACCGATGCTGTCACTACTGCCGATGGCCTCACTGTTGCACCAACTGTTAATGTTACCGATGCTGTCACTACTGCCGATGGCCTCACTGTTGCACCAACTGTCAGTGTTACCGATGCTGTCACTACTGCCGATGGCCTCACCGTTGCACCAACTGTCAGTGTTACCGATGCTGTCACTACTGCCGATGGCCTCACTGTTGCACCAACTGTTAATGTTACCGATTCTGTAACTACCGCCGATGGCCTCACTGTTGCACCAACTGTCAGTGTTACCGATGCTGTCACTAACGCTGATGGCCTCACTGTTGCACCAACTGTCAGTGTTACTGATGCTGTCACTACCGCCGATGGCCTCACTGTTGCACCAACTGTCAGTGTTACCGATGCTGTCACTACCGCCGATGGCCTCACTGTTGCACCAACTGTCAGTGTTACCGATGCTGTCACTACTGCCGATGGCCTCACTGTTTCACCAACTGTCAGTGTTACCGATGCTGTCACTACTGCCGATGGCCTCACTGTTGCACCAACTGTTAATGTTACCGATGCTGTCACTACTGCCGATGGCCTCACTGTTGCACCAACTGTCAGTGTTACCGATGCTGTCACTACTGCCGATGGCCTCACCGTTGCACCAACTGTCAGTGTTACCGATGCTGTCACTACTGCCGATGGCCTCACTGTTGCACCAACTGTCAGTGTTACCGATGCTGTCACTACTGCCGATGGCCTCACTGTTGCACCAACTGTTAACGTAACCGATGCTGTAACTACCGCCGATGGCCTCACTGTTGCACCAACTGTCAGTGTTACCGATGCTGTCACTAACGCTGATGGCCTCACTGTTGCACCAACTGTCAGTGTTACTGATGCTGTCACTACCGCCGATGGCCTCACTGTTGCACCAACTGTCAGTGTTACTGATGCTGTCACTACTGCCGATGGCCTCACTGTTGCACCAACTGTCAGTGTTACTGATGCTGTCACTACTGCTGATGGCCTCACTGTTGCACCAACTGTTAATGTTACCGATGCTGTCACTACCGCCGATGGCCTCACTGTTGCACCAACTGTCAGTGTTACTGATGCTGTCACTACTGCCGATGGCCTCACTGTTGCACCAACTGTCAGTGTTACTGATGCTGTCACTACTGCCGATGGCCTCACTGTTGCACCAACTGTCAGTGTTACTGATGCTGTCACTACTGCCGATGGCCTCACTGTTGCACCAACTGTCAGTGTTACTGATGCTGTCACTACTGCTGATGGCCTCACTGTTGCACCAACTGTCAGTGTTACTGATGCTGTCACTACCGCCGATGGCCTCACTGTTGCACCAACTGTCAGTGTTACCGATGCTGTCACTACTGCCGATGGCCTCACTGTTGCACCAACTGTCAGTGTTACTGATGCTGTCACTACTGCCGATGGCCTCACTGTTGCACCAACTGTCAGTGTTACTGATGCTGTCACTACTGCTGATGGCCTCACTGTTGCACCAACTGTCAGTGTTACTGATGCTGTCACTACTGCCGATGGCCTCACTGTTGCACCAACTGTCAGTGTTACCGATGCTGTCACTACCGCCGATGGCCTCACTTTTGCACCAACTGTCAATGTTACCGATGCTGTCACTACCGCCGATGGCCTCACTGTTGCACCAACTGTCAGTGTTACCGATGCTGTCACTACCGCCGATGGCCTCACTGTTGCACCAACTGTCAGTGTTACCGATGCTGTCACTACCGCCGATGGCCTCACTGTTGCACCAACTGTCAGTGTTACCGATGCTGTCACTACTGCCGATGGCCTCACTGTTTCACCAACTGTTAATGTTACCGATGCTGTCACTACTGCCGATGGCCTCACTGTTGCACCAACTGTCAGTGTTACCGATGCTGTCACTACTGCCGATGGCCTCACTGTTGCACCAACTGTCAGTGTTACCGATGCTGTCACTACTGCCGATGGCCTTACTGTTGCACCAACTGTCAGTGTTACCGATGCTGTCACTACTGCCGATGGCCTCAGTGTTGCACCAAGTGTCAGTGTTACCGATGCTGTCACTACTGCCGATGGCCTCACTGTTGCACCAACTGTCAGTGTTACCGATGCTGTCACTACTGCCGATGGCCTCACTGTTGCACCAGCTGTCAGCGTTACTGATGCAGTTACTACTGCCGATGGCCTCACTCATGCACCAACTGCCAGTGTTACCGATGGGTTGACAACTATCTCAACTGCTATCTCAACCACTTCTGCTGCTCCTGGATCTATAGCTGGCACCACTGATGCCCCTGTCACTACTACAACTATGCGAGTTGAGACTACCACTTTAGACTGCACTAACATTAATGAAGACGAAGACTTAGAAAAGGCCCTGAGATGTCTTGTGAGTGGCGCAGGGAACATCGCTTCCCGCACTACAGACGTGGGCACGTTCTTTGACAAGGTTCACGATTTGTTGCTGCGATTGAGCAACCGACAGGTCCACCGCGAGTAATAATGATGATAGTCAGTTATGGTTCAGTTATAATAGAATGGTAAAAGTATGTTCAATAAAAATGTATTAATTACTAATTATTTTTGAAACAATATCATTTTATCTATTGATGAAGGACACACCATATATTAACCTTTATTTGATGATATCTAAAATGTTGCGAACATTAATTGTTTGACAGTGTATCATATTCTAGTGAGCCCTCACATGGCTTCATGCGGCCATCAGCACTTAAATACTTTATGTTTAGTTTTGAAACAACGTTGTTTGATATTTTGATGGATCCCAAGCGCTCTCTGTTGATTATTATCCAACGTGGATCAGGCCTTATGCTCAATGTTATCTTGACAAACGTGTGTGTACTTTTAAGTATAAAATTACACTGTCTGGATTTAGACTTTTCACATTTAAGATGATAAGAAATGCTATACTATAACTAACTTGATTAACATTTGTTGGTTATTACAAGGATTGGTTGATATTATAACTACTAATAAATAGTTATTTAAATTAAGAAAGCTTTGGATCAAGCGTTTCAAGGTGTACCCCTATATTCATATACAGAAGTAATAATAATTATGTTTCCGTATTATTATGACCAAAAATACAGATTTTAAATGTAACTTAATGACTCTTGACAATTATCGCATAAGAATATTATGTGATTTGCATTAAGAACAGAATTGAAAAGGGAAATAATTGATAGGTTTCTTTATCCTTCATTTGGTATCCATCTGGTCATTTACGGATATTGAGGAGCCGACTGTTCAACACAAACCTTTTTTCAAATTCCTCTATTTATTAAAATTAGAAAAAGGCGTAGGACTTGTGACAAAGTGCTGGTCCGTTTGCGGTCATTCTGTATTGTCTCTTACACACACACACACAAACATACACACACACAGACACACACACAAACATACACATCATTTCTAACCGCTGGATGGCACCATCAGAAACAAAATAGTGTCTAACGTTTGGGGAACGTCGCGATACCCAGTATAACTGTATAGAGGTTAATTGAATCCAGTGGGCAGTGTTCTCCATAGGTTGGCGCTATCCAGTGTTGATAACACTGGGCTAGGAATCATGTTGGTAACATACGGGTCTCTGATGATCAGAGCTACGTCATTGTTACCTTGGTGAGATCGAGCTGGAAACCACCGGAAGTGTGCACGAGGTGGTGGTGCAGAAGGATCCGGTAGATAGCGAAGCGAGTCGATAGCACATCCGACCTGAAATAATTTTATTTCTGCGGGTGTTCAATTCAACTCCGCTGTGACTTCGTGTTTATCCAGTCATAGTAATGGGCTCTCACGAACTTACATCAAATAGGGCTTTTATCAAAAATATAGACAGTAATGTATATAGCATTATGGACTGCATAGGATGAAGGTTCATTAATGATAATACTAATGAAAGTAATAATAATTTTATGATGCACTCCATATCATTTCAGTGCGCCGTACAAAAATATTAAAAATATAAAAATCTTGTCACACAAAAAAATTCTGAAATACTAACTTTATGAAGTAAATTAAAATAATGTAAAGTTTCTTAAAAATGCGAGTTTCTATTAATTTTCAGAACAAATAATGTTCTATTTTGTGTATGTTCCATCATTAAGATCAGAGCCAGTTAAGAGATATATTTTACCTCCTCAACTGTGTAACAATTGTTTATGTCTCAGAGAACGTTTAATGCAGTGGTTAGTTTATTTGTTCAAAACAACATACATCAATTAATGCGCCTCTGAAATTATGATTTCATGGCACTGGGAACATGATGGTAGTAAACCTAGGAATAAAAATCAGGGTTTCATATAATTATGATAAGATGCTGGTACAAGTGAGAACAGCTTATAATTAGGGTTAGCCGTAGTATTGGAGCTAGTACATGGGGTGAATATCACCTGAACAAAGTAATGGGATCACTGTTCCTAGCGGACCACCATTGCTACCACCCTGCCACGTGTGAGCATCTTTTCTATACCCATCAAACACAGGGCGTTATTATAACGTTACCATAACATTTATTAGTAACGTTATGGAAACGTTATGATAACGCTGTGTGTTTGCTTGGTACCTAAAGAGTCAAAGTGTTGGCGCACAGTTTTCCCAAACTCCAGGTCATTTCGATACAAACTATTAACCTTTGTTGTCAGTAGCTGCACGTTATTTAAATAATCTTATTGTGTATAAAAAAATTATTTTCAGCTATTATATGTTATTAACGTTTGTTTCATTTCATTGCTTACAACATGTTTTTTGTTATTAAGGATGCATGTACATGTAGTTAATAGTTAGAAAGGTAGTTAAAGGGTTTACTTCGTTATTAGGTTTGAAAATGATGCGTTGTTTTTATTCTGTGCTTTGTAATTGATTTTATCTTAAGTATAGTACAGTAATATTTGTTTTGAGGGGTTTTATTATAATTTTGATTTACAATATTTAATTGAAATTTAACAATTTATATTTCTGTGTTAATCAAATTACTTTAATTACACGTCGTTTAAAATCCAAATCTGGATATATGTTGGAGGTATCGAAACGACATCACAGAATGTATTTTAACCAGCTTTTATTTCATAACAGAAAAAAGATCCCAATGCGACAAAATTTAATATTTCAAATAATCCGAATAAAATATACATGAATTTTGACCGATTGCTTGCGTTGTCTTTTGTTTCTGCATTTATGTTAGGATGTCTTGGCTTATCGTAAGGATATAATTATCATCAACTTTTTCACTTGTCCATTTGGTTTGTCATTGATGTTCAGAATGAACATTGTAAATGCTCGTTTGGCGCATTATTGTGGCTTGCAACTTTTGGTTTGCTTAGGATGACGTCACATTCCTGCATTCGAACACGTGATATTCGGCGCCAAAAAGACCCGTATAGAAAACCTTGCTACAGGCCATTCCAACGCTGCAACCGCAGTCAAACCGGCGCCCCTCATCGTCAACCTAGACAAAACATTGTATCATTTCAATACAAAAACGACACCTTGCAAATACAATTAAAGCAATAGAAAACAAATGATAAAATACATAGAGTCGAATAATGATAGCAGGGCGTCAATCTGAGAAAATAGGACAGTCTTTCTGTAAAATTAAATGTATGGGTATATGCATTATAAGTTACTCTTGTACTTTTGTTCTCGTTTGAATATAGGGGAAGGGAACTTTCTAATAAAGAAATCAGAGGTGTAGAATTTTTTCCCCTATGTAACAATCCTACGTTTACCGAGCATTACACCAAAGCTGAATTATCATCTACTGTGTTTAATGTTCTACCTTAGGTGCGTTGGGGTCGCATCGTTTGCCCTCTCTAATCTTCAAAGAGCAGCGTCCGTTACGTGACCATTGCATGTGGACGTTGCCACGGCAACAAGCTGTAGGAGCACAGTCACTATCGTCGTGACACTCGTAGCCAAGCGGCTTGGTCTTATGTTAAATGATGAGAATGTGTAGAAATAAAATACATATCGCCAAACTTAATGACAATGATTTATATTTATGTTTCCAAGTGATTTCAACTCTAACCTTGAAAAAATATACTAAAAATAAACACAGAGATAGACGCGAAGAAAATCAGTCCAATTTTCAGCGCTATATCAATTAATGTTAAGTGTGCCGCGATAATTTTTAACAAAAGAAAAAAACTCTATTTGATACTTATTAGTCTACTCACGGGCTTCTCGGTCGGCGCCTGAGACAATGCAACGGCAAAGAACAGACAGAAAACTATCGCGATCTTCATACTGTGTCTTCTTGTTACCTGCTGATGCTAGAAAACGTTCGAAATACTCCGTCAAAGTGCGTTATGCCGTACACGCAATGATAAATAAGATGTACTGTAGCATTAGCGTGAAGGAGCCAAGTCATTAGCTGAGGGTCAAGAGGGGAGAGTTTGGACGGGGACATGCCAATAGACCAAAGTTCAACGGTCTGAAATTCATTGGTCCACGTTGTTCACTACAAAACCTTTGGACCAACGAGCCCTTTTATTTAAAAATTGATGAAAATTGTTACGAGTAATCGGACCAATGGACCTCATGGAACCTTCAGATAGACTATCGAGACGCATCCTTTGTGGTGCGCCAGGTGTGATATAGGAATGGGAGTCCTAGGAATGGAAGCCCGGGCTCTCATACGATTAGTACAGGTGAGGGTCAATGGGGATATTGGGGTTAGTATATGGGACGAATGACACCTGTACAAAGTAATGGGACTACGGTTCCTAGCGGATTTACATTCGTGTTACACAGGCATAGGGCCTACATGAAATCTCAACGACTCGTAAAGTATCACAATCAGTCAGTATTGTAAGTCATAGATATGGTAGCCGACGGGCCCTAACGAACCACTTGTAATATTCCTTTTATTTTAGAGGACACCACAAATAACAAGGATGGTAGCACTGGTGAACCTTATGAACTCCACAGTAAAACACATCCATTTCATACTCTGTAAGTAAATGTAAGATTAACTTAAAGAAACAAATGCTAGGTGCATGAGCAGCTGCACGGATAAGCCTACTTCCGTTTCCTGTTTTACATTCGACCAGCATCGACCGTCTATTCGACTGCATGGCTCAGGGAACTCTCGCTGATTTTACTCCTTGCTTGCCCTCGGCGTCCCATCCCTCACTGTCATGCACAGGACCTGGGATAGAGACCAGCTGGTGGAATGGGTTATCTTCTCCTCCCATCACGACTCACTCCTCGGCACAACTGTCCTAAGTGATAAAACCTGCTCATTGCCTGTATGTCCTTTGTGGTTAACATAGCAATATATTTCTCACTGTCATTTACGCACGGATAGTTGTGGGTAATCATTCAGTAGCGTATATGAATGTAACTTCTAGCAAAATTTTATTCGATACACGAGACACGAAGCATAGGTCATCTTCTCTCTATCACCTTACAAAAAGGGTACGCAGTGGCTTTTAGTAGTATTTTTGATGCAAGTGGCGCTGTCCTTCAAAATTCAATAAATGAGGACCGCTCTTAGCTAAGCTTGTCTTAAGTAGATGTTCCCGAGAAGTCCCAAAATTTTTTAGAGTACTTTTCTTTAATGTCACAAGTTTTTTTACTAACGTACACGGTATGTGCGCAACTTTTTTTAAGCCAGGAAGTCGACCTGCCATTTAGCACTTAATTTCTCTTTTAGGGCTCATTCCCCATGAAAGGATAGTTCTACGTAGATAGATCCAACTCCACCGGATCCAGGATTATTTGAAGGGGGGGGGGGGGGGGGTCCGCGGATGCGAAGCCTACGCTCTCTCCCCCTCTTGCCGTGGGGTGCGGGCCTCGAAAATTCTTGGTATTTTTAAAGAGCGAACGGTGCCATTTGGTACGGTTTAGAACTATGGTTCAGCTAGTCAAAATTCTAATTTCACGAGGGGATCAGAAATCGAGGGGGGGGGGGGTCAGGGGTTCATTCTCTATCAAAATTATCAATTAAAGATTCTGTATTAACACATAAAATTTACCTAGAAATATCCCCATTATAGTAAATACGGCGGGAAACGAACAAGCCACATCAATGCACTAGCCGAGTATAACAGTAAAAGTGAGTAACAACGGATCATTAACGGAACGGTTTATACATGCGTCTGCTGCGTGTACAATCGGCCAGGACGGATGGTTCACGCAGAACGGACCGTACAAAACACCGGTTTAACACCACAGAGGATAAACAGAATTTTTTGTGTTTTGATTTACAAGGTTTTTTTAAAAAGCGCCCGTATATTTGCCAGTTTTGCCGTCTATTTTAATATGGGCTCTATAGATATGAACATCTACTGAAGGTCTTTTGAAATCGAAAATGCTCAGTTTCTCAGTTGCAAATTTTAATTATGAAGAAAGTATGAACAAATATCATGCAAAACAGGGACATATAATGACTCCTCAATGTCTTGTTGGAATGTGGTTTATTTGCCAAGTAGGAACGCATTCGCTCTTCATATGTTACATGTACAAGCAAGATCTCTTTATTAGAAAAGTTAGCGTCAACTCTGAACTTAGAATTAGCTTAACAAGCAAAAGTGACGCCACACAAAGCATATGGTTCACTTATCACACTTCAATTTTTTCAAGTTACTTGAATATTTATGAAGTCTTTTCAGTTGTAACACGCAGGATCCAATGTTTAAGTATTACAATACAATGTTCAAACCAAACGTATACTCAGTCATTTACTATCACAAAGCAACTGCATAGCTCTGCTTTTGCACTTGTTCCTATTTTATGTTTGTAGAAGCAAGTTGACTATTAATCGCAGCTGTTTATCCTGGTTAACCATATTTTTTAACAAAATAGTTGAAGCTATAATGACTTCTATCCACAATCAATCTGTGTCAATATTGAGTGTATGAGCTGTCTGTAACACACCTGTTTTTTCTTATCATAAAAAGTAAAATAAACAATTATAAATATACAGATTCCTCTGCAACCAGATATGGTATGTGTGACCAGAGTTAGCTCTTGTTTCTACAGAGTGCTACAGGTGAAACACAGTTTGAAATTCCTGGCTCAATCTACAAAATAAATAAATAAATAAATAAATAAGTAAATGGGAAAATTTACTGAAAATTCTGTACAATACTAAAAGCAACCATTATGAAATACTAGTAGTGAACGCTATAATGCAGAATGGCTCTGCCTTTACATGAATGTTTTGTCAATAATGCATATTATTCGATTCACTGAGAGCCTGGAAATAGAAATATCATTTCATTAAAGACATCAAAGTAAAATGTGTCCTCCCTTTGCTGCTCTTTGGCTCAGCTTCTGCATGAACTCTGCCTGACCTTGACCTGATTTCTTACATGACCCTTTTGAGACATCACATTCGTAGCCCTCCAGAAAGTGTAGACCATCAATGCAGCAATGAACCCCATCTTTACAACAGAGAGCATGTGGCACTGGACAGCAGCCATATTGACCACTGGGCAGTTTACAGCAGGTGTTCCCATCTGGACATTGAGACTGACCATCTGGACATATCACAATCCCAACATTGGTATCCACAAGGACAGCTTTATCTGGTATCACTGAAATGGCTTTAGTCTCCTGAACACATACCCCAGTAGTTGTCTGACAAGTAAAGCCTGAAATAGTCACAATCAGAAAGAAAATATACAAATCAACAAAGCAAAACATAATTAGCATTGGATGAAACTCAATGTGGTCGTATTGTCTTTCACAAAGTGTTCAGTTATTTTTTGTCCTTAATATCTAAGGGACCATTCCCCGACCCAATCAAACTAACTGGGGATAGATCTATCTCCAAGCGGATTCTCTCTAAATTTCAATCAACCTAAGCAGCATGGATGTTTGTCATGCCTACTGAAGCTGCTATGGGTAATTAATGATCATTTAACAGCTTTAGTAGGCGTGACAGAGATCTAAGTCGTTCAAACTGAAAACAATTACAAGAAGACCCTATGAGATGGATCCATCAAGTTAGATCAGTCTAAGTATTGGAACCCAGTCCGGGTGATCTTTACCTTAGCTAATAAAATCCCTACCATGTAATTAAAAAAAAAATACATGCACTCCATATGTTAATCTACCTGTCATAGTCAGCTTAAATGAACAATTAATATAACAGTTTTTTTCTATTTCTACGATTGAAACCTTGGAAATCTATGTCACAGTAACCTACTTACCATTTGGACAGCAATGAACCCCATCTTTACAACAGACAGCATCTGGCACTGGACAGCAGCCATATTGACCACTGGGCAGTTTACAACAGGTGTTCCCATTTGGACATTGAGACTGACCATCTGGACACATCACAATCCCAACATTTTCTGAGGGCATCTTTGCAGGTGTTTTTGTTAACCAAGACATGACAGAATTTTGAAGATGGCATGTGCCTGCACTGACATCACACGTATGACCTGCAATAAGAGAAAGAAATTTCGATACTATTTTTGATCACAAGTACACATGATCTTATATGGTCTCAATCATTAAAGAAATGATCTTACCCTGGGGAAGCTATTATTCCAGTGACTTCCAGTTATGTGGTCCAGCAATTACCTCCCCTTATAATGGCGAAATGTGTGAGTTGCAACAATGGCTTAACCCTAATCCTTCCGGCATATTTTGCAACATATTCCTACCAGGTGGGGTTGTTTATGACCCTGTGGCATTATTCATGACATACCGATATATTTTTGGCTAGCTACACAACAAGCAGCTTTTTAAAGTAAAGAAAAAAACTCTTCTATATTGCCAAGGCAACAGAGTCTAATATTGTAGTCAAATGATATAAATATTTTTCAATAAAACCTCTGTTGGTCCACAAAACATGAAGGTGAAAATTGAAAAAAAAAAATGATTATAATAACATTAATGACAATCACTGATAGGGTTTCTAATACATACTTCCATGGTAGCAAACTGATCCTTTTTCTTACAAAATTTGTCTAAGGTCACATTGATCTACTTACCATTTGGACAGCAATGAACCCCATCTTTACAACAGACAGCATCTGGCACTGGACAGCAGCCATATTGACCACTGGGCAGTTTACAACAGGTGTTTCCATCTGGACATTGAGACTGACCATCTGGACACATCACAATCCCAACATTGGTATCCACAAGCACAGCTTTATCTGGTATCAATGAAATGGCTTTAGTCTCCTGAACACATACCCCAGTAGTTGTCTGACAAGTAAAGCCTGAAATAGTCACAATCAGAAAGAAAATATACAAATCAACAAAGCAAAACATAATTAGCATTGGATGAAACTCAATGTGGTCGTATTGTCTTTCACAAAGTGTTCAGTGATTTTTTGTCTTTAATATCTAAGGGACCATTCCCCGACCCAATCAAACTAACTGGGGATAGATCTATCTCCAAGCGGATTCTCTCTAAATTTCAATCAACCTAAGCAGCATGGATGTTTGTCATGCCTACTGAAGCTGCTATGGGTAATTAATGATCATTTAGCAGTTTTAGTAGGCGTGACAGAGATCTAAGTCGCTCAAACTGAAAACAATTACAAGAAGACCCTATGAGATGGATCCATCAAGTTAGATCAGTCTAAGTATTGGAACCCAGTCCAGGTCCGGGTGATCTTTACCTTAGCTAATAAAATTCCTACCATGTAATTATATATATATATATATATATATATATATATATATATATATATATATATATATAAAGCATGCACTCCATATGTTAATCTACCTGTCATAGTCAGCTTAAATGAACTATTAATCTAACAGTTTTTTTTTCTATTTCTACGATTGAAACCTTGGAAATCTATGTCACAGTAACCTACTTACCATTTGGACAGCAATGAACCCCATCTTTACAACAGACAGCATCTGGCACTGGACAGCAGCCATATTGACCACTGGGCAGTTTACAGCAGGTGTTTCCATCTGGACATTGAGACTGACCATCTGGACACATCACAATCCCAACATTGGTATCCACAAGGACAGCTTTATCTGGTATCACTGAAATGGCTTTAGTCTCCTGAACACATTCCCCAGTAGTTGTCTGACAAGTAAAGCCTGAAATAGTCACAATCAGAAAGAAAATATACAAATCAACAAAGCAAAACATAATTAGCATTGGATGAAAATCAATGTGGTCGTATTGTCTTTCACAAAGTGTTCAGTTACTTTTTGTCTTTGATATCTATGGGACCATTCCCCGACCCAATCAAACTAACTGGGGATAGATCTATCTCCAAGCGGATTCTCTCTAAATTCCGGTCAACCTAAGCAGCATGGATGTTTGTGATGCCTACTGAAGCTGCTATGGGTAATTAATGATCATTTAGCAGCTTTAGTAGGCGTGACAGAGATCTAAGTCGTTCAAACTGAAAACAATTACAAGAAGACCCTATGAGATGGATCCATCAAGTTAGATCAGTCTAAGTATTGGAACCCAGTCCGGGTGATCTTTACCTTAGCTAATAAAATCCCTACCATGTAATTAAAAAAAAACACATGCACTCCATATGTTAATCTACCTGTCATAGTCAGCTTAAATGAACAATTAATATAACAGTTTTTTTCTATTTCTACGATTGAAACCTTGGAAATCTATGTCACAGTAACCTACTTACCATTTGGACAGCAATGAACCCCATCTTTACAACAGACAGCATCTGGCACTGGACAGCAGCCATATTGACCACTGGGCAGTTTACAACAGGTGTTCCCATTTGGACATTGAGACTGACCATCTGGACACATCACAATCCCAACATTTTCTGAGGGCATCTTTGCAGGTGTTTTTGTTAACCAAGACATGACAGAATTTTGAAGATGGCATGTGCCTGCACTGACATCACACGTATGACCTGCAATAAGAGAAAGAAATTTCGATACTATTTTTGATCACAAGTACACATGATCTTATATGGTCTCAATCATTAAAGAAATGATCTTACCCTGGGGAAGCTATTATTCCAGTGACTTCCAGTTATGTGGTCTAGCAATTACCTCCCCTTATAATGGCGAAATGTGTGAGTTGCAACAATGGCTTAACCCTAATCCTTCCGGCATATTTTGCAACATATTCCTACCAGGTGGGGTTGTTTATGACCCTGTGGCATTATTCATGACATACCGATATATTTTTGGCTAGCTACACAACAAGCAGCTTTTTAAAGTAAAGAAAAAAACTCTTCTATATTGCCAAGGCAACAGAGTCTAATATTGTAGTCAAATGATATAAATATTTTTCAATAAAACCTCTGTTGGTCCACAAAACATGAAGGTGAAAATTGAAAAAAAAAATGATTATAATAACATTAATGACAATCACTGATAGGGTTTCTAATACATACTTCCATGGTAGCAAACTGATCCTTTTCTTACAAAATTTGTCTAAGGTCACATTGATCTACTTACCATTTGGACAGCAATGAACCCCATCTTTACAACAGACAGCATCTGGCACTGGACAGCAGCCATATTGACCACTGGGCAGTTTACAACAGGTGTTTCCATTTGGACATTGAGACTGACCATCTGGACACATCACAATCCCAACATTGGTATCCACAAGCACAGCTTTATCTGGTATCAATGAAATGGCTTTAGTCTCCTGAACACATACCCCAGTAGTTGTCTGACAAGTAAAGCCTGAAATAGTCACAATCAGAAAGAAAATATACAAATCAACAAAGCAAAACATAATTAGCATTGGATGAAACTCAATGTGGTCGTATTGTCTTTCACAAAGTGTTCAGTGATTTTTTGTCTTTAATATCTAAGGGACCATTCCCCGACCCAATCAAACTAACTGGGGATAGATCTATCTCCAAGCGGATTCTCTCTAAATTTCAATCAACCTAAGCAGCATGGATGTTTGTCATGCCTACTGAAGCTGCTATGGGTAATTAATGATCATTTAGCAGCTTTAGTAGGCGTGACAGAGATCTAAGTCGCTCAAACTGAAAACAATTACAAGAAGACCCTATGAGATGGATCCATCAAGTTAGATCAAGCTAAGTATTGGAACCCAGTCCAGGTCCGGGTGATCTTTACCTTAGCTAATAAAATCCCTACCATGTAATTAAAAAAAAAAAACACATGCACTCCATATGTTAATCTACCTGTCATAGTCAGCTTAAATGAACTATTAATATAACAGTTCTTTTCTATTTCTACGATTGAAACCTTGGAAATCTATGTCACAGTAACCTACTTACCATTTGGACAGCAATGAACCCCATCTTTACAACAGACAGCATCTGGCACTGGACAGCAGCCATATTGACCACTGGGCAGTTTACAGCAGGTGTTTCCATCTGGACATTGAGACTGACCATCTGGACATATCACAATCCCAACATTGGTATCCACAAGGACAGCTTTATCTGGTATCACTGAAATGGCTTTAGTCTCCTGAACACATACCCCAGTAGTTGTCTGACAAGTAAAGCCTGAAATAGTCACAATCAGAAAGAAAATATACAAATCAACAAAGCAAAACATAATTAGCATTGGATGAAACTCAATGTGGTCGTATTGTCTTTCACAAAGTGTTCAGTTATTTTTTGTCCTTAATATCTAAGGGACCATTCCCCGACCCAATCAAACTAACTGGGGATAGATCTATCTCCAAGCGGATTCTCTCTAAATTTCAATCAACCTAAGCAGCATGGATGTTTGTCATGCCTACTGAAGCTGCTATGGGTAATTAATGATCATTTAACAGCTTTAGTAGGCGTGACAGAGATCTAAGTCGTTCAAACTGAAAACAATTACAAGAAGACCCTATGAGATGGATCCATCAAGTTAGATCAGTCTAAGTATTGGAACCCAGTCCGGGTGATCTTTACCTTAGCTAATAAAATCCCTACCATGGAATTAAAAAAAAACACATGCACTCCATATGTTAATCTACCTGTCATAGTCAGCTTAAATGAACAATTAATATAACAGTTTTTTTCTATTTCTACGATTGAAACCTTGGAAATCTATGTCACAGTAACCTACTTACCATTTGGACAGCAATGAACCCCATCTTTACAACAGACAGCATCTGGCACTGGACAGCAGCCATATTGACCACTGGGCAGTTTACAACAGGTGTTCCCATTTGGACATTGAGACTGACCATCTGGACACATCACAATCCCTACATTTTCTGAGGGCATCTTTGCAGGTGTTTTTGTTAACCAAGACATGACAGAATTTTGAAGATGGCATGTGCCTGCACTGACATCACACGTATGACCTGCAATAAGAGAAAGAAATTTCGATACTATTTTTGATCACAAGTACACATGATCTTATATGGTCTCAATCATTAAAGAAATGATCTTACCCTGGGGAAGCTATTATTCCAGTGACTTCCAGTTATGTGGTCTAGCAATTACCTCCCCTTATAATGGCGAAATGTGTGAGTTGCAACAATGGCTTAACCCTAATCCTTCCGGCATATTTTGCAACATATTCCTACCAGGTGGGGTTGTTTATGACCCTGTGGCATTATTCATGACATACCGATATATTTTTGGCTAGCTACACAACAAGCAGCTTTTTAAAGTAAAGAAAAAAACTCTTCTATATTGCCAAGGCAACAGAGTCTAATATTGTAGTCAAATGATATAAATATTTTTCAATAAAACCTCTGTTGGTCCACAAAACATGAAGGTGAAAATTGAAAAAAAAAAAAATGATTATAATAACATTAATGACAATCACTGATAGGGTTTCTAATACATACTTCCATGGTAGCAAACTGATCCTTTTTCTTACAAAATTTGTCTAAGGTCACATTGATCTACTTACCATTTGGACAGCAATGAACCCCATCTTTACAACAGACAGCATCTGGCACTGGACAGCAGCCATATTGACCACTGGGCAGTTTACAGCAGGTGTTTCCATCTGGACATTGAGACTGACCATCTGGACACATCACAATCCCAACATTGGTATCCACAAGCACAGCTTTATCTGGTATCAATGAAATGGCTTTAGTCTCCTGAACACATACCCCAGTAGTTGTCTGACAAGTAAAGCCTGAAATAGTCACAATCAGAAAGAAAATATACAAATCAACAAAGCAAAACATAATTAGCATTGGATGAAACTCAATGTGGTCGTATTGTCTTTCACAAAGTGTTCAGTGATTTTTTGTCTTTAATATCTAAGGGACCATTCCCCGACCCAATCAAACTAACTGGGGATAGATCTATCTCCAAGCGGATTCTCTCTAAATTTCAATCAACCTAAGCAGCATGGATGTTTGTCATGCCTACTGAAGCTGCTATGGGTAATTAATGATCATTTAGCAGTTTTAGTAGGCGTGACAGAGATCTAAGTCGCTCAAACTGAAAACAATTACAAGAAGACCCTATGAGATGGATCCATCAAGTTAGATCAGTCTAAGTATTGGAACCCAGTCCAGGTCCGGGTGATCTTTACCTTAGCTAATAAAATTCCTACCATGTAATTATATATATATATATATATATATATATATATATATATATATATATATATATATATATATATATATAAAGCATGCACTCCATATGTTAATCTACCTGTCATAGTCAGCTTAAATGAACTATTAATCTAACAGTTTTTTTTCTATTTCTACGATTGAAACCTTGGAAATCTATGTCACAGTAACCTACTTACCATTTGGACAGCAATGAACCCCATCTTTACAACAGACAGCATCTGGCACTGGACAGCAGCCATATTGACCACTGGGCAGTTTACAGCAGGTGTTTCCATCTGGACATTGAGACTGACCATCTGGACACATCACAATCCCAACATTGGTATCCACAAGGACAGCTTTATCTGGTATCACTGAAATGGCTTTAGTCTCCTGAACACATTCCCCAGTAGTTGTCTGACAAGTAAAGCCTGAAATAGTCACAATCAGAAAGAAAATATACAAATCAACAAAGCAAAACATAATTAGCATTGGATGAAAATCAATGTGGTCGTATTGTCTTTCACAAAGTGTTCAGTTACTTTTTGTCTTTGATATCTATGGGACCATTCCCCGACCCAATCAAACTAACTGGGGATAGATCTATCTCCAAGCGGATTCTCTCTAAATTCCGGTCAACCTAAGCAGCATGGATGTTTGTCATGCCTACTGAAGCTGCTATGGGTAATTAATGATCATTTAGCAGCTTTAGTAGGCGTGACAGAGATCTAAGTCGCTCAAACTGAAAACAATTACAAGAAGACCCTATGAGATGGATCCATCAAGTTAGATCAAGCTAAGTATTGGAACCCAGTCCAGGTCCGGGTGATCTTTACCTTAGCTAATAAAATCCCTACCATGTAATTAAAAAAAAAACACATGCACTCCATATGTTAATCTACCTGTCATAGTCAGCTTAAATGAACTATTAATATAACAGTTCTTTTCTATTTCTACGATTGAAACCTTGGAAATCTATGTCACAGTAACCTACTTACCATTTGGACAGCAATGAACCCCATCTTTACAACAGACAGCATCTGGCACTGGACAGCAGCCATATTGACCACTGGGCAGTTTACAGCAGGTGTTTCCATCTGGACATTGAGACTGACCATCTGGACATATCACAATCCCAACATTGGTATCCACAAGGACAGCTTTATCTGGTATCACTGAAATGGCTTTAGTCTCCTGAACACATTCCCCAGTAGTTGTCTGACAAGTAAAGCCTGGAATAGTCACAATCAGAAAGAAAATATACAAATCAACAAAGCAAAACATAATTAGCATTGGATGAAAATCAATGTGGTCGTATTGTCTTTCACAAAGTGTTCAGTTATTTTTTGTCTTTGATATCTATGGGACCATTCCCCGACCCAATCAAACTAACTGGGGATAGATCTATCTCCAAGCGGATTCTCTCTAAATTCCGGTCAACCTAAGCAGCATGGATGTTTGTCATGCCTACTGAAGCTGCTATGGGTAATTAATGATCATTTAGCAGCTTTAGTAGGCGTGACAGGAACTAAGTCGCTTAAACTGAAAACAATTACAAGAAGATCCTATAAGATGGATCCATCAAGTTAGATCAATCTAAGTATTGGAACCCAGTCCAGGTCCGGTGATCTTTACCTTAGCTAATAAAATCCCTACCATGTAATTAAAAAAAAAAAAAAACACATGCATTCCATATGTTAATCTACCTGTCATAGTCAGCCTAAATGAACTATTAATATAACAGTTTTTTTTTCTATTTCTACGATTGAAACCTTGGAAATCTATGTCACAGTAACCTACTTACCATTTGGACAGCAATGAACCCCATCTTTACAACAGACAGCATCTGGCACTGGACAGCAGCCATATTGACCACTGGGCAGTTTACAACAGGTGTTTCCATCTGGACATTGAGACTGACCATCTGGACACATCACAATCCCAACATTGGTATCCACAAGGACAGCTTTATCTGGTATCACTGAAATGGCTTTAGTCTCCTGAACACATTCCCCAGTAGTTGTCTGACAAGTAAAGCCTGGAATAGTCACAATCAGAAAAAAATATACAAATCAACAAAGCTTAACATAATTAGCATTGGATGAAACTCAATGTGGTCGTATTGTCTTTCACAAAGTGTTTAGTTTTTTTTGTCTTTAATTTCTAAGGGACCATTCCCCGACCCAATCAAACTAACTGGGGATAGATCTATCACCAAGCGGATTCTCTCTAAATTTCAATCAACCTAAGCAGCATGGATGTTTGTCATGTCTACTGAAGCTGCTATATGTAATTAATGATCATTTAGCAGCTTTAGTAGGCGTGACAGAGATCTAAGTCGCTTAAACTGAAAACAATTACAAGATGATCCTATAAGATGGATCCATCAAGTTAGATCAATCTAAGTATTGGAACCCAGTCCAGGTCCGGGTGATCTTTACCTTAGCTAATAAAATCCCTACCATGTAATCCATGTAATTAAAAAAAACGCATGCACTCCATATGTTAATCTACCTGTCATAGTCAGCTTAAATGAACTATTAATATAACAGTTTTTTCTATTTCTACGATTGAAACCTTGGAAATCTATGTCACAGTAACCTACTTACCATTTGGACAGCAATGAACCCCATCTTTACAACAGACAGCATCTGGCACTGGACAGCAGCCATATTGACCACTGGGCAGTTTACAACAGGTGTTCCCATTTGGACATTGAGACTGACCATCTGGACATATCACAATCCCAACATTGGTATCCACAAGGACAGCTTTATCTGGTATCACTGAAATGGCTTTAGTCTCCTGAACACATACCCCAGTAGTTGTCTGACAAGTAAAGCCTGAAATAGTCACAATCAGAAAAAAATATACAAATCAACAAAGCTAAAAATAATTAGCATTGGATGAAACTCAATGTGGTCGTATTGTCTTTCACAAAGTGTTCAGTTATTTTTTGTCTTTAATATCTAAGGGACCATTCCCTGACCCAATCAAACTAACTGGGGATAGATCTATCTCCAAGCGGATTCTCTCTAAATTTCAATCAACCTAAGCAGCATGGATGTTTGTCATGCCTACTGAAGCTGCTATGGGTAATTAATGATCATTTAGCAGTTTTAGTAGGCGTGACAGAGATCTAAGTCGCTTAAACTGAAAACAATTACAAGATGATCCTATAAGATGGATCCATCAAGTTAGATCAATTTAAGTATTGGAACCCAGTCCAGGTCCGGGTGATCTTTACTTTAGCTAGTAAAATCCCTACCATGTAATTAAAAAAAAAAAAAAACACATGCACTCCATATGTTAATCTACCTGTCATAGTCAGCTTAAATGAACTATTAATCTAACAGTTTTTTCTATTTCTACGATTGAAACCTTGGAAATCTATGTCACAGTAACCTACTTACCATTTGGACAGCAATGAACCCCATCTTTACAACAGACAGCATCTGGCACTGGACAGCAGCCATATTGACCACTGGGCAGTTTACAGCAGGTGTTTCCATCTGGACACTGAGACTGACCATCTGGACACATCACAATCCCAACATTTTCTGAGGGCATCTTTGCAGGTGTTTTTGTTAACCAAGACATGACAGAATTTTGAAGATGGCATGTGCCTGCACTGACATCACACGTATGACCTGCAATAAGAGAAAGAAATTTCGATACTATTTTTGATCACAAGTACACATGATCTAACATGGTCTCAATCATTAAAGAAATGATCTTACCCTGGGGAAGCTATTATTCCAGTGACTTCCAGTTATGTGGTCTAGCAATTACCTCCCCTTATAATGGCGAAATGTGTGAGTTGCAACAATGGCTTAACCCTAATCCTTCCGGCATATTTTGCAACATATTCCTACCAGGTGGGGTTGTTTATGACCCTGTGGCATTATTCATGACATACCGATATATTTTTGGCTAGCTACACAACAAGCAGCTTTTTAAAGTAAAGAAAAAAACTCTTCTATATTGCCAAGGCAACAGAGTCTAATATTGTAGTCAAATGATATAAATATTTTTCAATAAAACCTCTGTTGGTCCACAAAACATGAAGGTGAAAATTGAAAAAAAAAAATGATTATAATAACATTAATGACAATCACTGATAGGGTTTCTAATACATACTTCCATGGTAGCAAACTGATCCTTTTTCTTACAAAATTTGTCTAAGGTCACATTGATCTACTTACCATTTGGACAGCAATGAACCCCATCTTTACAACAGACAGCATCTGGCACTGGACAGCAGCCATATTGACCAATGGCTAGTCTACAGCAGGTGTTCCCATTTGGACATTCAGACTGACCATCTGGACACATCACTGACCCCACTTTTTCTTTAAACGTCTTTGCTGATGTTTTTGTAAACCAAGAAATGACAGAATTTTGACTATGGCATGTTCCAGCACGGACATCACACGTATAACCTGCAATAGGAGGGCATTTCAAAAGTTAAAAAAAACTAACACATGACCAAGGCAACAGTCTTTTAGTCATATAAACATAAATTCTATTTAAGGCTCTGTTGGTCTACAAAAAATCATTTTTGAACAGAAAGGCGGCTCCTGGTTATTAAAAAGGATGCATGGAAGGGGGAACACTGGCTCTTTCCGCTGATTATGAAAGGGTTTATTAAGAATTAACGTGAAATTAAAAAAAATACATCTCGCAACTTTATACTAGTATACAATTTTCAGTTTACACTTCTAGTTTCATTGCAGTTTACAAGAAGTCCGACTGTTACTGGTTTTATACATGTAGTTTTATTCATTAGTGTTTCCTTTTCTGAACCATTAGTACGTATTTCAAATGGTTATCTTGCCAGTTGTCAGCAATGTAGGGCCGAGACAGTGTGTACCCCGCTATACAGATACAAGGTGTACATATGGTTTCATGCTTCAAAAGATTCAAAAGACCCTTTTTTTAAGACGTTTCTGTGTAAACATTGACCTTAATAGCCCAGTTGATGAATAATTTTGTAGGTCACAGTAACCTACTTACCATCTGGACAGCAATGAACCCCATCTTTACAACAGACAGCTTTTGGCACTGGACAGCAGCCATACTGACCACTGGCTAGTTTGCAGCAGGTGTTTCCTGATGGACAAGCAGTCTGACCATCAGGACACCGGACATCACTGGCCACAACTGAATCTGGACTAATGCTCGATTCCTTCAGTATAGGTGATGCATCAGGGACCTGAGTAGGTGTTTTAGTCTTCATGATTTTCTGACCAGGAGCCTTGTTGAAGTGGACCAGCCCCAGGGTGGCTGCACGGGTGTCGTTTAGCTCACAGCCCCCACCCCCTTCACACATGTACCCTGGGGGGCAGCAGTACACCTTATCAGCACAACACACAGCCTGGAAAATTGGAGAAAATTGGAAAAAATCTATAACAGGCAATATGTGTCACAGATAATCAGCCTCCACAAACAGTATGACAATTATTTGGATATCGTAATTTCATGGTGCCATAGACGGGCATGTGGAGAAGTTAAATAGCCCATGATTGATGAGGAAAACCAGGCCCGTAAGGGGGGGGGGGGAGCGGCGGAGTTTAAATTAACCGTCTAAATTTAGCCATTTTAGATTAGCCATATCAATTTAACACACTAAGGCCACATTCATAACCGATAATCTGCAGACTAAGTGGTCCACGAATCAAATATGGCCGACCCCACTCGATGTCGAATAATCCCCAAATGGTGTACCTGTCTACCACATGTGCCAGACCTGATGGCAAGATTTAATTTGTTTAACTCAGCAATTTTAAATAAGCCATATTAATTTAGCCATATCAAATTATAGCAATATTAACAAGTCTTAAAACTATTCTTTATTAAACAAAGTTCATGTATAATTCAAATAAAATCATCCATTTCATACATTGATAGTAGGGCAGCATCCATATCCCCCTGCCTTGGCTGCACAGCAGGTGCTGTTATCAGGGCACTGCTCTTTCTGGTCTGGACATGAGATCATCTTGCCTTCTCTGGATGGTGGCTCCCTCTTTGGAGCTGGTTCTTCAGCTTTTGAGGAAAATTTTTCTTCAGACGGTTTTGGTGGCTGTGACAGGAAAAATGTAAATGTAAAGATAGTTCCACGTAACTAATTTATTTTGAAATATTCCAAAACTTAAATCATTCAGTCGTTAAAGCTTTGTTTACAAGTGTTCCAGGACATCAACTTTATAATGTTTATTGGTAAATGCCAATGTTTACACTCAAATTTCAATACCATTTATTTAAGCATTACATTTATATTGTATTGTAAAAACATCTTTCAGCCTGTGAATCTGAGTCTTTAACAAACATACAAATTACACTTGGTGTTCTGAACAGTATACGTAATGCTACACATATTTTGTCAGCTCCCACATTGGAGGATTATGGGTATATACAAAAAATACCAGAGAGAGAGAGAGAGAGAGAGAGAGAGAGAGAGAGAGAGTTAGAGAGAGAGAATCTTACAAAGAACATATCAGTCCACATTGCAGTAAGGTGTGGGTCTCCACTGGTACACAGTCCTGTACCCTCATCACACTTATGTCCAGCTGGACAACAGTGCAGGGAATTTGGACAACAGACCGCCTGGAAGAAACAAGTCATAAACCATGAACTGTTTGTGAGATATGGTAAATTTTAAGGGGTGAGAACACACATTAATCCTTTCTCTGAAAGTATTTGTAAGAAGGGTACTCAATCGGACTTTAATTCTTATTTTAATTTTATATTTTAATATTTTAATCTGTAATACCCCTGTACTTGCATAAGTTTTAACTGCCAATTTTCTTATGTGCTACGACAGTGACAAATACAAGTCGAATGATATGTAAAAGAGATGTGCAACAGTACATGTACAAGTGCAAATGTGAAGTTTCTCCCTGTAGTGAAGGTGTGCTCAAATTTGGGCATGATAATTAGTTTTTTCTCTCAATGTCGTCTGTAACTGCACTATGGCATGTCATGAGCATTTGCGAGACATTTAATATGAAAGATGACATCAACAGTGTACTATACGGGTTGAATTTATTGGTCCAACTTGGAAGGAATGATGAAAGTTTTTCAATTTATTTTCCAAGCCGGCTCCCATATACTATATAAGGAGAAAATTGATAAACAACTTGGTCCTTATTTTCAAGCCTATAAGTGGATATTTAGATGTGCTAACTGCTATCAGATGCTTGGAATCTTTATAATCATCCAAGTGTATGCTAAATACTAGTTATAACGACTCATTGTCCACTGTGTGCCACACACAAGAGTAATTACATCGAGGTATGGTAGGGATATTATTTGCTCTAGGTAGTTTTAACTAAATTATCGGTGAATAATGAATTAGGGGTTGATTATGATTAGTACCTTTATGGGTTCATTAACTCATTAGAGGGCCTGACAGTTTAGTAAACTAGCTGATAAGAATTATCTTAAAAGGCCAAGCCTAAAGCTGAAATGCACTAGGTGGAAAAAGTAGCTAAAGGTAGATTTTGGAGATGCATAGCTGTAGGTAATTAAGCCATGTGAACTGTAATTTCAGACCAGTATCAGAAGAAATGAAACGTAGCCTACCACGCGGAAAAAATCTCAGTACGATTATTTTTGGAACTTCAGAGTATTGTAGTTAGGAAAAAACAAGAAACGTTCCTATTTTTCTTCCCCGATGCCTTTTTTCAGCTTCCTAAAAATGGTTTTGAAAGAAAGCAACAAGGCAGCATCACAGAAAACTGAACAGACACCTGACACGACAGCTGATTTCACAACTAAACAACATATAACACTGTGTTTAGTCGGTGCCATCTAAATAAGTACATTATGATTGCAACAAGAGCATTCATTACCAATTTAATGGCTGCATCAGTAAGTTTTGCAGTAGTTGATATATATATATATATGTAAAAAAAAAAATCACCAATGCAAATTTGACAGATCTTATCAAAGCATAAGTATCACAGCTTCATGTACAATGTAGGTAGGAAAATTCCGATCGCTGGGCAGTTATACTTTTCCCGTTACTATAAAGATAAAGTAAAGGTAAAGAAGACAAGCATGAGAACCCTTCATTTATTACATAACAGAAAAACGATATTGAAAAGACCGATACATATTTCCAGGTGCTGATGAAAGCTTGAGTTCAAGCAATTGTAAGACGGTGGCAATGCTGTATCCAAGCGACCATCAGAGAGGGACAGCAAGCAATCTAGATTATAATAAGTTCGGGTTGCTCGTGAGCAATCAAAACAACGTATTTGAGACAATGGGCAATTATTTGTTCCATCGTAGTTGTCTTTAAAAGAAAATGTTATGATTCCAGTCTTTTCGTTTTATTCCTTCTTGGAGCTTTAACTGAATAGTAAACTGCTAGCCCACCGAAACGGGGAGCCTCATAAGAAACGCAAGGGAATTGACAAATGTGGTATAATTCTCACCATTTGTCAAAAAATCGGGGTCATGTCGATACTCCCCCGCACCGTTATTCCCCCTCACCAATACACCCCCTAAGTAAATTTTTGTGTTATGAGCATCGATACGACCCCACACTGATAGATCCCCGTATCAATACATCCCCTGTAAAATTGCCAATGTACATGTAGGCGCACCGTTACTCCCCCACACCGATACTCCCCCACATCATTGCTTCCCCGCATCGATACTGCAGGGGAGTTTCGGTGCGGGAGAGTATCGGTGCGGGGATATACTAGTGCGGGGGAGTATCGGTGCGGGGACGTATACATAGGGATGTTACCCTAAATACGTACATTTTCTCCTTGGCAACAAACAGCAAAGCCTGTCACCAGATGGCAACAGGTGGCTCCCAAAGGACAGCCCGCATCGGTTTCTGGTGGACACGGCTGATTGCGTCCTTCATGTAAGCTGGTCTTGTGGGACTCAAAGAACAAAGTGCTAGCTGCTGCCAGTGGAAACACTGCTATGAATAATAAATACATCTGCTTCATCTGAAAAAATAAATATTGCAGAAAAATATCAGGTAGGCCCTATCAACAAAGTGGCACATGATAACGGGTACTTTTACATCTTCTTCGGCGATCTTTTAGGGGAGACCGGGGCTAGTTGGACCCCGGGGTAAGTTGGCCCCCCATCAATTTATGACAAAGTGACTATGAGGTAAAAGAATTGAAATACTTTGAACTTATGTTAATGTCTTTTGTGCGGTTTATCTTCGTCAAACTAAGTTTTGAATTGTAAACCATTTTAAAGTCTAAACCCTTAATAAAACCATGTACATGACAATTATACCTGTGAAACTGTCACCATTTTTATCCTTCCCATTAGTGCAGGAAGTTTAGCCTTTTTGCCGCCTGAATAGCCACCAGTCAAATACCATAGTTATTACACAACTGGGAAGTGAGAGCACTCCTTCTTATCTCCCAATCTAAACAGTTGACCCTTATACTATCACAATATAGCGATGACTACTGATATTGACTGAAAATATTAACATTTCATTTATAAATTTATAATTTGACAAGATAACATTTGATGTTTTTGGCAACTTCCAGTACAGGGTGTGAAGGAAGTCAGTCTTATCAATATTATCTGAAAGCCTGATTAAATGTTTTGTACCGCGAGAAATGTTTGTACTTAGTCTAAGATTTTTATATATTTCATACAAATACATGAAGATTTTCATCTGATGAACTGATGTTCAGTTGTCACCAGTGTCTAAAATCTTTTATATTTTATTTTTATTTATTTATTTATTTATTTATTATTATTAAACATTTTTAAGAAAGGTTGTACAACCACTTTCATTGGAGTTTCAACAGTCTTCAGCTTGATATATTTTTGGGTTTAAATGTTCATGATTCTTGATAGAAATTTTGATAGCTTTCAGAAAACAATTTTAATATGTACTATGAGGATGTCTCACACTTATTGAAAATTTGTATTGGTAACCTTTAAAAAAGAAGTGTTTCACAAGATTATTTTATTTATAAAATACTTATTTATATATTTACCTCAGTTAATTTAAGTATAAATCATATAATCAGATATCTCCAATAGATTGGCTTTTTGCTTTTTAAATATAATTAACGCACAAACAAGTCACAACAGTTCTTTTTCACTTTCCCTTTTTTTGCGACACACGCAGTAAGCACTGATAATCTACCTCTGTTGTGTAATAATAATATAATTATTTATAATAAATCACGGATAGGGAAGTCAGTGGAACTGAGGGTACTTCTGAGGCCTACAACAGCAAAAACATTTCGTTGCAGCAGCAAGCTTAAACATGATTTAAGTCACAACGATATGTTGATAATTATGTTTAGTCGGTTTCAATGTAACGGTAATATGACTGGGTCGAGACCCTCAAAAACGATGTTGACTTCAAGTTCGAGTTTAAATTCCATTGTTTTGTTCACATTTAAATGTAAGAAATATCTACGCTAAATTTGCCAACACCAGCGTAATTATTTAACATACCGTGTGTTCCGAGTTGTGCCTCTTTTACTGTTGCATATTCCACCAGTCTTGTGTTCGGCAGATAAAGTGTCCGCTCGTCAAAGCAACCCGGATTAAATAGCGGCTTTCGGCTTGTGATAAAATCATGTGACGATTTGTGCATTAAGTGGCCGTTTGGCACGCACTGTTGCACCAATGTTGTCACTGCTGCTGATGGCCTCACTGTTGCACCAACTGTCAGCGTTACCGATGCTGTCACTACTGCCGATGGCCTCACTGTTGCACCAACTGTCAGCGTTACCGATGCTGTCACTACTGCCGATGGCCTCACTGTTGCACCAACTGTCAGTGTTACCGATGCTGTCACTACTGCCGATGGCCTCACTGTTGCACCAACTGTCAGTGTTACTGATGCTGTCACTACTGCCGATGGCCTCACTGTGGCACCAACTGTTAATGTTACCGATGCTGTCACTACCGCCGATGGCCTCACTGTTGCACCAACTGTCAGCGTTACCGATGCTGTCACTACTGCCGATGGCCTCACTGTTGCACCAACTGTCAGTGTTACTGATGCTGTCACTACTGCCGATGGCCTCACTGTTGCACCAACTGTCAGCGTTACCGATGCTGTCACTACCGCCGATGGCCTCACTGTTGCACCAACTGTCAGTGTTACTGATGCTGTCACTACTGCCGATGGCCTCACTGTTGCACCAACTGTCAGTGTTACTGATGCTGTCACTACTGCCGATGGCCTCACTGTTGCACCAACTGTCAGTGTTACTGATGCTGTCACTACCGCCGATGGCCTCGCTGTTGCACCAACTGTCAGCGTTACCGATGCTGTCACTACCGCCGATGGCCTCACTGTTGCACCAACTGTCAGTGTTACTGATGCTGTCACTACTGCCGATGGCCTCACTGTTGCACCAACTGTCAGTGTTACTGATGCTGTCACTACCGCCGATGGCCTCACTGTTGCACCAACTGTCAGTGTTACTGATGCTGTCACTACTGCTGATGGCCTCACTGTTGCACCAACTGTCAGCGTTACTGATGCAGTTACTACCGCCGATGGCCTCACTTTTAATCAGAAATCGAAGGTGGGCGCAGGACCCCTTGCTCCCCCCCCCCCTTAAATCCACCACTGCGAAGCTATATTGGAGGCCTCAGTATGTTGTCTTTAAATTCATTTTCAAAATTGTAGGCATCTTACGAGTGGGGGTTTAAGGTGAGATATGCCAACTGCTCGTCAAGGTGTTGCGAATATCACTAATGATTTAAAAGAGTCACGCGCCAAAACCAATGTCAGACGTATTTATCCTGTGCACATAGAAGACCAGGAAAGGGGACATGAATAAGTAAGGTTTTTGTACCCGGTACAGAACAGTTGATGTTAAAATGGACCTCTGAGCTACATTTGTGAAAGGTAACGATTTCTCGTAACAACGCTCGCTCTTTTTAGTTCCTGTGTTTCCCATTTTTACAAGGCAACCGTTTGATAGCAGTTTGCTTCATGTAGTAGTGGCTGCACGAAAACAGACCTTAGAACCAAGATCAAAGCTGCTCGCCTCTTCAAAGCACACTCAGTTTTCGGTGAAAAGTGGTCGTGGGGAGGCCTTTCAGTTTCAATGCAGTTGCCGCATGCTTTCAAGAAAAATCACTTGGGGGGGGGTCAATTGAATACCTTTAACTTATTGATTTTCACACATATATCTTGCATTTATTTTTGCACAGGTATGACAGGAATAGTAACCCGCTAGGAACCGTAGTACCATTCGATGTACTTTATACAGGCGACATTCGTCCAATACACTAGCCCCTCCCCCCCCCCCCCCCCATACCCCGACTAGCCCCTACCTGTGCTAATCATTTGATGGTAACCCCGGAATTCCATTCCTGTCACACCGGTTTAACACCACAGAGGATAAACAGAATTTGTTTTGATTTACAAGGTTTTTTAAAACGTCCGTATTTTCACCAGTTTTACCGTCTATTTTTAAATTCTAAAATATTTAAAAATAAGAGAAAATATCGAAAATGCTCAATTTCTTAGTTGCGAAATGTAATTATAATAGAAAGACCAAACATCATGCAAACAGGGACATATCATGACTCCTCAATCCATTTGTGTTGGAATGTGGTTTATTTGCCAAGAAGGCACGCATTCACTCTTCACATGTTACAAGCGAGATCTCTTTATAAGAAAAGTTACCATCACCTCTGAACTTAGAATTAGCTTAACAAGCAAAAGTGACGCCAAACAAAGCATATGGTTCACTTATCACACTTCTATGAAATACGTGTCATCTACTTTTTTTCTGAGATATGGTATTGATGTTTAAGCATTTACCCCGACATACTGGCAATAAAGATATGGCATATACCCCGGTATTTACATACTGCTTGCAGTTTAATTTTCAGTCTCTCATACTCTCGGTTTCTCAGGCACTGCATTCTATACAGAAATTATTTGCACAACTTTCGACATCGGTTTTTCAGATTTCACATAAATAATATGTATGCAAAAAGATGATAATTAACTCATCTTTGAACAATTTCATTATCACCTACAATGTGTTATACATTGGCATTGTTATGTGGCAAGTCACCACCACCATCCCTGAAAGTTGGTAAGTTGTGTGTAGCCTAAATTTAACTTCCACTTGGTAACGAGTTTTTGTTCATAAGGACCGGCTAAAGCATAGTCTTTGACGCAGCGAGCATTCATGAATGAGGGGGGTTACTACTGGGTATATAAGATGTGTTGGAGTGGAACAGAAATGTACCGTACAAATCAGAATCAGAAAAAAAAAGAACTGAACCCTAGAAATCAGAATAAAAAAAAAATCAATGTTTGATCCAGTAAGTGCAAATTATTAAAGATATTTCCCTTTGTCTTATATCTTCTGTCTGCAAAAAGTCTACTAGAAGCAATAAACAGAGATTTTCTAACACAGCTTTGGGTTGTTTGCAATTTACATATCCCTCTTACGATATCTTTTATATCCAATGGGCTACATAATATAATAAAACTGTTTTGTGATGCAAAACATGATTAATACATCCATAAAGCTTTTGAAGTTTTACTGCCAATGACCCTGTAAAAATTCAAAATTCTCAGCATATAAGCACGCTTACAAAAAAAAGATGTTATCATTTGGCTATAAATATGAAATATTACATTTTTTTTCATGTCACAGTTGTATGCAAGGTCCAATGTTTAAGTATTAGGCTTCATTCACATGCAATGTCTATTTTCTAAATTCTATTTTCTATTCGCGGTATGTCTTATGATCACGGTCTGTGCCCTGAATATCCCGCGGCGTAATTACTGGCAGCGCGAGCCAGTTACTATAAGTTACTATAAGTAACTGGCTCGCGCTGCCAGTAATTACACGGCGGGATATTTAGGGCACAGACCGTGATCATAAGATAGCGCGAATAGAAAATAGATTTTTAGAAAATAGACTTTCCATGTGAACGAAGCCTTATAATACAATGTTCAAACCAAACATATACACTCAGTCATTTACTATCACAAAGCAACTGCATAGCTCTGTTTTTGCACTTGTTCTTCTTTTGTGTTTGTAGAAGCAAGTTGACTATTAATCACAGCTCTTTATCCTGGTTAACCACATTTGTAAACAAAATAGTTGAAGCTATAATGACTTCTATCCACAATCTGTGTCAATATTTGGTGTGTGAGCTGTCTGCAACACACCTGTTTTTTCTTATCATGGAATTAAAATAAACAATTATAAATATACAGATTCCTCTGCAACCATATATGGTATGTGTGACCAGAGTTAGCTGTTGTTTCAACAGAATTCTACAGGTGAAACACAGTTTTAATGCTTAATAAATAAATAAATAAATAAATAAATAAATAAATAAATAAATGGGAAAATTTACTGAACATTCAGTACAATACTAAAAGCAACCATTATGAAACACTAGTAGTTGCATATGAACACTGTAATGCAGAATGGCTCTGTCTTTACATTTGTCAATAATACATATTATTCGATTCACTGAGAGCCTGGCAATAGAAATATAATTTCATTAGAGACATCAAAGTAACATGTGTCCTCCCTTTGCTGCTCTTTGGGTCAGCTTTTGCATGAACTCTGCCTGAACTTGACCTGATTTCTTACATGACCCCTTTGAGACATCACATTCGTAGCCCTCGGGACAGCAGTGTTGGCCATCACTGCAGCAAGTGGCCTGACAACAAAGACAATGGGTTTCAAATTAGAAAATTAATAACCATTATTCGTCTACACGTATTAATTTTTTTACTTTTATAGGTGATTTCAAAGTAGTTAAAATGGTATTCTTTAATAACAATCACTAGTGCCCTGGATTTGGTCTTAAAGTGCAATTTAATATCACAAATGATCTTACACGATCTTAACCATTACAGTAGTAGTCTAAAAATGGACTGAATCTGCTTTAAAGATAAAAAATGATCTAACACCTACATAAGTGGTCAAGCAGTTTCCTCCCCCCACAATGGGGGATACCTCCCCTCACAATAAAAGAGTACTTTTCTCACAATAGGAGAATGTGTAAGGGGAGACAACTTAATTGTCTTTCAATCCAGAAATGGTCTTACTCATAATTTAAGATCATGTAAGACTATTTGTGATCTTAAATTGCACTTTAAGACCAAATCAAGCCCACTAGTGAATACTGTAACAGGGGTTTAAGTTTTAATCTTACTAGGTGCATTGTAACATGAAGGGAACTTAATTTTCGATAAAGAAGTAACTTACGGATGATTCTGCTTACTTTCTGATTACAAGTGCCAGACACATATCACAATACACATCGATGTCTACACCCTAGCTCACTTACATAAGGCAACGGACAGCATCCATATCCGTGTGTCATTTTACAACATGTATTTCTGTCTGGGCAGGACTTGGTACCACCTGGGCATACCACACTCTCCACACTGCCTGCATTGTCCCTCTCCACTGTTAGTGATTTTGCTTCTGTTTTTGTAAACCATGGAATGTTGGTCTCGTCTCGCTGGCAGGTGCCCTGGCTGACATCACAGGTGGACCCCTCTTGACAGCAATGGAGACCATCAGAACAGCACACAGCCTGGAAACACAGAAGACAACCATAGTTTTGAATGTATTTGAAGAAGATCAAATTCTTCAAACTGACACTAAGTCCATGGACCAGTGTGACAAAACCGAGGGTCCGTGTAACAGAGAGTCCACCCTCCTTTCACTGTACAGGTTAGTGTTAGCCTAACTTAAGTGGGTCAAAATCAAGGACAAGGCTTACCTGTGCAAATTTATGGGAACTGGACTCCCTATCCTGTTTACATTGGCACTTTTCAAGTGTGCAACACTGCAATATATCACAAACTGCACCTCTCCCTCCCCCCCCCCCCAAAAAAAAAAGAAAAAATGTCATCCATTTCCATTTTATCTTTTTTTTTGGGCTAAGTACAGTTATGTGTATGAATAATTTAAGTTCAAGTTCACTAACAACTGATTAGTATTATATTTTATGGTTAAGACCTAACCTACACTAACAGCTATCAGCACCTTATAGTACTATTAACAATTCCAATATCAGTGGAAAACAGTCTGCCTAGCAGAACAAATGCAAAGCAAGAGCAAAAAAAAAGAGAGGAAAAAAGCACTCAGATATGCGGACTCTTTTAAGATCTCATCCATCTTGGTCAGTAACTTACTGCAAGGTGTGGACAGCACCCATACAGACCGCTGGCCATCTTACAACACGTGTTTCCAGAAGGACACTCCGCCTCACCACCGGGACAAATGACCTCTGTCAAAAGTTCCGTCTGCTCAGGTGGCTCTGTCTTCCCAACAATGGTTCTTGAGAGGGCAGGCATCTTCCTGAGCATGGGCAAACTGGCTCCAGATTTCCGCTGACATTTTTGTTTCTGCACATTGCAAGCACTTCCTGGGGGGCAGCAGTGCTTGTGGTCCGAGCAGCATACAGCCTGATGAAAAGTTGCTCGGTATAAAACAAGGATGAAGCAAGAAAGCAAGCAAGCAAGCAAGCAAGCAGGAAGGATTTCAGTGATAACAGCAAGCATTCACAGCAAAAGCATATCAAGACTGGGAAGGCACTCAGAAAAAGCAGACCACCACCAAGGAAGCTCAACTGATCAGTTCTAAATTAGTAGGCAATTTCTGACCTATCCTGAAAATTTTATCAGTACAAAACTTTTCAACTAAAGCATTAGCCTCCTTGACAGAAGTAACAAAGATAAAGCAACCAGGCACGAAGAATATGTGATAAAAATAAGTAGCAAGTTTAAAGCATAGATTAGGAAGTCAGCAATTCCTTTTGCCTTCAAAAAATCTAAGTAGAACTTCATAAAAGAAAAAGTTAGACCTACGCGTGGCAGTGGACAGCACCCATAGCTTCCAGACGCCAGCTTACAACAAGTGGCTCCACCTGGGCACTCTGACTTGCCACCAGGACAAATGTTATTTTTTCGATGTACTGGCTGTGTGGCGGGCATTTTTTTCAGCCAGGGAAATTGGATGTCCTTGGCCCCACATTGTTCAGTTTTGGTATTACACTCAGTTCCTAAAGTGAAAAAAAAATTCCAAATTATTCATACAAAAAAACAGAATTATTAATAAATTAATAATAGAAAGAGTTATAGTTCTTATAATCATTACTACAGACATGCTGAACAGCTTAGTAAAAGCTGAATAATTTCATATTTTGCAGGGTTTTTTCCTAAAGGTCAGCTTTGGTTGAACATATTCATAATTTTAGTGATTTTCTGATTGGTTTTCATAAACCATCATGCTTAATGAAAAATATGGCATGGAAAATGATAAAATAAGTCTTTCATTGCAAATTTACCATTAAATGATGTCAAATTCTATTCTGCTTTCAGAAAAATAAGATATCAATAAATATTCTTAGATTTCCTATTGAGCTAATAGAATAAGTATCAAGACAATATGAAATTGGTCTTAGTGACTTAGTTTCAACACTGAAAACATGGTTGGTGCATCTTTCTGTTATTTGTGGTAGGCATCTTAGACCTCATTCCCAGAGATTAGATCGATCCAAACTACATCGACCTAACTCCCTGGGGGTTCACGCTAAATAGCTGTCAGACGAGCGGGCATGAAAGTTAATTACCCCCTTACAGCTTGTAGTAGGCGGGACAGACATTTAAGCCGGATTATCTGACAGTAATCTAGTGAGACTCCCCACGGGGATAGATTGATCTAAATGTCTGGGAATACGCTCTTAGTCGACTGTGATCGCTTTAGCAGTCTTAGCCAAGGCCTTTACACATCTATATTTTCCAAAGCCACAAAAGACTAAAATCTACTTTGTGAAACACGACCCTGGCTTCTTTACCTTGTGGACAGCAGTGAGTGCCATCTTTACAACACACTGCTTCAGGCAACGGACAGCAACCATACTGACCACTGGTCAGCTTGCAACAGGTGCTCCTAGATGGACACACAGACTGGTCATCACAGGTTATGTCAGGCTCACTGTCCTGAACTGGCACAGGCCTGTCATGGTCAACCTCTAGCATGGATGTAGACATACTTGTCACACTAGAGGGGGTGTTACGGAACAACAGGCTCAGGATGCCACGTCTGGTGCAAAGTCCGTGTGTAAGGTCACATTTTTCTCCTGAAAAGGAAAACAAAACCTGGTTACTGGAAAACAAACACTGTATTGGCAGCTTCTAGAGGCTTCATATCTATCCAAGGGACAAATGAGCTGGTTTTCAAGGTAGGATCACTGTACACTAATCAGTTGCTCCCTGATGAACATGTCCGGCACCTGCAGAACTACTGAAGGTAATACCAGTGCCTTGCATTTCCTCACAGCCTTTGATAAGAATAAGAAAGTTCATATTTTACAAACTTATGCATGAGCCTTTATGATCTCCTCTCCATTTTAAGAGATATGAAATATGTTACAAAAAAAAAATCAGCTGGGCTAGTAAAAGTCAGCCAGGTTAACATCTCAGGACAATTGCTAAACTAGTCCCAATTTGGCTTTAAATAATGCAAAATATTGGCCAAATCTATCATTCATATACAAACCACAAATATACCCATCACCAAATCATCAAAGGGCTATTATTTCCTTTTTTTCTACAGCGCTAGCAGTGCTTCTACCTACCACTTGGACAGCAGTGGCGGCCATCACTACAGCAGACGGCATGTGACATAGGACAGCAGCCATAGCCACTACCATGCCTGCAACAGGTGTTGCCACTAGGACACATTGACCGTCCGTCTGGACAGACCACAGAACCCACTGGACTTGGCTGGATTGGCTTGGCAGCTAGTTTAGGGAGCCACGGGATACTGACAGCTCCTCGGACACAACGCTGTCTGCTTACGTCACAGGTGGTGCCTGGAATGATTATATATATATATATATATATTATCATCAAAAGTGTCTCTGGTTGCAGTAATACACTTCATTCATTCCAGTGATCTATTTCTCTAGATTCTGCATTTTAATTATAATACTTTCTTCTGGGCATCAACCACAAACAACAATCTGACCACAATATTAAGTTATCACTAAGACAGAAACATACAACTTTTCTGGCTCCAATAAAATCATTTCTGCATACAAATGTCCCCCCCCCAAAAAAAAAAAAAAAAAAAAAAAAAAAAAAAAAAAAAAAAAAAAAAAAGAGGAAGAGAAGGAAGGGGCACTGGTACAGTTATTCCTTAATAATTTACTGCTGCATGCAAAAATATCCCTCTCCCATCCTTGAACCAGTAATACCCTATACCCCACCACCAACTCCCCCTTCCCCCTCTGCCCCACCCCACCCCACCCCACCCCAAGTACATAACCCAGGACAAACCTTCTGGGCAGCAATGCTGGTGGTCACTACAGCAGACAGCATTGGGGACTGGACAGCAGCCATACTGACCATCCATCATTTTACAACATGTCTGGTAGGAGTCGCACTGCTGGGTCCCTCCAGGACAGGCCTTCCCAACTGTGACTCCACCATCCAAATCTTTGGAGACAATGTCCTTCGTTATTGAGGGGTTTACAGATCCAAGAAGTTTATTTGGACTTATATTATCTCCCATTACGATTGCAGGAGTTTTGGTGAACCAGCTCATACGGTCACTGCCAAAACTGCAGGTGCCTGTTCTGAGGTCGCATGTGTATCCTAGGAATTGGAATAACCAGCAAAATCAACAACTGATTAAGCTCCTTGGGTCACAATGAACCACTTCTAATGTAGGCAAAAACATTTCTTGGTCACAGTGACCTACTTCCCCTATGGATAACAAGATATTTCAGGGTTACAATGATCTACTTACACTGTGGAAAAGAAGATGATTCTAGGTCTCAATGACTAATTTGCAATATGGACAAAAATATATTTCTGGGTCATAATGACCTACTTACACTGTGGATAACAAGATATTTCTAGGTCACAATGACCTACTTACCCTCAGGACAGCAGTGGATATGATCGCTGCAGCAGACGGCCTCCGGTAAAGGGCAGCAGCCATAACGGCCTGTGGCTAGCAGACAGCAGGTGTTGTCGTTAGGACAGCTCCCACCATCTGGACAGATGTTATTGGTCATTCCAGATGGTTTGAGAGCAATTTTAAGTGACCTTTTCATAACAGACATTGCTGTATTCTGTCTAACACAATCCCCAGTACTGACCTGGCAAGTATAACCTGAAAGAGGCAGAATCATTAAGAAAAGCAAAGAAACGAGGAAAACCATAACTTGCTGTGGATGACACTCAACATAGTCCAGGTGTTCCCAATGATGTGTACAGTAAATCTGATATTACATTTGTATAATATTAACCATAGCTCATTATATTATTTTCATTACATTTTTATAAAGCTGCAGAAACACATCCACTCTCACTGTGGCACTGACAGATTGAATGAACTAATGTATAATAATAACTCCGCTAACATCAAAGGCATACTAGGCCACCTTGACCTATTTACCATGTGGACAGCAATGTTTCCCATCACTACAGCAGACAGCATTTGGCTGTGGGCAGCAGCCATATTGACCATTGGCTAGTTTACAGCAGGTGTTTCCATTTGGACATTGAGACTGTCCATCTGGACATATCACTGGCCCATTAACACATTCCCCAGTACTTGTCTGACAAGTGTAACCTGAAATAATCACATTCAGAAAGAAAATCATGTAACTATATACAACACACTGTAAGATTAACTATTAGCAAATTATATTCCTGCCATGTAATCTAAAACACACGCATTGCCTCTGTTAATCAACCTGTGATTGTCAGCTTGAATGGTCTATTTTTCTAGCAGTTCTTTATACTATTTCTTTGGTTAAAACCTTGGAAATCTAGGTCACAGTGACCTACTTACCATTTGGACAACAATGAAGTCCATCACTACAACAGACAGCATTTGGCTGTGGACAACAGCCATATTGACCACTGGCTAGTTTACAGCAGGTGTTTCCATCTGGACATTGAGACTGACCATCTGGACATATCACTGACCCCACATTGTTATCCACAAGCACAGCTTTATCTGTTATCACTGAAATGGCTGCATTTTCACGCACACATTGTCCAGAACCTGTCTGACAAGTATAGCCTGAAATAGTCACATTCAGAAAAATAAATGTACAAATGAACAAGGAAAGCCATAATAAGCTTTGGATAACATTCAATATGGTCCAAGCGTCTCTCACAAGGTACCGACGGTATACAGTAATTTGGCATTATGAATAACATTGTCAGCTTGAATGAACTATTTATCTAGCAGTTCTTTATACTATTTCTTTAGTTGAAACCTTGGAAATCTTTGTCACATTGACCTACGTACATACCATTTGGACAGCAATGAATCCCATCACTACAACAGGCGGCATTTGGCACTGGACAGCAGCCATATTGGCCACTGGTCAGTTTACAGCAAGTGTTCCCATTTGGGCATTGGGACTGACCATCTGGACACATCACTGACCCAACATTCTGTGCATTTGGCCTTGCCATTGTCTTAACAAACCAGGAGACTCTCTGCTCTCCATTATGGCATGTTCCAGCCGTCAAATCACACTTTGTTCCTATTGTAAACAGATTCATTTTTAAATATATCTAAATAATCAAAAGGCAAAAATATTTAATCTCCTAATAGACACTTACATAGATCTGGTAGATGTTAAGCAGAGACTCCATCTAGCAAATCCAAGTGTCCAGTGTGAGATTTGATATTTTTGCCTTTTAAACATCACATTTTACATTCTAAAACATTGAAATGATCTTTGACATTTTGTACTAAATTTAGTCACAGCAACCAATATCAATTTCCATAGTATTATTCAAATGTTATGATGCATAAATAATGTAGTATTCAATGCCTCTTACCATCAGCAGCATTGATGAACAATGTTCTTAGTTTCTTTTTTACTAGCATGAAAATAAGTTTATGCATCTCAACATTGAAATTTCAAGTTGTTTCCCAAATTAAAATGATGCATAACTAATTAAATATCCAAAAAAAAACAAACAAATTATCTTATTATCAAATACCAAAAATAATCACATGGCCAGGAAAAAATTATAGGCCACCCTGACCTACTTACCATGTGGACAGCAATGTATTCCATCACTACAACAGACAGCATTTGGCTGTGGACAGCAGCCATATTGACCACTGGCTAGTTTACAACAGGTGTTCCCATTTGGACATTCTGATATGCCATCAGGACATAAGACAGACTGTAATTTCAGACTGACAAATGTGGCTGGAACTGAAGTAAGCAAGGGAGTTTCAGAATTTGGAGTAACACACTTCCCAGAGGGTTCCTGACATATTTGTCCTGAAGAGAAAAACAACTAAAAATAGTTACACATACAGGTAAAAAAGTAACAATAAAATTAGTCTGAATTTTGGTGTTTTTTACCCAAAATGATTTACTTTTCAAATTGGGAGAAAAGTATACCGCCTCCTATTTTATATCAAATTAATGGATAACATATATATAAATTTTGATTTATGATAAAAACTCTTTTGGAACACCTGAGTGATATCTAACGTGGTCATTTCAATATATTTTGCCAACAAATTCTAAAGAAAAAAGGTTAGTATATAATTTTGACTCTATGGAATAAAAGATTCCAAATAACATGTACAGATGCTACCCATCCATTCTTTTTCTGAATGTGATTCTTTGAATTACAGATGAGAAACCAAGTGTTTCTAGCCATCTCACAGGTGATGTTAATTTCAATCTGCAACAAGATCTAAACCTAAACCACTTCAGAAAAATCTAGGCCAGACTGACCTACTATTGAAAAATATAGCTCAAAATAGCCTACTTCTGAACAATCTAGGTCAGATATCTCACCCTGTGGACAACAATGCACACCATCTCTACAGCAGACGGCATGTGGTATTGGGCAACAACCATATTCACCACTGGCCAGTTTACAGCAGGTGTTACCGTCTGGACACTGAGACTGGCTGTCTGGACATAGCACTGTACTTCTAACATTTCCCACTGACAAGGCTGTAGTCTTCGTTAGCCATGGAATGGCTGAGTATTGGTGCTCACAATTTCCTGAACTGACATCACACTTGTATCCTGCAAGCAAAACCTTGTATTGTATTTTTTGCAGTTTGACCACAATTTACTTGAAACTTACACTAAACTGGGATTCAATATATTTTTGGGTCACATTGGCTTACTTTGGAAGGAACAGCATTTTGATGTCACAATTACCTACTTACCATTTGGACAGCAATGAACCCCATCACTACAACAGGCAGCATTTGGCACTGGACAGCAGCCATATTGACCACTGGCTAGTTTACAGCATGTGTTCCCATCTGGACATTGAGACCGCCCATCTGGACATACCACTGATCCTACATTGTTGTCCACAAGCACTGCTTTATCTGTTATCAATGAAATGGCTTTAGTCTCACGCACACATTGTCCAGAACCTGTCTGACAAGTATAGCCTGAAATAGTCACATTCAGAAAATTAAATATACAAATAAACTGGGCAAATCATTGAAAATTTGCTTTGGATGCCACTCAATATGGTACAAATGCCTCTCATTGTGTGTTCAATCTTTACACTAGCTTATGAAATTCCTGCCATGTAATTTTAAACACATGCATTCCCTCTGTTAATCTACCTGTCATTGTCAACTTGAATGAACTATTTATCTTACAGTGCTTTTTCTACTTCTATTCCTTTGGTTCAAAAACAAAAAAATAGACATCTAGGTCACAGTGACCTACTAACCATGTGGACAGCAATGAACTCCATCACTACAGCAGGCAGCATTTGGCACTGGACAGCAGCCATATTGACCACTGGCTAGTTTACAGCATGTGTTCCCATCTGGACATTGAGACCGCCCATCTGGACATACCACTGATCCTACATTGTTGTCCACAAGCACTGCTTTAATTGTTATCACTGAAATGGCTTTAGTCTCACGCACACATTGTCCAGAACCTGTCTGACAAGTATAGCCTGAAATAGTCACATTCAGAAAATTAAATATACAAATAAACTGGGCAAATCATTGAAAATTTGCTTTGGATGCCACTCAATACAGTACAAATGTCTCTCATTATGTGTTCAATATTTACATAAGCTAATGATATTCTTGCCATGTAATTTTAAACATATGCATTCCCTCTGTTAATCTACCTGTCATTGTCAACTTGAATGACCTATTTATCTTACAGTGCTTTTTCTACTTCTATTCCTTTGGTTCAAAAACAAAAAAATAGACATCTAGGTCACAGTGACCTACTAACCATGTGGACAGCAATGAACTCCATCGCTACAACAGGCAGCATTTGGCACTGGACAGCAGCCATATTGACCACTGGCTAGTTTACAGCAGGTGTTCCCATCTGGACATTCAGACTGACCATCTGGACACACCACTGACCCCACATTTTCTGAGAGCATCTTTGCCGAAGTTTTTGTAAACCAAGACATGACAGAATTTTGCCTATGGCACGTTCCTGCACTGACATCACATGTATAACCTGCAATAAGAGAAGGGAATTTCCATACAATTTTTGATCACAATCACAGGATTTTACATGGTCTTAATCACAACAGAAATGATCTTACCATGGTCTGACTCTGCCTTGAAGATCAAAAATGATCTTACCCTGGTGAGTGAAGCTATTATTTGAGTGACATCCAGTGAAGTGGTCCAGCAATTACCTCCACCAACGGGGAAATGTGTGAGTTGAGACAACTGCTTAACCCTAATTCCAACGGCATTTTTTGCAACATATTCCTATCATGTGGAGTCATTTACTGTATGACCCTATGGCATTTTTCATGACATACTTATATATTTTTTTGGTAGCTACACAAGAAGTAGTTTTTTCAAGTTAGGAAAATCTTTCCCATATGGCCAAAGCAACAATCTCTAATATTTCAGTCACTGAAATATTTTCCATTTAAGCCTCTGTGTGTCCACAAAACATGAAGGTGAAAATTGTAAAACAAAAATCATTACATTCATGACAGTGAACCATGGCGTTTCTATTACATACTTCCAAGGTAGCAAACTGATCCTTTTTCTTACCAAATTTTTCTTAGGTCACAGTGACCTACTTACCATGTGGACAGCAATGAACCCCATCACTACAACAGACAGCATTTGGCTGTGGACAGCAGCCATAATGTCCACTGGCAAGTTTACAACAAGTGTTTCCTGATGGACATTGAGACTGACCATCTGGACATATCACAATCCCCACATTTTCTGAGAGCATCTTTGCAGCAGTTTTTGTAAACCAAGAAACGGCAGAATTTTGACTATGGCATGTGCCTGCACTGACATCACATGTATAACCTGCAATAAGAGAAGGCCATTTCAAAAGCTAGGAAAAAAAAACCCCAAACACGTGACCAAGGCAACAGTCTCTAATATTTTAGTCACATAAATTTATTCCATTTAAGCCTCTGTTGGTCAAAAAATATCATTCTGTAAAACATGTTTCTTTTGGGTCCCCAAATGCAGCCCCCAGTAATTAAAAAAAGGGGGCAGAAGGGAACACAGGCTCTTTCTCCCTAATGAAAAAGTCTTATAGGATTCTCGTAAGGGCTGGTGATTATAAAAGGGCCAATTACCAGGTGATGTGAAAACTGTAAAAGAAAATAAAAGACATCCAGTCCCAGTCTTTTTATTGATGCAACATTTTCAGTTTACATTTCCAGATTCATTGCAGTTCATTAGCAGTCTGACCTTAATTGGTTTTATAGTTTTTCATTAATGTTTCCCACTCTTTTGTATTTCAAATGTATTTCTTGCCAGTTGTCAAGAACATAAGGTCTAGACAAAGTGTACCTCACTTAACTGACCCGTGGGGTTTATACATCATTTTATGCTTCAAAGGCTTCAAAATGTCCCTCTTTTCAAGGATGTTTCTAGGTCAACACTGACCTTAATAGCTTAGTAGATATATATGTTTTTAGGTCACAGTGACCTACTTACCATGTGGACAGCAATGTATTCCATCACTACAGCACACAGCTTTTGGCTGCGGGCAGCAGCCATAATCTCCAGTACTTTGTTTACAGCAGGTGTTTCCCGATGGACAGGCAGTCCGACCATCTGGACACTGGACATCACTGACTGTAATCGATTCTGGACTAATGCTGGATTCCTTCAGTATAAGTGATGCATTAGGGACCTGAGGAGGCTTTTTAGTCTTCATGATTTTCTGACCAGGAGCCTTGTTGAAGTGGACCAGCCCCAGGGTGGCTGCACGGGTGTCGTTTAGCTCACAGCCCCCACCCCCTTCACACATGTACCCTGGGGGGCAGCAGTACACCTTATCAGCACAACACACAGCCTAGAAATATGGAGAATTTAAAAATTAAACGAGACTTACCTTGGCTAAGTTGAAGTTTGATTTCAATTCTTTGAGTAAAAAATAGATGGAGGGCTCGCCCTTCTCGCTGCGCTCAACCTAAAAGTGCCCTGTGCGTGCAACCAGATCTTAATAAAGACCAAGGAAATTCTTTTACGAAAGAGAAACGTCTGTAACAACCAACATAAGTCACAAATGTTCAGCATCCACATATACCTTGCCGAGCATTTGTTTATCCTGATTTTAAGGTGCCAAAGAAGGGTATATGAAAAGGTAAAGAAACCCATGACTTCTGAGGTGAACCAGGCCCATCCTCGGGGGGGTGGGGGGTGGGGGGGGGGCATGGGGGTTGTCAAAGGAACTGTCCCTTTGGCTCAAAAAAGGTCTGCTCTGGGTAAAATTTGAACTAGGTACACTAAAATTTCAAGGTGGAAGGTCCAGAAAAAGAACCCCCCTTTGAAATTGCTGGCTACGGGTCTGTAAACTTGATGAAATTGATCAGTTTAGCAAAATACAAATGTGAAGAAGCTGTCCTCTGTTTGCTCTGTAACACTGGCTAACTGTTGCTCACATTGGTAAACACATTAATGGATTGTTTTTCTATATTTACTGTGGGCCAGCTCTGCTTGATCAGAAACATTGTAAATGGTATTATCTAAGACTGCATTCACATCGAGTTGAGCCAGGCTTTACAAATCCTGGGACTAAGTATGGCGGACGTACATGAAAAAAAAAAAAACGCCTACTCTTTTAATAGTCTCTCCGCCTCTCACATGCCTCCCCACGCATCGTCCCTACAGGGGTACAGTCATTAAATCTCGGCTCCATTGGGACGACACGTGGGGAGGCGTGTGAGAGGCGGGGAGACTATTAAAGATTAGGTGGTTTTTCTTTCATGTACGTCCCATATTTAGTCCCAGGATTTGTAAAGCCTGGCTCAACTCGTTGTGAATGCGATCTAAGTTTCACAGTCTCACTTCAGCCACCTTATCCTTTTTAATCTACTTTATCAATTAGCCATATCAATTTAGTAGTCTTAATTAAGCAATTTAATTTTAGTCATGATCTTAATTTAGCAATGTCTAATTAGCAGTCTTACCAAGTCTAAAAAATATGTTTTATTAAACAGGGTCCATCTAATTAAATAGGATAACCTAATAGATGTCTTACATTGATAGTAGGGCAGCATCCATATCCCCCTGCCTTGGCAGCACAGCAGGTGCTGTTATCAGGGCACTGCTCTTTCTGGTCTGGACATGAGATCATCTTGTCCAGTCTGGATGGTGGCTCCCTCTTTGGAGCTGGTTCTGTTTTTGCAGGAATTTTTTCTTTAAACTGTTTTTTTGGCTGGGAGGGAAAAAGGAATAGCTTAAGATATTTTTTTAGTTAACTAATTTATTTTGAAATATTTCAAAACTTAAATCATCCCATCCTAAAAGCTTCAATTTGATGCATCTGTACCATGACATCTGCCTTATAATGATAAAGGGAAAATATGAATGTTTCAACTCAAATAAATACAACTTATTTAAGGATTATGTAAATTTTATATTGTAAAAACCTATCAACCTGTTTTTCTTTCACTCTTTAATAAAAAATAAATAAAGCAATAATGCTACAAATAGTTTGTCAGCTCTAACATGGGTACAGGTGTACATATCAGAAATAAGACCAGAAAATGAGAGAGAGAGAGAGAGAGAGAGAGAGAGAGAGAGAGAGAGAGAGAGAGAGAATCTTACAAAGAACATATCAGTCCACATTGCAGTAAGGTGTGGGTCTCCCCTTGTACACAGTCCTGTACCCTCATCACACTTATGACCAGCTGGACAACAGTGCAGGGAATTTGGACAACAGACCGCCTGAAAGGGACAAGTGGCAAAACAAACTGTTTGTCAGATATAATGGTCAGTTTTAAGGGGCTAGTTAGAACACACAACGCAAATTATTATGGAATTGACAGATGTGGCATAATTTTCACCATTTGTCTAAAATACGTACATTTTCTCCTTGACAACAAACAGCATCCCCAGTCACTAGGTGGCAGCAGGTGGTTCCCAAAGGACAGCCCACATTGGTTTCTGGTGGACACGGCTGATTGTGTCCTTCATGCAAGCTAGTCTTGTGGGATTCAAAGAACAAGGTGCTTGCTGCTGCCAGCGGCAACACTGCTATGAGTAATAAATACAGCTGCTTCATCTGAAAAAAATATATATTCCAGAAATATATGGGGAATTAACAAAGTTGCACAGGATATTAGGATATAATTGTTCATCTTTTTCAGTTCATCTTTTTATTTATTCCTTACAGCAAAGACAACAACTAGGCTTGATCTTTTAATAAGGGTTCTTAAATAAATTCTGTCCAACTTTTGTAAGTTGACAATGTAGCAATTATTGTATGAGTCAGTTTTTATTAATGACATAGATAGAAAATTGATGCTGTGAAGATCACAGTATTAATAATGGCAATACTCTGAGTTAGATAAAGATGCACTTGGTTTATACAACGAAGGGTAAATGACTTATGAGCCTTCAAATTGTCTTTTGGTATAGATTATCTTAGCCAAACTATCTTTTGAATTGTAAAACAATTCATTTAACAGTACTAGTATACACCCTCATTAAAACCTTGTACATGTACATCACACTCATTAAGTTTAATTTTACCTGTGACAATGTCACCATTTTTATACTACCTATTAGTGCAGAAAGTTCAGCCTTTTAGCTGCCTGAAGGGTCGCCTTGCAAATACCATGATAGTTATTACACAACTGGGAAGTGAGAACACTTCTTTTTATCTCCCAATCTAAACAGTTCACCCTTATATCATCACAACAGTGCTGGTTATTGATATTGACTGATAACATGTAGACACTATGTTTTTTTGTTTTTTTTAATGGACATATTTTTCACAGCCCTTAAAGTACATTTTGTCATTTTAATCACTTATGTTTATGGCTCCCTTTTCCCACATTATTTTTGTTGAAAAATTATTACTTTGATCATTTATTTTCTAAATTACAACATTTACTGTTATAACTTTTCTTTATTTTTATTATCCAAACTAGAGTTGCATTTAAACTATTTACATTAAATAAGTTAGCTTTAATCCACAACAGAACAGAAAATTGCAGAAAAAGTCATAAAGCAGTTTTTAAATGATTTTTCTGAGGTAGAATTGAGGAACTGCACAGGAGAAAATGTATTTAAATACTAGCAATATTGTCTGTATCACATAAGGAAGAATCTATTTTCAAATTTAAAGGTTAATTGAGTTTCATCATAAATTCAGTACTAGTAACTGAATGCAAACTACATAAAGCTTTTTATCACTCAAAGGTTGAAGGGATCAATGACACTTACAAAACAGGTCAATAGGATGACACTGTGGTCATTGTGACAGGAAGACAATTGATAATCCAGTATTAAACCCTGGCTTCTCCATGCCTTTCTTATCAACAAGAGTGCAAGAGTACATACTGAACCAGCATTAGTGTGCGTAGGCCTGGATGCATGCACATGCATCGCATTGTATGCATGTGCACATGCAGGCATTCTTGACAGAGACTGTGCGCATTGAATATTCACATATCTTTGTCTTGTATCATGATATATTATCTACTCCCACAGTTTTGTAATGGTAGCTAGATACTGGGCCTAGGCCTAGTCCCAACTGGGTATAAAAAGAGACGTTTAATGAATATATATCTAAACGGGCTAACTTATTATCATGTCAAACCAGCCTTTTTGAGGTGTCATGTATAATTAAGCTGCAAGTGCCTTATAGTTTGATAAAAATGCAGGTAGATAGATAGCACTGCTGCTTCTACAAATGAAAAAGAACCTAGCAGTTCTATTTAAAAAAATCCTCAAGAGATGCTAAGAATTGAATAACCTTTAAAAATTGAACAATTGTGACATCAATTTTAAAATCAAGTTCAATTAAGGATGACCACAGCATTTCAATAAAGATGGTGAATAATTATAATCTCACTCAGTGTAATCTGTAAGTGTAAAGTTAAGTTAAAAGTGAAATTTTGAAAAGGGGGTCAATATTATGTACATGTAAACTTTTTGTTTTTGAAAAAAAAATTGAAAATAGTTAAGATTGAGAAATTAATCTATACACATATATATTAAAGTACAAATTTGAAAATTAGTAAAACATTACTCAGACTGAACATTGCTAAATATAGTTTGTATTAAAAAAATAACATTTCATTTATAAATTTATAAACTGACAAGATAACATATGTTTTTAGCAACATACAGTGCAGCTAGGTTATAAAGGAAGTAAATGTTATCAATATTATCTGAAAGCCTGATTAAATGTTCTGTACCGTGAGAAATGTTTGTACTTAGTCTAATATTTTTTTATATTGCATACAAAAATATGAAAATCTTCATCTGATGAACTGATGCCGAGTTGTCTCTAGTGTCTAATTTTATTTTTCAAAGCAAGGGTGTACAACCACATTCATTGGAATTTCAACAGCCTTGAGCTTGATGTATTGTTTGGATTAAAATGTTCATGATTCCTGATAGAAATTTTGATAGCTTTGAGAAAACAATTTTTAATATAAATTACTAAGATGTTTCGAATTTATTGAAAATTTGTACTAGTAAATAACCTTTAAAAAGAAGTGCTTCACAAGATTATTTTATTTATAAAATAGATAACTTCAGATCAATTAAGTATAAAACTCAATATCAAATATCTATAATAGATAAGACTGGATTTTTGCTTTTTAAGTATAACGCAAAAACAAGTCACAACTGTTCTTCTTGGTGTAAGGCAAACTTTCACTTTCCCTTTTTTGCGACACATGCAGTAAGCACTTATCATCTACCTCTGTAGTGTGATAATTATTTATCATAAATCACCAATGGGGAATAAGTCGGTGGAAGTGAGTGCTCTTTCAAGACTTATATTTTGATGCCCACAACAACAAAAACATATCGTTAAAGCAGTATGCTTCAGCATAATTCAGGTCACAATGATATGTTTATAATTACGTTTAGTCGGCTTAAATGTAATGGTTGTCTGACACTCAAAAACGATGTTGACTTCAAGTTCACGTCTTCGTGCCATTGTTTTGTTCAATGATAAATTTATGTGAGAAATATCTACGCTTATTTGCCACATGTTTGTAATTATTGAACATACCTTGTGTTCCGAGTTGTGCCTCTTTTACTGTTGCATATTTAAACACAGTTTTGCGTCAGGTAGATAAAGTGCCCACTTGTCAAAGCAACCGGGATCAAATATCGGCTTTCGGCTTGTGATAAAATCATGTGACGATTTGTGCATTACATGGCCGCTTAGTGCATATTAGTGTACAGTGTATATATATATATATATTTCTGATAACTTTCATTTTTACCCTTTTTATAGACTAACAATATATGATTATTGTGCAAATAGATGGTTCACGCTATATTTGCAAAATGTGGTACTTGTTGTTATAGTATAAGCGACAACTATATGCTTCATGACCTTGACCTATTTTTGAGGGATCTTCAAATCATGTTTATGATTATACTTTTATGTGCAATTATTCCAATCTCTCTAGGATTCTGGGTGATAAGTGTCATTCTGAATACGTACAGTGGAGATGGAGGTATTGTGGTCCCCTTGCATTAGTTTTTGAAGCTAGTCTTTACTTGCAAGCCAGCAGGGCTCGTCGTTAACTTTTTTTCAGTACAGTGTGCTGTAGGTTGCTACTGAATGCAAACAGGCTCTTTGGTTTAGTTGCTGTTCCAGATTTAAAAAATCCATATACAAGGTTATGCCGGTTTCACTGCATTTTTTTTTCACAAAAAGAGATTTCAGAAAACATACTATATAATATAGAAAAACACAACCACGCAACCCTCAATGTCAAGCCCTAAACCCAGACTGTGTTACTTTCATTTTTACTTTGTAATCGGGCTTGAAGTTAAGACTGTGTTACTTTCATTTTTACTTTGTAATCGGGCTTGAAGTTAAGTCTTACTGGTAGATTGATACATTGTACTCATTGATAGTCTATGGATGTCATTGCTAATAATATCTTCCTACGCTGAGGAAGGTGTCCTCCTGTAGGACTTGTGAGGGAAGAGAAACCCAGTTGACTGCTATACAAGTACAAGAATAGTTTCTGCATCGGTTTATTAATCATATAGCGATTCTACAACAATCGTTTACAAACCAAGCAAGGTGACAGCAAAGTGTGCCTCGTTTGTAAAAATGATGTATGAAAAAGCCAAAATCAGGTCTATATACCTCTGTTGAGTCCAAACGCCTCAGAAACACCAGAGTGCCATTTCATACCTTGGGCTTTATGAAAAAGCAACCATGCCCTTGGACCAGTTTAGTCATGTCCAGCTTCATATTTTCGTTCAAAATTCATATTTTCAGGGTTTTTTGAACCCATATCACCTTGGCGATGGTTGTTTTCCATTCTGGCTCCCATATTCTTGTCTCTGTGGGGAAGAAGAAGGAAAAGTCTAGATAAATCTGGAGCTTTGGCAGGTAAATATTATTATTGTTTTAATTATTATCATTATTATTATTGATAGTAGTACCACCAGCTTGAGCACTGGGGGTACTCATGGTTTTAGCTCTGACCCGCCTTGTATGGCTTTCACCAGTTCCATCGTCTCAGCTTTATGCTCAAGGCTACAAGTCCACGTTACCACTTCTCCTAGATTACGAGGGCCTGTGTCCCCATCTCTTTGATTTAGGTCACATATAATCTGAACTTGAACCCTGTAGATTTTGGGCTCTGTCTGTGCATTCGCCTAGGTATGACATTCTTCACAATGCACCCTTGTAAAAATTTTTGTGTTGAATATATCACAAACCAAAGGAAGTTACTATAAAAGTCTTTGTGTAGAAGTCTGACTGAAAGTTGTGTGGAGATTTCAAATATCCCCTTGGATTTCACCTTTCTTTCAAGGTCAAATAGGGTAAAATTCTGTAATAATTAATGGGAATTTTCTATGAAAAAATCTTTTGCAAATTTTCAGAAACTACACAGACCAAAGCTTTCATATTATAGTGAGGAATTACACTTAGAGACCATTCCCACAGATATTTAGATCGATCTATCCCCCTGGGGAGTCTCACTAAATTGCTGTCAACTTGGCTGGCTTAAATGTCTGTCACGCTTAGTAAAGCTATAAGGGGGTAATTATCTTTACCCTAGCTGATTTGGTAGGCGTGGCAGACATTTAAGCCTCTTGAGCTAACAGCTATTTAGCGTGAACCCCCAGGGAATTAAGTTGATCCAGACGGATCGATCTAAATCTGTGGGAATGCAGTCGTAGGGTATCCTTTTGTATTCATGAGTTTGAGGTTATTTCGTGCAGAAGCAGCACAATACCACTTCATTTCTGCTCTGGTGATTCCTTTGGCAGTTTCCTTCAGTTAACCTGACCTACACTGTATGACATACATTTGTAATACCAGAAACTTGCCAGGGCAGTTCCATTCATTTTTTCAGGCCTACCTTTCATTGCAGAGAAGAGACTGGCAGCCAAAACATGTTTTCATTTTAGCCGAATGGCAGTAAAATTAGAGTGATGTCAGCTGATGCCTTACTAAATCTTTAATTATACTGGTACCTGCATGATGTTTTAATTGTAGGACTGATAATTGATGTATGTGTTTTTATTTTAGGACTGATAATTGAATGATGTACTTATTTTAATTTTAGGACTGATAATTGATATATATATTTGTTGCAATTTTAAGACTGATAATTGATAAATGTGTTTTAATTTTAGGACTGATCATTGGTTTTATATTGACCTTCAGCAGTGCATGCTTCTTCTCCTCTTTGCTGGCTTTCTTCTTTTTTGCATCAAAAGCTACGAAATTCCGTAGCGACAAAAAGAAGAAGTTGGAAGCAGATTTTAAAGAAGGTATTTTTTCTGTGGAAAGTTATTTTTGTTTTCCAAGTCAGTTATGTGTACAGTATACATATATGCATTAGTAATGAAATATATGTTAGTTATACCTTTTCCTTTGCTTACATTTACACCTTACAGGTTAACATAGCTGCTTTTATGAATGAATCATGAAGAATTTCTATTCTAATTAAGAAAAATATTTTTTTTAAGTAAAGAAATAATTGCAAACAGAACCAAACTTTAAAGTTAATTTATTTTTAATCATTTCTTCTGATTCAAGAAAATGTATTTAATTATGATATCCAGATGTTATGACCTTTCATGACCTTTGTGTGACCTTTGACCCTCAGGTGGTCAGAGGAACTGGGTGCAGGTGTTGTGCAATGGAGGTGTTGCCACGGAGATGGCAGTGCTCTATTTGTGTGATGTGGGGTGTGGGGAGAAGCTGCTGAACTTTTCACAAAACTACAACGCCACCTGGTGGAGCATGGCAGTTTTAGGTAAGGCAGAAATATTTTGTCTGATCTTGATTTCTTCTGATGATATCAATGATGATATTTACCTTTAAAATGTTACCAGGAAATTCATCTTGTCGGCATTTAATTTTTTTAATTCAAACTCATCAATTTAATGGCAAATAAAAAGTTTTTATATCCTTATAATGTTTTGATATCCTTATACTGCACTAGGGCTCTTGACTAACATGTTGGTTTTTAAAGCTATTACAAAAATCGATATCTCATGTATATTTAATATGTAAGTAAATATTATTATTATTGTTATTATTATTCAGGGGCTATAGCTGGTTGCTGTGGAGACACTTTTGCCTCAGAACTGGGCACAGTGTTGGGGTCAGGTGTCCCCAGACTAATTACCACTCTGGAGAAAGTACCCAAAGGTTACTTAACATTCTCACTCTTATATCATTTGAGGTTTAACAATTAAGTAATTTAAAAACAGTATTTGAAATAAAACAGCATTCAGATTGTCTTTATATAACTGATAAGATGGCTATGATGAAATTCAGTTTGATGACCAACATGCTCAGTTATTTGTTGATCTAGGTTCTTTTTTCCCTTTCTTAATTTTTTTTAGGGGTGTTAAGTATGTACTAGTAAATTACTAATGTGTCAATCAGATTTTAATCATTAAAATGTAAGATGCCTCTCCACATTTTGACATCAGGCAGGCTATTTTTAGACTTTTATGTTAATTAAGAGTATCTGTAGGGGAGGAAGCAGATTTTGTGTTTCAAAATATCCAAGTCAGTTGTATAGCAGCAAAGCTGATTTTGAAAGTAATAGGAAAATGCTTCTGGATATTTCAGGGACAAATGGTGGCGTGACCATTGTAGGAACCCTGGCCAGTGCATTTGGTGGTTTTATAGTGGGCGTGGCTTATTATGTTACCTTGACCTTGCTGGAGCAGTCCAGTCATCTCACCAACAGTCCCCCACAGTGGCCAGTTGTTGTCGTGGCAACACTGGCAGGGGTCATGGGGTCACTTATAGACTCATTGCTAGGGGCAACATTGCAATATTCAGGTGAGTAAATTTTTTAAATTTTTGTACTGGTATCTTCATCAGATATGTGTTCCTGGATGGAATTTATAATTATCTTTACTTTTGGTAATTGCACCTAAAGAAAACTATCCTGGTTAAATTTATAATTTTCTTCATTTTGGACAAAAAAAAAGTTGATTGGAAGAAATTAAATTCTTAATTGCACATTAAAAATGGCCCTGTTTAAAATTGACAAATTTCTCTACTGGTATTTATAGGTTATTTAGGTCATTTCACAAAAGGAAGCACATGTATGTAGTTACAGTAGAAGAACCTGTGCTTGGCTACATTTAGCAATTTTCCTCATTTTCAGTTACTGCAATGCTGCCCCTCCCCCCCCCCCCCCCCAAAAAAAAAAAAAAAAAAAGGATAAAACGATGTTGTTATGGTTAAAGTTGTGTGTTTCTCTATCTCAGGTTATTGCACAAAGAGGAGGTGTATAGTAGAAGAACCTGGTCCAGGAGTGGAGGACATCTCAGGCTCAGCTGTGCTGGATAACCATGGGGTCAACCTATTGTCCTCTCTCTTCTCAAGTCTTTTCACTCCTAGGATAGCTTTTCACATCTGGAGGACTCTGCAGTGAAAATAAGGGGGGCACTACTTTATATTTCAGCCTCTTGTGCTCTCTCTTTACAAGTCTTCTCACTCCTAAGGTTGCTTATATCTAGAGAACTGTTCTGTGAAAAAAGGAGACATTGTTTTATATTGCATCCCCATGTGATCTGTCTTCACAAGTCTTATGATTCCTAGGATAGCTTATCACATTTACAGAGTAAAAAAAGGAGACATTGCTTTATATTTCACCCTCTTATGCTTTCTCTTCACAAGTATTCTCACTCCTAGGGCAGCTTATCACATCTGGAGAACTCTAAAGTGAAAAAAAAGGTGACACTGCTTTATATTTCACTCTCTTGTGCTCTGGATATCTACTCACTGTCAGGCTAAGAATTTTCTAATTTCTGTGATAGAAGAAAAAGGTTTTTTATGTGAGAGCAGAGATAAATCATGTGATAGTAGAGTAAGTAGTCATGTGACAGGAAGCCTGGGTCACATGACATGAAGGCTAGGTCACGTGATAGATCATGGATCATCTTTGTCAGAATAATTTGACAGAGGAACTACGACATAGCAATCTGTACCACTGGTTGTTCGTAATTCAAATGAGACACAAATGTGTGGGCTATGGTTCTTTAGGGTCCAGTAATTATAATTCTGTAAAAAATCTTCTACATCACTTAGGCTTCATTCACATGCAATGTCTATTTTCTAAATTCTATTTTCTATTCGCGGTATGTCTAATGATCACGGTCTGTGCCCTGAATATCCCGCGGCGTAATTACTGGCAGCGCGAGCCAGTTACTATAAGTTACTATAAGTAACTGGCTCGCGCTGCCAGTAATTACGCGGCGGGATATTCAGGGCACAGACCGTGATCATAAGATAGCGCGAATAGAAAATAGATTTTTAGAAAATAGACATTCCATGTGAATGAAGCCTTACTCTGTTATCATTCCTGTGTTAAGTAAAGCATCAAGTATCTAAATACAGGTACATGTAGAACTCTGTGACAGTGGATTAACTTTGTTATGTACAGCATGGCAGGTGAGACACAGGGATGGGGCAGGAATTGGTAGGAAAAAATTTTAACTCTGTTGTGTTGTTTAGAATTCGGTTGGTTTTCTGATTTGATTTTGTTCCAATTACTTTATTGTCCTGTGTGTTATATGGAATGTGCATTCCATACAGATAAGGCATGTTAAAAATGACATTTTGTTGAATTATGACAATCTGTTAGTCTAAGATTAAATATTGAAGTAAATGTGGCATTTTGTTAGATGATGTAGTTTGTTAGATATGATATATAATGTTAGAATGTGCCATCATGTTAGGATATTGCGTAAAATTGTGACATTTTGTTAAATTAATTTTTTTTTTTTTGGGGGGGGGGGTCGTGTTAGATGATGTACTGTTGTAGATATGACAATGTGTTAGATTGTGCCTTTGTTGCAGATGTGACGGTTTTTGAATGTGATGTTGGATTCTTATGTTTGAATAGTCTTACCCAAGACATTGTTGAGGTATGATAGATGTGACATTATGCTCTGTTTGACATTGGTTAAAGTGTGGTACTGTAATAGATTTGACAGTAAGCTGAATGTGAAGATAAACTGAATATTTACTGGTGTCACTTGATTTGCTCAAACATTACAAAATAAACATATCTGTTCATTAAACCTAAGATCCAACGTAAGTTATGTTCGATCCTAGAGTTAACTAAGGTCATACCAGTTATTTGTTGGTATAGTATTATAGGGGATGCCATGAAAACCCAAGGTGAATTCTATTTATTGGCCTCTCATTAAGTCAACCTTAAGAAAATGTTAATTACATATTTAATTTGTCAAACGCAACAATTGGGTCATACTTAGTCAGGGTGGAAATGCTTCAGTGATAAGTTAGACAGAGTTTAATTTGTACCCTGTTAACAGATTCTTTACACTTTTTAAAAGCTTTGTTGAGATGTATTGTAGTCTAGTATTTTCTATTTTGTTCATACATTGTATTACGTAGTTACTTTCGCTCTGCATTATTAGTATTCTGTATATTAAGTATAATAGTATTGTGCTAGTATTTCACAACTTTTAAAATATAGCTTATGTCAATATTCAGTGTTTCCATTTATTTTTCAATTTTTTTAAACCAATCTAATATGAACATAACCTGCTTTCTATTTTTTTTAATGCATCATTGATTCATTACCATATTGCAAAGCTTAAAGAAATCTGGATAGAAAAATTAGCAGTTAATTTTGCCATGCCTAGAGATATTTGTGAAATCTGTATTGTTTTTGGTGTAAGTTTTATATGTTGATATAGTGATTTTTCAGATAATACTATCAGTTTTAGACTTGTATATGTTCTGTAAGTGCAGAGTATAGTATTTTATGGAGAAAAATGAAATTGAAAATATGAGTCTTGGATAAAGGGTTGGTGCTTAAGATTATTATTATCAATATCATTATTACTTATGATTATTTTGTTGTTAAAGCGATGTACAAGAAATGTGAAAAACTTCTGTACAGTCACACATAAAAAAGAGGAAGTCTGTTAGTGATTAATATTTTGAAATTCTTACAAAATATGAATATTATATCATTTGTGAGTATTGTACAGATATAACAAAAGGGATCACTTATTTTGTATAATACCCGGTGTAATACATATAATACATACATATATAATCTTGGGGATATAATCTTGAAAATATATCACAAATTATGAAGATTTGAATTTTATGACGTACATCTTTATTCCTACTTTTAGAGCAAACCGAGAGAATGTACAGAAATAAAGATAGTTATATATACACTATCGGTTACAAACCATTGCAAGTTATTCAGCTTTGTAGTGCATTGAAATGGACCTTAGCGCATGAATGCTATTTTTTTCTTTATTTTGGTAAGATAGATCAACATTTTTATTTATTTATTTATTTATTTATTTATTTATTTATTTATTTATTTTTCAATCAAAACATGGATTGGCAAAATTGACTTTCGTCATTTTATTTTTTGTAATTTTTTATTTTCATTTTTTCATTATTATTATTTTATTTATTTATTTTATTTGTTTATTTATTTTTTGCCCATTCCTCCACACTGAACAAGAATTCCTGTCTGTGACGTGGTTACAATGAAAGCGATAGCTACATTATATTCAAGCCATTTTTGGAGGAAGTGCAACGTTCACTTACCTCTGATGTATACACCTGTGCACGCTTGCGCGTTATTTTACTCTCAGTTTTTGGTTGTGGTAAACAAAGGGCAGCCGTTGAGACTGAAGTGACATGCTATTCACCACAACCACCTTAGGTTCAGTTCCACAACCAGCCGCAGGGAAAGTCCACGCCTTTAAACTGTGCTAATGCATATGTGCCTAATTTTTTCACTTGGTACTTATTGTTGATAAATCTAAGCAAAATTCTCGAATTTCGGCAAAGGTAGGCAACATACAAATTTTCGAACGCTACGCCATTTCAATGGCTTTGCAAGACCTGATTGGTATTCTAATATGCGTATATGTAATGTATAACACATTTTCGGGCTGTAGCTGTAGAATTATTTCATATAAGTTTTTAATAAATTGTAAATGTTCATCTGACAAGATCGACGAGCACGTGATCAGCGTCCTATAAACTTTGGTATTTCCATCATGAATTCATCCGTTTTACCTTTAATAACGAAATGTCTATTGAAAAACGTAACTGCAAGAAGAAACAGAATGGATACAAACGTGTTTGTTTAAGAAAGCTTTCACTGCGGAGGAGACATTTGTTGCAATAATTAAATGAAGAGAGGCACAGCTACAGCATTTCGGATTTCATGATTCCCTTTATTTTCTGTAGGCAAAATAGGGGAATCTGGATGCAGTGAAGAACAGGCAACACGAACCATTTTAATATCTCATTGGAGTTGTCCTATTACCCATTTCAACACTGCCTTGGTGCTCTACCCAAAAGAGAATTCTGTACACATTAAACACACCAAGTTATACATGTATAACATTTTTACCTAGTATACTGCCTCCAGTTTTGATAACTCAAAAATTATCCACAATAATTCAATGAAATTTGGCAGCAGGCCGCCGGTTTATATTTTTTACGCGGAATTGTCCCTGACATATTTTTTGAAAACAACTGTCAGCCTGAATACAGTCTGATTTGCGAAGGTCTACGTGTACAAAGAGAGCCTCTGGATTTTTTTAAAACGTGTCATAGATATGCCCGGTTTTTCAGCGGTATGTTTTAAATAACCGAGGTTTCTTATGCTAATTATTCTCATACTTAATCTGTCATATATTGAGTGACTTATCGGTAATTGGCTGCTCATAAGTGCTATTACACACAAGTGATGATTATTTCTATAGAGGCAGATCAGAGCAAAATCGACACGACTAGGACCTAAATTTAAATCTATAAGATGTGATCAAAACTGGCCCCGCCTTTCGTGCTTGAAGCAATTGTCTGTGCTTTAGAAACTGCATGATTTTCTGCTCTTACATTAGATAGACATCTCGTATGTAGCACGTAATTATAGTAGTTACCTAAGGCATGAGATCAAATACTTCGCCTTGACCGTCATAAAACAAAGGATGACTATTTCTAAAAAAAATCATTTTGCAATGTTCAAGAAAAGTAGTTCAAGTCTTAAAGGGTGTCGATCGCCTACTCGATGATGGACGCGTGTCGCCCAGCGTCCTCAAGTACTGAACTACAATGAACACTAGAAGGGCTTTAAGTGCCAAAACTGTGAAAAGTGACAGGCTCAAGGACCTTTATACCCTGAGCATTGTCAATGTATTTTAGAAAATGTTTGATGTTTGATGTTTTTTTCTTAGAATTACCATTTAAGTGAGATTACATATGTACCATCCAAATGTTAGTGCAAAAAATTTAATTATTATTATTATAATTATTATTATTATTATTATTATTATTACCAGCGGGATGATGGTACTAGTGTTTGGAAACAGTTCTATCAACGATTAAAGAAAATTTTTGCAGACAATTCCAGTTAATATTTAGGCCTATCTATCAGTGGTTATTTTGTAACTTCAAAATATCTATAAAGAATGCGTTGTACGCCAAAGAGTTCTTTAAAATAAAAACTACACAACTTTTAAAACTAATTTCGTTTTTAATGTTCTCTGGCGAATATATCTATATTCAAGGTAAAACAGAAATTGATCAACACACTGAAAAGACGTTTAAGTTACTTGACTAGTCGCTCTAATTGAAATTATTTATTCATAACGGATTGCACCAAACATCATGCGTTGCTTCTTTTACAGGTAATACAACGAGAAATCACCCAGAAGACCAAAAGAGTTGGCTGCCTTTCCATAGCCAGGTTTTAGTTTAGACCCCTCCTTCGTGTCCTCGTCACCCGATCCCTCAACATCGTCACCAGGTGTCAATAATTCCGCCACTTTACTGGGTGTGTCGTCTAGAACGGCCACTGCCACCAGAGTGCCATTGTCGCCTACAGATGGCGCCACTGCGGCTGGTGCCTTGACTTTCGGCGCCGTCGTTGGTTTACCACAAGAAGCAGGGCATCCGCACTGTTCTGTCTCCTTGGCTGTGCACGTGCGTGCTTCCACAGCCGCACCTGTACACTCAGGAGCGTTCACTGGGACTGGTTCCGTGCACGAGCGATGACGCACGACGCGACCACCACAGCACGCGGAGACGACAGACCACTGTGTCCATCCTCCCTGGACTGCAAGGGAATAAAACGGAATGAGTTTCAGAGAATAATCTTTTTAATACAGACACTGTTCATGTATGTGTCTGTATATTTCCAAGCTTTTTTGTACCTACAGTATAGCCAGCTGTTGTTTTGAAATTAAAAGCTGATGGTTTAAAAGTGTTTTGGTTTTTATCTGGAAGTATAATTGGGGTACATGTAACATCGACGTCTATTGCTAGTTATTTAAGAAATAGAGGCTATTGCATGATAGACGATTAACAGCAATCTGAAGAAAACTGAAGTTATGAGTTATCCTCAAAATATGTTCCTAACCCTGCTCTTATAAAGGACCGGAGGGTTATCTACATTATGCGTAAAGGTACGAGTATGTTCTATCCTTACTGGATGATAAATTACCACAACCATGCTGGGGAATTATGTTTTGATCGATGGTAAAAATGTTGGACACTTTTCTCTAGGTGAAGGAAGATGGCGACAAATGGTAGTTAAAAGCAAAAGATGAAAAAGTTAAAAAAAAAACAAAAAAACTTACCCACACATGCAGCAGTGTTACAGAGACGGATGTCGACGTCACTTCCCGTACACGTCTGCACAACTCCTGCAAAGTTCAGCAATGGATTCCTATTGGTTCCTTGCACCAGCAGACATTCCCTCCTCGCCAACTGAATCCCTCCGCCGCAGGAAGCCGTGCAGATTGAGTACTCACTCCACTTGGACCACACCGCGATTGTCGTTACGCCTCCCTTTGGTGACCACGCTTTAAAATTAAATTTGATTGGATTGAATTATATTTACAAAAAATGTTCTGACAGTTTGCCATGCTGTTTTTTTTTAACAGCATTTGTTTATTTTGGAACAAACTTCATAAGTCCGCGCTGTTAATTGTGTTTGACACATCGTTGTCTTTCATAGCGTATCCAATACTGGTAAATGTAAATATGGAGACAGAACAAAATATTAAATTAATGAACAGAGATTAGCCTATATGTTATTTTTCATTTGTCTTAAAATCACCAGTTTGATTAATTTGTTGATCTTAGATAAAAAACCTGGATATATGAATATATAACCTAATGTTTTTAAAAGTCAGTGTAAGAAAAATCGCCTTATCACCCAGAGTTAGAAATTTCTATTTTATGGTGAAAAGGGGAAACTTCTGAGTCGAGATTAAAAAAAGATATCAAGACAGAATTTATAACAAGCACGATTAATTATATGAAAAATCAGCCAGTTGGACTGAAGAACATTTGAAAACAACAAAAATTGCCCTCTCCACAGGGACGCGTGCAATTAATTTTCCTGATCTAATAAGCCAATTTTGATGCCTCTTACCTTCAACGCAAACACCAAAAACGACAAGAAGAAACACTGTTGAAAACATGGTGTTGTATACGCGCCACCGACTGAAGCGACTGCTCCTTTGGACCACAAACAGTGAATGGATTATGATGACTTTGTCTGGCCAAATGGACAAAAAGTTAATCAGATAAACCTGGCGGTGTCACGCCCCTGGGTGCAAACTATTTGGTATGATTTCGCGTGACATTTGGAGAAGTTTTTGTGAATTAGATTTTAACGTAGATTAAAAATAAAAACGAAAGTGCACGAAATGCTCCAAAGATCATGTATTCACTGCCACCTTTGAGTCAATAAGTGTCAGGTACTGGTAATGTGCAATGATAATTTGAAAATTTAAACGCATAAAATGTCTGTTTTATGATCCATTTATTGCCGTTAAGCATTGAAAAATTAAAAGGGCGTATTTTTTCATACGTTTCAGTGGTTTGGGCTGGTCCAGTGTGGAAGTCTAAAAAAAATCTTTATATATATATATATAAAACGTGAACACGTAAATTGGCAAAAGTGCCCGTAAAACAAACGTCTTGTTTCGTTACTTATTGCTTGATCTTGATACGTTTTGTATCGGGTCAGAGGTCAATCAAAAGGTATACATTATGTGTGGTGTGATTCATGCTGGTACCATACAATTTGTTCGGCATGTATAAAAACTACAACCGATGCTTATGCGGGAGATCAGTCGGTTTTGATTCTATCATTATTGTAAGGGCTCTTTTGTTTAGCCTATTCCTTTATTCTTTATTCCTTCACGCTAATGACATCTGCACTTGGGGTTGACTTCGACCACATATCTTTAAGGTGACTTCGTACGTCGCCCTGTGTTTCATAGCGCTGTTAGTGACTCTTACAGAAATCCACTTGCGTTCACACTACTGCATTTATTCAAATTGTGATCTAATTCGCAACTTATCCGGATAACTGAGCGTAGTGTGAATGGGGTATAATCTTCCTCATTTATGTTACATTCTGGTTTTATACGTAAATCCACTGCTCAACTCGGGTAGTTTAATCAGGGAATTATATCGGATATAATCGATATAATTCCCTGGTTTAATTGAGTGATCCATTCACTCTCCCTGTTTGAGAGTAATTCTCTCTGTGTGTGCTTGCGTGTGTGTGTGCGTGTGCGTGTGTGTGTGTGTGTGTGTGTGTTTGTACGCCTACACTCAGCTCTTGTGTGATGTCTGCCACGGACAGTCTACCAAGTTGCTTTATCCAAATGTCAGTTCAGAAACAAAATCCCCTTAATTTGTGTCAAAATAAAAACGTTCATAATGCACAAGCATTACTTAGTGTATGGTGTATATGGCTTTATATGTCTTAAATATATACATATGGGGCTATATCTGGGTTGGATGGTATATATGACTTAAATATGCCGTGGTGTTAAATACCATTTTGTTTCTTTGGGAGGAGCGATGCCTTTGAGAAATAGGTGTTTGCTATCGTAAAAGAGCAAACAGAAAAAATTGACAAGAAGAACCCCCCAAAAATGGTCCATTGTTATAGATACCATCAGACACCATTAACAGAACACTCGTGAGCGTGAGGCAGTTTCAGTTCTTTACCTTTCCTAGAAACCAAGCGAACCATGATGGTGTCTAACTCGTGTGTCAACCACCTCCAGCACGACCACGACAGACGTCAACTACGACACACAGAGGCGGAGGCTTCATTATTTCTGTGTTTTTAAATTTTTTTTCACGAAGTTAAAATTTAGGCCTTAAACCACGTTCGGACAGAAATAAAATTATTTATTACGTAACATAATGATCTTGCCTGTTTCCCGCCATTAAAACCCTCCATCATCTCACCTCTGGGCATTAAAGGTGCTAGTGTTGTCTTAAGGACCTGACACACGCAACTCATTTCCAAGTGCAAGCTGTTCTTAAACACTGTCATACCGCAACCGTCACGACCTCACTGCTACTCGCAACAGAAGTCATGTATAAGTAGACAATCAAGGCTGAACACTGAGAGCCCATTTTGACGTTTTTATTTTTGGCGACGGAACTACTCTTTACTTTGTTTAAAAGAAGGGTTGGGGGATGGGGGTAGGGGTAGAGGTAGGGGTGGGGTTAGGACGAGTTGGGGTTGGATAGCAGAGTTACTAGATGGTAGCTTATAGGCGGTATATTTTCTAATCAATTACTTTATTTTTTCATATATACATCATCCTTGTTCTGATAAAATAATAAATGAAAAAAGGGATTCATAATTCGATTTCCGGAAGCACTTACGCTGGTGCAGACAATTTTCAACACAGGTGATAAATCTACTTTTATGTCAACGCTGGGTGATATAATTGTCACCCTGTCGTCCGGAAACATTGAGCCATTGACCCCTTAATCGACGAGAAACAGATTCCTCCTTGTACGTCGTCTGACTTGACCCCATTTTATCCATCACCCTGTCTTAATACAATTCCTTCATTCTCCTTTTGTCCTCAACACTCTCTACTAATTTTTGACCATGAATTTTTGTTTTGCTTGCCCATGTCGTTCTAGTGGTTTCAACAATTTAAATTACACGACAATCGAAGTTGGGGTGTATGAGAACCACTTACTTTGAAAATAAACACAGATTCATCCCTTTAACCTTCATGTGAGTGCGAATATACATGTAGATACCGCCCAATTGTGGCCGAGGTCGAGGCAACAAATAAATATACACACTTTATACCAATCGTTAATACGCGAAATACCGATTAATCACTTTTTTATGCCCGACAAGAAGTCAGCATTCCGATTAAACATTTCATCTGAGTCATTTGCATAATCACTGGCACTTTTAAGTCTTTTCAACATTCACTCTGCCATCAAGAGGAGTGTATTAAGGCACGGACGTGCGCCAATCATTTCATCTTGTCATTGCTGAGCGCGGTCACGGGGTCACAACGCATGCTAATAGTGGAGAACCTTTTGATGTCGCATAATTCAAAACTATGGACAGATTGCGACATGCATTCCGCGGTGCTTATGTTTGACACATTTCTTGTCAGGTCAGTATGCTTTTTATGGATGTTATTTAAATTAACGTGAAAATGCTCTGTATATAAGAGCGTAAGTGTTTCTTAAGACTTCGCATTTTCGGTCTGGGCTTTCACAGAAACATGTTGCTGCCAGTGTTCATCGTACTAGTTGGTGTTGTCGACGCTAAGGGTGAGTTTATTTTGCTTGCTTTTTTTCTTCAATATTACCCGAAATTGAATGAAGAAAGTAACATCATACGGTTATTTTTTCTCAATATGCTTCTGGTTTTCTCAGGATACAAACTAAAGCTAACTATATGCATGTGTGATGTGGTAAACAAACAAACAAACAAAAAAAAAGACACAATTTTTTGGGGAACAGACGTATCAGTGGTTCCATAGTTTATCAGTAATGAATAAAATTTTTTCTGCAAACCATATCATCCTAGGTGCAGATTCCAAAGGCCCATTCTCTGTAAAAGCCGAAATTGCCGCCTGGTCTGGCTGGAGCAAGTTTACACTATGTACAGCATCTTGCGGCGGTGGTGTTCAGATTCGCCGCAGAGAATGCGTTCTGTTTCCGGTTCGGCAGGAGGTGACTGACATCCTGTCGAAGTGCACCGGAAGTGACATCGACATCAGACCTTGCAATGTTCACACATGCGTTGGTGAGTCTATTTTGATTAAAGGGCATTTTTACTACGATTCTTTTCAACTGTGGCGGGCAACATAATAAAATAATTTACACTTTTCAGTTTTATACATATTTGTGCACAATGTAGGCCCAGCTCAATTCACTGAACCAGAATCTAATCCAGATTTATATGATATGTAATAAACACGATTCCAATGCAGTTCCTTCTAGCATCAAGTTACATGTAGGCTAATTAGCACCAAATACATATATTATATCTGATCCGACAGAGAACCAACATTACATTTTATTGAAACGCCTTTTAGTAGGCCCCTAATTTTCAATCTTTACTGTACATGTAAACTTGTATGTTTATTGGGTTCCAGTTCAGGGTGGTTGGACGGAATGGTCCATTTTCACGCCCTGCTGTGGCGGCAAGACTGTGCGTCACCGCACGTGCACCAACCCAGCACCAATCAATGCCCCGGCGTGCTCGGGAAACGCCATTGACGTCATGGAATGCCCCAAGTATGTTTGGGACGGTTGTGGATGTCCGCGCAGTTGCCTGAACATGCGCAGTTACGTTGCCGAGGAAAGGATACATGGTGCGGAAGTTCGTACACTCGGAGATGACACAAAACAGTTGCATATACAGAAATCAAAGAAACTTGGGATACAAGACCTCTTACATGACTATTACTCGAAGTAGCGTGTTCCTATCTTAATTTAGAAGCAATCACATTCCTTATATCAACAATACATTTTTTCAATAAAAACAGTCATATTTGTCTTTTCTTTACTGAAGCCTACATTTCTGATTTCACTCATCACGGCTCACGAACTTGGTTCGAGGGGGGGTGGGGGTGCTAACGGGTTCATTAGAAAGTCGTGCAAGTTTAAACCCATACTTGTTCAAAGGTATGTGGAATATTTTAGAAAGCTAGTCCACGTGCTTGGACATGTCTTATTCCCTATGTATACATAAGTTGCACTAAGACCCCATTCCCAGAGATTAGATCGATCCAAGCTAGATCGACCTAACTCCCTGGGGTTCACGCTAAATAGCTGTCAGCCGATCGGGCACGAAAGTTAATTACCCCCTTACAGCTTGTAGTAGGCGGGACGGACATTTAAGATGGATTATCTGACAGTAATTTAGTGAGACTCCCCACGGGGATAGATCGATCTAAAATCTATGGGAATACGCCCTAAGATAGCTAATTATCCATTCCAATTCAGACCTTAAATATGATAAACCCCCTTAAAATTACACGGTGCCGATATTTTGGATATTTTCTTCTGACTTATAAAGAAAGATCTTTGGCTGTGGACATGGTTATCTTGTAGCATTAGGTAAAGGCTTTTTTTTCTTCATTTTTTGAACAAGATGGATGAGTGTCTTGTTTCCAATACGCAGAATGGGACAAAGATGCGTTGTGTCCGACTTGCATAGCTTTTGAGTACGATGTACATCAGACTCAATCTTGATCCAATACAGGTTTGTTTTGCGATTGTGTTTCATGGCCAATCCATTTGTCGGACGCCATAGGTTCCACAGTTGATCAGCGGTCAAACAGGGCCCCGTAACTCGAAAGCATCGCACATTGCGCCCATACTCGCCCCATATAATACATTGTAGCCTCTATGTGATATCGCTATTCGCAATACGCGATGCTCTCGAGTTACGGGGCCCAGGTCGCTTGTAGATCTTCTGGGAAAGTTCACATTTTGCCGTTCAAAGGAAACACAAGGATAACTAACTATAGAGCATTAATATGAAGACATCTTGGTGCCTTTCTCTTTGGAATGACCTATACTAGAGTGCATTCAGACAGATTATCAGACTAACTGATCCACGGACTAAATATGGCCGAACCCACTTAAAAGCAAGCCGTTTAATCCTCTGACGGTCTCACCACCTCCGCATAAGTAGTTTAAGCCAATTTAAGTGATTGCACATAGAGAGAATCTTCCGCAGAGTTAGATCGATCCAACTAGTACGATGGGTTTATCTGTCCTATCCCTCAATCCGCCTTGTTACACCCACAATAATCAATTACTTTCTATTAAGTTTAGGATTAAATAGTTTAGTGACAAAAGTCCTCTGTAAAGTGCACTGTAAAGAGTTGGATCATTCATTTGTTATTTGGGTACCCTCACTCAGTCTGTGCTGGTAAGTCTATTCGACTGGCCAGGCCTTTGTGAGCATTCTGTACCCGTTTTGCAAATAGCACAGTGAATGACATGATATTCACATTCTGACAGGTTCGCGTGCTTGGAGTGACACCAGATTTTCAGCATGCTTCTTTAACATATTTTAAATAAAGGTAAATTTTATATCTAATTTGAGTGCAGTTAACATATGACATCTATTTGTTCTCAGCGTATTCCAACATATAAAAAAGGTTTTTGTGTTTCAGAAAGAGCAAGGCCTATTGCAAATAGGCTGAAGAACGCTAATCTGTTATTAATAGTACGTTTTAAATTCATGAAAAAAGAGAGAGAGAGAGAGAGAGAGAGACTGTTACGTGTGTGCACCGGATCCCCCCTCTTTTTTTTTACAAACAATACCTGCCCTCAAACGCAGACGAAATGGATATCAAATGTTCCAATGAATGGCTTACAAGGCACAGCGCGCGTTCTATTCCAGTCGCTATATAAAAAGCCCTCATTTTTCCAGCCTTGTAACTTTTATGGCATTTCTAAAACTTGAATAAAGGTAAAAGCTGGGTTAAATTTGTGTGGATTATATGTTTTCAAATCTCTAGTACGTCTTCTTTCTCGACAAACACCATGTCTAGGATTATCATACCTATCCGAGGATTAGTAAAAATGCAAAGTGCAAAGATAAGATTAGCAAATAGGCTGACAGACACTTATCTGTTATCACTATATGTAGTACATTTTAAATTCATGAAGAGAGAGAGAGAAACTGCTACGTGTGTGAACCGGACCCCGCCCTTTTTTTCCACAAACAATACTTGCCCTCAAACGCAGACAAAATGGATATCAAATGTTCCAATGAGTGGCTTACAAGGCACCGCGCGCTCTATTCCAGTTGTTATATAATAAGCCCTCATTTTTCCAGCCATGTAACTTTTATGGCAATCCTTAAAATTTGAATAAAGATAAAAATCTAGGTTAGATTTGTGTAGGTGATACGTTTTCAAATCACTAGTACGTCTGCTTTCTCGTCAAACACCATGTCTAGGATTATCATACCTATCCGAGGATTAGTAAGAATGCAACCTGCAGAGAGAAGATTAGCAACGTTATTCCAACCAGCAAGGACATTTGGAAATGTTATTAACAATCCGCGAACATGGATTACCCCCACTGGTTTTGGCCTGGGGTCTACGAGATTTTTACAACCGGCGAGAGGTGTTGTAAACCGACCTTTAAGATTAAAAAGGGTATGTTGTCATCTTTGTAATAAACATTCATTGTTTTTTATCTTACACAGGTGTGACAGGAATGGTAGTCCTAGGAATGGAAGTCCGGGGTCCCATATGATTACTACATGTTAGGGTTATTCGAAATATCGGGGTTAGCATATGGTGTATATGTATATGGGACGAATGCTACCTGTACAAAATAATGGGGAGCGGACTACTGATCCTAGCGGATTACCATTCCTGTCACACCAGCGCCTAAGCAATGCCTTAAACGTACAATGACATACCTATTTCAACATTTCCTTGTTTATTTCTTCTCTCTTTAAAAAATCTTTCAGATGCCAAGCGACTACCCGCTGTTGACTGGATCAGAACACTGGAGACGAAAAATGCGAACGGTTTTTAAGCGTTTGGATGCCAATGCCGATGGGTACATGACCAAGGAAGACTATGTGATTACTGCTCAGGCCCTTATAGATTATTTGGGCCTCACTGGTGAGTAAACTTACACTATCGTGTTTGTACATTGCGTTTTCACAGGACAACAGGATGCAAAAATGCTTAAAGGGTGAGAATCAAGTTTAACTTTATAAAGATAAAAAATGGATTTCTAACAATTCAGTAGAGGGGAGACTGTCCGATGCATCTCCACAGCCCTTGGTGCCAACTGCGCTAATCCGTAGGTAAGGAGCAAAATAAAATTGTTTGAAGATCCAAAAAAAAAAACAAAAAAAACAAACAAACAAACAAGCACTTGATTTTAATTGCGACTTACGTATTTCAACACAACAACACATGTTATTTTGTGAGTACGGCCGTTTCAATATTTCGGAAGAGCAAGCCACGCCCCTGCATGTGCACATGTATGGAGATGTATAACAAGGTTTATATTATCTCGAGCCGTCGGTAGCTTTTGTAACCTATTCATACTGAAAGTAATATTGACGCAAAGCAATCTGTTTTCTTTTGCCCTCCCCCACCTTTCTACTCCTCACTCACTTCTTGTCCTGGGAGGTCTCGACTGTGAACACGTGGTTATATTGTACATGCGTTATTGTTTTTAGGCAAAGAAGCTGAGCGCATTTTAAACGAACGCCTTCGCGTCTGGGAAGGAATAGCTGGAGATAAAACACGTATCACCGTGGATGAATACTGTCAGGACATTCTGTCCTTCCTGAATGATAGACGCTTCCGAGAAGAGCTGTGCTACAAGGTAATTCGCGCAGAGTTCAATACAATTGATATCGATGGTGATGGGTTCATATCCAAGGAAGAGCATGCTGCTTATTTTTACAGTCTTAACATCCCAACTGAATCTTCAAAGGACGACTTTGATGTATTGGACTCTAACAAAGATGGCCTCGTGTCAATTGACGAGTTTGCCGAAGGGTTTCTCGAGTTCTGGTTGACCGAAGATCCAGATAACATCTACAACCAAACGTATGGGTCACTCGTTGATTGATAAGTACCACTAACGAAAACCAAATATATGTTAACTTGATCTGGGTTCATGATATATCAGACAGTGGATTGTTATTATATTCAATTTTATGAAAGTATTGATCTGTTTTCTATAAAATTGCCAACATGTCCAATAACTTTAACTTGTGATACTTAAAAGAAAAGATTTTGAATAGTTGTGTTTAATTAATATCTGATAATATTAAGCAATAGCTTATTTTTTAACTCATAATTTTGCAGCTTCCAAAGATTTTTTAAAAATTAAGGGTTGAATGGCGAAACTGGGTTAAAACGAAGATGTAAGGGTTTTGTGTGTTTATGATAATCAAAAATGTATATAACATTGCATGAAGTAATATTTTTAAAGTTAATGCATTAAATGTGTCTTCTGACGAGTTTTTCAAGCTGCACGTACCGCAGGCAGGCCAACTACAAAGCCAGTGGGCCTCCGTTGACCAGGGCCGTAGCATGAGTGGCTGGAGCACAGATAATGAGTTATATAATACCTCTATCTGTGCAGTAACAGGCTATAGCTTTTAGGTCACCTAAGCATTAAAGAAAAAGGTAAAAATAGAAATAGACAAAAAGGAAAATGCCAGTGGCCACCATTTAGCATCAGAAGTCGATACAAAAACGAGGGATTTATTTCCAAAGCATTTAAGTTTAAAAACTACAGCCTTGTCGGTTGCTAGAAGGTCGGCGACCGGTTGCAACAACGCGCAAAGTGGTTTCCAAATGAACGCTGGGTTGTTATCCGGTTGCGCCAGTTTTTGGTGCAGTACCGATAACCTCCTGGCGACCGAAAAAGCTACTTGTGGTATCCAACCGGTTGCTAACAGGTCGCCGACTGCTTTGCAAGTGTTTGCAACCGAATGTGTGGTTTTCCCTCTGTCTTTTTAACCCCAGGCGTTTGCCACTTACAATACAACGTAATTAAAGCGTGACAGGTCGTCCGCATCATGTACTTTTTACACTCTCATCCTTGTGGTGAGGATACCAAGCACTGGGAAGATGTTAAATTGTTTGTCTTGAAACTATTTTTATTGAAGATTATTGGATACATTTAACAATCTGTTCAATTATTTATGGATAATTTTGATGGTTGAAATTATGATATTGAGTCTTGAATTCATGAAGAGAGAGAAAGAGAGAGAGACTGTTACATCTGCGCACGGGTTAATTTCTTTCTTTTCTTTTTTTTTTTTTTTTTTTGCTCCTCTTTTAACAAGCAACACCTGCCCTCAAATGTCCCATCGAATGACCTTAAGGCACCCCGCGCTCTATTCCAGTCGCTATATAATAAGCCTTCAATTTTCCAGTCATGTAACTTTTATGGCATTTCTAAAACTTGAATAAAGGTAGAATCTGGGTTACATTTCCGTGGATAATACGTTTTCAAATCTCTAGTGCGTCTGCTTTCTCGACAAAAACCATGTCTAGGATTATCATACCTATGCGAGGAATAGTAAGAAGGCAACCTGCAGAGAGAAGATTAGCAACGGTTTTCCAACCAGCAAGGACATTTGGAAAGGTTATTTGGAATACACGAACATGGATTACCCGCACTGGTTTTGGCCTGGGGTCTCCGAGATTTTCCCAACCTGCGAGAGGTGTTATAAACCGACCTTTGAGATTAAAGAAGGTAGGTTGTCACCTTAGTTATAAACATCCATTGATTTTTATCTTACACAGGTGTGACAGGAATGGTACTCCTAGGAATGGAAGTCCACGGTCCCATAGTCCCATGTGATTAGTAGGCCCCTACATGTTAGGGTTATTCGGAGTATTGGGGTAAGTATATGGGACGAATGTCGCCTGTACTACATGTACGTAAAGAGCAGTGGACTACGGTTCATAGCGGACTACCATTTCTGTCACACTGGCGTCTAAGCAATGCATTAACCGTACAATGCCATACCAATGTTAACATTTCCTTACTTATTTATTCTCTCTTTAAACATCTTTCAGATGCCAACCGACTACCCACTGTTGACTGGATCAGAACACTGGAGACGAAAAATTCGAACGGTTTTCCAGCGTATGGATGCCAATGCCGATGGGTACATGACCAAGGAAGACTTTGTGATTACTGCTCAGGCCCTTATTGATTATTTGGGCCTCACTGGTGAGTAAAATTAGATTATCGTGTTCATGTATATTGTTTTCACAGGGCAACAGGATGTAAAAAAAAATGAAAACCAACTGAAATTTTTGACAGGAAAGAGTTATAAAAAATTATTTCCTAGCAATTCACCGGAAAGGCAAAGGCCCTCCGCCTCTCTACAATACTTGGTGTCAACTGCACTCATTCGTAAGTAAAGAGCAAAACAAAGCTGCTTTTAAGATAATAAATACTTGGTATTAATTGTAATATACGTATTTCAACACAACAAAACCTGTAATTTTGTGGATACAGTCATTTCAATACTTCGGAAGAACAAGGCATGACCCTGCATGAGCACATATATAAAGACGTATTACAAGATTTATGTGAGAGGACTATTTCATTGCCTTTGCTGAAATTTTTCAGAAAAGGCAATAAAAAAAGTTCTGCTTCTCTCTGTGTGTCTCTCTCTCGCGTCATGGGAAGCTTTTTTATTCTGTTAATATTGACGCAAATAATCTGTTTTCTTTTGCCCGCCCCCTTTCTACACCTCACCCACTTCTTGTCCCTGGAAATCTCGAATGTGAACACGTGTTCATAGTGAAGATGTATTATTTTTGTAGGCGAAAGAGCGGAGTGCATCTTAAACGAACGCATTCGCGTCTGGGAAGGAATAGCTGGAGATAAAACACGCATCACCGTGGATGAATACTGTCAAGACCTTCTGTCATACTTTAATGATAGACACTTCCGAGAAGAGTCGTACCACACTTTAATTTGCACGGAGTTCAATGCGATTGATATCGATGGTGATGGGTTCATATTCAAGAAAGACCATGATGCTTATTATTACAGTCTTAACATCCCAACTGAATACTCCAAGGACGTCTTTGACGTAATGGACACCAACAGAGATGGTCTCGTTTCAATTGACGAGTTTGCTGAAGGATTTCTCGAGTTCTGGATGACCGAAGATCCAAATAACATCTACAACCAAAAGTATGGGCCACTCGCTGATTGATTAGCGCCATTAGTGAAAAAACATTGTTAATTTGACTTGGGTTTGTGACATTGGTATGGTATTGGTTTGGGTATATGCCAGTGGATTTTTTAATATTTAATCTTAGAAAGTATTGATATCCCATTTCTATAAAATAGCCAACATGCCCAGTAACTTTGACTTGTGTAAATTAAAAAAATAGAATTTTGAATAGTTTTGTTTAATTAATATCTGATTATAGGCCCTATTTAGCAATAGTTTGTTTTTAAACTCATGAATTTTGCACCTTTCTAAAATTATATCTATATTAAAAAATTAAGGGTTGAAGGGGAAAACTGGGTTAAAACTATGTTCTAAGGGTTTTTGTGTGTTTATGATAATCAAAATGTACCTAACATAGCATGAAATAATATTTACAGTTTGTGCATTAAATGTGTCTCCTGACGAGTTTTTCAAGCTGCATGTGCCGCAGGCAGGCTGATTACAAATCCACACCTCCGTTGTCCAGGGCCGTTGCGATGGGTGAACGGAGCACAGATAATGTGTGGTAACAGGCTGTAACTTTTAAAGCATTAAAGAAAAGGAAAAATTGACAAAAAATAGGCAAGAAAGGAAATTGCCAGTGGCCACGATTTAGCATCAGAAGTCGCGATTCAAAAACGAGGGATTTCTTTCCAAGGCATTTAAGTTTTAAAACTTCAGCCTTGTCGCATTTCATTTTTGTACGACACAATATCCATTTCTGTACACACTGGTTAACAGTTCACAGCCAGGATTACAAGTAGGGTACAGTTACATACAGTTTAAAAGGAGAAATCGGTTGCTGCTGAGTTGTTCTCTGAAAATGCCTTCCGTTGAATTATCTGTATATTGTTCTTTTCTCTGTAATAATACAAAATGACAGGGTATAACTTCCACTATGCCTAACCATCGCTCCTTTGTTGCAGTATTAGATGAGCCTGATGTATAAATTTTAACAAACATGGCATTTATTATGTTTATACTGCTACTCCTGTTATGCGCACGTCCACGTGAAAGGGTTGAGATCATACTTAATGCTGTCAGGGATTTTATCCAAAACAGGACCATTACCTAGGAATATCGTTGTTGGTTCAGCTTCATTAATTTATATCAGATTGATGTATCCCTTCATAGAAGTGTACGGCAGACATTTTGACGTCATAAGTTAAAGTGCTAACACCGTATACAATGTTTCACATTTCTACTGAAGTTACCAACAACTATTGAAAGTCCACGCATTCTCTTTGTAAATGTCAGCTTTAATTCTATTTAAAAAAACGTATTATGCTTCAGGATTTCAACAAAATTAAAGCCCAAGTTAACGTGTCATACATTAAATGTCAAAAAAAAGGTCAATACCGCTTACACCAATTTTAAGAAAAACACTGATAGATAATTTAGTGACAGCATTTCGTGGTTTAACAGTAGGGCTGGTATTTTCTACAGCTCTGTCTCGTCTGAAATTAATTCAATAGCCTTTTCTCACAATCATATAGAAATAACGTGTAAAAACGAATTTCCTAAACATCATGAACAGAAAGGAATTAAAAATATAGTAGCAGCAAGACAAAAATAATTCAAGTATTGAAACTGTTAACATATCCTTCAGATATTTCTGGAATGTGACAAATTCAAAGCAACCCGTAATTTTTTCTCTCGAAAAGGGGATTCTAAAATCCTCAGTCTTGCTTACTTGAGACACGTTACTGTTAGACTTTGACCCGAGATCGATTGAAAAAAATAACCGTTAACAAACCCAGATTGTTTAAAAGTCACACAATCTTATTCACCATCCAACATACAACTATTGTCCCCTCCCTCGAAGACTTATATTACATAAAATTGAAAACAATACACATATAGTATGGCAGCTTTTAATCATATTATGCCACTTCAAAGGAGTGAGTTAATGGTCTATGTGGTCTGGGCGTCAATCATAAACTCCGTTCCGCCTTTGTCGTACCCACGACATATTTTCCCCTTTCAGACCCCTTGATGCGTTCCAAGTGATGTCGTCTGCAGTATATCCATATATACAGCGGTTGGACAAAAGTGAGACATGCTATTGCAATCAGCACCAAGTTGAGCTGAAATTCACAGAAATAAAAACATATCGTTTAAAGAAAAATCTTGATCATAATGATTCATTCAGCAACAACAATGAAATATTTCGTGTCCCCGAGACAACGGGTGGCCAAAATTTAAATCTGTATTTCGAAGCGTGTTTTAACCATCATCATGAACTGGTGTAAGATTGTCATTTGTAATTTTTTTTCATTCGAAAAAATTGCGAAACACGACAAAAGCCCGTCATTACCGGGATCTCATACAGGCTATGGTTATTATGATGTTACTGGGTCAAAATCGAGAACAAAAACTTTAACAATCAAAGAGAACCAGAGTCTTCATCAAAGGGCACTATCTCATACTCGATACCGGCACATATAATTACGATCGAGAGAATCGCTTACGTAAAATGTGTAATCTGTGACTGTTTTGTTATAATTTTATATTCTGTTTTAATCGACCTTCACCTTGAGCGGGTTGCCACCAAGAGGGCCTTGAAACCAAGTGAACAGTGGGAACTGAAGCCATGACGTCACCTCTATAACCCCCACTTGTAAGGTATACGACTTGCCAAAATGTCCTCTGGATATCCTAGAATTTGTTAAATAATACAATTCTTAACATGTTAATCCTATCCAAAATTAATTAAAATGCTGGAAAAATGCAATTAGAACTCTTGAATGCTTAGTGCACATATTAACAGCGTTACTGTATAATTTATAGTGTGAAATTAAATGAATACCATCATCAAGATGTTATTGGTTACCAATGTACTTATAAACCTAATCTCATCCAGGTGACTTAAATAAAGCCTTGCTTCCTGGTAACGTAAAAGCCATAATATTCCTGCAATATCAAGATGCACAGGTGTGGTGAGGATGCTCCATGGGAAAATGAATTTAAAACAAATAAAATTTATTTTGATCCTGTGGTACCGTCGAAGAAAGATTGCAGAAATTTTGTTCCAAAAGTCAGTGAAGACCATCTAGCCAGGCTCTTATTACATGTACAAATAAGAACCCATTACCAAAAAAATAGTTAACTGTAAGGGGAAGCGTGGTTCTGTAGCCCACATAACGCCTTCATGACACTATTAATACTCACACGCAGGCAAGAAAAGCAGCGTGTACACCATATGCGAACGGCTTGACTAAACAGAAGAAGACCATTGTCGCATACTGGGCAGAGAGAACCGGGATAGTACACCCAATGGTCAACAACATGGCACAGACGTTGGTCAGTGCGAAAGAAGGAATGAAGTGACCCATATCTGAAATATATATAGGGGGTACTTGGCATTCAATAATTTAACTTCACATTATCATTTTGTTCCTTATCCGGTGCATTTGTTTTGATTGTGTATTTTGTTGGTTAGTTGGTTGGTTTGACGACAAAAATGAGCAAAATGTTGTTGGAGACACGTGTGTTGATAATGAAGACACAGTTGTGCACCTGTGTATGATGTTTTGTTACATGAGCAAAGGCGAAGGTCTGCTGAGCGTGACACTGCTGTTGTCATTGTTTAATTTAGTCAAATTTGGTTGGTTAAGTGTAGTTGCCGTTGTTAATACGGCTGTCACGAAATGTTAATTGTGTCCTTAGCTTACCGGTTACATTCTTGCTGCTGACGCCGCTTGCCTCTTCGTGGTCACTGCTGTTACGGTTCCGCTGTTTGTCGACAATTATTCCAGCCAATGGGGCTAGCACTATACCGCTTACTTGCATCCATCCAAACACATTGGTGAAGTGGCTCACTGGAGGTACAGAAAAAAAAATGCAGCTTTTTATAATAATAATAATAATAATAATTTCTTAAAACCGCTTCACATGCGTCTCGGCGCTGTTTGCATATGTACATAAAAACTAAAACTACACAGATAAATTAAAACTAACATAAAAGTAATTCAAACTTTCAAATTTAATTTAAAAAGTTTTTAAATTTTATTTATTTATTTATTTTGTTTGTTTAATAATGAGAGTCATTTATCGACGCTGCCAGGGTGCATGATTGTCACCTCAACAAATACATTCTCTTTGCCGTTGTTGATAAAATATACGTGTTAATTGTATCTCGAGATGAACAGGATTTCAGCTTAATATTTAATTACATACACATGTTTTCCTGCATCCTTATGTTGGATCAAATAACTGTTTTGTAAGATGTGTTTTTCCTACGACCAAAATATCACACAATTTTTTATATTAAATTCATTATTTTCTAATCTGTTTTGCTTTACCAGCGAATAATCGGAACGCCAAGAAACGGAATCTGGTATTTATGAAAACTGCCTTTAAACCAATATTTGAACCGGTACCTTGTTCCATATCTTCATTACTGAGTATTTCTATCCACGAGTTGAATATCCCAATAAAAACGTTAATCAGAAGCGTCACTGCTATCAGCCAAAACTGAGTTATCATGAATATTGGGGATTTCAAAACGTTTTTGAAGGGTGCATTTTCTCCAATTTTCTGTCGGATACTGCTTGACATAACTGTTCCTGTACCAGTAGCCGAATCTGTCTGCTCGGCAAACTCGGAATTTTGATCGTCATTGTTTCCGCCATCTGGCGGAGACACACAGGTCTGCTCAGACAAGGTCAAGGTCGCTCTGTCTTGGGCGTGGTCAGTCTGTTCTGTAGTATTCAATACCGGGTCACCCCGGATATTATCCTCTAATAAATACTGAGTCTGCTTCGAAGACGAGCGGTTTAGTTTATAGTGGATGTCGCCCTCTGGTGGCGGAATGATCGTCTGGCCAGCAGACAAAGATTGATCATTTTGAGATGCTTTCGATAACAACAATTTCGTCTGCTCGGCAGAAGTAAAAGTTGAACAGTCCTTGGGGATTTTTCGTACACTGGCAGTTTTCTTTTTATCATAATCACATTTTGACAAATCTTCTGGGTAAGCATTTCCTATTATGTCTATCACAGATTGGCTTTTAGTCAATTCATTTGTCGAACAAGACGACCGCTCTTCTGATGAATCTTGCGAGATCTGTACTTTCTCAGTTTTGTTCGGTCCTTTAAGATGTTTCAAAAATCTGCAGGCAAGACTTCGCCTTTGGCAAAGCGATCCTTCTTCGTCTTTTCTCTTCTGTGGCAAGATGAATGTCGTTATGGCACACATGACGGAGGCAGATGCCGCCAAAGAAAGCGCAGATGATCGAAGACTGAATCCGGAGTCATAAGCCAGCTGAAAATAAACAGCTTTACACGTATGAGGAAGATTCTCTCTCTCTCTCTCTCTCTCTCTCTCTCTCTCTCTCTCTCTGTGCGTGTGTGTGTGTGTGTGTGTGAGAGAGAGAGAGAGAGAGAGAGAGAGAGAGAGAGAGAGAGAGAGAGAGAGGGAGAGAAACAATCAATGCAAAATTGCTTTGAAATATTGTTTAAAATATCAACGGAATAAAACAAGGTTTAAAATATTAAAAACCATTTACAACGACAAGTCATTGGAATAAAGTCCAAAAAACCCGATATCATTACTTCTCCCTTTCACTTCTCACGTATATATTCATGGTTAAACGTTTTTTAAAAGAACCACAGACTATTTGCCATTATTAAAAAGAGATAAAATCTGATATCTAGTATTACAAGACATTTACTCAGTACATTCAGAGCAACCGTTCTACCTTGACGAGCAAAAACGTTGTAGCGCTGGTGTCATAGGCCCCGGATACCAGCGTAGCAATGGTGGACTCGTGTTGTGCGAACAGTGGCGCCACCTGGAAATCTGTCAAGTGAAGCGTCTGCCCGCCCATTGACAATAACACAGTGCAGGGGTATAGCAGCCATTCCCGACCTGAAGGAAGAAAATAATTTTGATTAAAATATTTTCACGCAAAAGTGAAACGACAAGAACAGATGGAGAAAGCGTGGACAATACTAGCGCTTCATTTCTTTAGTTTTTGTCAAAGTTGGAGGGACCACAACATGTCTCAAGTACACGCGATTCCATTCACGTTTTGCACATGACCTAGATGAGGCAAAAAATTTATAAACTTGGTTAAAACATCCTCCCACCAACATGCTGCATTTTCACCTGGGCTTCGTAATGCTATAACTGCCGAGGACTAAGGTCACGTCAGTTTCGCACTGTATGTTAATTTATACATATGTTAGGTTTATTTTCGTATCTCGTTGCCAATTTTCATGAGTTGGATATGTATACACTTCACTGTGCCTTGAATACCACCAGTAAAAATGTATGCTTCGATCTTATGACTGTCTTATATGTTGTACTGAAGCTTCATATACCTTATGAATCCAGGTAGGCATTGACATGTACTGTATCTCAGTTTTTTCCAGCAATACAACTAATGCACCCCCCCTCCCGGGGGGGTACATATACCGGCATACTGTACGTTTTGCGATCGTACGTGTGTGTCCTTAAGTCAGTCTATTTATAACAATATCTATTCATTTATTCATTTTTATATGTTAACTCCCACTGCACTTCATGACAGATAAGCTCTTACAAGTATCCCTAAGATTCGTGAGGAGCATACATGTAGGCCTACCTGTATCTGCTGATATATGTTAATCATTGTCCTGGAATGTAACTCACCTGGGGCCGAGAACGCCAGCAGCACTATCCCCAGCACTAACATTGCCCTGGATAGAGAACAAAACCAAGTCAAGTCAGGGAGTGCGCACCTGGTCGAGATCAGTAAAGGAGAATTCACATATCAGAATGCACATGTACGTACAGCATTCCCTTGACAATCTACAAAAGTGCGCTAAACTGAATGTTCATTTTCACATTACTTCGGGCTGACTCGAAATAAAAATTATGCTAACGAAATCACTTGACTCTAAGAATACTACAAACTAGTACTTACAGTGAAACAATCCGTGTTGTGGTACACCCATATTTGTCGTACAGTATCCCTAGCAAAGGAGCGAACACCATGGAAAACACACCGATAGTGAACACTAAGTTCAAAAGCTCTTCTTGTTCTAAACAATGTTCTTCGATGTGTGAAACACTGATATTTCTGCCTCTTTGTCTATGGATACCGTCAATGAGGCGATCATAGTACACATACCGCAAATGTTCGTCCGTGGAATTATATATATCCTTAATTTTATATGCGGTGGAGTTGTGGCCCGGTACAATAGGTTTTTGTATGTTATTCGGGCTCTCAAACAGGCCACTGGCGTTGCCACGCAACAGACTTTTCGTGCTGCTGTTACCTAGCAACAATTCATAATCCATTAGAAGAGAAGTGCCCGGTCCTTTCTCTGGTAAAACGTCGTTCTTTTTCTTGCAAACGCTACTGAAATAGCCATCGCTTTTTAGGACATAAACCAGGGACGTCCACCCATCGATAAGCCCCGTGTATAGGGCCACTTCACATATCACCCATGCTACAATCAGGATTTTGGTACAGGTGGATTTTGTATCCGACATGATGAGGCCACGGTCAATACGGTGTTCATTTAGCCGTCTGATTAATCAAAAGTCGGCTGTAAGCTTGTGCCTGTCCTTGGCCTCAAAAAGGCAGTCTTTTGACCAAATAGTTTTTCTGAGTGTCTTTTAAAAGACTGCAACAAGTCTCCAAGTCTAACCTTGACTTTCTATCGGTCTACGCATGTATTCATCTTTGTTATATTTTCCATTTACTCTTCATACCTGGATGACTGCATACAATCCTATAATATGAGTACTCGTAGAATTAGTTTGTTATCACTTTCTCTGCTATACTGAGTTATAGCTCAGCAGGCAAAACCTCCAGCATAAAGTCGTGCCTGGGTGTCACCCGGGTTGCAGAAAAATCCCAGTCTTTGTGAAATATAGTTAATGTTCCTGCTCACTGCACATTCCACGGCGTTTCAGGTGCACTTTATCCTTTCAATGACCTCAAAATACGACATGTGCCATTAAACTTGGATAGTAATAAATGCTGTTCTTGACAAGTGCCCGGTATATCCAGTCCATTAATGGGTCTAGATGGCTTCATGACACGAGGGACGCGGACCTATGCCTTACTCCCTGAACACAGGGTCCTCTGGTAGTCTGTTACAAAAATATTACACTTATATTTTAATTTCGTATAATATGCTAGAGGAATCTGTGATATTAGAGGGGTTTTTACATGTGGTGTTTTACTGCAAACTACAGACACTAAAACAGGCCTAGGTGAGCACGCGTTTAATTGTCAGTACAAATTAATTCTGATCTGTGTACATATCAGTAGAGAACGCTCTTTTTGCTTCATTTTGTACGGTGATCTACGATTCCACACCACAATGTGGTGGCGATTTCTTCATTTACGAGCAGCTGGAAGGATGCGCTCCAGGTTCTCCAGCTCCATCCACGTCCGTCCCTGTGATATCGATTATTGTCTTCTTAATCAGAACACCAATAACCAGTATTATCAAGAAATGGACGGTTCTCAAGGCTCGCTCCAGACCAACACATCAAATTTTGTGAAGTTATATTTACCTAGCCCTCTTCATCGTCAGGTCAATATTCTGCTGAAAAGATAAAGAATGATTTATTATGTAACAAGCGTATATAAATAAGCTACCAGAGATTTGTTGGAATGTTTACCTACAAGTTGACGTAGGGTCAGTGCCGCTGGTTTTATAAGGTTGGTGGCGTGATAAGTTAGGCTTCCAGTACCCGTATCAGTGAAATAAAATTAAGTTCTGTTGTAATGCATCTGAGTGCATTATCTGCACCAGGTGTTACAGGTGTACGTACATAATTGATAAAAGCTTTTATACGGCTACGTGTTTTAAGATTTGATAAATTCATTGTAGCTCTCCGTGTATAAAATTATGTTTATTTTGGATTAAAAAGGGAGCACGCACGTGTGAAATAAATATTGATGTTGTGTGATGATGCCCTGACAACTATGCACTCATGCAGGTTTGTTCCCGCTAGAATGCACTGACTCTCGCAAACACACAGGACTTTAAACAGAAAGACTGGCGGGTATACAAGTCGACACACAGAGAAACAGATTTCAGACTGATTTCCACAAAGTCGGTCAAAGTCGTGCTGTAAGAACCGACACACACACACACACAGAGAGAGAGAGAGAGAGAGAGAGAGAGAGAGAGGGAGGGAGGATCGGCTGAGATAATATGCTGGATACAAAATTAACCAATGTATGGATAACACCCCTCCCTCCCTAAATGTCTCTCTTTGCCTCCTACCGATGGTATTTTTCTGTCCCTTTGATTCTCTCTCTCACACACACACACACACACAAACACACACACACACACGTGCGTGCGCTCGAGCAAACATACACGAGCACACACGCACAAACGCCTATACATTTCTCAAGAAGTTCTGTGACCGTTGCGATATACATGTACGATTTACTCGGTTTTAGGGGTGTTTTCCTGTAAAATGCGAGCGCTTTCTCTCGGTATGTACGTCATGTCAAATAATACACTGCCATCCCCTCATCATGCACTAGTGTCTCACGATATATGCCTTGTTCCGGCACACTACTACGCTGCTCGGGTGACAGTGTGTACATGCCATGTCTCACTCACAACACACGCACAAAACATACCTTGACTAATACATGTACATTGTAACTAGTGCCAAAGGCCAACACTGTCGTGTCCTGAACGGAGTTTCAAAACCAACTGTATATATATATATATATATATATATATATATATATATATATATATATATATATATATATATATATATATATACTGCAGACCCGCTCAACCTGTTCTGATTGTAGCTATTGCTCATTTATCTTATTTGTTGTCTTTGGATCTACCCTCGTTCCCAATAAAGTCCACAATAAAGTACTGATTGACCTTCGGTTAAAAGCGAGGCCAACAAGTGGAGCATTTTCAAGTATTTGACCAGACCAGACCCGTTCCACTGGTTACCATGACGATAAAACCACTAATGTGAGCCACAAGGGATTGAAGCATTTATGCACCGCAGGGGCGGATCTAGAGTTATTTTCTGACAGTCTTCCAAATTATCTTTGTTGATCCATCCACCATTTTGACCGTCTTCCGACAGAAAACATACGATACACCTCAATGTAAACTTGAAAATCTGACCGTCTTCCGGAAAACCCAGAAGACGGCCTAAATCCGCCCCTGCACCGTACCACAGACATTGGCGACTAGGTTAAATATGCTGGAGACTTTTTGCCGAGTCCCCCCATGCGGACGTTCAGGACACGACACTGTTGGCCTTGCCTGCTAATTAAATGCAGTGACAGATAAACCGATGTTGTGATCCGTTAGTTCATGTGCTCCACACTATTCATTTTTTTTTCTAAATTTGAGTCATCTTGCTTCAAGTATAGAAAAAAGATTGAAACCAAAATATAACCTCAGTGACAAAAGATACATTTACACTCTGCTGTAAATAACTGTATGTTTTCTTCTATCCTGTCTTCAGTTTAAGAAATGTCTTTTTAATATTCCCCCTACTTAGAAGTATCTACCATTTAAGTCTAAATTACACTTCCCGAAACCGCGTCCCCAACGGAGAATCCATTCTTTATTGATTCATGAATAAAACGAATATTACCATGACTCAACCCTCTTAAGTCCCCTCGGGCTCCTATCCTCCTGGACTCTCCCCCTCCCCCGCCCCCCCCCCCCCCCCCCACCTCCCTGCCTCGTTTAGGTCAACTGCATATTCACCTGTGAACTTAACTAGGTAAAGCCCTAAGACGGATCACAACAGAATTCACCAGAAGAGTCAGAATATTGACGGAGACCTTTACTACGTGTAGGCTAGCTTATATGTTTGCTTAATAATTTACATCTATTGCTAAGAATTTATCTTATGACTATTGTTTTTACTCGTAAAACCAGGCACTGGGGCTCAATACTACATTGTACCATAGTCAATAGCGCCGTACTGTTGTCGTTACCCTGCGTATCAAGGTGGCCGGCCACATTGACTATTTCCAGACATTCATATTATCGTTGGTTTCATATTATATTGTTATTGCCGTTTCAGTGTGTGGAAGAAGGCTGGGGATAATTATTTCCATATACCTATATGAACGCACTAGTGCTAGCCTTGATTTCACCCCATGAGAGACCTGGCAATTATAGAGCCTATATTGAGCATATATATATATATATATATATATATATATATATATATATATATAGCGTTGTTACCCTGTATTTCATAAGTCTTATTCTCGGAATCTATCCACACAGAAGTACCGTGCCACTATCGACACCATAATTCATATCCGTCCTGTGGCTCCCAGGGTACATTAACCCCGTACAGATAGACCTTTTCGTCAACATTAACGTGTATTCAACACATTACAATGCCCTGTACTCCAATTATTACCAGTACAACAGCACGTGGTGCATGCAACCATATATAAGTATTAAAATATGAAAAGAATATAGGTCGCAGTATATGCACTAGTGCATTTACAGTATATGGTAATGCGTACCCTATTCGTTTGTGTATAATTGATATGCTTATGAAACTTAGCTTATTGTCGGCCGTAAGTACTAGTTATGGTCAGGGTATGTTTTGCATGTGTGTTTAATGTGTAGACTGTCACCCGATCGACCATTGTGCAGTTTTTTTTATTACAATGTATACAGGTGCACCTAAGCCAGGTGCAGAGGTGAGGGGAAAAAGCTTGACCTTAATCGTTACCTGGATCGTTAACTTGCCCACCTATAATTTATTGCAGGTTATTGAAATAAACCTTGGTTTTTTTTTTTACTTTCTGGATACCAACATCCGTCTGATCAGAAAGCTATGTGCTGTAAATATGGATCGAGTGTGTTTCTCAGTGCTTCTTGAAATTCAGAGTGAGTTTAATAACCTAAATTTGTGTTATTTTATATAGCTCCTCGTCCAATTTAGCATGCACCATTACGTACAGATCTCAAGGTTTCTCACCTGTTTTTGATACAGTCAAACAAACAGACACACGGACAGAAGATTACAGAGAAGAAGAATTGGTGATCTGCCAGCATAAATGTGCATCCAAATACTTAAAACACTTCTCCACACTACCATCCTTTACTAGTCTTGTGTACATCCGTAATGCACTAATAATAACACTCACCTTCTGCAGGCACCAATGCTGTCAACGATTTCTAGGCCGCTTCTAGAAATTTCTAGACGATAGTTCTTTTGCACTGTGTATCTGAGCTGGTCTTGGTGGCCTAGCCATTCGCCTTTACATGCTTTAGACGACTACCATCCATCTAAGCATTCAATTAGTCTGAGTTTCGAGGATCAGCTGGTGGGTATAGACGCGCAGTGTTAGTTTTTTCTTACACAATATTTCTGCCTCGATCGATGTGTTTTGTTGTACGCTGCACATATTGTGTCCTTGCCTGCCTGGGCTTCGCTTCAAAGGTCAGCGCAGACTCAGAGTGGCGGGCTGAGCTATCGATCTGATCGACTAATCGCTTCATCTTTATCTAGAGATTCTCTGTTTATAATTTATATAGCTTTTACAGATGGTTTCTATTTATAGTGCAAATGCACGCGTTGAATAATGGAGCTGTGCATTATAATAATGTAGATGGTCTGGTACATGTACTTAAATTTGCAACGTGTTTCATTCAGATCTCCCTTAAGAAAACTCTGGACTCGTCAGTTTTGTTTACGTCACACATTTTAACCTTTATTGCGCAATATTATCTCCACATTCTCGACAACTTAAAAATAAAAATAGCGAGGAAGAGAGGTCTTAAAGAGCACGATTACTAGTACAGCAAAAGCTGATGTTTTAACTCAATAGATGGATGATTACACTGTAAAAGATCATCAATGTCGTTAGAATAAAATGGCATTTAATTCCATTAGCTTTAAAACTCTGTAACCGTTAACGACCACTAGATATACTCAGAATACTAAGACACGTAGGAAAACTGTTATATAATTAATTGCTTGATTGAAACGATACTGCAGTACCTAATGAGGTAATCGGATTGTGTTTTTTCGATCTTTTTCGTTCTCTGGGGAACCTTGCTGGATCAATTTTGCATTTGTATCGATTCACGATTTTTTAAAGAAGGAAGCACTGGTGAATCATTTTGCACTGTTTTTATGTTTCGCTCAATATTACCTAAACGTAAAACTGAAAAGATATGTTGGTATGCCGGTATGCGTTCGTTACCCTCATAAAGAGCGTGGCATAGATAAGGTAAAAGCCATTAATTATGATATGCCAAAAATAAAAAAGGACGGGTATATTGCCTGAAATACCTGGAAAACATACATAGATTAGGGCCAGTGTAGTTAATCAAGAAATTTTTGCCAGAAACATTCAATGCAATCCTTTATAAACCCGTTCCACTTTACACTGACACTTTAATTTATTCGTATGTAAAATCTGCCTGAACATTTATAAATGACCTTGCCAAAGTTATTTACGCATATGTAAAATATGCAGTAGGGTCGCATAAGATATATGCAAATATAAATATAATTTACACAAAGTATGGACTTGAATCCAGACAGGTATCCGGGTATTTAATATCAAATTTTTATTCAAATTGTTTGCTCAGAATGAATATATTATATTCGAGTTCAACCAAATGAGAGACCGTAATCTACATGTATAAGAGGTTTTCTATCGTAAGGCACAGGGATGTAAAAAACTCTCAAATATAAAGTCGACTAAATCTTTATTAAAATCTACAAAGGTTATTTTAAAAAATCGAACACGTCGAACACCTGTAAAAGTTTATAATTAGTGTATCTATGATGATATATCATTGTTATCTGGGTGTGAATATGCAGTTTTATTCCATGAACAAATCGGTTTAATACTCCTCGCCTTCCTCTTCGCCCTCTCCCTCAACGGAGTCCACGCCGACCTCTTCGTAATCTTTCTCAAGAGCGGCCAAATCCTCACGAGCCTCAGAGAATTCACCTTCTTCCATACCCTCACCGACATACCAGTGGACGAAAGCACGCTTGGCGTACATCAAGTCGAACTTGTGGTCAAGACGAGCCCAGGCCTCGGCGATGGCGGTGGTGTTGCTCAACATGCACACGGCACGCTGCACCTTGGCCAAGTCACCACCAGGGACGACAGTGGGTGGCTGGTAGTTGATGCCGACCTTGAAACCAGTTGGGCACCAGTCCACAAACTGGATGGTTCGCTTGGTCTTGATGGTGGCGATAGCAGCGTTCACGTCCTTTGGCACGACATCTCCACGGTACAACATGCAGCAGGCCATGTACTTGCCGTGACGGGGGTCGCATTTCACCATCTGGTTGGCTGGCTCGAAGCAAGCGTTGGTGACTTCAGCGACGGACAGCTGCTCGTGGTAGGCCTTCTCGGCAGAGATAACAGGGGCGTAGGTGGCCAGAGGGAAATGGATACGTGGGTAGGGCACCAAGTTGGTCTGGAACTCGGTCAAGTCGACGTTCAGGGCACCATCGAAACGCAGGGAAGCTGTGATGGAGCTGACGATCTGACCAACAAGGCGGTTCAAGTTGGTGTAGGTTGGACGCTCGATGTCCAAGTTACGACGGCAGATATCGTAGATGGCCTCATTGTCTACCATGAAAGCACAGTCGGAATGCTCAAGTGTGGTATGGGTGGTCAAGATGGAGTTGTAGGGCTCAACAACAGCAGTAGAAATTTGGGGGGCGGGGTAGACAGCGAACTCGAGCTTGGACTTCTTGCCGTAGTCGACGCTGAGACGCTCCATGAGCAGGGAGGTGAAGCCAGAGCCGGTGCCACCACCGAAACTGTGGAAGATCAGGAAACCCTGCAGACCTGTGCACTGGTCAGCCAGCTTACGGATTCTGTCCAGGACAAGGTCGATGATCTCCTTACCAATGGTGTAGTGACCACGGGCGTAGTTGTTGGCGGCATCTTCCTTTCCAGTGATCAGCTGCTCAGGGTGGAAAAGTTGACGGTAGGTGCCAGTGCGGACCTCATCTGAAGTGAAAAAATATAATTAATTAATTTAATCGTTTTATTAAGAAAATGATAAGAAGTCAAATATTTATTTCAAATGCCGTGTTTTCCTATTGACAAAAAAAATAATAAATAAATAAATAAATAAATAAAATTATGACAATAAATGCATACATGTTAGTTCCACTCAAAATCTACTGCGTTTTTGGCTGTAATATTTATCATAAAAAGATCCCAAAGTTTAAATATTTTATATGAAGGATCCGGAAAGGATGAAGAAATGCAGCATTCAAACTCATTTTGATAAACATATATATATAAATGTACAAATACTCGGGATGTTTCTATTCATCTTTGACTTACAATTGACAAATACCTTTACTGCTGTATCCTAACTGATTGTATTATCAAATAAACAATTTTGATTTCCCTTTGTGAATGGGCACGCGAAAGTTGTGTTGTAGTCCCTGACTTGGTGGCATTGTAACGGACACGGCATTCAGGGGTACCGTATTTACGCCAATTCGGTTTCTCACAAAGGTTTAGAGCATAAACGATAGTTTATCACATATTGACATAAGGGTATTGCCTTTCAAGTAATCGCGACAATTTTAAAGGCTCTCCTTTCAAGAACTTACAGGGGCGATAATACAGATAATGGCTCGAAAATGGAGCAGGTCAAAAGGACTTTCGTTTATAATAAACAAAACACCTAGCAACAAACAACAACATGCAGTAGCTTAAGACTCTACAGAAAATTTTGAAAATTTGAGTCAAGATATCCGATCGTTCTGACATTTATACAATATTATTTAGGAAGAGTTTGTTCAAGTGAATTAATTTTATTAATACGTTTTAGAAGGTGTTCGCGTTGTGAATTAGGTTATCAGATAATGTCTCATTGAACACGTATATTGCACCTCTCAGACCAGTTTTTCATTAATCACTTTGCAAGCTTTCAAATTATTTCATTATTATTTTTGTACAGTAAATCATTCAGCAGAGTGTGTTTATTGTCAGAAAAAATCGAATAACGAATATTCTCTTTCACTCTCTCCTATAATTTTTTAGGGTGGGCGGAGGGGGATTACACATATTAGATTGCATACAAATCACGAAAAATTGGTGCCAGTCCTTCATCATGGTCTCCAGACATACCTGGTATTATACCACTTTTCCTTCGCTCGCTGAGACGCAAACATGAACATAAAGTAAAATATGAAACAAATGTCGGGTAATTATGCAGTACGGCCTGATCTAACTGAAGATAATAAGATTACCACTGCCAATGAACCAGTGCATTGCGATTCGAGGTACAATTGATTAATTTCAAGGAACTGATCAATAAACAGTTCATTATAACGGGAAACCGATAAGAAGGGGCAGATGTCTGAAAGCCGTTGGGAAATGTTTCAAAGTTTTTTTTTTTTTTTTTTTTTTGACGTTAATCAAAGGACCTAATGTTTGACTCGACTTTTCTGTCGTGAGTTGAGTTATTTTATAAAAACCATTGCTTGGTTGTACTGTGTTTTATGCGATGATTTTATGGTGAGAAACTACCCTGTTTTATGACGATAATAATATTTGATACTCACCGACAACAGTTGGCTCCAGATCGACGAAAACGGCACGGGGCACGTGTTTGCCAGCACCGGTCTCACTGAAGAAGGTGTTGAAGGAATCGTCACCACCACCGATGGTCTTGTCACTGGGCATCTGGCCATCAGGCTGGATACCGTGCTCAAGGCAGTACAACTCCCAGCAGGCGTTTCCAATCTGGACTCCGGCCTGTCCGACGTGGATACTGATACATTCACGCTGAAAAAATAAATAAAGCATTTTTAAATATAAAACTCTGTTAATCTGTTACTCACGCTGGAATTTTATTACTTATTATTAATTTTATTGAAAAAAATTTAACCCACTTAGTGCGCGTCAATATCACACTTTTCTGATGCAAAGTATATGCACAACTATCAAACACCTTTTGAAGACTGTCGCACATTTACATGCAACTTCATATTACCGTAATGTTACACAATTTACAATGTCATTATGATCGAATCCATTGTTTCGTTTTTTTTTAACTTACCATATTGACAAGTTATGCCGTTAAAGCGGGTTATTATGAAATTAATAATGACTTGCTTGCGACTGCAATGGGTCTTCAGCAAGAGCAAATACTGGAATAAGGCACGAGCGACCCTGCTATTGATATTATATTGTAGCGGTCGATATGGAGGAGAGTCATTACGTTAAAGCACGGCTTTTCATTGGGGCGTCTGTGGTGACCCGGCATATCCGTTGCCAGCCGCTTTTGTTGGAGACAGAAAAGGTAAATAAACAATAAACATCGATAACAAGTCGGCAAATCGGTAGAGTGCGTTTACTTTTTTTAAGTGTTACGTTCAAGATAATCCCCATCGGTTGAGCAGATATAAATCACAGATATTGTATGAATTATTTCTACCCAATCTTCATGGAAATACTTAGCAAGTGGTAAATGATAATACAAATTCCCAAGAATGGGTGGGGCGTTCCTTAGTTTTGGAAAAATGAGAATGTTTTATCATTTTAGTTATACCCTTCATATTTGAACTCTTATCAGCATTCAGCATTGAGTGGGCTTTTTCGTGGACAAAAAGGGGGTTCGGCAGGTCTCTCTCTCTCTCTCTCTCTCTCTCTCTCTCTCTCTGTTGTAAAAAGGAAAAGCAATTTCTCTCGATAAAACTAGCCTCCACTGCTGCGAAAAACATCAGACCTGTGTCAAGCAGTAGATATTGTTTTTTTACTGATTATACATATGATTATTTATTTATCAACTGATTTATTTCAATATTCATTTTTTAATGAATACAATCTTCTATTTACTAATTAATCGCATGTCTCTATTTTCTATTGAAAATTGCGTGGTTGCAATGAAGAACCTAACATATAGCAGTTCACAACAAACCGAGAAATGCATTGGCAGTCACGGGCACACCTAACACACTAAAAAAACCCTGTTCAAGGCTCAGAATCCCACCTTTTTGTGATATTAGTCTGAAAGTAATTTATTTACTTATAATCTCAATTATTAACCATAAATTAAATAAATACCCCCTTGCTTTATAGTTTCGAGATAGACGGCAACGGTAATCTGCATATGTATATATAGGGCCTAATAAGGTTGGACATTAAAATTAATTTGTGTAATACAGACTACGAAAGCATATCTAATCTAATCCATGGGATTAGGGAATCTTTGTTTACTTTCATAATTGCGGATATTTTACACGATATACATTTTATTTTTCACCTTTCCGAGTTAACCTTGAATTCATTTTCCACGGGATATCGATTATCATATTGAAACATTAATATTCTTTAAATAAGTTAAACTTTTTTTAAAGGCTAAAAACTGCCTTTTGATATTAGAATTAATGTGGAATAACAAACAACAGCAAATAATGTTCAACAATATCTTTATTTTTGATGGAAGGAAATATCCTGAATTGATCAAATAATGCCTTGACCTTATTTGGCAATTACTGTAACATAATCATATACTTTTTTCAAAACCATGAAAATGTCTGATATTTTTGATGAATGCACAGTTCCCTTTTGCCGTATTTCGAAAAGTTGGACGGTCCGGTCAAAAGTCACGAAAGGTATGACGGCATTTTGCTTAATACTCCTCGCCTTCCTCTTCGCCCTCTCCCTCAACGGAGTCGACGCCGACCTCTTCGTAATCCTTCTCAAGAGCAGCCAAATCCTCACGAGCCTCAGAGAATTCACCTTCCTCCATACCCTCACCGACATACCAGTGGACGAAAGCACGCTTGGCGTACATCAAGTCGAACTTGTGGTCAAGACGAGCCCAGGCCTCGGCGATGGCGGTGGTGTTGCTCAACATGCACACGGCACGCTGCACCTTGGCCAAGTCACCGCCGGGGACGACAGTGGGTGGCTGGTAGTTGATGCCGACCTTGAAACCAGTTGGGCACCAGTCCACAAACTGGATGGTACGCTTGGTCTTGATGGTGGCGATGGCAGCGTTCACGTCCTTTGGCACGACATCTCCACGGTACAACATGCAGCAGGCCATGTATTTGCCGTGACGGGGGTCGCATTTCACCATCTGGTTGGCTGGCTCGAAGCAAGCGTTGGTGATCTCAGCGACGGACAGCTGCTCGTGGTAGGCCTTCTCGGCAGAGATGACAGGGGCATAGGTGGCCAGAGGGAAATGGATACGTGGGTAGGGCACCAAGTTGGTCTGGAACTCAGTCAAGTCGACGTTCAGGGCACCATCGAAACGCAGGGAAGCAGTGATGGAGCTGACGATCTGGCCGATCAGACGGTTCAAGTTGGTGTAGGTTGGGCGCTCGATGTCCAAGTTACGACGGCAGATATCGTAGATGGCCTCATTGTCTACCATGAAAGCACAGTCGGAGTGCTCAAGGGTGGTATGGGTGGTCAAGATGGAGTTGTAGGGCTCAACAACAGCAGTGGACACCTGGGGAGCGGGGTAGACGGCGAACTCGAGCTTGGACTTCTTGCCGTAGTCGACGCTGAGACGCTCCATAAGCAGGGAGGTGAAGCCAGAGCCGGTGCCACCACCGAAGCTGTGGAAGATCAGGAAACCCTGCAGACCTGTGCACTGATCAGCCAGCTTACGGATTCTGTCCAGGACAAGGTCGATGATTTCCTTACCAATGGTGTAGTGACCACGAGCGTAGTTGTTGGCGGCATCTTCCTTTCCAGTGATCAGCTGCTCAGGGTGGAAAAGTTGACGGTAGGTGCCAGTGCGGACCTCATCTGAAGAGAAAATGAAAAATATTTATTAATCTATTCAAGAAAAAATATTTAAGGAAATATTTTAATGTCTACAGTCTATTCAATATAATCAACAGTCGGTCACACAGTGCGTAGAGCTTAGTCATAAATGCTTTGAATAATGTCTTAAGAAGTGCTCAGCAAGCACAATGGCCTTGTCGAATACCTTCATTGTGTTTACACAATGCTCTTAACACCAGTCAAGGAAGAATAAAAGTAAACATCTGCCTAGTAACACAAACACTGGCGAATTGTTAACAAAAGCCGAGTTGCGCGTCTACATTAGATACGGCTGTTATTAAAATCACATGAGAAGCATAACCACGTTTTACTTATAGAGGAATAATGGCAATTTTCAGCCTTCAAATATTATAAACTAATTTCTGACTGTGATAGCAAATTGTGTAAAATTACTCACCGACAACAGTTGGCTCCAGATCGACGAAGACGGCACGGGGCACGTGTTTGCCAGCGCCGGTCTCACTGAAGAAGGTGTTGAAGGAATCGTCACCACCACCGATGGTCTTGTCACTGGGCATCTGGCCATCAGGCTGGATACCGTGCTCAAGGCAGTACAACTCCCAGCAGGCGTTTCCAATCTGGACTCCGGCCTGTCCGACGTGGATACTGATACATTCACGCTGAAAAAATAATTAAAGCAATTTAATATGTGAAGAGCTTTATTCAAAATGATTCGATAAACTCGAAACGATTTGCCCCAATTTAAAACGAATAGGCTTGTAAAACACAATCTCTCTGGTGTAAGCCTACACCATTTCAGCTGACCTAAATTCTAATCAGGCGTTTGAAGTCGCAGCCATGTGATCAGATTCCCCAATGTAACGGTTTAGGCGGGAGACCGCTCCCGTATTTCTCTAAATTCAATCATAAATCTTTAACCGTTCTAAATCATTCGTAGATAATCCAAGCAGTGTTCTGAAGTAGATTCCCAATAATACGTTACCAATTTAAAAAGATAAAGATAGGTTACTAAGGATGACTAACAAGTAGTCAACGTGACCGGCATTGCAAACACGCGACTTCGGAATTCGACAAATTCATCACGATATTAAATACGAACGAAACCTCTTATGACATTGAAATGGAAACAGTACTCACCATGATGAATTGTTGATAAGTTGATCGGCTTCAAATACGAATTAACGGAAGACGTGCGTCTTAAATCAAGCACTCAAGATCTCACTGTGTGACTTCGAAGTGTCTGAGCGAGAGCAGAGAATGAATTCGATCGATGGGGGCACCGTATTTATAGCCCAACCGGTTGTCAAGCGCACAAATCGAATCTCCGTCCATGATTGGCTGGCACAGCTAACGGTCGTCAGGCGCTATTGATTTCACAGGGAAATCAACAACGGCAAACAGACTTGACCTGTTTTTGCTCGCAACCGTTGGCAAGGGGCCCTAGCAGCGGAATGTTTGCCCTGGTTTCTCTGTTAGCGGGCACCTGTCATTGTTCCCTCTTCGCGCGTATTGTTTATTCAGGCCCATTGTTCGTAATGAAACGAGAACAACAAAAGTGCTTACCTATCGTTGTTAGGTGGCCTTCAAGGCTAAGTGAGCCAAACGGAATTGTGAAAAGGGGGGGGGGGGGGGTATACAGTAAGTAGGCCTGAGAGTTTCTCACACGCACATACATCCTCCCATTCACATATGATATTGTAATACCCCTCTTTCTCTCTCTCTCTCTCTCTTTTACAGTTTAAACGGTCGTGTGAATTATTATGACATGACGTGTAATTTATGTTATATTCGTATGCGTTGTAGATTTAGTACTATACGTCTTAATCTCAGCTAGAGGGTTAGGGTATCTTCAGTGTATGAAGGTTGAGTCAATAAACTGCATACAGTCACAAATAAACACGTGAAAAGAAGACCTAACCGAAAAAGTAAGCAATGTGATAAAGTGTTCAACGATCTATCTATCTATCTATCTATCTATCTATCTATATATATATATATATATATATATATATATATATATATATATATATATATCCTTTAGTAAATCCACCCCGAATTCCATCGTTCGCTTATTTAGAGTCACCGTTGGGGCTACTGGAGCTGACTTTAGACCGGTGTAGGAAAATTTTACCCAGCAACTACACGTACAAGTCGACCCCAGTGGACGGTCTCCTCCACTCCCCTCATATGAAAATTGAACAGACAGAATTTGACAACCGTATCGTTAATGCCCGTAATACGAGTATCACTCAATTCACCCCTTCGCAAGCACACACAAACACACAATTAGCACACACCATGAACTAATGGGCAAGATTATTCTGTGTGATGTATCGTGCCAGTATTAATGTAATTTTATAATTCAAATCAATTTTGAATCATGATGAAGCAAACCCAGGTGTCTACTTTTAAATTTATTTCAATTAATTTATTTTTACTTTATTTTTCTCCACATTTATTTCTTTTCTGCATTTATTTGTTCAAGACTATCAGACAGTCTGTGTAATATTATATTTTCTATCGGAGAGAAGGGGTGGTTTTTCCATTCTTTTCTGAAGAAGAAGTACCCCCCCCCCCCCCCACACACACACACACATATATGAGGCACCTATGAGGGTCACATATACGTAGCGTATACGTGCATTCAAGCACTTCATATTACCCTCTACCAAGTCCGTAGTTTTTATTATGTGGACATTTTCTCTGACGCAGTACAGAGAATAACCGCCAATTTAACCAGAGACATATCTGTAAATATCTTAGTATGAATATCATGTGAAAAATCAATCTGTGGCCCTAGTAGACTGTAACTTAAATTTGTATAGAGCACTAGCTGGTATACTACCTTGCTATAGAGTAAGTTTAATGCCAGATTATATGAAATGAGTGATGCCTTATTTTTAGAATCTTACGTCGCCATTGTACTGTTTGAATTGTAATCCGCTTAACCGTTGACCTGTGCACACTCGTTATCACAATACTTCAGGTATGACGACCAAGTTCAATATAACTGAGTCAGCTGATTGAATCACTCGGCAGTTATCGGCCAGTTCCGTAAACGAGTGTACCGTTTATCGCAAACTCGGGTGACCCTGTACACTTTAAGTAGGTTCCGAATAAATCGAGGTTAGCAGAACTGATTAAAGAGATGGCACATTGAATACAATTTGGTTGCAAATAAAAGTAATCTTTTTAGAGGTCTTAACTAACTTCAGAACTAACCGGTCACACACTCAGAAATAAATAAATAAACGTATAAGGGCACCCCTCCCGACTTGTCTGACGTAAACGACTGTTCAACTACCGTCTATGGCATTTACATCACGTCTCGTAATAAATGCCACTTTTTAACAAGATGGTAGCAATGGCATTAAGAAAGGACAAAGCGTGGTCCTTGGCTTTGTCGACGCCATTGGTTTGTAAGTTCTACTGTGGGATAGCTTTAAGGGATATTTCTTATTTTTTCATACATGTGCTGTATTTTACAAGCAGGGCATAAACTCATTTGGGTTTACTATACTTATCAATTTGAAATGATGAAATCGCCACCAATTCAATTCACTTTACAGCAATGCTAGAAATTTCACACAATAAGACTTTTAAGTAAATTAAAAATAATCAAATAGAATATTCGTTATTTGGAGACTAAATATTTTTTAAATCTCCAAATAAAGAATATTATATTTTATCCTGTCTATAGACCAAGAAAAACATCTTTCATAGTAAATTACAATTGTTCATGTACTAGGATTTTACACGCTGGGCATCAACTCATTTGAATTTACTAAACTAATCAATTTGCAAATAATGGAATCGCAAACAAGAACTTTACAGCAATGCTAGAAATTTCACAATAAGACATCATAGAACAGAATATTCTTTATTTGGAGACTAAATAACATTTTTAAATCTCTAAGTAAAGAATATTACATTTTAAATTCACCGATAAAATATTAATCAGATTTAATCTCTTTTCTAATAGAAATGAAATGACATTGCGAAGGGAAACGCCACAGTCCTCTTTTATCTTGAGTATCCTGAACGAAGGCAAGACCGTGCCTCTGTCCTTGGCTCTTGACGTGGTCGATGCAAAATGGTATAACCCGCTGGTCCAGTGGCGACAAATCATCAGTTAGACCGTTGAAATAGGTAAGAGAGCCAAGCGCACCCGTTTCTGCCAAAGTTGAAGTGTAGATGTATCGCGGAATCTTTTCATGTGACATCGAAGCACGGAACGTCGGGAATGACGTATTCAAGATGGATGCTATCCCGCCTTCATAGATAAGAGCTTTTCTTGCTGCGCTGCCTTTCCTGAAGGCATCGGTCAGAGTTGGATGTAATGTCTGCACACAAGCAAGTGAAACGTGCCCAACCAAGGTGACTTCATCTTCTTCCAAAGCTAGAAGCAGCTCCCCTCCTGGTCTGAGAATCCCATACATTGCTGATACAGCCAGCGCAATATCCTGGAAGGGATCACGGTGAAGATCGAACACACTAGACAGATGATACAGCACGTGGGTGGCAAGAATCACGTCCTGTGGTCCCTGAGGGTATGCGTTTAGTGCCTGCAAATATTCCACGCTTTTTTCGAAGTAATCTCTCATTGATCCGGGATAAGCTACATCCAGAGATGCGTTATTGAAACCTTCAATACATGTACATTTCTTGTATTGCTCAAGAGACTCTTTATGCGGTTCTACCACGCTGACAATGATTTGCTTGTCGAGGTTTTGGCAAATTGCTTTCACAACAGCACCTGTCCCTCCCCCGAACTCCATGATGCGGACTGGAGTCGGTAAACAATCTTCCAAGCATCGGACGCGCTTTAAGACCTTAAAAAGCACGGTGTGGTCGGTAAAACTTGACAAGGCCTCTGTGTCCGCGATATCCCCATTGGCTTCCCGAGTTCTTCTGTTATCTTCGTTTACCCTAAGGTATTAATTAAACTAAAGATATTTATAAAATTCCATTAAAATTCTTTTTGAATAAATGTTCTGTCTTCATTTTTATTATTCTCAGCGTATCATAATTATCGATAATGAGAATTTAGTACATGTACCAATGGCACTCACATAGGTAGATCTACTAGTATATGTCTTATCTTGTTGTCAAATATTGCGGACATACAGTTACCGTCAAATGATATCCAAAGTTTGAAATCAGTAAAATTGTCGTAATAAAACACTGCTATTGCAGTTAAGACTATTAAAATTAATGGATAAAGAACTGGGCAATGACAGATAAAGCTTTGCCAGTTTCCAAAAAATGATCCTTACAAAACGTGTTGACTAATCTGTTTGTCAGACAAAGAACATGCAGTCTAGCCCTGTTCTATTGACTAGTGAAGAACAGCATGATTAAAATTTCTTTATGCTGTTGAATCGTTCCGTCCCGATACAAACGTACCCTTCGTAATAAATAGTCAGAATTTTGAAGTAAGCTTCGGAGTCGGTCAGGCCGCTTAATTCGGCCAGTAGTTCCTCACGCATTTCTTCTTCGTCGACCGAGCTGGACATAGTGTCAAAATATCCTGCTATGTCAGTTTGTAGAACACTAACTAAGTAGTAAATACATGAATGTACATGTGCTTAAAAACCGCCCGACATACGCCACTGCAACTCTGCTGTACAACTTGCCAAATGCGTGAATCCTTCCAATTATTGACATATAAAGCGGCATGAATCTTCAAGCGAAACGAAGACTGACCATTAGATATCAATTTGTATGCTGGAGGTTGGCGATTCATGTCCGAGAATTACACACCGACACCTGAGAAGTACCAAAAAGTGAATTATTTAGCAATATGTTGTCAGTGATTAACAGACGTAAATTAGCTAGTCTACTAGGTAGGGTTGATCTCAAATAGTTTTCGGATGAAAAAATATGGTGCTGAACACGAATTTGACAACAATGTGTTTAACGACAAATTTTTAGGTCGGTTGGATAATTTTCAAAATGGTGGACCTTGGACGTAATAACGTCATTATGTCCAAGGGTGGATAAAGTGATCTGCATGTACAAACGTTTTCCTAATTGACGAAAGCAGGTACTAAAGTACGTATAATGTCTTTTCTTATATTTTGGAGTCTTCTAAAATCCATATGTTCCTTATGTTCCCATTGCAACTGTGAGTCCAGTTGCCGTGTGTGCTGACAAAACTTCAAAACTAATGTGCAGTGTACCTAAACCTTTTTTGTCTTTTCTAAATCCTGCCATAGGAGCATGACAGTAGTTTTGTCTCCAGACTATGTTGTGTTGGAATAGTTATGTTTATTTTGCAGGTAGGCGATAAACGGCACCATTATTTAGAACGTCTTAGGGCTCATTCCCAATGAAACGTAGATGGATCCAACTCCGAGGGGACTCTCGCTGAATGCAATCAGACTAAGATATTCACATGTTTTTCTGTCCTTAGTGTGAAACGTTTGTATGTATATATACAGCCGAGGTCGTAAATTGTTTAAATAGCCAAATATCTCAATTTTCTTTTTGTTTTATAAAGATAATTCTCCAAACGAAAATTGTTGTGGTAACTAGATAATTCTAATTGATTAAAATACCGGGGTCTAATCTTTTCACTTCAAAAGAAACGTGGTTGATAAAATAAACAAACTTCAGGATAAAGTTTTAAGCATTTGTTTTTTCACAACCGCTGGCATTGTCACATACAGAACACGTATACAGTTCTATTGGTTCCATAGGATACAAATTATTGTCTTACATTTTTAAATGTTAAAAAAAAACATAAAGTCGACATTCATTGATAATATATCAACTGTCTTATTCGGAAGAACGACAATGTCCCAAGTTCTTGTAAACAGTTACTAGGACAAGAAGTATTGCGGCTGAATGAACGAATGAATTGCACTTTCTCTATAAATGCACACAATCTTGAGGTTTAGTATTCCTCGCCTTCTTCTTCTCCTTCGGCTTCGACCGAGTCGACGCCGACCTCCTCGTAATCCTTCTCCAGAGCGGCCAAATCCTCACGAGCCTCAGAGAATTCACCTTCCTCCATACCCTCACCGACATACCAGTGGACGAAAGCACGCTTGGCGTACATCAAGTCGAACTTGTGGTCAAGACGAGCCCAGGCCTCGGCGATGGCAGTGGTGTTGCTCAACATGCAAACGGCACGCTGCACCTTGGCCAAGTCACCGCCGGGGACGACAGTGGGTGGCTGGTAGTTGATGCCGACCTTGAAACCAGTTGGGCACCAGTCCACAAACTGGATGGTACGCTTGGTTTTGATGGTGGCGATAGCAGCGTTCACGTCCTTTGGCACGACATCTCCACGGTACAACATGCAGCAGGCCATGTACTTGCCGTGACGGGGATCGCATTTCACCATCTGGTTGGCTGGCTCGAAGCAAGCGTTGGTGATCTCAGCCACGGACAGCTGCTCGTGGTAGGCCTTCTCGGCAGAGATGACAGGGGCGTAGGTGGCTAGAGGGAAATGGATACGTGGGTAGGGCACCAAGTTGGTCTGGAACTCGGTCAAGTCGACGTTCAGGGCACCATCGAAACGCAGGGAAGCGGTGATGGAGCTGACGATCTGGCCGATCAGACGATTCAAATTGGTGTAGGTTGGGCGCTCGATGTCCAAATTACGGCGGCAGATATCGTAGATGGCCTCATTGTCTACCATGAAAGCGCAGTCGGAATGCTCAAGGGTGGTATGGGTGGTCAAGATGGAGTTGTAGGGCTCAACAACAGCAGTGGAGACCTGAGGAGCGGGGTAGACGGAAAACTCCAGCTTGGACTTCTTGCCGTAGTCGACACTGAGGCGCTCCATAAGCAAGGAGGTGAAGCCTGAGCCGGTGCCACCACCGAAGCTGTGGAAGATAAGGAAACCCTGCAGACCTGTGCATTGATCAGCCAGCTTACGGATTCTGTCCAAGACAAGGTCGACGATTTCTTTCCCGATGGTGTAGTGACCGCGGGCATAGTTGTTAGCGGCATCTTCCTTTCCAGTGATCAGCTGCTCAGGGTGGAAAAGTTGACGGTAGGTGCCAGTGCGGACTTCGTCTGGAAAAAGGGAAAAAGAAATTATAGATTACCTGATTTTTTGTTAAATCAAAAGCGAAGCCTTTTCTCTGTATTACCTGTATGTAGCCGGTTGATTTATCGTCATAATGATAGCCAAGAAAAAGTATGCTTGTTTAAATATTTCAACATTTTTATTTCTGTTTTTTATATTTCATTATTTTTCATTATTTTTTTCAAGTATCTAAGCCATCATATTTATTTCAAGTATCTAAGCCATCATATTTGAAAGAAAATATAAATAACTCCATTTAGATTAGTGAATCATGTTGGATTGCGCATTAAACATTGTGTTAGTTGAGACTGTAACTGTGTTACATGTGACTTATTGCAATTTCAGTGGGTGCACTTTCATGCGTCTGCTATAAAATTAGATGACAAATTCCATTTGTTTTCGAGTGTAACTCACCAACGACAGTTGGCTCCAGATCGACGAAAACGGCACGGGGCACGTGTTTGCCAGCACCGGTCTCACTGAAGAAGGTGTTAAAGGAATCGTCACCACCACCGATGGTCTTGTCACTGGGCATCTGGCCATCAGGCTGGATACCGTGCTCAAGGCAGTACAACTCCCAGCAACCGTTTCCAATCTGAACTCCGGCCTGTCCGACGTGGATACTGATGCATTCACGCTGAAGATATGAGCAATAATAATTATAATTATTGCAACAGTTACTACAATTTCACACAACTCGTGCATTTTCTATCAGTCGATGAAATAAGTATACATGCCTATTCAAAGGAATCATTAACCCTCTCCCTCATTTCCCTTATAACGCCTTGACATCGCAAAAAAAATTATCTGCAGATGAAAAAAGGACAGAAAATAAAAATGAAGAAGAAGAAGAAAGCCCAGAAATACATTATGCTAATCCTTCCATTTTTTCATAACGCACTACAAGTCGCGCAAATTAGCCATGAGTCATCCCAAACCCTGCTTTCTAGGGAATATTGGAGACACAGTTTATTCCCAGCCTATGCCAGCTGTTTCCGATTAGCTGTAAGAAACTCAGGACAACTGTAATACAATCACCAGTCACCTAGCCGATATCCCAACCGTTTATATTATAATTAAATTACTGGAGCAAGATGAATGTGTCCGTGGTCCATCAATACGTTGCGAAAGTGGAATATTGCGGTTTTTATGCCTAAAGGGAGATCAATGCTATTCTTCAGTGTTAATCAACCAGGTGGTGTTGTGTTGTGTGTGTGTGTGTGTGTGTGTGTGTGTGTGAGAGAGAGAGAGAGAGAGAGAGAGAGAGAGAGATGGGGTGGGATGGAGGCTACTAAAATTTTATTTATATATAGGCCTATACACGGTCATCCCTCCAGCCACGGGTTAGCTCCTTTTTCAGCTGGTCTATCTAATTGCCTATTGTAATGAGTCCATTTATATTGAAAACAATTATAAACAGAGGAAGACACTTAAAGAAAATAGACAAGATTTGGATTGCATGTAGAATAAACGAAATCTCAGCTGCTAAATTTTAATGCCAGAACACGGAAACAATAGAAATCAATATCAGGGTGTAAACTACTTATCATAATTATGTTGAATCATTTTCATTGTGCACTAAGTTGTGAAATGGATCGATAACTGGTCGATTTTATTTAAGAAGCCCAGGAAACAAAATTGGGCGTATCAGACCATCAAAGTGTATGTTAAATCCTGACGACCAAGCGTGTGGCTATTTTCAGCATTGAAGCTGTGAGTTAATTCAGCGTTTAAACGAAAATAGTCCCCGTTGGTGATTTTTTTTTCTTTTCTTTTTTTTTTTTTGCGTGCCTTCTTCTACAAAATAGCGTTACTGCTTGTTTGCAAATCGGCTGAACAAAATACGTAACATTCACAAAACAGCGACAAAACAGAATGCTGAGAGTCCTTCATTCAACCAGAATGCTGAAGTTCTCACGAAAAAAAAAGACCGTACGTTAGGCCCAAAACACACCAATTACGATATTCATGTTATCTCCCTTTGATCACAAAAAAATGCATGCACACGAGCCTGCACCACATATTTCAGAGACAAGTAATTGTATAATAAACAGAATAATATGTGATAAAATATTATTGAACTCACCATGTTGAAGTCTGTCGAGAAATACCCTCGAAAGTTTCGGGAGGAAAACGATGTCTCACTGTGTGACTCAAAGTGTCTAGCGAGCAAACATAATGAGGTTTCTGAAACACTCGCTTATATTGCGGTCGATATGGCGTTTGAATATGTTTAATGAAAGGCGGGATTCGATTGGTCTAGGCCACCACGGTTGCTATGCTGATTAACAATGAAGTCGGAAAAAGCAGATTTCTGCAGATGGCGTGGGGGTCACTGCCGGCAGGTGGCGCTCACTTTTAATCCACGACAAATTATCGATCAGATTAGACCTGAAAAGGAGGAGACCCGTAAAAGGAATATAATATCTTTTAAATTCAGATACGTGAATGGTGCTGATTGATATTATCATTCAGATGTTACTTCAATAATAAGATTCGCCAATGGGTTTTGGAGTCAGCATATTGTTGCCATCGATGTGATTTTACACACATACACAAGCGCGCGAGCGCGTGTACACGCACGCACAGACAGACAGAGAGAGAGAGGGGGGGTTAGAGGGAGAGAGAGAGGGAGAGAGAGAGAGGTGGAGGGAGGGAAAGAGAGGAGGGGAGGGAGAGTAGGAGGCAGTTACAGAGGGCCAGTATGTCCATACATGTACAAGATGCATATTGATCGAGTGCAAATTATTGCCACATAACCCGACCAAATGCTTCATATAGGCCTACATGTAGTGCCAAACTTAAAATATCACATGCACAGTTTCCCTTGCATTTTTCCCCGAAAAATGGTGTTTACACATATATACACTGCTTACTTTCTGAAGGGATAGTAGAGAAAGAAGTAGGCCAGAAATTTGAAGGAGATGCAATTTTAAAGCCTTTTTCGGCTCCAAGAGAGATGGATATTAGTTAGTCTTAATTTGGCATGTAGATTTTATTTGTAATGTGTAAGAAACTGGCTCTAATCATTTACTTGCGTTAAAGATGTGTATCTTCAAACTTAACTTTGGCTCCTTGTTTAAAATGAAATATATAAATAAAAATTATGTCACGACAGATCGGAAAGGAGGGAGGTTAGAAATATTAACAGCACCACTCCCTTCTAGTGCTATTTATGAGTAACAAATATAAATCAGGCCGAAGCAGGACCTGGACACACATGTAGGCCTTGAAAGGGTAGTCATCCAGGAAAAGGTCCATTTTTTTGAAAAATACGTTTTGATATTAAACAATTCAACAATTCCATTCACAACATTTTTAAATTTTAATTCTTGTGGATTGTGATCGTCTCTCTCTAGACATCCACAGCAGTCGTGCATGATTTCGTAACTTGCAACTGAAGGGTTCTTTGACAATTAATAAGGTGTATGTATACCTTATAAGTCAGAATTTGATGTATGTTTAGGAAAATATTTACAATTTCTACTTTTCAAATCCCTTCTGTTAAGGTCAATCATATTTAGAAGACAGGCCTCATTTTTTCTGTTGATTTACCCTTGTATTGTCTCGTAAGTCTGCTTTATGCCATCCTTTTTCTTTATCAAGAAGTAAAACAAAGTCAATAATGTTAGTTTCAGTGATTTTTATTTATTCCACAACTGTCGGTGTAATTGAAAATAAAACTCAAAATAACATTTCCAATTATTATGCACCGGAAAAGTTGTCATAATCTAAAAGTTCTATGTTCTTGGTTTACAACAAAAGTAAACCTGAGAAAAATTGCACAATTTTTGGTTGACACAGAGACACTGAAAAAAACCAAGATAAGACTAATGCCAAAGTCATGCTTGGTTGTAAGACTTTCTTTTTTTGGGATGTTTAATACTCCTCTCCTTCTTCGTCCTCATCTCCGCCTTCGTTCGAGTCGACGCCGACCTCTTCGTAATCCTTCTCAAGAGCGGCCAAATCCTCACGAGCCTCAGAGAATTCACCTTCCTCCATACCCTCACCGACATACCAGTGGACGAAAGCACGCTTGGCGTACATCAAGTCGAACTTGTGGTCAAGACGAGCCCAGGCCTCGGCGATGGCGGTGGTGTTGCTCAACATGCACACGGCACGCTGCACCTTGGCCAAGTCACCGCCGGGGACGACAGTGGGTGGCTGGTAGTTGATGCCGACCTTGAAACCAGTTGGGCACCAGTCCACAAACTGGATGGTACGCTTGGTTTTGATGGTGGCGATGGCAGCGTTCACGTCCTTTGGAACGACGTCCCCTCTGAAGAGCATACAGCAGGCCATGTATTTGCCGTGACGGGGATCACATTTCACCAGTTGATTTGTAGGCTCGAAGCAAGCACTGGCTATCTCAGCAACGGACAGCTGCTCGTGGTAGGCCTTCTCGGCAGAGATGACAGGGGCGTATGTCACAAGTGGGAAATGGATACGTGGGTAGGGCACCAAGTTGGTCTGGAACTCGGTCAAGTCGACGTTCAGGGCACCATCGAAACGCAGGGAAGCGGTGATGGAGCTGACAATCTGGCCGATCAGACGGTTCAAGTTGGTGTAGGTTGGACGCTCGATGTCCAAGTTACGGCGACAGATATCGTAGATGGCCTCATTGTCTACCATGAAAGCACAGTCGGAATGCTCAAGGGTGGTATGGGTTGTCAAGATGGAGTTGTAGGGCTCAACAACAGCAGTGGACACCTGGGGAGCCGGGTAAACGGCGAACTCAAGCTTGGACTTCTTGCCGTAGTCGACGCTGAGACGTTCCATAAGCAGGGAGGTGAAGCCAGAGCCGGTGCCACCACCGAAGCTGTGGAAAATCAGAAAACCCTGCAGACCTGTGCACTGATCAGCCAGCTTACGGATTCTGTCCAGAACTAGGTCTATCTGTTCTTTGCCGACAGTGTAGTGACCACGGGCGTAGTTGTTGGCGGCATCTTCCTTTCCAGTGATCAGCTGCTCAGGGTGGAAAAGTTGACGGTAGGTGCCAGTGCGGACCTCATCTAGAATGGAAATGGAATGGAATATACCAATTACTCTATGAAATGTAGTAAATAAAATGACCAGTTTCTACAAATAAAACGTCTCACGCTACCGAAACAAATCCAATAATATCACGAGTTCATTTATACTGATTCCATTTGGTTAGTCTCCAAATATCAAACATCACTGAAATTATTAATCTTCTAATAAAGACAAGTATAACAAGCAGGATATAAAACAGATGAATTATCATTTACAGTATTTATAGCTTAAGACAACTTTACGCATATTAGGCGAGCAGGATATAACAAATTGAGTGAAACATAAATTAACGAAAAAAGATCAGGCCATATACAGCAGATGGCATTAGTCACGCTGAGTCCGCTTTATAGACATACAACTATATCTGTTTTGAATGTAGGGCTAACCAAAAGGCTATCAACCCGTCAAACAAGTTTTCATTTTAGAGATGTATACTTCAAGTGAATTTTTCTTGACTTGGTTGACCTCATGTGAGTAAGCCTCCCCTTTCCACACGCACGCACACTGCCACAGGCCGTAACATCTGCTGAAAATACTCACCGACGACAGTTGGCTCCAGATCGACGAAAACGGCACGGGGCACGTGTTTGCCAGCACCGGTCTCACTGAAGAAGGTGTTGAAGGAGTCGTCGCCACTGCCGATGGTCTTGTCACTGGGCATCTGGCCATCAGGCTGGATACCGTGCTCAAGGCAGTACAACTCCCAGCAGGCGTTTCCAATCTGGACTCCGGCCTGTCCGACGTGGATACTGATACATTCACGCTGAAAAAATAATGAAAGCAATTTAATATATGAAGAGCTTTATAAGAAAGTATACAGTGCATGATCAAAATTCAGATGCTTTATAGAAGCTGAAGACTGATTAAGCTCAAGTCAAAATAAAACAATCTTTTCTTCTCTTGTTCCCGCAAGGTGGCAGGAATAATAAAGTATTTATCAGGGGGCTGCAAGAACACTGCATTGAAAATGATGAAGGTAATAATTCGTCTGCGCGGGATTTAGGAAGTGGTTAACCGGCTAATGTTATCATGCACACACACAAGGCCTGAAGGGTGTTGATTATCTTGAGTGACTTCCAACTTTATTGAAAACAAAAATTGAGGCATTTTAAAGCAAAATTGATTAACACCATTGTGATTTGACACTACGGATATTTATGCCTTTACCAAAAGTAAATTTCTACGCTTTCTATGAATTCTACAAATTCATAACTTATTTATTAAGAATCCATTGACACATTTGTCCTTATTTAACCATTCATGTTACAATTAGGGCAATAAGTGGGTAAAATTCACCTCTATATTCAACAAAGCACTACACTCAAAGCTTTTTCCCTCATACCAGATGTTAGTAAAACAAGACACAATGATAATTCCGTCTATATATAGAGACGGCAGACGGGGAATACCGACTATTAGCCGTCTCACTGCTGTAACATCGGATTTTCCACGGACAACAATTGTATGGCAATTAAGAGTCAAGAAAAAGAACCAAACCTTGCAAATATTGGTGAAACTGGAATAAAATATAGTTTCATAAGAGCCCCGGCTGGTTGTCATGCGTAGTGTTTCTTCCGAAAAATGTGGAACAATTTTTTGAAGGCATTTATCGGGTTATTTGTGCTTTAAGTATCGGAAATGACCAATTCACTGTGCACGTAACTAAAGCAAATTGCGCTAGCCCGGATAGTGAAGCGATATTTGGTGATTAAAATCCAATCCACAATGAATATGATGTGACATAGTAATGAAACATTTTAAGTTGTTGGTACAGTATACACGATACATTATAAATAGCATTCACACGTATCTATTTAATTACATCACTAGCGCATATTATCCTTTAATGCGTCCCTATTTTTATATAATAAAGTGATTAATTTTTCAGTAAACTCATTAACGTCGTGAATGATGTCAGAATGGACTAAAAAGAGAAATATAAACATGGCATTCTTCATCTCCTTGTAACATTTCTGGAATAAACCTAAGGCTAGTGAAGTAACCTACTTAAAGCAGATCGCGTTCACAACTTTAATGACCCTTTAAAAGAATTTTCACTTTTTCTTTCTTTTCAATCAGGTGCTGTGTGCAAATATAACTTTGAATATCAAAGTCTTCTTAACAAAATTATCCTTACATGCAAAGGCATTCGTTCTCATATCCATTAACAGAGTTGATTAACTTATAAAGCGACCCCAGTCTAACAATCGGCAGACGATTACAGTGTAGCATCAGGACCCGCGCATAAACTTATTTTATATACAGGTAACTTGTAATTAATGCCCACTGTAACATATTAACCTTGGAGGGAAGAACAGGCGCTTCCTGTTCTTTATCATAGTCAAATATATCTTTCGCCATCGGTAGATGATAATATCCAATTTATTCATCTATCAATTACACGTTTGGTCATGTGCCCTTTACTCAACATATATTAAGATCAAGATGATAAGTCAAACTATCATCAAAAGTGGGTGTCCTCTGATGGATGGTTATCGAAAACTTTCAATTTTCCTGGAATAACTGCGGAGATAACAGAAGAAAACATTTTTCTCTTTTTTTCCATTAAAGAACGAAAAAACCCACACCGTCGCCGCATAGTTTACACGAAAAGAAATAGTACCACGCGCACCGTCAACTTACCCCGGACTTTCCCTTATTCTCCCTATTATGTCCACCTCCGTGCATTGTACGGCTGGATACTCAATAAACCTTAAGCAATTTGTACCGTGCGCCCATAAATCAAGAGACACATTACTGTCACGATGACACATTAACTAGTTATGTGACACGTGATTCTACCTGGATGGGAATATGGGAATCAGCTTTCAAGTACCAGGTTCTGCGAGACAGCCTCGTTGTCAGTTTGGCGCCCAATAACGGCCGTTGACTAAAAGCGAGGTTTTATCCACGTTTGTGCAATTACATCCATTCAAAGGTCTCTTTTTCGATATACAAAGTTGGATATTAGAAAGAATTGAAAACGAGGCCTCAGCGTGAAAATATACCTGCATGTTTTGCTACGCTATCATATGGCTCGACTTTCACTGATCTAGGCGAGCCACACCTGGTAGAAATTTACACGTTAAAACCGTTACGATTTTAAAACTAAGAGTTAATTGCTCTTAATTTCACCTCCCCAGTAAGAAAGCAGCAGCACACCTTTGCGTTTTTATATAGATTTATACCGGGTATACTTAATCAAGCAAAATGTATATGAAATATTCTTATCTCAGGTGAAATTTGAAACCTGAATATAAGCAGTGCGTGTACTGGGAATAATAACCGGCACTGAAATCTTGATTTTATCAAATTGCATATTATTATGAAAACACTGATGGATATATAACTATGGGATTGCACTCTTTCCCTCCCGCATTCCCAAGGAATCTGTATCTTCCCTGCGAATATTAAACTGCATATGTCGAAAGGTCAAATGAGCAATACTTTATGACAGCTTTTTTTGAGTGAGGAAGAAACCATCTCATTAAAACTGTGTCGTCTTTTCAGTCATATTAAAGACAAGTACACGTGGCAGCTTAACGTATTCCCGTACTAACCACCGTCTGTGACCCCAAATGGAGAAAAACTTCATTTAAGGAAAACATTAAAAATTCTGCAGACGATGAGATGAGCACTGATGTGATCTATGGGATTCTCAACATTCCGGCGGGAAAATGGGACATTCATCAATCTCATTCAAGCATAGTCTTCCCGCGCATGGGAGAGCAGATATAACAAAGATATCACATTTTATCATTTTATATCATATGATGAAAGAACAAATCTACTTATTTTTCGTATTTTATTACACTTGGGTATTTTTGGATCCTGCTCTCGTTTATATATCCGTATCTCTAAGGAACATACTAGCTCAACGGGAACACAAATTCATTTCTGGGAAACACCAAGCATCTTTCCTAGCACGTTCACCGCAAAAATCATTGATCGCCACACAAATAACATGAAGCTATAGCTGCCTTGAAGCCTACAGCAGATGGCACTGAGAAATATGCACTGCGGGTATCTAATGCGCATACGGCATGAATTAGCAATATAAACCTAGAGAATAAAGGCAGTCTATCTCGAGTGCTAAACCCGGCATATTACATACGATGTGATACACATATTACGCTTCCCCTTTCGTTAAAAAAGGAACGCAGCCCGCTGACGTTAATACTTCATGATTTCCTGTCTAATTGAGGTGGTGCGCACACTAAAATGAAGACACCTTTCTTATTCTTATTCATTCAACGCAAGATTTAAGGAAATGGAATAAAATAAAACCGACTCCCTTTAATTCATTACATTCAGTCTCTTACTCACCATGTTGAAGACGATTATGTTGATGAACCGTACAAGAAGGGTTAATCGATGACTCTACGGAGTAGATTTTGCTCCTTGACTTGATGTGTCCGAGCAAAATTCAAAATATGACGTAGACAAGGGAAAGCGTTCTATTTATACCACGGCGCAGTGCCCAGCAGTTCGTTGAGTGGAAAACTCGGCAGATGATTGGTAGACGAAGACAGCGTTGCCCGAGTGAATGGTTTATAGGTTTGGGATGAGCAACGGCGACCGTTGGATATCTTGGTGCGCGGCTTCAGCGGCATGAGTCATTGCATATGGACTAGTGCATTTTGAAATTACGAATACCGGCTAAAATATGCCCATTGAGGATGGTGTTATGAGTCTATGTGTATATGTGCGTGTTTTTGTGTGTGTGTGTTGGGGGGGGGGGGGGTTGTTACGACTGAATATATTATGCAGTTTAATATGTAGCAAGTATAGCTCCAAATTTTATTTTCACAGATATAGATATGTGATTTCCATCTTTATAGACTTACAATATTGTGGATAAGTTTTTTTTACAGAGAACTGGTATTTTATGAACTACCCCTGTCCATTCCTGCAATCGCTCTTCTGCCCTTTCCTATATCATCTGATAATATATTCCTATGCAACATTTTATAATTCGTTTAAAGCCATAGTGTGAATCATGAAAATGCCCCACTCAACAAACACACACACACACACACACACACACACACACACACATGCACGGGAACAAACCGCGCACGCAATCACACGCACGCACACACCCTGATTGAGACTGACGACCAGACGTACAGAGATACAGACACGTGAAATGAAACTTTAACTGGTCACAACTCTCTTCCAAAGCTTAAAATTTTACAGTTTATTTCAATATTAAGCGGCGCTACATGATGTAGCAGACATGATATATTGCACGGAATACTCTCATGACCGCATTAGTAAGCCGGCAAACGTATTCAGTGATGTCTGTGTTGCCGAGAATTAACTGGCGGCTCACCCTGAAAATCACACGGTTGCTCGGAGCACTGGCGGTGCCTCCTCTACAGGACACACACACAGTGCGTACCCAGTCACCGTAAATCAACCTGAGTATCAATATGTTGTCAGATACTCTCCTGTACAGAGTATACGTCTTCTACAGACGGCTAATGCAGGTATAGTTATAGGGGTTTTGAACACGTCACAGATCACAGATATTCACAGATATTCACAGATATGTCTCCAGAAAAACAGAAAGTCATTTTGGTCTGGATTTTTCCGTTTTTCCCTATATATAATCTGCCATCTTGGTAGAGGTTATCATGAAGCCCTTATTTTCTGAAGCACCATGAGAATCAACTGACTACGACTCCGTACGTTCTCTTTATGTCAGATAACATCTTGATAATAAATGCTTGCTTTTGACTCCCTGTCTACTGAGCTCTGGGGCGTGTACTTTATATGTATACAGTCTGTATCCCCAGTTCACCCTGGCTATCACAGCAAAGATTACATCTCCACTACATAACATACGTTTTATGTCGGTGACTGATATATTCACTGAGCTCTAGAGACTGGAGGAGTGTACGGTGGGGGTGGGGTGGGGTGGGGTAGGGTGGGGACGTGGACATATGTGTCCCTGTAACAACTGCCCGACTGGCTGCCCGCTGAGGCGTGTATACATGTATTGTCGTATCTCCTGAGATCTACACAACTGAATAGGCCGCCTTCATTTTGTGCATTGCGTTAGCTGTCGTTGACTAATGTATTCACTTAGTTCTGGGCGGCTATCCTCTACAAGGGCGACTGATTTTTCACAAGATATTCACAGATATTTCTTTAGATAAATAGACGGTCATTTGATTCTCTGGGTTTTGGAAAATTTCCCTATAATATCTGCCACCCTGTTAGAGGGTACTTGGCGGCTACAAATACAGTCCTCTACACTGAACAAGCATCGACACGATGACGAACTCATGGACGTTTTGATCATCGCAAACTCAGGGTGACTGAAATAACGCTGAGGTAAGCATGACGAAAACAGTCGATATCCCGATAACTTGCTGTGTTTGTAGTAGATGGTTTATATTGCTTAGCAATTTTTTTTCTAAATAAACTTGGCCGTGGGCTTTGTTTACTTTGTATTCTGTTCATGTATAAGAGACCATTCCCACAGATATTTAGATCGATCTATCCCCCTGGGGAGTCTCACTAGATTGCTGTCAGCTTTACACTGGAGAAAGCATCAATATAGTATTTCATATGCCCGATATTCTCAAACATGGCACTTCCAATGCAGATACTGGTACTCGCGTTCAGTGCAAGTAGTCTACATATAAAAATAAACAAAATCGTTAACAATTTTATTGTGTTGAGCTTTGATTTAGCAATATCAACTCGTTTCTGGAAAAGAGAATGATGCTTATCTCTCTGTTTTAAATAATTTTAAATACGTAGAGTTCGTTTGGAAAAACTTTTAAAAATTGCGATGCAAGACAGAAAAGAATTTATCTTAATTCATTGAATAATAATGCATATTAGTGGATCTACTCTCGCCGGACAATTTTATTTCAGAACACAGCGACTTACTAGTCTATTAAGCGAGGAGGCAGACACACAGAAAACCTAAGCAGTGGCGGGTTTAGGGGGTGGGGGCAAGGGGGCCTACCCCCCCCCCTTCGATTTCTGAAAAAAAATCATACCAATAATCCCTTCTTTAAATAATAATTTTTGACTAGCTGAATCATAGTTCTAAACCGTACCAAATGGTACTGTTCGCGCTCTAAAATCCCAAAATTTAACGGGGCTCTTTAGCGGGCTCCGAAGCCCAGCCCAAGGGGGGGGGGTGTCGGCTTCGCATTCGCAGCCTGTCATTAGTAAAAATCGGCCCCCCTTCAAATAATCCTGGATCCGCTGCTAGATGATGACATCGTAAGCTGCGTGATTCCCAGGGCGTGCTTAGAAAGAGAAAAAAAAGCAGTCCACACACATCTGCCCGTCACCCCCACCCCTTCTCAACAAGGCAAGTTAAGAAAATATATGGGGACTTACCTGGGTTAGAACGCGGCACGTAGACATGCTTGTGTTCATTGTTTTTATGAATTCTTTTTAAGTCTGTAATGTAATTACTTTAAAATTCTGTTAGGGGTAACTTGCTTAGCGAAAACAAATCATTTTCCAATATTTCCAATATTTCCATTATTCATTGTTTAGCCATCACAGTGTACAAACAAGACACCAGCACACGCTTTAATTCTTTATTCAGTTCCCAACGATAAGTCTGTTATTGTCTGCTGATTATATCATCACCCTGATGAAATGTTGACTGTTCCTCAAAAACTTCATAAAATAATGCACGCAATGTTCTTTTGACAGGAAATGTCCGACATATCGTCACAAAAAAATTTTAACATATTAAAATATGTCATTTTTCAGTGGAATATATGCTGTTCAGGAGGCTGGGCGTTAAGATCGTCCATGAAAGTAATACACTTCTCCTTCCTCTCTCTAAATGGAGTCATCGCCGCTCCCATCATAGTCCTGTTCAGCACCGGCAAAATCCACAAGAGGCCAATAGGTTGTTTGATCCTCATTACTTTCATCTTCATGCAAGTGGAGGAAAGCACGGCTCTCTACCAACATACCCACCAGAGTAACCAAGGCGAAAACGATCAAACATTTCGCCAACGCCTTAAATAATTTACTTGTGAATCCCATCTCCTTTAAAATAAATCCGCGTTCTGTGCAATTTCGAAGAGGTTGACAGCGAAGTCGGAAGGTGTATCAAAGTTATTTCTTCTCAACCGTCTTGTCTCTGCGAAAAGTAGGGTTTTTAAGGCTTTTCAAGTGAGAAAGTGAAAACTGAAAAATACCAGTAAAAACGTAAAACGTATCATTGCAAGAAAGTGGAAATCGAAAAATGCAAATAAAAACGTTGAAGCTCCATGTTTTTCTTCTATACTTATAATCATTAACGTCCTTTAAATAATCAAGCCTTTCTTCCTGACAGCGTGGGGATTTCCAAACTTACATAAATAATGCTTTATGTTCACATTTCAGTTATAATGTACATTAAGGATATCTGGATGTATCAGTATATTATTCAGTCAAATAAAATCTACCTACCTCCGTCCTAATATTGCTGATCAATCAAACACGGCGGGTTTTGAATTGGAGCGAGCATCGTTACAGTATTATATAGGAAATGAAACATTTTAACGCAGATACTGGTACTACGTGTATCGTCAAGTGCTTTAACTCCACGTATGAAAAAACCATTATAAATTACATTTTTGTTGAATTTAGTGTTATTTATCAGTAGCATCATGTTTCTATATTAGAGAATGATGTTGACATTTCTATTTCCAATAATCATAAAGAGTTAAAAGGCGTTGAAAAAGTGCAAAGCACCGTGCAAGAGAGAAAAGAATTCATCTATCATTGTTTGATTATTGTTTTGCTTAGTAGTCTAGCTCTCGCCAGAAAATTTGAATATGACAACGAAAGTTTTTTAACCTACAAAACGAGGCATCTAAGTTACAGAGAGCCGGAGAGCGGCTAAATAATGAAATCTTAAGCTTCGTGATTTTCAGGGCATATTTGGAATGAGAAGGGAAGCGCCAAGCACACCACCACGAGCACCCGCCATACACCCTTTCCCCTTCTCACCAAGGCACTTTAAGAAAATATATGAGGACTTCCCTGGGTTAGAACGCAGTACATAAAAATGATAGTGTTTATAATTTTTATGAACCTTTTAAAGAATTCTGTAATGTAATTACTTTAAAATTCTGTTAGGGGTAACGTGCTTGGCGAAAAATATTCGTTTTCCCATTTTAAAAATTTGTATTTATAATGACTGCCATCACAAACAAAAAACCAGTACACGTTTACATTCTTTATTAACTTCCCTAAGATAAAATTATTTTCTGTTGATTTTTTCAACACCCTGATAAAATGTTGACTGTTTCTCAAAAACTTCATAAAATAATGCACACAATGTTCTTTTGACAAGAAGCGTCCGACTTATCGTCACAAAAAGTTTTGACATATTAAAATATGTCAAATTTCAGTGGAATATATGCTGTTCAGGACGCTGGGCTTTGAAATCATTCATGAAAGTAATAATACACTTCTCCTTCCTCTTTCTCAATGGAGTCGACGCCGACCTCTTTGTAATCCTTCTCAAGAGCGGCCAAATCTTCACGAGCCTCAGAGAATTCACCTTCCTCCATACCCTCACCGACATACCAGTGGACGAAAGGAAATATCCCTATCGACATCCCCACAAGAGTCAACTACGTGTCTTCCGAGCTCTGAGGCGTGTACTGTATACGTAGATCTATACAGTTTGTATCTCCAGTTCAAATCGAATGTCACAGCACTGAATACAACTCCTCTATACACCTTACGTTTTATGTCGGTGACCGATATATTCACTGAGCTCTACAGACTGGAGGAGTATACAGTGGGGGTAGGGTGGAGGGGGGGCATGTGTCCCTGTATGTATGTATGTATGTATGTATGTATGTATGTATCACCATATTTCCTGAGGTCTAGATAACTGAATAGGCCGCCTGCAGTTTGTGCATTGTGTTTGCTGTCGTTGACTAATGTATTCACCGAGCTCTGGGCGGCTAACCTCTAACAGGGCGACGGATTGATTTTTCACAAGATATTCACAGATATGTCTTTAGACTGTCATTTGGTTCTCTGGCTTTTGGAAAATTTGCCTATAATATCTGCCATCCTGTTAGAGAGTACTTGGCGGCTACAAATACAGTTCTCACCACTGAACAAGCATCGACATGATGATGATGATGCACGTTTTGATCATGGCAAACTCAGGGTGTCTGAAATAAATCTGAGGTAAGCGTGGGGAAAACAGTCGATACCCGGAGTACTTGTTGTATTTGTAGTAGATTATTTACTGTGTATTGCTCCAGTGACCTTGAGACTAGTTTCAAAAGATTGGGGATCCCTCACTTAGTAGGAATTGATACTTAAAGCATGTTTCTGTGACATTGGGTTCCCAAGTTATGGATTTCAAGTCCACCCACCCCATTCAATAGCGGCCATTTTGGATTTTTGTGGAAAATGAGACTTTGCCATGGGGGGATTCATGGGGAATTTTTTTTGGGCTATATTGGGCCTTCAACGGACCAGAATCAGTTGAGAAACCTTTGTCACCAATTTTTTCCAACCTCAATGGGAAAATATGCTCGTTTACTGGCCTAATCTGTTATTTTCTTATTCTGAATAAACTTGGCCGCCGGTTTCTTTACATTCAGTTCATACATATAAGTAGCGTGCATTTTAATGCTACATGATGACATCCAGGGGCGGATCCAGAGATATTTTCTGACAGTCTTCCAAATTATCTTTGTTTTGATTTCCAAATTAACTTCCAAATTATCTTTGTTTTAATTCGTCTTCAATTTTTGACCGTCTTCCGACAGAAAATATTAGATACCCGTCAATATAAACTTAAAAATCTGACCGTCTTCCGGAAGACCCAGAAGGAGGCCTAAATCCGCCCCTGACATCGTAAGCTGTATTTAATTTTCAAGGCACATTTGGAAAGGGAAAACGCGCTTCTCTACCCCCCATCCCCACTCCACCCCCACCCCCACCCTCTGCCCCAAAGCACTTTTCGGCAATGGATTAGGAGGTAGTGCTTGCATAATTATTATTCTAATTAAGATTTTGTTTAATAAATAACATTACATTATTCTTTAATATGAACATATAAATGATATGAAATTCAGTTAAAGATTACGCGCTTGGTAAAAATTATCAATTTTCCAATTTTGAAAACTAACATTCATTATGATTGCCAACTCAGTGTACAAGCAAAACACCAGCACACGTTTTTGTCCTTTTTTCAGTTCCCAAAGATATTTTTGTTATTGCCTGTTGATTTTTTCAACACCCTGCTGAAATATTAACTGTTTCTCAAAAACTCATAAAATAACGCATGCAAAGTTCTTTTGACAAGAAATTTCTGACTTTTCGTCACAAAAGCTTAATATGTAAAGTTTCAGTGAAGCATATGCTCTTCAGGACGCTGGGATCATTCCTACGAGTAATACACTTCATCTTGGCCCTCTCCCTCAACGGAGTCGACGCCGACCTCTTCGTAACCCTTCTCCAGAGCGACCAGATCCTCACGAGCCTCAGAGAATTCACCTTCCTCCATACCCTCACAGTCACACCAGTGGACGAAAGCACAAACCCCTATCGATACCCCCACAAAAGCCAACAAGGCTAAAGCGATTAAACATTTGGCCAAATCTGTCTTAAACATTATTACTTGTGAATGAAATATTCTTTGAAAGAGGTGGATTGGAAATCAGCGCTCTGTGCAATTTCGAAGCAGTTGTCCGGACAGTCGAATGATGTACCATATTTTCTCTCATCTCCTCGTAAAGTTGTTTTTTTTCCGAGGCTATTTTAAATAAAAACTGCATGGTTATTTACCGTCCATATAATCAACCAATGTCCCCTTTTTTACTGAATTATCAAACTAGACAAAATGTAGCTATATGACACAATAGTGCAGGCTCAACTGCAAAACACTTTACAGAAAATTTTGTTTTGAATGAATCAAGCCTTTCTTCCTGACAATGCGAGATTTCCTAACCTATCAAAATTATCCCTTATTTCACATCCCATTTAAAATTTACATGATACCAATTTACCATTCAGTAAAACCTACCCACCTTTTGGCGTCCATTGCAGCTCAATACAGTGTGGGGGCAATTTGAATTGGAGAAAGCGTCGTTAAGTATATGATAAATTTGATTTTTTTAAACGTGCCGCTTTGACGTAGATACTGGTTACGTAGATACTGGTACTCCCGTTAAGTGCAAGTAGTTACATAAGTAGGACTGTGTCGAGGTACATATAATGTTTCTGTTAATATTAATATCTGCCGCACGTGGAATTATACTACACTTAAATTTTTTCCTGCAAAATAATATATGTACCTTTTCTGTCTGTTCATACGCTTGGACCCCATTCCCACAGATTTTAGTTCGATCTAACCCCGTGGGGAGTCTCACTAGATTACTGTCAGCTTACCGGGCTTAAATGTCTGTCCCGCCTACTAAAAGCTTTAAAGGGGTAATTAGCTACCATGCTCGGTCGGCTGACAGCAATTTAGCGTGAACCCCCAGGGGGTTAGGTCGATCTTGTTGGATCGATCTAAATCTCTGGGGATACGCTCTTGGAATCCCCATACCAATGACCCGTAGAATACTGTTTGCGCAATCACTTCATCATCACCGGGAATTCTCGCTAAGTGCAAACAGCGTTGATTGTCTGACGCTTGAAATCGTGTTAATTTTTCCCTAACCTTTATAACGAAATTGAGGGTCCGTGTTAAAGAAAGTCTGCCCTTTATTAAGTTATTTTACCTCCGCCACGGAGGTTATGTTTTCACCCCTGTTTGTCTGTGTCTGTCTGTCTGTCTGTCTGTCTGTTTGTTTGTCATCAACATAACTCAAAACGTTATGGACCGATTTTGATGAAATTTTCATGGTAGGTCGAAAACGGGTTAACTTAGAAGTGATTAGTTTTTGGTGGTGATCCGAATTAATAATCAATCAATAATCAATCATCAATCATCAACATAACTCAAAAAGTTATGGACCGATTTTGATGAAATTTTCAAGATCTGTCAGAAGCGGGCCAAGGAAAGAGATGATTAGTGGTGATCCGGAATCAATAATCAATCAATAATAATCAAAAATCGCTGCCTTGGCGAAGGTCTGCGCTCTCGGGGTGCTTTTCTAGTAATGGTTAGGGTTAGCTGGCTTAAGTAGGTCAAAATTCAGGGCGAGCCTTACCTGTACAAAAGGAAAGGAAGCGGATTCTCATGTGGCCTCTCTGTCAAGTTACACCGAATTCGAAATTTCAAACGGTGCTAGCTCAATTCTATTCATGCCGCTGAGTCTGCGCACTGTTATGATTATTGGGCTCAGATTAGGGCATTACGTTTCAACTTACTTAGCGCGATTATGATGCGACTGTACAGCACCAGGGCATTCAACGGTCGCTGTTGCTCATCCCTAACCCATAATTAAGCCATTCACTCGGGCAACGCTACGTCTACCAATCAACTGCTGAGTTTTCCACTCAACGAACTGCTGGGCAAACCGTGGTATAAATAGAACACTTTTCACTTGTTGACGTCATATTTTGAATTTTGCTCGGACACTTCAAGTCAAAGAGCAAAATCTACTCCGCGGAGTCTTCGATTAACCTTACTTGTATGGTTCATCAACATAACCGTCTTCAACATGGTGAGTAAAAGATTAAAAGCAATTAATTAAAGGGAGTCGGTTTTATTTTATCACATATCCTAAATCTTGCGTTGAACGAATAAGGACAAGAAAGTCATTTTTACTGAGCGCCCCACCTCAATTAAACAGGAAATCATGTAAGTGTTTACGTCAGCGGGCCGGTACCTTTTTTACCGACAGGAGAGTGTGATATTTGTATTACATCGTATGTAATATGCCGGGTTTAGCACCCACGATAGACTGCCTTTATCTAGTATAGGTTTATATCGTTAATTCATGCCGATTTATAGGCCCCATTCCCATAGACACCCTCGATATATGTGGATCGACCCAACTCGGCAGTTAACTGAGTGCAGCTTAGCAGATGAACAGATTAACCTGCCACTCCTAGAATACACAAAAGCCGGTTATTACACGAGTATACTGGTAACAAGAGGCCTGCTCGTAGCCAGGGGGGTTCGGGGGGTTCGAAAGAACCTCCCCTTTTTGCTGGAAAAAGGTCCACTTTGGGTAAAATTTGACCTAGGTACATGGGGATTATATGGTAAAAGGTCCACTTTTTCAGAAAAAGAACCCCCCCCCCTTTGAAATTGCTGGTTACGGGCCTGGAGGGGGTGTGTCATTTAGTTAAGGGGTCTAGGATATTAAAAATACATCTTAAACTCGATTTTAAGTTTTTTATACGTTAGAAATAATCAATATTGTATCTAATACTCAATTAAGTTATATTTTTGCAACAGAGACTAGAAATATACATTTGGACGAGTTTTTCTACCTGTCCGTGGCAGCCTTTAGGCTCGGCCTCCGTTGTCAAGCACCGTTACTATGGGGGGCGGGGCAAGAATGGTTGTCTAACTTGTCTTAAGCTGTTACGCGTGCACTGGCAGCTCATTAGTCTTACGTCAGCTAAACTGAGATTATATTGGTTCCATTACTTTGTTAACAATATATTAAATTTTCTCCCTTAGCGTCTCAATCACGTCACGTCAAGATCACACTTGAGCTGCTGAGAATTCGTACAACGTCTGGGGTTGTCAAAAAAATCGTTAGGCAATCATTTTATTCACAATAAAGATCGTAACAGCAAGCAAGTTTATAAATAATATTGCCACCCAAAACATTTTCAAATTCGCATATTACGGTCTTGGCACTCTGTGGCATCATGGCATATACGTACCCACATTCGGCCATTTCTCGGAGTAAATCTTGCTTTGCTTTCTCAATTTTCGCGTCTTGGTGTGTAGAGCGGCGTCCGCGCACGACGGGTGGCATTGTCCTCTGCTGGCACACCAAGTAATCCTCTTTTTGTTTGTAAGCGCTTCCTTAGACACTTCCTAGACAGTGCACAGACTCCTACTGCGTCAGGCACAATTATGATTAATTACGTCAGTGAAACGAGAGTAGGTAGACCTACTCAGCTGTCAATCATTTCTCAGGGAAGAGCGGCTTTCGTGGTACGAATAAGTTTGCGTACAAAAGTAAGATTTTCTGGCATCTAGATAGAAACAAACAACCCAATTTTAACACGTAATGGCGTATAGACCTTCCCGATCAACAAGATGATAACAGGTAAGGTGGAGGTGCAATTATTTTGCTTAAATAGCCCAATTACCTGAGGAAAATGGTTTAGGAGCGATTTCTCAGCTTTGAAGATTGATAACATAGTCTAAACTTCAATCCCCATATCTCATTCTGTAACTGTCAGATTGACATGAAATTTGATGTGTCTCTGTTTCAGTAAAATATCTAGTCGACTGAGTCTTGGTTTTTGGATTGACCTTTTATTTTTGAAGTTATTAATACTGAAATTGGAAGGTCCATATATATTTCGTAAAATTTACGTTTTATCAAAATAAAATCAAAAGTAAAAATAAAAAGAGAAAATCCTGACAGAGTTCACTGGAGTTTGTGCTAACCTTTAGATAGCTATTTCAATCGTATTAATAGGGCTTTTTGTTTAAGAGAAATTCTTGATTAAAAAAAAAGACAATTTTAGCCTCAAAACGCTGATATTACGTCACTCGTGTTACACTGTGACTACAAACTTTGAAAAATTGTTTGGCTTGCTAGACCTTATCTTTAAGTTAATAGGAAATTTCATTAGCTGCATTAGTTTCGGACTTTTTCGTTAATGTCCTAGATCCCTTAAGCTGCAATGAGTCTCCGCAGAATTGGGTCGCTCCACGTAGACCAATGGTAGTGAACGTGCTATTGATGATTGACACTTGGCGTTTTCCAGAAATGAAATCGTGGTTCTGTGGCTCTGTTAAGCTGGTATGCTCTCTAGAGGCGACAGGCACTGAATCCAAAATTAAAGGGATAATAACTCTTCGTATGAGGTCTATATTTCACAATAACAACATTGTGAATAACTCACAGAAGTATAATATATTCTGTTTTACGACAAAAACAGCAGTTATAGCTATTATTCTGATATCTGAGCTTGTCTTCAAACCACGTGACCTCCATTGATGGCTATACTCTGTTATAATCTCTTAAGAGATTTTAACAAATAACCAAACTTTTTAGAAAAAACAGGGACTAACTTTGAATGTAAAAATGGATTCATTAACCATTGGTAAGTATGGAAAAATAGTTATTTACTCCGGGAAAATTCATTTTTTGGCCAAAACGAAGAGTTATTATCCCTTTAACCAAATGTAATTAAATCCGAAAAATTAGCAGATTTATACGTTCAAAATATAATAACATATGATATCTTTCTTATATCAGATCTCCCATGTATGACCAGACTGCATGTTTGACTTAGAATAATGAATCACGCTCGGCTGTCACCTTAATTGTCTAGTAAATTGAAATGGTTATATGATTAATAGACCTAAAAACCACATAAAAACTACCATAAACTGCCATTACGCAAAAAATGATGAAATAATCAAGTAATAATCAAAATTGGTGAAAGCATTCAAACGTCGCAAATCTCCATATACCCCATAGATAAATAAGTAAATGTATATAATACACATTTTTACTGCATCCCGATAACCATTCATCAAAGAGCACCCAATGTTGGTGTAAAGGGCACATGACCAAACGTCTGGTTGATATATGGTTAAATTCGAGATTATCATCTAGCGATGTTGAAAGATAAATTATAATGAACAGGAAGTGTCTATATCTTCCTCCCCCTCCCCCAGATTGTCTGCGATTGTTGGGCTGGGATCGCTATATAACTTAATATATCCGTAAATGAATAAAAGAACGAATGTTTAAGAATGTAAGGACTATTCTCTAAATGAGACTTTGATATCCAGGGTAATATTTTAGCACAGTGCCCGATCAAAAGAAAATTTAAAGCTCTTCTAGAAAGGATTTAAAGAGGTGAACCTGAGCGGGTGTACATAGGTTTATTCCAGAAATTTTACAAGATGTATATAATTAGCCTTTTGGGAAGTACGTTTTAATTTTTCATAAAAACTTATAAGGGCAGGACATTGTTTCTATGCCTTTATCCGTATTACTACTACGTCCCTTAAAACAGTTTTGTTATAAAAAAAAAGCCTATACTTTTGTTTTCAGTAAAGTGAGGAGTCACACAAGATTATCAACTTCCTACAGACCTTGTATGTTTCATAAATCCTCGCAGGAGAATTATTACCTTCATCGTTTACTCTACAGTGTACTCGCACCCCCCCTTCCCCCCCCCCCCCCCCCTGATAAATACTTCTTTGTCCCTGCACACCTTGAGAGAATAGGGAGAAAGGTTGATTGGTTTTCTTAATTTTTCCAGCGTGAATGTATCAGTATCCACGTCGGACAGGCCGGAGTCCAGATTGGAAACGCCTGCTGGGAGTTGTACTGCCTTGAGCACGGTATCCAGCCTGATGGCCAGATGCCCAGTGACAAGACCATCGGTGGTGGTGACGATTCCTTCAACACCTTCTTCAGTGAGACCGGTGCTGGCAAACACGTGCCCCGTGCCGTTTTCGTCGATCTGGAGACGACTGTCGTCGGTGAGTATTTTCAGCAGATGTTGCGGCCTTTGGCAGTGTGCGTGCGTACTTGTACGTGCATGTGGATAGGGGAGGCTTACTCACAAGAGATCAACCATGTCGAGACAAACTCGATAGAAGTATACATCTCAGAAACAAACGTAGACTTTTTTACCAGTTGAAAGCCTCTTAATCCGTTTTCAAAACAGGTTTCAAACAAGTACAGTCAACACACGCAAACAAACGGACTCGATCTGACTGCTGCTACTCTGTTGCATGTGGCCCGATCTTGTTTCGTAAATTTTTACATTCAAATTTTACAAGACACATGTCATATCCTGCTCTCCATATTTTGTAACGTTTTCTATAGCGACGCCGGTGTAGACGGTAATTCTATTCTTTAATTTCCTGTATGTAATACTTGTCTTCGCTTGATCATTAATTCAAACGCTGTAAGATATTTGGAGACCTACCATAAAGAAATCAACATAAATAAACTCATGACATTTCTGTATATGTTTCGGTAGTGTAATACGTTTTATTTGTAGTAACTGGTACCATTATTAACTATATTTTATCGATATATCGGTACATTTTCCATTTCAGATGAGGTCCGCACTGGCACCTACCGTCAACTTTTCCACCCTGAGCAGCTGATCACTGGAAAGGAAGATGCCGCCAACAACTACGCCCGTGGTCACTACACTGTCGGCAAAGAACAAATCGATATTGTTCTGGACAGAATTCGAAAGCTGGCTGATCAGTGCACAGGTCTGCAGGGTTTCCTGATCTTCCACAGCTTCGGTGGTGGCACCGGCTCTGGCTTCACCTCTCTGCTTATGGAGCGTCTCAGTGTCGACTATGGCAAGAAGTCTAAGCTTGAGTTCGCCGTCTATCCGGCTCCCCAGGTGTCCACTGCTGTTGTTGAGCCCTACAACTCCATTTTGACCACCCATACCACCCTTGAGCACTCCGACTGTGCTTTCATGGTAGACAATGAGGCCATCTACGATATCTGTCGCCGTAATTTGGACATCGAGCGCCCATCCTACACCAATTTGAACCGTCTGATCGGCCAGATCGTAAGCTCCATCACCGCTTCCCTTCGGTTCGATGGTGCCCTGAACGTCGACTTGACCGAGTTCCAGACCAACTTGGTGCCCTACCCACGTATCCATTTCCCTCTGGCCACCTACGCCCCTGTCATCTCTGCCGAGAAGGCCTACCACGAGCAGCTGTCCGTCGCTGAGATTACCAACGCTTGCTTCGAGCCTACAAATCAGCTGGTGAAGTGTGACCCCCGTCATGGCAAATATATGGCCTGCTGTGTGTTGTTCAGAGGGGACGTGGTTCCAAAGGACGTGAACGCTGCAATCGCCGCCATCAAGACCAAGCGTACCATCCAGTTTGTGGACTGGTGCCCAACTGGTTTCAAGGTCGGCATCAACTACCAGCCACCCACTGTCGTCCCCGGCGGTGACTTGGCCAAGGTGCAGCGTGCCGTGTGCATGTTGAGCAACACCACCGCCATCGCCGAGGCCTGGGCTCGTCTTGACCACAAGTTCGACTTGATGTACGCCAAGCGTGCTTTTGTCCACTGGTATGTCGGTGAGGGTATGGAGGAAGGTGAATTCTCTGAGGCTCGTGAGGATTTGGCCGCTCTTGAGAAGGATTACGAAGAGGTAGGCGTCGATTCTGTTGATGAAGAAGGCGAAGAGGAAGGCGAGGAGTATTAAACAGATACATTATTCCACGTCCAGCGTCTCAAACAGCATTCCAATGGAATGTTAAATATGAACTTTTTTCATCTGTGACGAGTAGTCAGACTTTTTTCAAAAGATTATTGTGCACTTTTTCATGAAGTTCTTTAAGAAACGGTCCAATATTATCAGGGCATTGCAAAAATCATAAAAGTTAAAGATCAAATTCATATTTTGAAATTGAATAATAATTCAAACTTTTGATGTTGTTTAGTTTCTACACATGCGTAAGCAATCATTATGACTATACGATTTGAGAAATAATTTGCCTGCAACAAATAGAATTTTATAGCAATGATACTATAGAGTGAAAAAGAATACATCATTGAATAAATTAGAATCGAACGTTTCGCCATCTACGTCTTAAACATTTTACCTATGGATTAATCTTCCTTAAAAGAGAGTGGTTGGAAATCGGCGTGCTGTGCAATTTCGAAGCTGTTGGCAGCGAAGTCGGGAGTTGTAGTAATGCAAGAAAGTGGACATTGAAAAATACAATTAAAAAACATCGTTTACACCCCATCCTTATAATAGTTCTACGTCCTTTTTATAATCAGGTTTTCTACTAGACACTGCGCGATTTCCAAACTTATCAAAATAATGCTTTAAGTTGACAGTAAAATTATAATGTACATGTAGGATATTTGGAGATATCAGCATAATCATTCAGTCAAATAAAATCTACCTACCTTTTTGCATCCTAATATTGCTCAATAAAACGGCAGCTTTTGAATTGGGGAAAGCATCATTACAGTATTATACATGTACCAACTATTATGCCAGCTATAGCACAGAATCTAGTACTCCCGTTAAGTGCTTGTACCGTACATATAAAAACAAATATGAGTGTATCTATAACATTTTTGTCGTGTTGAGATTCATTTAGCATTAGCATCAAGACAACTACGGCGCATATACTGGTGTTCCCGTTAACTGCTTGCAATTATATTGTACATATATAAACAAACATGTTTATTGTGTCGAGCTTAATTTATCATTATCATGTTTGTGAAACAGACAATAATTCTGAGTTTTCTTTTTCGGAGCATTTTAAATGGGCGTGGTTGGTTTGAAAAGATTTTAAAAGTGTGAGGCAAAACAAAAAAAACCAATCTATTATTTTTATTATTCTTTATTTATTTATTTATTTATTCATTATTATTATTATTATTATTATTATTATTATTATTATTATTATTATTATTATTATATTTTTATTATTGCATTCTAGTACTGGCTAAACTGTCTTGCTTACCAAGTGAAGCGGCAGAGATGCAGAAAACTTTAGGGCGGCTAAATAATGACGTCATAAGCTGAATGATTTTCAGGGCACATTTGGAAATACCCGCCCAATACCCCTCCACTTTTCACCAAGGCACATAAAGGAAATACGTGGGTAGTTCCCTGTGTCAGGACACGGTACGTCGATATGATTGTGTTTAAATTATTTTTGTTCATTTTAAGTATACTATATTAAAATTGCTATAATTATTCTCTTTAAGGCTATGCGCTTGGTAGAAACAAACCATTTCTCAATTTTTAAAACTGATATTCAACATGATTACCAACACAGTGTGCAAATCTAACATAGCACACGTTGTAATTGTTTATTCAGTTCTAAAAAATGAATTTGCTATTTTTTATTATTTTTTCAGTACCCAGATCAAATTTTGACGGTTTCTCGAAAACAGTCAACTCCATGAAAATGAAGCACATTACCTTTGGTCTAGGATCCAAAATAAATATTTTGGATCCTAGCTTTGGTAAAGAATGGTCACAAAAGTCAACATGTAACATTTCGGTAAAATGCTGTTCAAAACGCTGGATGTTAGGTTCATCAAAAAGTCGAGATTAAATGACTGTACCCCGCAGGGACGACGTGTGGGGAAGCGTGTGAGAGGCGGAGAGACTATTAAAAGATTAGGCGGTTTTCCTTTCATGTACGTCCGCCATATTTAGTCGCAGGATATGTAAAGCCTGGCTCAAATCGTTGTGAATGCGATCTATGTTATTGATATCCCAATAACGATAAATATGCGTAATGCGAGACAGAAAAGAATTTATCTATTTTTATTTGATTATTGCATTGTTACTAGCTTAACTCTCGCTGGAAAATTAGTATAGTGTTATTTTATTTTTATCTTTATTTTTCTGTACCCTGTTGAAATTTTGAACCCTTAATAGATCGTATAAATAATGCACAATGTTCTTTTGACTAGAAATGTGTGACTTCTTCACAAAAAAGTCAATGTGTAACATTTCGGTGGAATACATGCTGTCCAGGACAATGGGCGTTGGGATCATATATCCGTCCATTGCTCCTCCAGTTCCTCTTCACCCGTTCTCTCGAGGACAGGCAGGTAATCCTTCTCCAGAAAGCCCAAATCCTCACGATACTCATAGTTATCACGTTCCTTCATACCCTCGTCATCATGCGAGTGGACAAAAACATATTTCCTTGTCGACATTCCCACTAGAATCACCGAGGCAAAAACGATCAAACGTTTTGTCATCTCCGTCTGAAACATTTTACACCTTAATTAAATCTTCTTCAAAAGAGAGTAATTAGAAATCCGTGTGCTATGCAATTTAGAAGCGGTTGACAGCGAAGCGTGAGGTGTATCAATGTTTTCTCTTCTATCCAGTCTTGTCTCTACGTTAAGTCATTTCTTTCAAGGCTATTTCAAGTAAAAAACGAAAATTGAATGAAATTGCTCTTACTGAGCAAAGATTTGTAAATCAGATATATATCATCAATGTCCTTTTCCTCACTCTAATGGTCTAGGATGAAATGTTAGAGATAACATTGTAAAAAAAGATAATCAACCACCCGCAAGGGACAACCAAACCCCTAGGTGCAGGAAAAATCTTGTGACCAGGCACATCCCTGAATACCGAAATATCCTCACTCTAATGATAAAGGAGGAGACAGCAGAAATTACAAGGCTTGGCGTTGGGATCATTTATCAGTTCAATACTCCCCGCTCCCATCTTCGCCCTCTCCCTCTCCCTCAACGGAGTCGACGCCGACCGCTTCGTAATCCTGCCCCGGAGCTGTCCATTCCTCGCGTGCCTCAGAGGATTCACTTTCCTCCATACCCTCACCGACATAATAGTGGACGAATGGACATTTTCTCGTCGGCATTCCCACTATAGTCAACGAGGCAAATATGATTAAAAATTTTGTCATCTCTATCTTTAACATTTTAATTCTGAATTTAATCTTCTTCAAAAGTGAGGAATTAGAAATTCGTTTGCTGTGCAATTAAGAAGCGGTTGGCAGCGTGATCCGAAGGTGCATCAATGTTTTTCTTCTATGTGGTCTTGCCTCTTTGTAAAGTTTTTTATTTGAAGGCTATAAATGGAAAATTGAATGACATTGCATTGAGCAAAGACTTATTTATATCAGTGGCGGATTTAGGGGATGTAGGGGGGGGGGGTCCTGCCCCCCCCCCCCCCCCCACCCTTCGATTTCTTCACAACATCACCCAAATGGTCCCCTCTTGAAATTAGAATTTTGCCCAGTAGGCCTATCGCTGAATCATAGTTCTAAACTGTTCCAAATGGTACAGAAGGAGACATAAATTACAATGTTTAAAGAAATCAGAATCAACCCCCCCCCCCCTTTCCGGGACAGCCGAACCCCCTGCTACACTAAAAATCAAATCAGTTCATTCTGTGTTTTATATCTACCTTGAAAATAATGCCAATAAAATCGTAAGTGCTGTATGGTTATTTACTATCCTTATATAACCCAAGATCTTCTTTATTGAATTCCCCAACCAGGCAAAATGTAGTCATATGTAATGATATGACACCATAGAGCAGCCCACATTGCACGCACTTGACAGAAAGCTTTTATATGAATAAAGCAAATTATTCCTCCAGACACTGCGGGACTTCCAAACTTTTCAAAATATTGCTTTAAGCTTACGTCTCATTTATAACGTACATTTAAGATATTACTATTCATTCAGGTTAAATCTACCTACCTTAATGCGTTCTAATATAGCTCAATAAAATGGAAGTTTTTAAATTGTAGAAAGCATCGTTGCTGTATTATACTACAAACATGCCAACTAGGGCGCAGATACTGGTAGGCCTACTCCCGCTTAGTGCTTGTACATGTAAAACCAATTATAACTTTATCTTTAGCAGTTTTATTGTGTTAAGTTTAAGCGAGCAATAGCAACTAGTCTCTGAAATAGAGAATCATGTTCACCTTTCTATTATGAATAATTTTCAAATGGGAAGAGTTGGTTTTAAATGAGTTTAAGGCTTCATTCACATGCAATGTCTACTTTCTAAATTCTATTTTCTTTTCGCGGTATGTCTTATGATCACGGTCTGTGCCCTAAATATCCCGCGGCGTAATAACTAGCAGCGCGAGCCAGTTACTATAAGTAGTTAAGTGGGTCGGCCATATTTGATCCTCAGACTAGTCGGTCCACTGTTCTGAATGAGGCCTTACAGAGCTGACTTTGAATCATCTTAGCTCTTATCCAATTCCCAAAAATATATTTATTTTCGTTTGAGTTTCTAGATAAAAATTTGAATGTTTCTCAATAAAGTCATAAAATGATGCATATTTGCTCTTTTATTAAGAAATGTCTTACTTGTCGTCACGTTAAAAGTTTATATGAAACATCACGGTGGAACATATGCTTATCAGGACGCTGGGCGTTGGGATCATTTATCAGTTTAGGACCCCATTCCCATAGATTTTAGATCGATCTATCCCTGTGGGGAGTCTCACTAGATTACTGTCAGTTAAGTCGGCTTAAGCGTCTGTCCTGCCTACTAAAAGCTGTAAAGGGGGTAATTAACTATGGTGCAAGCTCAGCTGACTGCAATTTAGTGTGAACCCCCAAGGACTTAGGTCGATCTAATTTTAAATCTCTGGATCGATCTAAATCTCTGGGAATGCATCCTAATACTCCCCCCTCCAATCTCCGCCCTCTCACTCTTCAAATGCAGAGTCGACGGCGACCTCTTCGTAATCCTTCTCAAGAGCGGCCAAATCCTCACGAGCCTCAGAGAATTCACCTTCTTCCATACCCTCACCGACATACCAGTGGACGAATGAACATTTTCTTGTCGGCAGTCCCACTATAGTCAACGAAGCAAAAACGATAAAAGATTTTTTCATCTCCATCTTTAATATTTTAATTCTGAATTTAATCTTCTTCAAAAGTGAAGAATTATAAATTCGTTTGCTGTGCAATTAAGAAGCGGTGTATCAATGTTTTTCTTTTTTGCGGTCTTGCCTCTTTGTAAAGTTTTTTCTTTGAAGTCTATAAATAGAAAATTGAATGATATTGCATAGAGCAAAGACTTACGAATTACTTATATCAGTGGCGGATTTAGGGGGTGCCAGAGGGGTCCTGCCCCCCCCCCCCCACCCTTCGATTTCTGCAAAACATCACCCAAATGGTCCCCTCTTGAAATTAGAATTTTGCCTAGTATAGCTGAATCATAGTTCTAAACTGTACCAAATGGTAAAGGAGGAGACATCATGAATCACAATGTTTAAAGGAATCAGAATTAACTGCCCCCCCCCCTTTCCGGGACAGCCAAACCCCCTGTTACACTAAAAATCAAATCATTCTGTGTCTTATATCTACCTTCAAAATAATGGCAATATGGTGCTGTATGGTTATTTACTATCCTTATGAAACCCAAGATTTTCTTTATTGACTTCCCCAACCATGCAAAATGTCGCTATATGACACGATAGTGCAGCCCACATTGCTCGCACTGGACAGAAAGCTTTGATATAAATAAATCAAATTATTTTTCCAGACACTGCGGGACTTCCAAACTTTTCAAAATAATGTTATTAGCTTACATCTCATTTATGATGTACATTTAAGATATCTGAAGATGTGAACATTACTATTCATATTGTTTTTCTTCTGTGCAGTCTTGCTTCTATGTAAAGTCGTTTCTTTCAAGGCTATAAATAGAAAATTGAATGAAATTGCATTGAGCAAAGACTTACGAATTATTCATACCATTGGTGGATTTAGGGGATGTAAGGGGGGTCCTGACCCCCCCCCCCTTCCGATTTTTTCAAAACATCACCCAAATGGTCCCCTCTTGAAATTAGAATTTTGCCTAGTATAGCTGAATCATATATTGGTTCTAAACTGTACCAAATGGTAAAGGAGGAGACATCATAAATTACAATGTTTAAAGAAATCATAATCACCCCCCCCCCCCTTTCCGGGACAGCCCTACTCCCTGTTACACTAAAATTCAAATCAGTTCAATCTGTGTCTTATATCTACTTTCCGAATAATGCAATAGAAAAGTAAGTGCTATATGGTTATTTACTATCCATATACAGTATAACCCAACATCCACTTTATTGAATTCCCCAACTAGGCAAAATGTAGCTATATCACACGATAGTGCAGCCCAAATTGCTCGCACTGGACAGAAAGCTTTGATATGAATAAATCAAATTATTTTTCCAGACACTGCGGGACTTCCAAACTTTTCAAAATAATGTTATTACAGACTTGACATTTTATATGGAATATTTCAGTTTCGAAGGTATGCCTAGGTAAAAATTCGTTCTTTTTTCAAAAAAACTCCGATCTCATATAAGATTTGTGAATGGAGAAGTGTGTAGTCAGGTGTGTCGCTACCAATTAACTGACTTCCATGTCTGTTGCGCTGCTACATTATGTAAAATGCGGTGATTTAATTGGGTAGTGTTCCTTTGGGCTGGTCAATGCTTGGCTTCAAATCTTGGTTCTGTCAAAAAAGTATCCGTATGTCGGCAACTATTCCATAGAAGAATTTGAAATTTTGCATGGAAGCGGTCAGTTTTGCAGTGCGTAAAATGAGCCAATGAGTGCTTTACAAATTTGTAAATTTGTGGCAGAATGGCGCGAAAAAGACAGACATTACCAGACAGATTACAGCGCCAAACGGAACGGTCCGCACAGTTTTATAGAGTAATGCCCAGACTGATGTAACTACACAGAGGTCACACCCAATGCATCGAAATCTTATCTCCAGGGTACAGGACGCACTGTCTTTCGGGATACGCTGCTGCAACTAAACATAAGCCACCCAGTCTGTTCAGAACGAGGGGTAAATTGCCACCAAAATGCGTTTTTCAAGCCCTTAACGAGCACCAAACTGGTTTTAGCAGGTTAGAATACCAGATGACCTGCGAGGTACCCACTGTAAACAGCAAAACATCGTCGTCTGTTTCTCTAATGAATTGGGGGCCATGACCGTTTCTGGGTAGAACACTGAAACCGCGTGACTTTCTTTATTGAGGTCAGATTTCACCTGTACCTCCCAGCTAGTCAAAACAGAGTTTACAGACATCCAGAAGAGGCCTACGACGAAGCATGTACCGCGTGTAAAGTGACACGGGTCATTGACAGCGTTAGTATTTGGAGTGGATACCACATTGGTGCCAAAACACCAATGGTAGTCATTGATGAAAACCTGAACCAGATCAAATAAAGGAATAATCTGAGAACCACTTGACTATCATTTGATAGGGGGCACCTTAGGAACAATTTTAGTTTGCACGGTCAGATTGCCGGTTCACACAGAGCACTTTTAATAGCAGATAACTTACAGAACCAAGGGAATGAGCAGCTACCCTGGTCATCAAAATCGCCACATTTGAACCGCATAGACAATATGTGGGTAAGCCATTACTCGCCGAATCAACTGCTTACATGCCCTACATCAAAACTGGACCAAATTGGACAATTTTGGACCGATGCCTGGAATAATATTCCAGATTGAACTCTAAAAACTTTTCCCAAGGAATGCCTTGCTGCTTGAGAGCGCTGATAACAGACAGAAGAGGCCAGGCGTAACAGCGACCGTTACTATGACCGTTATTAAACCAATGAGCTGGTGTCAGCATGACATCAAAGAGATAATTTAAAGTTATTAAAACACGATTTTAATCCTTATTTTCATTTATCAGTCAGCAAAATAGCAAAAAACTGATGAAAAATGACTTGGAAAATAATATTCCATATTAAATGTCAAGTCTGTAGCTTACATCTCATTTATGATGTACATTTAAGATATCTGAAGATATGAACATTACTATTCAGTCAGGTTAAATCTGCCTACCTTATTGCGTCTTAATATAGCTCAATGAAAAAGCTTTTAAATTAGAGAAAGCATCGTTACGGTATCATATATTACAAACATGACAACTGTGGAACAGATACTGGTACTGGCCTATATACTGAGCTCTAAGGCCAGGAAGAGTGAACGGGGAAGGGGGAGGGGGCATGTATCCCCACCACCCTTAGTATTGCAGAGCTGACTATGAATTCTCTAAGCTCCATTTGCTATAGCTGCATGGTTGCTACTGTAATCACTTCCCTCTGAGGAGTAAATATGTACATGTAGTTTGTCTGTTATTCATAAGATTGCCATCATAGTGTACAAACAAAATACCGGCACACGTTTAAATTCTTTATTCAGTTCCCAAAAATACATTGATTTTCTTTTGAGTTTCATTGCCCTGATGAAATTTTGACTGTTTCTCAAAAACGCCTAAAAAAAAAAAAAAAGGTTGCATATTTGTTCTTTTATCAAGAAATGTCTTACTTATCGTCACATTAAAAGTTAATATGGAACATCACTGTGGAATATATGTTGTTCAGGACGCTGGGCGTTGGGATCATTTATCAGCTTAAAAAAAACCGATTTCATAGTCGCCCTCTTCCTCAACGGAGTCGGCGTTGACATCTTCGTAACTATTCCCCGAAACTGACCATTCCTCAGAGAATTCACCTTCCTCTATATCCTCCCCGCTCCCATCTTCGCTCTCTCCCTTTTCCTCAATGGAGTCGACGACGACTTCTTCGTAATCCTTCTCAAGAGCGGCCAAATCCTCACGAGTCTCAAAGAATTCACCTTCCCTCATACCCTCACCGACATAATAGAGGACGAATGGACATTTTCTCGTCGGCATTCCCACTATAGTCAACGAGGCAAGAATGATTAAAAATTTTGTCATCTCCATCTTTAACATTTTAGTTCTGAATTTATTCTTCTTCAAAAGTGAGGAATTAGAAATCCGTTGCTGTGCAATTAAGAAGCGGTTGGAAGCGTAATGTGAAGGTGTATCAATGTTTTTCTTCTATGCGGTCTTGCCTCTTTGTAAAGTTTTTTTTTTTTTTTTTTTTTTTTTTTGAAGCCTATAAATAGAAAATTGAATGAGATTGCATTGAGCAAAGGCTTACGAATTATTTATATCAGTGGCGGATTTAGGGGATGTAAGGGGGGTCCTGACCCCCCCCCCCCCCTTCGATTTCTGCAAAACATCACCCAAATGGTCCCCTCTTGAAATTACAATTTTGCCTAGTAGGTCTATAGCTGAATCATAGTTGTAAACTGCACCAAATGGTAAAGGAGGAGACATCATAAATCACAATGTTTAAAGAAATCAGAATCACCCCCACCCCCCTTTCCAGGACAGCCCAACCCCCTGTTACACTAAAAATCAAATCAGTTCATTCTGTCTTATATCTACCTTCAAAATAATGCCAATAAAATCGTAAGTGCTGTATGGTTATTTACTATCCTTATATAACCCAAGATCTATTCTATTGAATTCCCCAACCAGGCAAAATGTAGTCATATGAGATGATATCACACCATAGTGCAGCCCACATGGCACGCACTTGATAGAAAGCTTTGATATGAATAAATCACATTATATTTCCAGACACTGCGGGACTTCCAAACTTCTCAAAATAATGTTATTAGCTTACATCTCATTTATGATGTACATTTAAGATATCTGAAGATATGACCATTACTATTCAGTCAGGTTAAATCTGCCTACCTTATTGCGTCCTTATATAGCTCAATGAAAAAGCTTTTAAATTGGAGAAAGCATCGTTACGGTTTCATATATTACAAACATGACAACTGTGGTACAGATACTGGTACTGGCCTATATACTGAGCTCTAAGGACAGGAAGAGTGAACGGGGAAGGTGGAGGGGGCATGAATCCCCACCACCCTTAATATTGCAGAGCTGACTATGAATTCTCTTAGACTGGGTTCCCACAGATTTAGATCGACCCAACTCCTTGGGGGTTCACGATAAATTGCTGTCAGCTTCCGGGAGCCGAGCGAGCAAGAAAGTTAATTACCCCCTTACAGATTTTAGTAGGCGGGACAGACATTTAAGCCGGTTAAGTTGACAGCATTCAAGTGAGACTCCCCAGGGAGATAGATCGATCTAAAATATCTGTGGGAATGGTCTCTTAGCTCCATTTGCTAGCTGCATGGTTGCTACTGTAACCACATCCCTCCGAGGAGTGAATATGTAGTCGGTGGATCAGTTTGTCAGTTATTCATAAGATTGCCATCACAGTGTACAAACAAAATGCCAGCACACGTTTTTATTCAATTCCCCAAAATACATTTTTTTTCTTTTTTGAGATTCATTACCGTGATAAAATTTCGACTGTTTCTCAAAAACACCATAAAATGATGCATATATGTTCTTTTATCAAGAAATGTCTTATTTATCGTCACATTAAAAGTAAATATGTAAGGTCACGGTGGAACTTATGCTGTTCAGGACGCTGGGCGTTGAGATCATTTATCATTAAAAAAAATATCGATTTCATCGTTGCCCTCTCCCTCAACGGAGTCGACGATGACCACTTCGTCACTATTCCCGGGAGTTGTCCATTCCTCAGAGAATTCGCCTTCCTCCATATCCTCGCCAACATAATAGTGGACGAAAAGACCTTTTCTTGTCGGCAGTCCCACTATAGTCAACGAAGCAAAAATGATAAATAATTTTGCCATCTCCATCTTTAAGATTTAAATTTTAAATTAAATCTCCTTCAAATGAGAGGAATTAGAAATTCGTCTGCTGTGCAATTAAGAAGCGGTTGGCAGCGCAATCGGAAGGTGTATCAATGATTTTCTTCTATGCGGTCTTGCTTCTATGTAAAGTCGTTTCTTTCAAGGCTATAAATAGAAAATTGAATGAAATTGCACTTATTGAGAAGGCTTATTTATATCAGGGGTGGATTTAGGGGGTGCCAGAGGGGTCCTGCCCCCCCCCCTTCGATTTCTGCAAAACATCACCCAAATGGTCCCCTCTTAAAATTAGAATTTTGCCTAGTATAGCTAGTATAGTATAGCTGAATCATAGTTCTAAACTGTTCCAAATGGTTAAGGAGGAGACATCATTAATTACAATGTTTAAAGAAATCAGAATCAACCCCCCCCCCCTTTTCCGGGACAGCCCAACTCCTGTTACACTAAAAATAAAATCATTTCATTCTCTGTCTACCTTCAAAATAATGCCAATAAAATCGTAAGTGCTATATGGTTATTTGCTATCCTTATATAACCCAACATCCACTTTATTGACTTCCCCAACCATGCAAAATGTCGCTATATGACACGATAGTGCAGCCCACATTGCTCGCACTGGATAGAAAGCTTTGATATGAATAAATCAAATTATTCAACCAGACACTGCGGGACTTTCAAACTTATCAAAATATTGCTTTAAGCTTACATCTCATTTATAGCGTTCATTCAAGATATTACTATTCAGTCAGGTAAAATCTACCTACCTTATTGCGTCCTAATATAGCTCAATAAAATGGTAGCTTTTAAATTGGAGAAAGCATCGTTACAGTATTATAGGGCCTATAACATACATGCGAACTAAGGCGTAGATACTGGTGCTCCCGTTAAGTGCTTGTTCATGTAAAAGCAATTATAACTTTATCGTTAACGTATTTATTGCGTTGAGTTTTAGTGACCATTAGCACCTTGTTTGTGAAATAGATAACGATGTTCACCTTTCTATTTCGAATAATTTTAAATGGGAAGAGTTGGTTTAAAAGTTTAAAAGTGCGATGCAAAACAGAAAAGAATTTGTCTATTTTTATTTAATTGGCGCATTTTACTGGGTTTTTTTTTATATCCCTGGATACTTAAAAAACGGCAACAAAAGCTGTCTAGCCTATCAAGCGAGGTGGCAAAGTTAGAGAAAGCCTGAGGGCAGGTAAATGATGAAATCCTAATCTGCGTAATATCCAGCTCATATTTGGTAAGAGAAGGAAAGCACCCCGCCACCACCACTACCACCACTACCACCACCACCACCACCACTACCACCACCAACCTCCCTACACCCCGTCCCTTCCCCCCCAAAGCTACCCTAGGTTCTAGATTTCCGTATTGCCAGCTCGATCTTGATTTCATACATGTATATAACCCATATCAGCAATACAAGTAAAAGAAATACTAGCAAAAGCGATCCCATCACGAGATTTTTAACAAGCTAGCTTTTACTGTGCCCTGACACTCAGTGTACCAAATAAGCATATCCAATATTCTGAAAAACTAATTACTTCTAGTCATAATGATTGCCAATAAAGTGTACAAACAAAACACTAGCATAGGTTTTAATTCTTTATTCAGCTCCAAAAAATAAATTTGATCTTTTTCTTTTGATTATGATTTTGTTTTTTGAATACCCTGATGAAATTTTGTTTCTCAAAGTCTGACTTATCGTCACAAATGAAAAAGTTCAAATGTAACATTTCGGTGGAATGCAGTTCGAAAGGTTGGACGTAGATTTAATACTCCTCGCCTTCCTCTTCGCCCTCTCCCTCAACGGAGTCCACGCCGACCTCTTCGTAATCCTTCTCAAGAGCGGCCAAATCCTCACGAGCCTCAGAGAATTCACCTTCTTCCATACCCTCACCGACATACCAGTGGACGAAAGCACGCTTGGCGTACATCAAGTCGAACTTGTGGTCAAGACGAGCCCAGGCCTCGGCGATGGCAGTGGTGTTGCTCAACATGCACACGGCACGCTGCACCTTGGCCAAGTCACCGCCGGGGACGACAGTGGGTGGCTGGTAGTTGATGCCGACCTTGAAACCAGTTGGGCACCAGTCCACAAACTGGATGGTACGCTTGGTCTTGATGGTGGCGATGGCAGCGTTCACGTCCTTTGGCACCACATCTCCACGGTACAACATGCAGCAGGCCATGTACTTGCCGTGACGGGGGTCACATTTCACCATCTGGTTGGCTGGCTCGAAGCAAGCGTTGGTGATCTCAGCGACGGACAGCTGCTCGTGGTAGGCCTTCTCGGCAGAGATGACAGGGGCGTATGTGGCCAGAGGGAAATGGATACGTGGGTAGGGCACCAAGTTGGTCTGGAACTCGGTCAAGTCGACGTTCAGGGCACCATCGAAACGCAGGGAAGCGGTGATGGAGCTGACGATCTGGCCGATCAGACGGTTCAAGTTGGTGTAGGTTGGGCGCTCAATGTCCAAGTTACGACGGCAGATATCGTAGATGGCCTCATTGTCTACCATGAAAGCACAGTCGGAATGCTCAAGGGTGGTATGTGTGGTCAAGATGGAGTTGTAGGGCTCAACAACAGCAGTGGACACCTGGGGAGCGGGGTAGATGGAGAACTCAAGCTTGGACTTCTTGCCGTAGTCGACGCTGAGACGCTCCATGAGCAGGGAGGTGAAACCAGAGCCGGTGCCACCACCGAAGCTGTGGAAGATCAGGAAACCCTGCAGACCTGTGCACTGATCAGCCAGCTTACGGATTCTGTCCAAGACAAGGTCGACGATTTCTTTCCCAATGGTGTAGTGACCACGGGCGTAGTTGTTTGCGGCATCTTCCTTTCCAGTGATCAGCTGCTCAGGGTGGAAAAGTTGTCGATAGGTGCCAGTGCGGACTTCATCTGAAAAAAAGAATAAGAAACCACATTAATATCATTTTGTTTAGCAAATATTAATTTGTTTTCCTTGTTATCAATACTATAAATAAATGACGTGAAAACCCATAATTTACTCAATTTTTTGTTTATTTATTAATTATTTATTGATATTTATATATATTATTTATATATCCATTGCAAATCTAAAAAGGGGGATTATTTTGTAAGACGCAATCTGAAATCATATGAGAAAAGAGTACAAATAAAATTCTTTTCCTATTCGTAATTTTCCTTTTCCTTCGCGAATGTGGAATTGATAGCTTCCACATGAGTCATCGCTTACGCCACATTAAACATCCCAAATGACAAGAATGAAAGTCTGTTCAATTTACTCGTCAGTCGGTCGATATGCTGCAGCAGATGACAACAGATGTCCTAGTAAGCTAGGGTAGTCGATAATAAAACAACCTCAAAGAAGCTGAATCATACTTCGTATCGATCGAGCTCTCATAGTGACGGGTTGTGTGTATATATTATGCATTAACATAGTAACCATGCATAATTGTAAAAACAAACTACCTCCACTCTCGAATCATTTTAACGTGATATCTCAATGGAATTAAGCATGAAAAAATACTCACCGACAACAGTTGGCTCAAGATCGACGAAAACGGCACGGGGCACGTGTTTGCCAGCGCCGGTCTCACTGAAGAAGGTGTTGAAGGAATCGTCACCACCACCGATGGTCTTGTCACTGGGCATCTGGCCATCAGGCTGGATACCGTGCTCAAGGCAGTACAACTCCCAGCAGGCGTTTCCAATCTGGACTCCGGCCTGTCCGACGTGGATACTGATACATTCACGCTGGAAAAATTAAAATGAGACCTGATTAGATAAAATTCTTTTCACATCAAGTGGATTATACCGGTTCCCTCATAATAGTTTCAGTCTGGAACCTCCATCAAAGTTAACTGCCTGGTGGCGAATTCACTATTCAAAGAAGTTGACTTACTTCATATAAAGCAAGTCGATTACACGTTTAAATTTCAATCGAAAGAAAAACGAGCTGATATTGATTAAGCTGCAATCTCATTAAGATAATCCCAAATTTTAACTCACAAAGATGATTAATCTGATTTTAAAAAGAAATCACTAAAAGCTCAAACAAAAACCCAACACTCACCATGTTGACTAGTTAAGATGTCTGGTTCACAAAAACGTGATAAAATTCGTTGAAAATGACTTCAAAGCTCTCACCGCTGGACCGTAAAGAGTCGAGTGAGTTACTAAATGATAGGCGGGACAAACGTGGCCTTACTTATAGAAGTCGTCGTCTGGGACGAGGAGAATAATCAATAACCTGGAAATCTGCGCATGTGATTGGCTTATTTAAATCACGTGGCTCTATCTCCCTGACACCTGGTCTCCCAACGCAAATAAATTAATCCAAATATTTAGCACTTGATTTGTTCGAGAAAAGGATCGTTAATGCAGTATTTGCATTGAATTAGACGGAAATATGAGCCATTATAATAAGCCGAGGACAATGAGCATTTTGTCAATGTTGCTAAAGAAAGATCAATTTTGTCAATTTGCCTGCCTGTATATGCTTTCGTGATTTCTGTGGGACGGAAAGCTGCAGAAAATGGCTAATTTCATATCGAAATTTTCATTACATAATGCTAAGCTCATACACTGCTAATCAACATAATATTATAACTGCCCTCCATAGAGCTTATTTAACTGCCATGCCCTCTGCTAATGAAATGAACCATTTATATGTACTTATATTGATCTTTTTATGATATTTTTCAAAAATGAGTCGAATTTTTTATCAAAATAATACTCTTAAAGGCTTTTGAAAGGGGATGTACATCTGTATGAAATTTGTTTGGTATGCAAGGGGTGCAACGGGAAGTGGCAGGCATATTACACTGCATTGCAGCAGCCAGCCTAATGTATTCACTGCTGTCTGTGTGTTGTCGTAAACTCGTGAATCACCCTGAGAACCAAAGGATAGTCAAGGAAGTGGTGGGAATTTTGTCTATAGAACACATATTCTCTGGTGTTTTTTTCTGTTGTCTGAGTGCCTGATCTATTGATCATTGATCTCCCTGAACCCAGAGTGTCAGTTATACTCTCTGCAACAACTGCGACTCGACTACTGCAGTTGGGCTGTCTAAAAACCTGTACTTCATATTGTGGTTACTTATTGCTGTACTCTGCTCTGTCCTCTCTCTCTCTCTCTCTCTCTCTCTCTCACACACACACACACACACACACACACACACACACACACACACACCGTGAGCATTAAAGTCTTACTTATGACACCTCTCTAAAAGAATACATTTGCTGTCGGTAGCTGTATTATATGCTGTAATTTAATGTCATATATGTCGTTCGTCACCCTGCGGAGTAAAGTAAATATATTCTCCACCGATTACTTCTAGAGCTCGCGTCATAAACCCATTTCTAATGTACTTATACTACGTATAAGTTGAGTAAATAATAATAATAATAATAATAATAATTATTATTATTATTATTATTATTATATGTACCGATGGCTGCTGCCCTATGTATGGTTTTAGCTATGTATCGACCGTGTTCTCGTGCACGGTCAGATTATATCAGTTTATCCTTAATTATATGAGACAGGATCCTTGTAAAAAAAAAAAGTCGATATCCGCAAATTGCTTGCTGGGTTAGAAATAGATGGTTTATAATACTAATCAGTCTGTCACTTCTCTGAAGGGAAATAACTCAGGCTGCGTGATAAAATCTATATGTCAGGGATCTATATGTGAGAGCGCAGCGGGTATTTTAGTTGTCGAAACTACCGTGGCCCCTATCAGACGTTTTATCTTATCATATTTTATATGATCTTATATTCTTTTTCTTCATTTTTTTTTTTTTTTGTTTTTCTTTGTTTTCTCATATTTATATTATTATTATTATTATTAATTTTATTTGTATTCTGTCTATGTGATCTGCAGGTCAATGAGTCTGTTGGTATACCTTCCTTGTACATGTATACTGTTAACAGTAACCAATTTTTTCTTGTCATATTTTAGATACCTCAAGTATGTGTAAGCCTATATATCTTTTAACCACCATACAACAATTTTCATATTATTGAATACATGTGTACGTAGGCCTGTTTAGACATTTTGTCTTCCATTTGTGACATTATAGCATAATATATAATATGTGAATCGTATAAAATCTCTCTCTCTCTCTCTCTCTCTCTCTCTCTCTCTCTGTGTGTGTGTGTGTGTGTGTGTGTGTGTGTGTGTGTGTGTGAGGGGGGGGGGGGCATGGCTCCTTTCCCATGATAGTAAGCCAGGTAACTTTTCCCTTTCTGAGATTATATCTCTGATATTATTTGCCTGTATAATGTATCTGTTGACAGGGTTAAAACGAAGGCATTTGTCTGTGTAAACGTGCAGTTGATCGCCGATAACAAAAAGGTGTTGTAGGCCTATCTGCCACCCCTGGGCTACAGCGAATGGCGCGACCGCTCTGATAACGGGCGCCGTTTGTATGTGATCCAGTTCATACTTGCATTTCCCCTTATTCTGATCGACGAGCAAACTTAACTGAATTTATGTAGGAACTGTTGAGAAAACGCGGCATCAACAATTTACCGTCGGGTCATGCAAAGCGGAAAAAAACTTGAATCAACCTACACGTGTATATACGTCTTCGAAGCAAATTTAAGGCGTCTCTGACGTTTTACTTGACATCGAGAACAAAAGACACAGACATCCTGATGGATCTCCTTTTCATGCGAGGTACACCACGTCTACCCTGAGTGCCAGGGCACTGTAAAGCTAGCTTGCTCACTATATAGCCTACCTTTACATGCGGTAGCTTTACAGTGCTGATATGGTTATATATGAAATCAAGATCGAGCTGGCAATACTGAAATCTAGAAACTAGGGTAACTACGTCTGGTTCCAGAAACAGATTCAGAAACAGAGATGAAGCCCGGTCCCCGCCTCTACTCCCATAATTTTAGTTTATAGTGTACTATACCTCCTCCACGGAGGTTATGTTTCACATCCGTCGGTTTGTCTGCCCATTCGTCACAACCCTAATTCAAACTGTTGTGGAAAGATTTTGATAAAATTTTCAGGATAGGTCAAAAATGGGCTTTCTCAAAACTGATTAGATTTTGGTGCTGATCCGTGATCCGGATCACCATCTGAATCAACAAAATTTTAAAGGTTCCTTCACCATTGCTAGAAATTGTTAATGACCTTGACCCTGTACGACGGATGAGCTTTCAACTACCACAATTTATCACTGCAGAATGTGTCGTAGTTTTTCTGTTGTTATGTAACTCAAGTTAACATTTTTTAATAACTCATTTATTACATAACACATCCAGCCATGCTGGCTAACTGGTAGAGAAAGAACAATGCATTATGGGAGATATGTTAATTACATTACAATATGCAACATCTCCCTTTTTTTTTTAATAAAAATAAATCCTGGAATTATTATTTTTTTTTTTTTTAAGTTGCTAATAAACAATCAGTTCACTGTCCGTGTTGTCTTTGTCTCCAAGACATTTCAATGTTCACAGTTCATAGGCACATGTAAATGTTTTTTTTGTTTTTTTTTTAAACACAAAAGTCAACAGAATCTCAAGTCCAGAGTTCATAAATGAAACAATTATGATTTAGCTTATTCAAATTACAGTCAATTTGTGACACTTTCACAACTGACTTGTTACAGTCACTATAGTTACTGAATTTATTCATAAGTTCAGTCTCTCTGGAGGTTTAATGTTCCTGCTTGATCTGCGTAAGGGTTGAGATTGAGGTGTTTCACATTTTGTAACAGTCTCTGTGTTTGTAATGTCAACAAGAGGTTCATCAGTTTCCTCAATCTCATTGTTTCTGAAATCAAAATGTTCTTTTGTCTTATGAATGTGTTTCCTGTTGCGTCGGTAATTTCCACCATTGGATTCCACATAATAAGATCTTGGTTTGTCTGATACAGTTTTAACTTTGGCAGGTTGCCATGTATTATTCTGAGTGTCATACATGCGAACAAATTCTCCTTCATGTAAAGGTGCAAGTGGTTTGACATGCTGATCATAGTGTGTTTTACTTGCCTCCTGTCTCTTCTGTAATGCTACATTGTAGTCGGTGTTCAACTGTGACTGTCCAGCGGGAATATTCGTTTTATACTTCCGGTTATTCAATAACTCACAAGGCGCTGGTAGGTTGTGATCAATGGGTGTTGTGCGAAGACATAACATGGATAGGTGGGGATCTGAATTCGATTCCCATGCTTTCTGAAATAGACTTTTAACAGTCTGTACCATTCGTTCTATGAATCCATTTGACTGCGGATACATAGGTGAGGATGTAATGTGCGTAAATCCCCAAGTGTTTGCGAAGTTTTTGAATCCTTCTGATGAAAACTGAGGTCCATTGTCAGTTTTAAGAATCTCAGGGATGCCATGCTCCTCGAATATGCTCTTTAAGTGTGCAATTACACTGCCTGATGATGTATTTGGAAGTTTCCGCACTAAGGGATATTTGCTGTACTGGTCAGCAACTAATAAGTAGTCAGTTTGTCTCCAATAGAACAAATCTGCTGCTAATGTGTGCCATGCGCGGGGAGGTACATCTGCTGGCAATAAGGGTTCCTTACTGTTGGCAGCTTGGTGTTTCTGGCAAGGTGGACACAGTCCGACTGTGTGCTCAATATCATTATTCATGCCAGGCCAGAATACTGATGATTTTGCACGTAGCTTACATTTCTCCACTCCCTGGTGGGCATAATGTAGCTGTTTAAGTAGGTCAGGGCGAAGTACTGTAGGAATAATCATCCTATTTCCCTTCATTATGATTCCATCTGCGATGCCTAACTCATCACGGTAGTTCCAGTATGGGTGAAGAATTTCTGGACACTCGCTGCGTGTAGCTGGCCATCCTACAGAAATCATTTCACGAAGAGCTGCTAGCTGTGGTTCCTTACTAGTTTCCTCGCGAATTTGCTCAATGCGTGTTGGACTTGCGTTCATGTACGAGTGTAATTCATGTACTGTAATGTCAAGTCCTTTGATGTCGTCACCATCACAAGGTTTCATGCGAGAGAGGGCATCAGCTAGTCCTATATTTTTGCCTGGGACATACACAATCTCTGTGTCATAACACTGCGTTCTCAGCAACATGCGGGTCAGACGCGGTGGTGCGTTGTGTAGGTGCTTCTTGAAAATGGCTTCTAGAGGCTTATGGTCAGTCTCTACTTTAACATGTCTACCATAGACATAATGGTGAAACTTTTCAAGACCAAACACTACTGCTAACATCTCGCGTTCAATATTTGAGTAACGTGACTCTGTTTCTGTGAGTGCTTTGCTAGCATATGCAACTGGGCCTTTATCCTGGATTAAGGCAGCTCCTAATCCATAAGATGAAGCGTCAACTTGGAGTGTAAGTGACTTGCTACTGTCGTAGAATTGGAGGTTGGTTGCGTTTGCTATTTCTCTTTTAATCTCATTGAATGCAATACTGTGTTCAGCATTCCACTGAAAAACACTATCCTTCTTGCACAGGTCTCTGAGACTGGCTGTAAGTTGAGACATATGGGGAATGTATCTGCTTAGATAATTTGTCATCCCAAGGAATGTTTGTAGCTCGGATACATTTCTCGGCTCATTCATTACATTAATGGCTTCTACCTTTGCTGGGTCTGGTTTTAGCCCGTCTTTTCCTATAATATGACCGAAGAATGGAATTTCCTCCTTTCTAAGAATCATCTTGTCCTCATTAAAGCGTATCCCCTTTCTTCTGGCTGTATCTAATACAACGCGCAGAGTCGCATCGTGGTCAGATCCGTCTTCTTGCCAACCTGCTATGATGAGGTCGTCGGCGATTCCGGTACACCCTGGAATGTCTTTGAATACTTCTTCAATCTTGGCCTGGAAGACGTCTTGAGATAGCGAGAGGCCAAAGGGTAGTCTGTTGTATCTAAATCTTCCGAAGGGCGTATTGAAGGTAGTCAGAAGAGAACTTTCTTCATCTAACGTGATATTCCAATACCCACTCCGAAGGTCAAGTATACTGAAATAACGCGCGCCACTCAGTTGAGGTAGGATGTCATCCAGTGTTGGTGTGTAGTGGTGTGGACGTCTAATTGCCGTATTTAAGTCTTTTGGATCCAGGCAGAGACGTATTTTTCCATTGGGTTTGGTAACACATACACACGAGTTTACCCATTTCGTTGGTTGTGTGACAGGTGACAGGATCCCTTGCTCAACGAGAGAGTCCAACTCCTCCTTGAGTGCTGGCTGCAATGCAATAGGTACACGCCGTGGTGGGTGAACAACAGGAGAAACAGTGGGGTCAATATTAATGTGATATTCCCCATCCAATTTCCCGATACCTTCAAAGATATCCTTATACTCTGATAGTATGGACTGTCTTGTCACTGTATTTATGTTCAGAGTAACAAGTCCCAGTTTCTGACTGGTTTCCATTCCTAGTATAACTGGTCCTTCACAGTCCACAATATAGCTGTCTGAGGTCACCATGACCTTGTCATTTGTGAATGTCAATGTTGCTATTCCACATACTGGTAACTTACTGCCACCATATGCAGTAATCGTGTCATTTGTAGGCTTTAGTGGTTGCTTAATTGCAAGTTTTTTGAAAGAAGACAGTGGTATTACATTTCCCTCAGCACCAGTGTCTATTTTGCAACGTAATGTTGAAGTAGAGTTCCCAACTTTAACTTCAATGTCAGCAAATGGCTTAACTGGGGACTGTTTTGACTGAATACTATCTACATATATAGAGTCAAAGTATACACTGCTACTGTCACTTTCATTTGCTACTGAATGCACAGTTTTACTATGGGTCGATGCAGTTACTGTTTTTGTTCTACATACCCTTTTCCAGTGATCTGGCTTGCCACATTTGAGACAAATTGTACCTTTAGCTGGGCACTGTTGAAAAACAGGTTCAGTTCCACACTTACCACATTCTTGCAGTGGCTGTCGTGAGCGTTGCTTGTTTGGTACCTTTGATTGAGTTTGCTGGCGAGGAGTGCGAGGTTGTGGCTGTCTGTAACGCGGTCTCCCTCTTTGACTGTTTCCACTTGGCCGTAGTGCATGAATTTCCTTTGCTGCTGTACTGTGAAGATCCTCAATCTGTTTCTTAGTTGCTTCCTCTGTTCGTGCAATAACAAGAGCCTGATCTAGAGTCAAATCTTCCTCTCTTTGTAATAATTTCGCCTGAATTCGCTCCGAGTTAGTGCCAAAAATCAGTGTGTCAATTATGTGTTGATCAACATCGGTATATTTGCATTCATTTGCCACGAGTCTGATTCGTCTGACAAAAGAATCAATGCTCTCACCTGCTTCTTGTCTGCATGCTCTAAGTTTAAATCTCTGAATTCGAAAGTTACTCTTGGGCTTCGTATATTCTTCCAATTTTTGCCAATACGAGGTCAACACGTCTGGATCATCAATGTTAAAAGTTTTCACAATTTCGCGGCCTTTTTCTCCGATCCAAAGGAGAAGAAATTTCACTTGTCTTTCCTCTGACACAGCATCTAAAGGTCCTTGGAATATCAATTCACACTTTTCCTTGAAAAGTTTGAACGTACGCGGTAAGTCCATGGATTCCCAGTCCATGTGAGGCGGCTGTATCCCATACATGTGCTCCATTTTTTTTTTTTTTCCTTTTTTTTTTAGTGATTCTAAATCCGTTTTAATCTTGTAGTTTGTGGGTCATCCAATCTCCAAATTATGCTACATCCAATGTATATCCCGATTCTGACACCATGTCGTAGTTTTTCTGTTGTTATGTAACTCAAGTTAACATTTTTTAATAACTCATTTATTACATAACACATCCAGCCATGCTGGCTAACTGGTAGAGAAAGAACAATGCATTATGGGAGATATGTTAATTACATTACAATATGCAACAGAATGTTTGGCGGAGGTCTGACTTCTCTGAGTGCTTTTGTAACTCAACTTTCAAGTTTAAGTTTGTTAAAACAGTAAAATTGAACGAGGAGTTTTCTGCATTAATGGGTCGCAAAACACAGAAAGTAACGATGTAAATTAGCGTTCTTACATAAAACCATCGAATTATTTCAATTGTGAGTAAGAAACATTCCATTTATGATAGCATGTCGCTTACGTTCGTAAAATATTTGAATAAGAAATCACTCGGTTTTAACTCTAAAATTTCTCATTTTTTATAAAGTAGGCCCCTATATAAAATGATTGTCAATACAAGTATACTAAACAAAATGGCAGCATATAAATATATTTCACATCTTTATTCGGTTCAAAAATAAATTTCATATATTACATTATTTTGAGTATGTCAACGCCCTGATGGTATAAGAACTGTTTCGAGTTCTCAATTAAAAGAGGAAGACAACTCTTTGGGAATAATGCACTCTGTTTTTTTTTTTTTTTTTTCATGAAATGTCTTTGTAAATTTTATTGGCACGAATGAAAAGAGCGTTCAAACATTCCGGTGGTGTGAAGTTGAGATCATCACCGGGTTTAATACTCCTCGCCTTCCTCTTCGCCCTCTCCCTCAACGGAGTCCACGCCGACCTCTTCGTAATCCTTCTCAAGAGCGGCCAAATCCTCACGAGCCTCAGAGAATTCACCTTCCTCCATACCCTCACCGACATACCAGTGGACGAAAGCACGCTTGGCGTACATCAAGTCGAACTTGTGATCAAGACGAGCCCAGGCCTCGGCGATGGCGGTGGTGTTGCTCAACATGCACACGGCACGCTGCACCTTGGCCAAGTCACCGCCGGGGACGACAGTGGGTGGCTGGTAGTTGATGCCGACCTTGAAACCAGTTGGGCACCAGTCCACAAACTGGATGGTACGCTTGGTCTTGATGGTGGCGATGGCAGCGTTCACGTCCTTTGGCACCACATCTCCACGGTACAACATGCAGCAGGCCATGTACTTGCCGTGACGGGGATCGCATTTCACCATCTGGTTGGCTGGCTCGAAGCAAGCGTTGGTGATCTCAGCCACGGACAGCTGCTCGTGGTAGGCCTTCTCGGCAGAGATGACAGGGGCGTAGGTGGCCAGAGGGAAATGGATACGTGGATAGGGCACCAAGTTGGTCTGGAACTCGGTCAAGTCGACGTTCAGGGCACCATCGAAACGCAGGGAAGCGGTGATGGAGCTGACGATCTGGCCGATTAGACGGTTCAAATTGGTGTAGGTTGGGCGCTCGATGTCCAAGTTACGGCGACAGATATCGTAGATGGCCTCATTGTCTACCATGAAAGCACAGTCGGAATGCTCAAGAGTGGTATGAGTGGTCAAGATGGAGTTGTAGGGCTCAACAACAGCAGTGGACACCTGGGGAGCGGGGTAGATGGAGAACTCAAGCTTGGACTTCTTGCCGTAGTCGACGCTGAGACGCTCCATGAGCAGGGAGGTGAAGCCAGAGCCGGTGCCACCACCGAAGCTGTGGAAGATCAGGAAACCCTGCAGACCTGTGCACTGATCAGCCAGCTTACGGATTCTGTCCAGGACAAGGTCGATGATCTCCTTACCAATGGTGTAGTGACCACGGGCGTAGTTGTTGGCGGCATCTTCCTTTCCAGTGATAAGTTGCTCAGGGTGGAAAAGTTGACGGTAGGTGCCAGTGCGGACCTCATCTGAAGAGAAAAATTAAAAACTCCTATAATTTCTCTTTGAAAAAATATCATTCAAATGACTATAAGGAGAAGTAAATTAATTTATTCATTTGGGGGCAATTGCAAAATCTAAACAGACTTGATTCACATATAATTTTTTTTAATTAGAGAAGGAGCGAATATTTCAAAAAAATGTATTATTCTTAAAATCAGAATTTTACGTTCAGAAAAATGGACTGGCAGTTCTCACATCGGAACGTACTCGTTTACGTTATTTTGACACCCCAAATGATAAGAAAGGAGTCAGTTTTATCAACTCGTCAGCCGGTCGATATGTTAACAGTCAACAGGTGCTCCAGTATGCCACAAGTATGGTAGTCGATAATCAGCAATTTCAAAGAAAGCATAAATATTGATCAAAGTCCCCCGTAACGACGGACTAAGTTCATATATTACGTATTAGCATAGCAACCGTTGCATAATTGTTAAAACAAACTGCCTCCACGCTCGAATAATTTTAAAGTGATATCTTAATGGAATTAAGCATGAAAAAAATACTCACCGACAACAGTTGGCTCCAGATCGACGAAAACGGCACGGGGCACGTGTTTGCCAGCGCCGGTCTCACTGAAGAAGGTGTTGAAGGAATCGTCACCACCACCGATGGTCTTGTCACTGGGCATCTGGCCATCAGGCTGGATACCGTGCTCAAGGCAGTACAACTCCCAGCAGGCGTTTCCAATTTGGACTCCGGCCTGTCCGACGTGGATACTGATACATTCACGCTGGAAAATTTAATAAACCTTGATTAGAGTGATATTTTCACATCAAACGGTACATTTCTTACATGATTTTATCTAAAAAATAAAATTAGATAAATTTTGGCAACAGTTTAAGCTTAAAGCACAAGTCAGTGTAATTCGCTTTTTTCATATCAAGTAAATAGCTATCGTTCCAAATGTTTTGATTTCAAATTGAAAGGATTAAGCGGCTACTGAATGTGTGTTATTAAAAAAATAGTGATGATACCTAGAATAGCAATAAAAAAATTACACTTCAATCTCCAACACTCACCATGTTGACTAGTTAAGATGTCTGGTTCACAAGAACAGTGATAAGAATTAGTTGAAAATTGCTTGAAAGTTCTCACCAATGGACCGCAACGAGTCGAGTGAGTTTCTGAATGACAGTCGCGTGGCACGTGGCCGTATTTATAGTGGCCATCGTCAAGGGCGAGGTGATCAATCAATGAAAGGTGATCGGAGCTTCTGATTGACTTATTTTAACCACGTGACTCTGTCTCCTTGGCAGTAGTATCTTGCAACACACAAGAACAATAAATCCTATGTTTATCAATAAATTTGTTCAAGGGAACGATTGTTATATACTGCAGTGGTTATGCTGAATAGGACTGGAATATCGGTTTAAAACGATTAATCGATAATCGATCAACACTTTGTCAATGTCTCTAAAGAAAGATCAATTTTGTCAATCTGGCGGCTTGTGATCTTTTGTGACTTTATTGTGGTGAAAATCTACATAAAGTGATTATCTAATTTCATGATTTCATATTGTAAGGAATAGTGATTACGTAACACTGAGAATGTGAACTTGAAACAGGCCTGTAGCCAGCAATTATGAGGTGTCTTGCTCTAAAAAGGGAACTTTTTTATCCTCAAATTGGTAAATGACACAAAACCTAGATTAAATTATTTTCCAACCAAGGAGGGTGCTGTCACCCCACCCCCCACCCCCCTTCTGCCTACCGGCCCACATCAATGTTATTTGGTCCAGCGAGTCCGCAACATGTAGGCCCCCTATGCCCTGCTTATAAATTGGTTATAACCTTGATTTTAACCTATCTTAATATTTGTGAATAATATCTGAAGACAATATCATTCACCGCGTATTAGCTGTTGAAATATAAAGGGTTTTTAATAAAATATATGGCCCTCTGTAAAAAAAAAAAGTTTCATTCCGTATTGCGGTGGCGGATAACGTTCCCACTTTTGCTCTTATTATAGCAACAGCCAAGATGGCGAGGCTGCTGAGGGCCCCGACGTTTGGTTTGAGTAAAAGGACACGATCAATAGTTTCAGCGTGTTTGGTTTTATGTTTGTGCTACGTTTTATTCTTATATGTATCAATACAGACGCCTGCTGGTGAGTGCATTTATCACCGCTCTCTCTCTCTCTCTCTCTCTCTCTCTCTCTCTCTCCATTGAGTAACAGTTACATTGGAATGGATTTAGAAACTGTATATCATGTGGTGACACTGATTACATAATGAAATAAATGCGAAAATTACCTAATACTTGGCCAAGGTTTTATGCCATCTTTTAAGTTGGATCAAATAAGAGGGTAAGTAGGTCAGTGTAATAATAATAAATAATGAATATTTTTTTTTATTACAGGTGTGAGGCGGAGTTATGAGAACAATGTCAACAATTTCAAGTCATATGCGCATCAGAAGTATGAGGGCCTCAAAAACAAAACCATGGCCGCCAAAGACCAGATAAGTAAAAATGTACAAGCACATAAGGAGCTGGCTGAGAAGGCGTTAAAGATAAGCTTTGGCAGAAACTACTCCAATGTCTTCCAGGAAAAATATGAAAAACTCCAGGACAAGGCCCAGCAAATAAAGGACCACATGAACCTTGTCAAAGAGGCAGTCGCTTATAAAACATATGAAAAATTTAATCAGTATGGAGTTATCCCAGCTATAGAAGGTGTAAAGAAAAAGATCAACGCAACAGGGAGGCTACAAATAAACATCTCAGAATCAACAGCCAAGGAGTTCATTAGCGGCATCTCCATGGTGAATAAAGACAACATTGTCACTGTTCAGAGGACAGATGCATTGAATCACACATACAACCAATATGTAGTATCAATGACTCCAAAGACAAATAGTTGTAAATGTGTCCACGTAAACTGTCAGTGTTGTAGGGGCATTGAAGTGCCCAAGCTGCACTTGGATGTATCAGCATGTGTGAATTTTACGTATGTATCAAGACTTCGAGTGCCGGTAAGTGTTTAAATAGCAAGCCTCATGTTGGGTATTTACACCCTAAGTTTTAGAGCTAACTGAAAGTCCATCTGTATCATCCGCATGCCTTTTTATTGAGTGTCATCTGTGGAATTACAGGATTCTTAGCATTATAATAAGACATGAGGTGACCCCCCCCCCCCCCCTCTCCAATTAAAGGGTGGTCCATAAAAATTACCTGTTTTACTTTCCAACTCAATTTAAAATAGGTCGTTTTTTTATGGACCACCCTGTACATTGTTTATGTCGCATACACCCTGCTGACTTGTAATTGTATAGATTACATATTTTGTAATGATCTGTACTTAATCTTATTTATTTCAGTAATGTTATTGAACCTTATATTACTGATGATAAAAAGTATTGACTTTAGTTAACTTTTCATCTTACAGCAGCTGAACCTGACATTATTGATGGACAAAGCTGTAAAGACGGGATCTGTGATATCTGGTAAGCCTGCTCTGATGATAAAAATAACAGTAAAAGTGATATATATATAAGAGTCATTCTTTCTTTGATATTGATTTCAAATTAGAGATCACAGAAGTGAGACCACTGACTTAGTTTTGCAACCATGATTTTCTAAACAGTAATGACACCAACTTTTCAATGTGCAGAAATTATCAATCATTCAGATACGTGAATCTAAGATCAAGATTCTGTCTAAAGCCAGACCCAGAGTGTTGCCACTTAGTGAAATGCGCTTTTTATGGGTAGGACACTGTTTATTCCACCATAGGTGGAGACACTTGCAACACAGACTAGAGTCTAATCTAGCACAATGTCTTATTATGCCCTTCCAGCTCACGACCCTCCTGAAGTCTGCATAAGTACAGTGTACAAGGCTGCCGAGTTCTGCGTGGATTTTTACAACTCTACCTTAACAGTCAACAAACACGATGACCACAAAACCACGTTCACTGGCTGTGTCCAGTTTAACCTTTATCTCCTGTCGGTGTGGACACTGCAGTTCCCCATGGACTGTTTCAAGATCCCCCAAGAGGAGCCTGATCATGGAGTTGTCTTGAAGCAGAAACATTTTTTGCCCTGAGTTGCCATGGAAACTGTAGTTTTACTTGGCACAGCTTTAAGATTTCCTTTGGGTTATCGTTGAAAATTACCATGAGCTTGGAGATCCAACACAGAAAACCTTTTTGTCAGATCTGCCATTTTTCAGCACTTTCCAGGTGCTGATTTGTCCACTGTTCAAGAGAGGCGAGTCTCTAGGTCTGTGAAAAGAGTTTCAAACTTTTGATGTCCAGAATTGTTTCCTCTAGTAATGGTTGAGATATGGGGATATATTACATATCTGTATTTAGTCTGGTTTGAAAATGGTTTAGAATAAAGCTGAACAAATTATGGGTTGGTCTTTATGGAGAGGCCAATCTTATCCAAGTCAAGCAAGTCATGTATACTTTTATCACTAACCTACGTTCAGCAACAAGACAGCATAGAGGATGAAACAAGGATATTTTTTCCACTATTGGCAGATTTCCAACATTTTGGGAGCCAAAAATATTATTGGCTTAAGTGGTCCCTGGACCACAAGCCATATTATTTTTCGACTTTTTCACTGAATGGCAGGCTTATCCTAGATTATATGCTCAATCTGTCCATTTATTCTTGAAAATATGTTTTTGAGTCAACTGTTATTTGATCCAAGTTTGTTTTAATTTTTTGGATTTTAACATGTATGCATTTGAAGGGAGGTTTTCTTTAACTTTAGCACAACTTTATTTTTAGTATATCTTATGTGTAAAGGTTATTATTTTGTCATATCAGTTTGATTCTGTGATATTGCCTGTGGGATATCAGTTTGAATTTTTTTGTGGGCTTTTTTCTTTTATTTTCAGTGTTTTTATTAATGTATTGAATATATCTTGCTATGCTCTGCTTCTTCATTTTTATACTTCACCTTGCTAAAGGAAGTGTAGGTCATAGGTTTCTTTATTCTATTATTGCCCTATTATAGCTCATTTCTGACATATCCTGAAAATTTTATCAAATTTGTTCATGCCAACAAAGGCAAAATTATAACCCCCTTGTCAATGGTGCTGGTTCAAGATAGTGCAGATTATCTGACTGCTTGAAGCGAAAGGGACCATTCCCATAACCCTGTCGTACTAGCTGGATCGATCTAACTCCCTGGGGATTCTCACTAAATTGCATTCAGTTTAAGCAACTTAAATGTCTGGCAGCCCCCCCTCATAACTTTAAGTATTGAAGTTAAGTTGGGAAAACTTTGTGGTCCATAATGCCAGGCAGTTCAGCTGATTAAATTGACTGTGCCATAGCGAAATTCCTTGCTGAGATAGATCGATCCTGCTAGTACGATAAGGTTATGGGAACGTAGTCAAAGTTTTGCTTATTTTTTGGGCAAATATAGTACATGCTGTACATGGTAATTCCCAGTTCTGCCAGTTCTCCCATGATCTTCCTCCTCAGTGTTCTAATATTGGTTGTGTAAAAAAAATTAATTATTGTTAAATGCTTTGCTATTTATAAACATGATGTTGATCAGGTATTGTTATTGTACAATGTTTTTTTATGTATATCCCATATATTTGCATTTCTTTTTCAAATGATTAGTTTCTGTTACTTGCATTTTAAGATAACATGTTTGATTTAAGTGAATACAATTTCAAAGAGAATTGTTTGATAGCTGAATCTTTCCTAGATGTTGTTGAGATGATATTATTGATCGCCTCCTACAGAGCTCCACTTAACATTTTTTTTTTTTTGGGGAGGGGGAGGTCAGTCCAAGATACTGACATCTTTATCATACCTCATCAGATTATAAAATTTCATTAGCAGTGTTGCTATGTCTTAATATTAAGGTAGATATTCTTGCTCTCTGTATATTTTCTCTTGGAGATGTTATAAAATCTCAACAAAAAACTTTTCAGGTGCAATAAAAGTTTTAAAATTTTGAGTTGCAAATCTTTGTCAGTATATACATCTATGTCCAATCCTTCAAGTTTATCATTATTTGAAAAGGAAGTTTGGGATGCAGACGAAGAAAAAAGTTTTATGAAAAAAATCACGCCAATGGTCTTGAAATTGGAATTTTGACTAGCTGAATCGGTTATAAACCATACCAAATGGCACTGTTTCAATTTTTTGGGGCTCTTCCGCAGGCTTTGCATCAGCAAAACACCCCCCTCCCACCGACATATTAAGCTGTCACATTTTCTCAAAATGGTGCAAAACAAAAATGTGTACAGCACACTGTTAAAACGACTTTTTATCCAACAGAGAAAACCAGAGTCATATCATCCAAGTGGAATAAACACTAGGAGAAGCGTGTAATCAGTGCTTTTCACACGTTGTTGTCAAGCAGGATAAATGTTTTCAAATGGAATAAATAATGAAACAATGCAGCAACAGTTCTCCAGCATTTATTAAAAAGTGCCCTTGCAAGCATGGAATAAAGATTTGACATCTTCTACCACGTCATCTCTCCCTCGCCACATACATTCTTGTCTTACATAAACGTAAGATCAGTAAAACAACTTCTTTCATAAGCTACTGAGAGGAGGGGGGGGGTATTAGCGTTCCTTGATTTAACATTTATCTAATAATGAACGTTGGTATATTTTCTAAGTTGAGAACAAGGTGGGAGAATCTCTAGAAAAAGGGGGGAAGGATAGACTGAATATTGTCAATTTAATTTTGGTTGTGACATGAACTTTTTTGGGCTAAAAAAAGTTGAAAGTTAAGAATTCAAAACAAAATGACAGTTCTCTTTTTTCATAGCACACTTACAATGACATCTGTATAAAAAGAATCCTAAAATTATTTCAAGAACTATGAAATAACTATTTTTTGTCATTTTCACTTCTTCATATTGCAACACGTCAAGTTTTACAAGTTTTTCTCATTATAATGGCGACAGCATGCACTTTACCCAAATCTGTTTTTAAGTTTTTCTAATAGGTGGCAGCACATACTAAGCCACCTAAATCAACTGAAGATGGCAGAACAAGTAACAAGACACTTCCTCAACCACTTGGTCCATATGAAAAGCATGAATAATAGTATACTCCTGTTCTATATGAACGAAACACATTTTTGCATGATGATATGGTATGTATTAAACAGCACATTCTAAATCCACCTCACAAATATCCTTAAGAGAATCCTTTCGCTAGTAAAATCCATCTTTCTTTTTTCCATGTAATCCAATAGGAAGTCCTCTTTTATATTTATCTTTCCCGTGACTCACATCACATTCTTTCTATCCTCAATCAATATCAGTCTGTTTGCTTCACTGTATCCATCGTGCATTTTCCCTGTTACAAGGCTCTTGTAAATGAAGTTGTTGTATTCTTGACATGCCAATTCAGTTTCTTTGGATAGTTTGCAACCCAAGAAGAACAGTTTGTGCTCAGGGCCACAGCTGCTATGAAGTGTTCATATTTAAGGCCACTACTTTTAAAGAGTGAGCCCTCGTCACTCACCAGATATCCCTTGCATCCACAAATCGATACTCTTCACAACCTTCCTCCCCTTGGCATCCAAATTGAACTCTCCCATGTTGAAATGTTAATCAACTGCCTGGGCAAGTCTATTCTGCAGTCCAAGGGGTGCCAGATACACTCCTATGATGACAGTCCATGCATACTTCTCCAGCAGGGAATCAAAGACAAAGATAACAGCATTACAGCACTATATATGATGTCTCCTCAGCCCTTGTATTAGCATGTTTGTTCATGTATCTGTCCAGCACATGAAGTGTTCCACACAAAATACCCACATACAATGGAGGTCAATTAGTCAAATCTAGTCTTCCTTAACCCCCGTGCCTTCCCATGCTGCCATAGTGTGGAGTATCTATAGGGGGCACCACAAGAGTTCAAAGCACCAAGATGAGATAAAATAGGCAACCATGATCTAAAAATGTCTGCAGTGAACAAGACCTAAACTCCACTGGCTACTACTGGGAGATACTGAGCAATGGCGAAGATTGTGACCAGCAGTGAAGATATGGCAAGTTCAAGATCAATATCAAGGTGAAATGTTTCTACGTTCTTTTAAAATATTGCAACTGTTTGTTCTTGCGCTGATCCATCTTCTCTTCAACGCTCTGCACTGTGAATGCACCATCGAACGCTCTGTCATCCTTCAATTTACTGGTAACTTCTAAAATAAAAGTAATTACCACTGGCTGAGATACAGTACATGGACTGGACACAGGATGAGCTGTGTTCACATTATCTTTAAGTTCATACTCAAACTTAACTGTGCCCATTCATTGTCCTGAAGCAAACACAGTATATATCGGCCCACAACTGAAGGTGTCAGCACATGTAGCTATTTGCCCACAACTGTAGACGTCAGCACATGTATATTTCTGCTTACAATTGAAGGTGTCAGCACATGTATCTATCTGTCCACAACTGAAGGTGCCAGCACATTTATACATCTACCTACAACTGTAGGTGTCAGTACATGTATCTATCCACCCACAACTGTAGGGGTCAGCACTTGTTATCAGCCCACAACTGAAGATGTCAGCACATGTATCATTCTCATTCAGACAACTGTAAACAATCTTATGTTATCTGTGCACTTGTGACTGAAGCCTTGAGTGGTAATATTGTGCTACTGCCCTAGATAGAATCACATTGACATCGAGTCTGCCTTGTCTCTGAAATAGAGAAAAAAACTACAATTAGTGATGGAATAATCAACAATCACATATCACTTTATAATTGTCAATCGACAATTTTCAACTAAACAATCATCTTAGCTAAAGCAGATTTATGAAACCAGTAGGTCATGGGCTGTTATCATTCCTTCACTTCAAATTATTCACAGTCATGTACATCTACATTACCTTCTAAGTACATAACTTAAAATCTAAAATTAGGCACCTAAATATCTTATCATATGCTGTTAAAATTTTCCATTAAGTTTCATCAATATTTTTCATCTTAAGGGAAAACGGCAAGTCCAGTAATGCAAAGCTATGAACAATTTCATTAACTGCATCAACTTCAAATGAAAAATGAAGATTAAAAAAAAAAAAAAAACGTACTTGGATTTCATTGCTACAGGCTTAAGATAATCATGTTCTGATAGCTGAAGAACCTCTGGACGAAGCTCCTTTTTATACTGTAAACAGGTACGAATAAAAGACTTGGCCTCATTGCTGACTGGAGGCTTGGAGGGGAACTGAGGCTCCGTTGCTTTTAAGATTGTGTTCTCTTCTAGAATGGCAGCTTGTGACAAGTTGTGACCAAATGGCTGAAAGAATAAATAAATAAATAAATTTAAGACCCAAATGAAGAAGAAAATCAATTGTCTCTAAAATTTTAAATAAGCTGATATACCCAGTTGAAGAGATAGGGTAACCTGTAATTCACTAGGAATGTTCTATTGGAGAAAATATGAGAGGATATCTGTGCACCACATTGTCAAATCTTTTTTTTTTTCTCCTGAGTAATTCTAAGGGGTCAGCCATTTTTATCATCATTTCACCAAGCCTACAAAGGGTAGACTTTTTTCAGACCCCCTCATCCCCCTTCCAAAGTACAAAGTAAAAAGTAAAAATTTAAAATGATGACCTTTGTAAGAAAATGAATGATCATTTTTATTATTTTTCAAAAGTGTACAGAAACATAAACCCAGCATATGGTTTGCAGACTTGTAAAAATGATGCTGATAAAAATGGATGACCCCTAAGAAGATAAAAGCTGGGTCTTCATCTTTTAGTTTCCATGACACTTTATCTTGAGAAATTCTTACAGAAGACAGGAGACATGAAAACAGATAGTTTACCTTTTTGCCATAGAGACACTGATAAAAGATCACCCCTACAGACCAGACATCTACTTTTGAGGAAATTTTTGGTGGTTCACGACCAACAACAAAACACTCAGGAGGTAAGTACCTGTAACATATCAATAGAAAAATATCAATCTGGCAGCAAAACTCAGGAACAAGCTTTATCAATGTTTTATCATTGGCTGAAGGTGTCTGGATATAGATATGGGAATATTTTAATTGTCTTTGCTGTTGTATTGAAGACATAATTATTGTAACAGATTGGTGAAATTATCTAGTCATCATTTCAGTGTACAAAATTTTAGTGTGCAGGTACAGACTTAATTACAAGAGAATGCTGCTAGAGGTGAAAAGGTCCAAAGAGATGGGTAACTGACCAATATGTCCCAGCGCCCTGTGAAGTGAGATCCATGCCATGGTCTGGACTGTAGGTGTCGCCTTCCATCACCTTGCTCAAACCAAAATCTGTGATCTTGATTTCCCCGCTCACCATGCCTAGTCCTAGTAGAATGTTTCCTAAGGGAAGAGAGAGAAAACAGCACTAGAGATCGAAACAATCAACTACAGATGTTAAAATGAGCAATGAAATGCAAATAAGTTGTAATTAGAAACAAAAATCAACTCTTTCACAAGATCCTGGTTTAAGGTCACAGTGTACCCACCAGGTTTGAGGTCATAGTGCACCTACCAGGTTTGAGGTCACAGTGCATCTACCAGGTTTGAGGTCAGTGTACCTACCAGGTTTAAGGTCACAGTGTACCCACCCAATTCAACGTCACAGTGTACCTACAATTGTTAAGGTCACAGTGTACCTACCAGGTTTGAGGTCATAGTGCACCTACCAGGTTTGAGGTCACAGTGCATCTACCAGGTTTGAGGTCAGTGTACCTACCAGGTTTAAGGTCACAGTGTACCTACCAGGTTTAAGGTCACAGAGTACTTACCTGGTTTAAGATCATAGTGTATGACTGGCGGCGTGATCGTGTTCAGATATTTCAGGGCGCTGACTGTCTGCACTATTATAGAGCGGGCTTCCCTCTCAGGTATACTCTTACTCTGCTTGAGATAGAAATCCAAGTCATGGCCATCACAGTATTCTAGAACTGTACAAAATCTGAAAACAAAAAGAAACATGCCTATCTATATGAAAATAATCTAGTTCCTGAAGCTATTCAGAATCCCAAACTATATAATTTTCACGGCAAAGTGCCAGAAATGTCACCTAAAGCTCACAAGTTTTCAGTATCATAAGAATGTTTTATTGACTCTGAAATGTTGCATACAGACTGAATCAAGTTATTTTCCTCTCACAAAAAAAGTTTTTTTTTTCATCACACAGCTGCATATTTAATGATTTGAAGAATCCAAGTGAAGGGCAAACTGTCCAGATTACTTACGAATCAATATCAATTTCAAACACGTCGTAGAGTTTTACTATTCTCGGGTGATCCAGTGTCTTATGTATATTGTATTCCCGTACAGCATGTCTGCAAGACAAAAACCAGGAAGGTGACATATATTTAGGCTTAGCCAAGTGCAAAATTAAAACCCGAACTAAAAATACAAATTTCAATCTTTCACCGACTTATTCTATATCTCATACACTGACTGAAATTGAAATATTTTTTTGCAAATCCTAACAGTCAGTAAGCTAAAAGTACAATCACTTAAGGTTTTCTTGGGGTTTTTGTACAAACATTAAGGGACAGAAACAGAAAATATCATATTTCTAGTTCTCAAACACAAGGAGGAAATTTGAGTCTCCATTAGCTTCTTTCCGTTTGTGTTAAAGAATCCCCCATCAACACTTACTTTATATAGTTCACTTTTTTGTCATCTTTCCACTCCCTATTCAGCTGGTGAATCTTACAAGCCACATCCCTCTGCTCTTTCAGGTCAAATGCCTAAAACAAATATGAGTAATTATCAATACCAGGACATATCAGTAAAATATGCTAAGTGAGCTGAAAATAATGAAACGTTTGTTGCTTTCTAAGCAAAGCCATTTTTTTAGTAAATTACAGAGCAGATTCAACCTGTGCAACAAATGAACTTTCAAAATATGGCAAAGTAAATCTACTAGCCAAATGTCGTATGTAAACTCAAGATATAAACTACTCAATTTAATCAATTCATATTGACTTATATTTTTAACCTTAAGAATGATGCCCGACAAAGTTTACATCCATGAATAGAGTCTAGCTATGAAATGAATGTGTAAAGCTTTACGAATTACAACTAAAGAGAAAGCCAAATTACTTCCTGGTTGTTGGGAAGAGGATAAATTTAGGTAGTTTAGACTGCGTTCACATGAAAAATCTATTTTCTAAAAATAAATAAATAAATAAATAAAAATACCAAACAGACTGCATTGCCTACTGAAGCTGTATTTTAGTCCCATGTTTCTTTCCTGTAAGTTTGAGAACAGTAAGTGACATGATTTACCTTAAATGGTCATCATGGAAGCAGTGCCCAAAATAGGGGTTTCTTCAAATTTTGATGCAATATTACATAATGTTTAACAGCTTAATGACCATCAATTTTTAATTATAAAATATTAGTATCACAGATATTCAGAAAATGTGACTAGCAAAGGTCTTCAGGCCCATGGTCAAGTCACGCCTTGAAAATGCCAAAATGTAAACAAGACAGCACTGTTCTGAAATGGGTTTATTTCCATTTTTAACACTTTTTTAACATAAAACAAAATAAACATTTTACTGCCATTTTATATGACCAACTAAGAAAATTGATGAGATGGGAAAAGTATCAATAGAACAGTGTTAAATGTCCAATTTCCTCCATTCTGAGATTCTGAACATAGTAGATGATTGAATCTGACAAACTGCAATGATATGAGTTTATTTCCATTTTTGACACTTTGTTACACAATACATGATAACAAGTTTACCATGTTTTTTACATAATCAACTAACAATGTTGTAAAGATGCAGGAAATATCAAACAAACACTTTTAGGCATCTTATTAGTTAAATAATGAGACTGTTAACATGCCTAATAATTGAATCTGAGGAAATGTGAAAAACAGTATAACTTCTAAAATAATGGCCCGATTATGCTGATTTTCGAACTCAACCTGCGTTTTAGTAAGATTGACCACTCCTGTGAGTATAATTACAATTGACCAATCCGTTTTTTTTATATTGTGTTATCAGTGTTGTATTTATATTGAAAATAGTGAAAAAACAGCATAAATTCCCAAAAAATGGCCCAATCATGCTGATTTTCGAACTTGACCTGCGTATTATGAATATTCATCAGTTCTGTAAGTTTCAAGTCAAAAGGTAAAATGGTTTTCCACTTATCGTGTTATCGGTGCTGCATATATGCTGAAAAAAGTGAAAAAACAGCATAAATTCCCTAAAAGTGACCCGATCATGCTGATTTTCGAACTTGACCTGTGTATTATGAATATTCATCAGTTCTGTAAGTTTCAAGTCAAAAGGTAAAATGGTTTTCCACTTATCGTGTTATCGGTGCTGCATATATGTTGAAAAAAGTGAAAAAACAGCATAAATTCCCTAAAAGTGACCCGATCATGCTGATTTTCGAACTTGACCTGCGTATTATGAATATTCATCAGTTCTGCAAGTTTCAAGTCAAAAGGTAAAATGGTTTTCCACTTATCGTGTTATCGGTAAAAGTGCACGGCGACGACGACGGCGACGACGACAGACGCAGATGATGGCTATATGTACAGACACATCTGTGTCTGTACATAAAAATCTATTTGCTGTATCTTGTGATCACGGTCTGTGCCCTGAATACCCCGCGGGGTAATTACTGGCAGTGCCGAGAATTAATTACAGCTTTGGAAGTAACTGGCTCGCGCAAGATACCACAAATAGATTTTTAGAAAATAGATTTTTCATGTGAATGCAGCGTAAGTCTTCTTAGAGATACCATTTTTTTCACCATTAGATTACTAATATTCCAATTTTCATTTTTTCTTTTCTTTGTAGATTTTTTTTTTTTTTTGCTACATACGCAAAACATTTCACATATGCTGTTATTTTTTTTAGGTTTTATGTATTTATTAATATTGTGAATAAAAAAAATCTTTTGTAACTTTGTTTTCTTCAGGTAAGATTATATTTTCTTTCAAGACTAATCAAATGGAGGTTTAATTTCTATATTTGTTTGAAGGGTGATAGTTTTCCTAGTGTGCGAACAAATGCATGTTTGTACGCCTCTGTGTGTGTGTGTGTGTGTGTGTGTGTGTGTGTGTGTGTGTGTGTGTGTGTGTGTAGGGGGGACCTCACCTTGTGAACCTCACTAAACCCCCCTTTTCCTATAAGGGTGAGCAGGAGGTACCTATCGTTTAATACTGGGTGTTCTTTGAATCTGAAAATAAACAATGAAATGTATATCAACTTATTAACATTTTATAAAACTTCTAGACACAGCTGTTAAACTTAATGGCATACAATATAATACATTTTCAAACAGAATCCTGGTCCCGTTTGTGGTACTTTTCTTTGTCTTTTCCAATCCCTCAAAATGCTGTGTCCAGGCCTGCCTTCTAGCTAATTTTTTTAATACCATTCCATGTGAACAAAAATCACTGCAATCTCACATCATAAGGAGCTTGTGTGCATGCGATCTCGTTATATAATGAGATAAAGCTGAAACAATCACTGAATTTCTCCTCTGGTGCTGTAACTTTCTTATACCTGGAGTTATCTTCATTGTGAATGCGTTTGAGTTCTCTGATATGTAAATTGCGCTCCCGTTCTAATTTTTCCAGCTCGGATTGTAAGTCAGTGTCCTCTTTTTTAAGTGCTGCTTGCCGCAGCTTCAGAATCTCGTCCTGTTCGTAAAACCCGCCGAGAGATAATCTGGAATAGTAACATAAAAACAATAAAAATCTCACTGCATATTTGTTACATCCATTATTTTCAACAGTTTTTAAACTTTCTCAACAAATTTGGGGGAAAAAAGCATTGAGAATACTGGGATATTTTCAGTTAAAACAAACACATCAAGTTTTATCTACCAAAATATTTGAAAACAGAAAACCCCATACATCTGCTGAACAGTATCATAAGCTAATTTCCATAATAAATGCCATAGTTCATCTAATATCAAAGCCTATTTCAGCAAATACAACCAACTTTTCCCAGCTTAATGTTAAGATTTGACTGTAAAACTCACTGAGATTTTTCGGCAGGCTTTAAGAATCCATCTTGACTTTTGCTCGATCCTCTGCTAGTCCCTCCTGTCGAAGGTTTTCTTTTCATTAACAATTTCCGCTGTCGGTCTATTTCTTCTCGCTCTGCTCCTATCCTTTCCTGACGCCTGTAAACAAACAAACACTTTATTTTCTAACAAACACATGTAAATTAAGTCGTTTCTTATTGAACCCAGACTCTTATGTAAACTATTGTGGGGCAAGTATAAGTATATTGAGTAACCATTGTGCCTGAGACACATCGTAGACCACTTAAGCCCCTAGGGTACTGGACTTTTGATGCATTTTAGACAAAACCAGTTTGAGTTTATCTGGGTACATCTCCCACAAAAACTGACCAGCAGTTACTTTAGTTTGAAACCTTCAGATTAATCCCAAAATAAAGTGGACCAAAAGGCACAAGTTTTCCTGTAAAACCAGTCCCTAGTGCAGGATGTTACACTTTGGTCGAAAAGAGACACATTTTATACAAAACCAGTTTGGGTTTATTTGCTCACTTTATCACATCTGTAAATGCATATCCGTCCACCCAGTTTTCCACGAAGGACGTCCCTTGGCGCTGGGTCTGGAACTGGCCCAGCCGCAGCCTGTTCTCCATTGCATGTTGCCGCCTGTCCTTCTTCTCCATATCACTCTGAAATGTCAAGGTTGTATTAAAAAGAAGCAAAGGTCATATCAAAGTGAGGCCAAGGTCAGAGCAATGGAAAGATCATGGAAGTGACAAGATAAACTTCATGCCATTTTTGGTCACTTAAATATTTTTGGCATTAATGTTGATTTTTCCATTCAATGCTTTTAGGATGATAAGAAAGACTTAGAAGGAGATGATTAGAAGGATGATAACAAAGCTGACTTCCTTCTTTTCTTTCTCATGTATCCCAAAGGGCCAACATTAAATGTACAATGAATTTTATACATCAACAATTTTTTCTCTAATTCCTACTTATATCTGCTTTGCACTAAATCAAGGTAATGAGCGAGGACGACGTTACCTTTTCTATTAGCAGTTTCTTGGTCTTTTCTAGACATCTGTTTTGTGTCTCTTTGTATTTGTCTATTAATTTTTGCTGGGCTGTGAGCTGCCTTCTTAGTTCATCAATTTGCTGAAATAGATATTACACAATGAATAATAATTTTTAGAATAATTTTGTTGAAAAAAAAATGAAATATTGAATGTTGGGAAGCATATATATCTGGACTAAATAAAAAGCTCCCCTCATACACAAAAAGGGCGAAAATTCTGCAGCAATGTCCTTATAATTTCATCACCTAATTTACAAACACATCAGTGAACAAAACTATACCATTTGAGCAGACTCTAAAACATACAGGATAACTTTAACATACCCTTCACACATCTACGAAAAATGAAGGTATCACGTTTTATATTTTCTCAACAGTATGTGCATCTGTTTTCCAATTTATTCTTTGTTACAAGAATCTTTTCCATACCTTTGAATATTCCTGTATTTTTTGATCCCTCACATCATTTGGCGGGGGCTGAGCGTTCATGTTCCCTAGTTGGCTGTGACTGGTGTCCGGCTAAAACAAAGACAATGATCTTCATATCTATATGACCAAGGACAATTAAATAATATCCTTGTCAAATCGACTAATAGAAAATCTGACTGGACAGATGAATTAAAACATAATGATTTCCATTACTGCATGTTTGCAATAAACATTAGGGGTGAAAAGTTTTGGCTCCCAAAAAAGTTGGAATTCTGCCATAACTGGAAAAATCTAATGACTGTTTAGGCACTGACACCACAAAAAAAATCAGAGAAGAAAAGTGTGCATCTCTCAGTGTATTTCCACTTACAAATAAAATACTGATGTTTACCTGTACTGGCCTCATTGAAGAGTCGTTATTTTGGCTTCCCGCATTTGGAAACATCGACTGAAACTCCTGTGAGTTACTGTTGTTGCTCCCCTGCATTGGAGACTGGGCAAACATGACGGGGGACGCAGGGTACTGGAAATACGGGAAGAAATAATCACAGTCATTAAATACTAACTGTATCGTCAAAAGGGAAGTTTTCAACAATAAACCAATGTAAGAGTGCCCAATGTTTGACTATTTTTAATTCAATAATATTTCTTATACCATTTGTAATGTTATTGTATTTGATCATGTACAAAGAGAGGAATATATGACATAGTATCATTTACAGCTCTGACTGAGATTACCATCACCAGTAACTACATGACTCGGTCTTTTTTTTTTTTTTTAATGCAGATGACCCAAATTAGCCAAGACCCACCAGGGGTGTGAGTTCTTACCATTGGAATGGGGGAGTTCCGTGTTCCCCGACCTGGGCTTCCTCCCTAAAATAATAAATAAAAATAACGAGAAATAATAGATGAACAAATCACAGCTTTTACAAATTGTACTTGTCTTACCCCCTTTTTTTCTTCTTTTTTCACTCTACAAGTTCATTTTCAAAAGTGAGAATTTGATGATGTCTATTTAAATAATTAAATGAATAACAGTATAATATACAGTGTGTCCACATTAATTTCATGACAGCTTACGAGAACTTTTTCTTTTAATTTCCAATGGACAAAGTGAGACGCTCTGCTTATATCTCATGGTAATCAAAACATTTTTTTCTGAAAATGACCAGTAATCTCTTGCTGACCTCAAATTTTTAATACTTAATACTTATGTGCTACAGGGCCAAAATCTTGACACTAGATATTAATAATCCACAATTTTACTTACCCTAAAATATTCATTTATCTTCTTGGCACTATCTGCCTTGCCTTGCTTTCCTTGCACTGAAAGTGAAAGAAAAAATTAAAGATTTTTTTCGACAAATTCAGATCTGGTTATTAAACTGATGACAAGTAATTTTTAAAAAAATTTTTTTACATCTAATTATATATTATCATTTTTCTTACATTTTGTATCATTATTTTCTCAGCTTGAGTGTGTGCGTGTTTGTGTGTACATGCATGCGTGTTAAATATTCACTCTGAACATACCTCCATCTTCCGCACTGGCATTTTTCCTTTTTCTTTTCCTTTCTGTTGGTGTTTTGGCCTTCTCAGGAGTCTAAACATAGGAAAACAAAAGATTATTATTGCAAATTCCTTAATCCCTCTTTCTCCTACAATTGTGCACATTAAGGTAGGGTAACTTCTTTTTTCAGCTGTTGAAAAAACAAAAACAGGACAAAGGACTACAGCTGGTGGATAGATCTCTAAATAATAATTATAAATACAATGCTTTGGAGGAGATATCTATAGAAAAATGAACAAGTTTTCGTCGTTTTGTTTTTTAATGAGTCTAAGAATACATTTTTTTCTGTCATATAATCTGGACAACAGTTTGAAAAAAATAATTTTGTAACCAGCAGAGTACTCTCTGCTAATATAAAATCATTCAGCTCAATAGGCTCTTTAAACTTAAAAATGAAAAAGAAAATGCAGGATGTTATGGCCTACTTCAAAAATAAAGTCCTAATAGGTAACCAGCTTGTGCTCACAGCAATGCACACACAAATTCTTTTTTTAAAATAAAGTTAATCATAAAATAACATGCTAAACTGTGGAAGTTCTCTTGGTAAACAAACAAATTGACCCATTTATAGCATGAAAAAAGCAGTTCCAAACTCGACACAAACATTTCCAGTAGCATTTCCAGTGAAGTTGTGGCAGCCCAACTTAAAATGTAAAGGAGCGTTCAGACAAACCCACTGTACTAGCTGGATCGATCCTATTCTGCAGTCCCACGCCTAAGTCAATGTATCAACTGTAGTCAATGTAATCAGCTAAATTGTCTGATAAGCCTCTTAGACAGGCAAGAGGGTAATTAATTGTCGTGAGGGCTCAACTCTTGGAAACTATTTCACTCAAGCTGATTACACTGAATGCACTTTAGTGAGAATCCCCCGCAGAGTTGGATCGATCTAAGTAGTACGCCGATTTAGACTGTGTGATTATCACTTCTTAGAGCGCATTCAGAATTCAGCAGACTAACAGATTCAGAGATCAAATGTGGCCGACCCACTTGAATGCTTGTTGCATAATCCCCGTGGGGTATCTTTTAAGTGTTTAATCGGGAATTAAGTGGCAAGCTTTTTAGTGGGTCGCCATATTTGTTCCGTGGACCTGTAAGTCCGCTGTTTTATATGCGCTCTGATAATGTATAGCCAATCATATTGCCACTCCTAAATTTAAACTCAGTCAAACTGCTTTTAGTAAGACTAATTCTCTATGGTTAGAAATCTTGATTACAGTCAGCATAGATGGAGAGCACTAAGATAGGCTGTCACAACTCAACTGTGAATGCATCTTTTGAGCAGAATCAGCATGCAGGAATTAGAAACACACAGATACAACACTTCAAGCTCAGCTCATGCAAGTGTTATTTCAGATTCAGTTAAATGAACGACAATGATATTTCCTAATCCTTTCCAGCATGGATAAATATTTAAAAGGTAAGTCATGAGCTCAGGGAATAAAATAAATTTTAAAAACTTTTTTTTTTTTTTTTTTGGGAGGGGGGGGGGGGGGGGGGGAGAAAGTAAAACCAAAGGTGAATGGTTTTAGCTCAGCATACTGTTATCTGGGCAAGAGAAACGAGAAAACTTAATGGTATAAACACCCAACATAATTTCTCTTTAACCATTTTCCAATGTGGCACAAAAAGAGAAGGAGGGGAATGAGCTATGATAGAGATCACAATCAGAAACAACATAAAACACAATTAAGAATACACTGGAGTGTGCTGTTTACCTGTTGTCTAATTTCAGGAGGGGGCGGTGAAGCAAACGGGAGACTGCCCTGGTCCTGAGGAGAGAGAGAGATGATAACAACATATTTCAAATAATTACAAACCGGGAGAGAGATCATCAACTGATCGATTTAAATATTATGATGTGAAGTGTCCGAAAATCAATTTTTATTTTTCAGATGAGGGACTGTGTCAATCATGAAAATATTACGGAAAAATAAATTGCAACGAATTCCCATTATCCCATGGTGCACTACTTCCCACTTCACACCTAGAGGGGTGGGTGAAAAATAAATATACATTGCATATTTATTTTCCAAACTGCTTGCTTCATTCTAGAGCCAATAATGATCTGACATAGTATTGGTTCATTAGTCCATGATAAGCAGCAATTAACAAGTGCCCATTTCTTCATCATTATCTAGAGTAGCAGCCTAGTTGTTTTTGTACAAATATGGGAGGTTTGAGGTGGGGGTGGGGATGAAACTAAGCAAGAGCAGCAAATAGTGAAGCAAAGAAGATAGAAGTGCCCAAGCTTTTTTTTTCTAAAGTGGAAGCATCGATAAAATCCAAAACAATCACTAAAGCAAAGCATATCAAGATATGTTACCAAGCGTCTTTAATTCATCATATATCTTTAGGACTAATATCTACATCACAGTTCTACAATGTTACAATACAGCTCAGCTCACAAGCACATCTACTGTACATTTCCTCAAGGTAAAGCATGAACAACAGTTGAGGCAAGTTTAAATGCAATAATAAATCGATCGGCCAGCAATATCCTTCTTTTTTTTCAGTGCCAAAAAAAGCCGCTTTCATCCACCGGTAGTCTTACAAGGCTGCACAATACCAAAACATCTCACAATAGACATTTCATTAAAAAAAAACTTCCATCAAAGGGCTTCACTGTATTTAAAACTGCCTCAACATAAAGATGCTAGAACTTCAAGGTGTGGTGAGTGAGTTCTTACTTGTGCTAGCCCATTGCCTACGATGGAGGAGGAGGTTCTCATTTGGCCCTGCAGAGAAACGCACAGTGCTACATTGCAGTATTACATATATATATCAAGGTGATGTTCAAGTCAAGTTGGGCAGACTTATCTTAACAAAACCAATCTCAGCATGATCACTGATTTTCTTTTCTTTTCCTTTCTTTTTTTTATTCTAAATTTTATTTTCTCCATGATATGCTCGCCATAACAGCAAAACCTTGCACCATTATAGTAACCACACCTGAAGTGGTGGTGTGTGAGGTAATTGAAGGAATAGATTTACTGGTTATGGTGATGTAATTATAATGGCTTGACGAGTGTCCTGTTGAGATTGGTCATACTAAGATAGGTCAACTACTGCAAGCTTGACTGGAAACAAACACAAACACACGTTTATATATATGTATAAATGTTAACAGTATAAATATTCAGTGAATCACTGCCGCAAATAGTGTTATTTTCATGTTATTAAGCTAGACTTTTGACAGCATTCTGCGCTGATATATAACAAACGAGCATAGAAATAAGGTTAAACATCTCAATTCTTTAAAACTTTTGAAGTTAACATCACATGCCAATCCCCATCATGTAGCCCGCATTGTGCTGACAACTTTTGGAATACATAGAGACAACACAGCAGGGAAGACAGGTGCAATCAAGTGCCTACTTTATGAAGTGAAAACTACACCATTTTCTTCAAACCATTGTGAACAAAGCCCCGTTTGTTAATGTCAAAAGCTGGACGTTCCTCAACATTCTCCCCCACATTCTTTTGCACACACAAGCACGTACACACACACACACACACACACACACACACACACACACACACACTTTCACCAACTTCTTGATCACCTCTACTTTCTTGCTCACATCTATCTTCTTGCTCACTTATCTGTTTACTCACCTAGAAGACTAACAACCAGCTAACCTGTCTATTTATTTGTCTAGAAGACTAACAACCAGCTAACCTGTCTATTTATTTGCCTAGAAGACTAACAACCAGCTAACCTGTCTATTTATTTGTCTAAAGGACTAACAACCAGCTAACCTGTCTATTTATTTGCCTAGAAGACTAACAACCAGCTAACCTGTCTATTTATTTGCCTAGAAGACTAACAACCAGCTAACCTGTCTATTTATTTGCCTAGAAGACTAACAACCAGCTAACCTGTCTATTTATTTGCCTAGAAGACTAACAACCAGCTAACCTGTCTATTTATTTGTCTAGAAGACTAACAACCAGCTAAGCTATTTATTTGTCTAGAAGACTAACAACCAGCTAACCTGTCTATTTATTTGTCTAGAAGACTAACAACCAGCTAACCTGTCTGTTTAATTGTGTCAACGTCTGAGACGTCTCTGGCAACCAGCTTCTAGTAATCTGCGTGTTAAATATTGTCTAGAAGTCTGACAACCAGCTAATCTGTCTGTTTACTTATCTACAAGAACAACTATCCACTATCTCTTTATTTTGCTCTCAGTCTACAAATGGCCTGGCCCTACTTAACCACTTCCCTTCACTGCTCAAAGAAAGAAAACTTAACTCCCTCACTGTCTCCCTAGCCAGAATTGTGGAAGGTGGGTTATTCAACATGTCCCCATCATACACCTTCTGATAGGATCTAATGCAGATCACTTCCATCCAAAGCAGCCTGAAGACCACCAGACCAATACACAGCTCATGTAACATGTACCCAGGTACCTAATCTTTCATATTATCTACATTGAGATAGTCAAGGTTCAAATGGCCTGGGGGAAGGGGTCAGCTTGACCATTGATGGACTGGGTGCTGAGCAGCCTCTGTGTTGAATATATATATATATATATATATATATACGAAGGCTCTTTAACAAGTGGGCATGGGTTGGTTTCCCAGAACAACTTAAAGGGTTGCTCAGAATGATTTACACATTAGCTAGTGCATGGAGACCCTTGCTGAATGCAACCAGATTAACAGACATGATTAACATGGGAGATTAAGGCTTCGTTCACATGGAAAGTCTATTTTCTAAAAATCTATTTTCTATTCGCAGTATCTTATGATCATGGTCTGTGCCCTGAATATCCCGCAGCGTAATTACTGGCAGCGCGAGCCAGTTACTTATAGTAACTTATAGTAACTGGCTCGCTCTGCCAGTAATTACGCCGCGGGATATTCAGGGCACAGACCGTGATCATAAGACATACCGCGAATAGAAAATAGAATTTAGAAAATAGACATTGCATGTGAATGAAGCCTTACATGTACCTTCCTGGGGTTGAGTAGTAGAATACAAGAAAGCTGGTGATTATGCCAGTATGTTGAAATCAAGTGGTTTGTTAACCTTTCCCCATGGAGTTAGCAGAAGCTAGGTTAACATAACTCATTCTGTACGGCTCCAAAGAGCAAAAATTGGTCTTAAATTCAAGAGCAAAATTTCTTCAATCTTTTGTGTCAAATCATAAAGAGAGAAATAAAAAATATTTCAGATCAACAGTAACATTCTTTTAGTGGACCAATTGGCATTTATCTTGCCATGAAGTAGAACAAAAGTCCTTGAAGTTAGGACCAACTTTGACCAATTTTTTCTTGAATCTGATTGCTGAGGCCACGTTCTACATGGTATGATCACAAACAGAATAAAAGACTTTGGTAAAAACTGACCAATTAAGACTTGCTTCAAAATAAAAGTCAGCAGAAGATGTCATGATTCCTCAAGGTCGATGTAAAGCCTGGTTGACCTCTAGGCTAGCAAGTCAAGGCAACAGGAAATACTCTGCTTTCTTTAATCTACTCTACATCTGCGGCAAATCAACAAGTTGGACTGGGTCAGGCCAATATCTTGTGAAGTCCATTGCCACTTGCTTCATCTTTATCTTCTGTTTCTATTTCTGGTGTGAGTGCTAATAATATAACTGATTCTGTTGATTGCACTTGCTTACTCTCTCTCTCTCCCTCTCTTCCTCTCTCTCTCTCTCTTTCTCTCTCCCTCTCTCTCTCTCTCTCTCTTTCTCTCTCTCTCTCTCTCTCCCTCTCTTTTTCTCTCTCCCTCTCTTTCTCTCTCTCTCTCTCTCTCTCTCTCTCTCTCTCATCACTTGAGGCGGAGTTCACTCCTCTAAAACACATACGAGCATGAACACACTGATACACATGCATATACACACACATACAATACAGACATGCAGCCTAACATACATGCTTAAACACGCACAACATATATACACACACAAAAGTACATTTCTGAAGCAGTACTAAAACCTACCTGGTCTCCATCCCTCTCGTCACTTGAAGCACTGGCAATACTGGTGTTGGAATTCTCTTGTTGCTGCTGCTGACATGATGCTGTTGTCGTCGTCTGAGGTAGTGCAAATAGCTACAGGAGTGTAAACCAGGGATGATGATCATTATTTAATTAATTGGAACAATAGTGATAAATTACATATGCCACTGTTAAGTTTTGTTTGAAAAAAGAAAAAGAAAAATATGATCTGAGAGGTTTCTTTATTTTTTGTTTGACTTCACATGTCCTGATTGGTCTTGAGGAAATACCAAAATGATGAGTCTGAAATTTAATTATCATATTTTATAACAGGACCAACATAAAAAATAACATAACAATTGTTACAACAATCAGCCACCCAATGTTGTTACAATAGGAAAGGCACCATTTCTGAAGCTATGTTACAGATCCACTAAAGAAATGTCCCCCTTCCTGTCAACAAAAAGGCTTGAGAAATATTTACTAGTAGGTGAAATAAAGAAGTGCATTTCTTTTCCCATTTTTCAAACAAAATTGGGTGGGAATCTTTAATTTGGCTGAAACAATACATTGACCCCTAGTGTACTGATTCCTGAGTGATTTTTTTTAAAAAACACAAACACTCACAGGAAGCTGTAATTTTGATATCAATTCCAAACTCTTAGGGTGAATTCAGAACATATCCACGGATCCAATATGGCTGACCAACTTAAAAGCCTGCCACATAATCCCCTAATAGAAACTTAGAAGATTCCCCTGCGGGGATTATGCAAATAGCTTTTAAGTGGTTTGGCCATATTTGATCTATGGCTCTGTTAGTACACGGATCAATTTTGGTTATGAACGTGGCCTTAGTAAAACTGTTGGACCTGATTCAATTTAGTCTTACATCTGCTAGATGTTACGCCACACAATTCAGTTGTTACACAACTTAATTGTCAAAATATCCATGCCGTTTCCAAATTCAAAGCAAAACATTGGCAGATTACTTCATCTGTTTATAGCTTACTATTACTCAAAATATCCAACACTGCTGCTTCATTGAACAGCATTTATCTTTTTACTTTTTTCATTAAAAATTTTGTTAACTCATAACCAAAGTAAAACTAAGAGTAAATTGGACTTCGACCTTGGTGACCTCAAAGACTTACCCGTCCTGATGTCCCAAAGAACCTGGCTTCCAAAAGTTTCCGTTTTTCGCCCTCGAGCTGTAAACCAGGCATTTCTATTCCTGTAAAAACACAAAAGAAAACAGGCATTACTACCTGTGAGGGACATTTATCAAAGACTGCAACCAGGGTTGCAAAATGGTGTTTGCGAGGTCAAGCTCACCACTAGCCGCCTGCTAATGTATTTCTGCTCTGACATGTGACTCAAACAGCCATGCTTGCATGGTTCTCTCTCCTTTTTAGCATTTATCAAGATAAGACATGTCCATGTTTTACTAAGCCGGTGTAACAGGAATAGAAGTCCACTAGGAAACGTAGCCCCCTTCCCATTACTTTGTACTGGTGGCATTCGTGCCATATACTAACCCCAATACTCCAACTAACCCTAACCTGTACTTATCATATGGGGGCCCAGATTTCCATTCCTGTTACACCAGCAGCAGCATAATTTTTTTAAATTAAAGCACTGAATGGTTTATCAGGAAATAATGCCCTCATCTTTCCAATGTAGAGACTCACAAGAATTCAAATATTGTGCGATTTCTTTGCTTAAAATTGTATCACATTCCAAATCCTAGTGGCATTCCTGAGAAAATACACAAAACTACATCCTTGTACTAAGCTATATCTTTATATGTCAGGATCACATATACCAAGCTGGAACCTTTCATAAATCTTGAACACAGCCTTATTGGTTATCTTTCACTGGCAATAACTGATATGTTTCCATTACATAAAAATAAAACCAATTTGTTGAGTCTGCTCATCTTATCCACCCCCATTTTTACTAGATTAAATTTATACCACCTGCTTCCCCCTTTTTTTTGTCTTAATGTGAAAGAAAAATCTTCTTCACTGGTTCAGGTGTTCTTCATCAGAGCAAACAATAAATGTCACATTCCAATGCAAATTGTCTTTGTTCCAAGTACGAACCAGTTCACCTAGTCTTAGGATTACCCATCTTTTTTTTCTATAAGGACTCTCTACCTAAAGTGAGCTAGTCCTAATGAGGACACTGTCAGAGCCGGAGGATCACAAGGCTTGTCCAGTGAATGGTGTTGTTGAACAGGGCTTCGAAACTCGATAGCATCAGGTATTACGATAGCGCTATCACCTTTCGTTTCGAGCCTCTCATGTGGGCGAGTAAATGCAGAGTTATGGAATACAGATGCTTGCACTCGGTCGCAATTCGCAATGTTTTAGAGTTACAGAGCCCAGGTAAAAATGGCAGCAGGTTTACCCAAACTGGTAATCACCTTTTCTCGCCCTGGCAGAATTTCATAATTTCTGATCCCACTCTTGCTCTTATCTTTGACACTATTCTATAACTAACCTCTCTTAGTCTCTCTGACTGACATAAGGCTACCAGTGACGAAGACAAACCACAATGGCTCGGTGGCCCTTGGGTGTCACCTTAAACAGGTATATCCTAGTAATGAGCCTGGTAGCAAAGTTCCTGCAGCCACATCTGATAACAACCCAACCCCTCAGTGCACAGATACTGCCCTCACAGCAAAGACAACAACACTAATATAAGACCACGTAGACCCATAATCAATTCTCGTGCTGCCTCCTGATGTAACGTATCGGCAAACACATTAAGTCATCCAATACCTATAGACAGACTTCCTGATAGCTTTTGTGTCGCTAATGAGGACCACTCTCGCTGCTGCGGCTGTGGAAAGGCTCCTTGCCATTTATTGGATATTGCATATTAGTATATCAAGGCACGTGATAACTTAAGCCCTTATATATTTACTGCTTGCAGACATGTACTATATAATAAAGCTAGCTGCAAAGCGGCATGATACAGATTGATTGCAAAGTGAAATTGTCAGAACTAATAAGCTCCAACAACACTGGCTCTCTTTAAATTTATGAAAATATGGCTGAACATTTCCCTCTGTCTCGAGGTCAACTTGACCCTAAAACTGACCCTCAAGCTGTTAAGAAAATGTACTATTTATACGTACCTCAACTGGTAGACATTCATCTAATACTGCAATACTAAGACCCCATTCCAACAGACACCGAGTCTAAATAAATCAATCCAACTCTCGCTAAGTGCAATCAGCTGAACCGAATGACCCACCTCCTTGTTTCCAAAATACTCATATAAAATCACCAGTTTTTTTCTATTATATTCTACGTAACACCAGGAGGAGGCGTTGCATTCAGTTAAGCTGAATGCAGTTAGCGACCCCCTGCAGAGTTGGATCGAACCACGTAGACCGATGGTGTCGATGGGAATGGGACCAAACAGAGATATGGAGAAAGGTCCTATCACATGGGAGTCAGATTTATAGCCATCTGGGACAAGTCCAGGCACATTTGACAGAGGCCCTCCAGAATTAGTTTTTCTCAAATAGCTGGGAAATTTGAACCATATTAAAAGTTTAAGTCTTTAAAGTAATAAATTTACTTTTTTTTTTCGAGAGAACTCTTGATTTTTTGAAAATATTTTTCTTAGAATTTGGTAAAATTTTCACGTGTTAGTCTAGATGTAAACGCATGTCTATGCACATGTGTAGATGTACAGACATATCAACTCACTGGGCAAAATATAAACAAGTTCTAGTATGGCATTGTATACTTGTGCAAGTATGGATTTCTAAGAGGGCATTTCCAGAGATTTAGGTCGATCTTACTAGATCGACCTAACTCCCTGAGGGTTCACGTTAAATTGCATTCAGCCCACTGCGCACGGAAGTTAATTACCCCCTTACAGCTTGTAGTAGGCGAGACGGACATTTTAGCCGGATTATCTGACAGTAATCTAATGAGACTCCACACGGGGATAGATCAATCTAAAATCTATGGGAATGCGCCCTAAAACATGCTGAGCAATTCTACCCATATCCACTCCAGATGCACATCCATGGAGACTGAACGAACAAGTCAAAATGCAAGTCACCCCAAACAGGCCATGTAATTCATACAAACTTACCAGCTTCCATTGACTTTCCCCCTCCTATGTCAAGTCTCAGTGCCATAAGACTACTAAACCCAAAGCAAATATTGACAACAATTGATTTTAGCAACTATTGACAATTTGTCATCATAGCTACTACAGTACAAATACAGCCAGCAAAGTGAAACCCTTACTCAGCAAGTAGTGGTATCATAATATGCATATGTTGAAAAGACTTACTGCTAATTTTTAAATAATGAGAAACATAACATTTTAAAAACATTAATTTTATTATGGTTTTTAAAATTATCTAATATCCTTTATAACTTTTCAAATTAAAAGAATTTGTACTACCGTGCACTTTATGAGTGACCTATCCAATTTCCAACTAAATATCACTAAATAATATATCACTGGGGTAGCGCTAACACTCGCCAATTTAGCCAAATGCTAAAACTGACTTAAATTGGCTAAACAATTAGGGCTTGATTTGACTAATTTTAATCAAATTAAAGCCATTTGGATAACAAATTGACCAAAAAGTGGTAATTTGGCTATGCGAAAAAAATTGCTAGCACTACCCCAGTATCATCATCATTCAATAAAAATGTCTGAGCTGAGCAACAAGAATGTTAACACACAGAAGGCATTTTACCAATCTGTATATAAAAACTATGTCCTGGGACCAGAGACTGGTCGTAATAACAGTCACACAACAAAGGACTACACCAGTACTTCAACTACGTACAGTGACAACCTGTAGGGTCAAAGGGCACCAAGTGCAAACAAAGAGGGTGATTTCTGAGTCATTTTAACCCATTTTGTGAGAAGATGGGGATAATTTTTCATGAAAGTGTGCCAACGACTCCCAATAATTCTTTGAAGAGGCAGGCTCGTTGCACGGTTGATAAACAAGAAATAGCGAAAGATTCCATACCAAAGAGCACCATGTCTAATAACACAAGTTGTTAAATGCCACAAATTATTTACTTTGGCACATGACAATAAAACAAACTGCTTCAATGTTTAGCCAATATATATCACCAATTAGCAGAAAACAATAGTTATAGCCCAAAACGAGATATATACGATAAATCTTGCCTCTTTCCAAGAGGCTTGTTGACCTAATTCAGTCATTCCACCAAAATGGTACATAACAACCAAACACTGGTATGAACAAGCACTCACTCATACATTCTTGATATTTACAAATATTACAAAAATGTCCTATTCCTGGACATGGAGATCATTAATCAACATTATTTCTGTGAAGCAGTTAAGTGATTGGGTGGAAAGCGGTGGCTGGCTATTTACCTGGATACATATTTCTCTTTGTTCAGGGAGGTTGGCAATTATTTTATGCTTGTCGAAGCCCAGAGAAAACAAACGTGCTGTATGCTACATAAAATGACCATGTACGGTGATTTCGCTGTTATCAATCATCCCGCTAGATGCATACATAAATGAAAATAAACTGTCTCAAAGTCTTGAGAACTTCCTTGTTTAGTAGTAAATAAGCAGTCTGCTCAAAAATGACCTTTTCATGCAAAAATACAAGAAAAGAATGCAGATCTTTCTGTATGATAAAAAGCTAAAAAAAAAAATTGAAATGCCATACCTCATTATTCCCAAGTGAAAAATATCACCAAAAATCCCAAGCCTTGCTGACACATTGCAATCTTAAATCAAAAGTTTAAAGTTAAAAGTTAACCATATCTCACCTTTATTTTTCCTGGTATTACCCTGGTAGATACATACCATGTAACCAACATCACACATGTTTAGTAAACAGAAGCCTGAAAAATGTCACAGAATAACATGGCTCTCAAAGGGCAGGCCATCTCATCCCAGGCACTTGTCGATCATATTTACTAAGCTTAAGATCACACAGACACTCTTTCCGGTTTTATCAATTTTTTTTTCCTTCAAAAAGAGCATCCCTATCCAGTGCAGTAATCTAGATCATTATAATCTCAATGTACTGAAAACAACAAGGGCCTTTCATAAGACTGAAATTGTGTAACAGTTATAAATGCCATTCATGAAATATTTATGCAACCTAAAGATTATGCAACTTGAAGACAAGCATTCGAATCAACAACAAAAGTTCACAAAGCAAACCCCAGCAAATGGAGTACTCACAAAAACACCTAAATTCCAAACACTTCATTTAGGTACACAAACATCTAGCCAGCAGCTAGACAGAAACCTTTTACCTGAAGATCGCTTTGAGCATGGTTTTCCTAGGATAAAAAAATATCTTCCCTAGGACCTCACTAGAGTGACCCCTCTAATTTTTCTCTTGCTTCCCTTAATACCCAGTGGCTAAATCCCTGATAGAGTTCTCGCCCAGCTGACCAATTTCGAATCTCTCTCGCAAAAATATTGACCAGTCTTTGTCTCCTTAACTGACCATTCAGAGGTCAAACCCTTCATATAAAATCTCACCATGCTGAATTGTCTGAGTCTCGAACCCCTCTCAAAAAATATAAAATGTTGACCAGTCTAATCTGTTTTGTAACTGGACATTCAGAGGGCAAATCCCTGGTGTAAAATCTCACCTCACTGATTTATGTCTAACCCCTCTAAAAAGAGAGCTGACCAGTCTAGTATCTTCTTTAATTTCTGGACATTCAGTGACCAATTGCCTCATATATATCTCCACATGCTGACCGATCTCTAATCTCCAGCACCGGTCATTGGGCAGTAGCTAATTCTATCTGCTCTCCAGCTGGTCTTATTAGGCTTTCTCTGTGGCCATGCTGGGGTCCTTAATAGCACGTTGACCATTAATATTGACCCGCCAGTCTAGACTGACCAAGGTCATTAAACAAGAATGCAAGGTCCCTTGAGCAAGATTAGCACTTGCTGCACTCAGTATTGTACAGTCTTTTCCCCTTAATTATTGATGCATTGTTTTCATTTATACTTGACTTCCTTCATGCTTATGTATCTAGTTATTTATTAATATTATACCTATTTTGATCATTACTTTGCACTTTCAGAATCAAAATACAAATACACAATTAATTTTCCCATTGTTATTACTGCTAAAATAATATGTGATTAATTGATTCTTAACCAAAACCTTATTATTCCGTTCTTTCAAAATTCATTCAATAGTAGAGTTAACTATAAACGAGTTTAACTTCCGTCTTTGTGTGTCTGTCCGACTGCCTACTTCGCCAGCCCAAGGTCAAGGTCAGCAAGCATGTGTCCACAGAGTATGTGCCTAGTCATTTTCTATCAGAAAAAGCTAACACAAATTGGGTGCACCACACGGACAATGGAAATCACAGGAGATAGCCTGAAGTCTCATGATGATGACTTAGAATAAAATTAAGTGATATTTTTGTGGAATTTGCAAGGAGTAGGGTCAGAAATACCGACGGACTACCAAGTGAGACGCAGCAATGAATAACAACTAACAGAATTTATCCACAAATATTTTTGTAATTTTGTTTTGTCTTAACTTCTACAGATACACTGTTTTTTGCACAACAGTATGAAATCACCATTTTTTTTAAACGTGTCGCTTCTGTGTTGTTTACAAAGATGACATCCTCACTGCCTAGTGTTACACAATCAGTTTACATAATAAAGCTACTTCCATCTCAAACAAATATGCACACATCTGCTGGTCTTGTATGATGTCACGCAAAAACTGTAGGTTAGGTTTTCTTACATTATTTCCATTACAACATGCACAAATTTATTTTATCCCCAAGCCACCAGTTTATTTTATCCCCTCCAACATTCCCTTTTTGATAAGTTTGATATGCCAAAGAATGACAGTCAGAAATCTAGCTGTCATCATCTGAAGCTCTAGCTCATATTGCAACAAGACTAATCCCGTAAGAAAAAAATAGATAATACTCTATAGATACAAAAAGCAGAAGGCTTAATTATCCCCAAAAATGTAACATATGTAATAGATTTGAACTGTGATAACGATATTTAATATCACGCTTGGATAAGGCTCACACTGTATTACGATAAGATCACAACTGAAATCGCCTTAATACCAACTTCAGCCCGCCCCTTCATTTCCCTTTTAGAGTCTTCACTGTAAAACAACCATGATAAGCAGTGTTTTTAAGATTCAACCACTGCACCTTTTCAGGTATAAGCAACTTTTTTTCATTTTGCATCTTTCTGAACTCCTAACAATGTTAACATAAACATCTTTAAAAACCTTCCAAGGTGTCAAAATAGACAGACAGACAGACACAAACACACAAAATCACATAACCCCTCCCCCCCCCTTCCAGGTTCCAGAAAGGTGTAAAAACTGACCTTGCATGCAACTCTTAGACGCCACTTTGTCACCCTCTGAACCTGAGAAACACTGACTTGTCTACCAGTATCATTCTCCTGTTCTCCCTCCCTGTCTCACTTTGTCTCTCCTTCCTTCTCTGCCTCACTCTTTCATCCTTCCTCCACCCCACCCCCCCCCATCTCATTCCTCCCCCTTCCCAGACTGAGCTTCACTTAGCTAGTTGGCAATTTTCATGAGGTCTCTTCACACAAATAAGGTATTATCCATAGAAGAAGCCTGTCAGCTTGTTTCCTTACCAATCTGAAGCGAACCTGGATCGCAAAGCACAGCTGCACCCAAACATCATGTCTAAACTCCCATAATGATGTATTACTGTCATGTTCCACCCCAACCATCTTCAAACAAGCATATGCTAATTTGTTTGTTTAACTGACTCATTAGCTGCTCTGGTACCATCCAGCTATTAAAAAAAAAAAGCATGATGGTACACATCAGGAATGTGAACTCATGTATCTACCCCGTGTCCTGCCCTGTAACATCACTGACAAGTTGAGTTTATAACCTTGGAGTACTCATACCTATGTTCTATTTCCTTGTGAAGTTATTCTAAACTAATTTCTCCTGCTGGGTATGTCGTAATGTAAGGCGACCTTTTGTTCCAGCACAGAGCATCTCTTAAACTCGACAAAGCACAGGTTTATCGTTTATCTCAAAGGAACTCTATAAGAGACAATAAGATCACTGAACATGTTCGAAAATTTAATCTTGATGAAAAAAATTTACATCCAACTGACTCTGTGCATTCCCCATGAACAAATAGGCTTGCATGTACACATTAAGGTAAATTCTACTGTTTGAACATACACGAGTACTTTAACCTATTTATGAGATTTTATCAGTTATTATCATGAACATATTCTTGTTAGATTATCATAGAAGTGTGAAAGGTTCACTGATAATAACATTACATTCTAAGAACGTCAGTATTCTATGGGTTCTATTTATTACGCCTTGTCATCTGTCCGACTGAAGCCCCATCCAGGCAAGTTTTTTCTACAAAACTGTTGCAGTCTTACTGTGCCATCGGGTAGCAGGTGCTTCTTTTTACTGCAAAACCTCAACTCCCAACTCCCACCTTCCTCATCTCCAAACCTTCACCCACCCACCCCCCCAACCATCAAAGTGATCAACACAATCATAAAAGGACAAAATTCAGAAATACAGAAGAATTACAAGGACTGTTGGAATAAAACACCCTTTTTCTCCTTTTTTTATTAAACTCTTTGATAGAACTGACCTGACTGTGCCTACTTCAAGTGATAACTGAAGTATTATGACAGATAATGTTTACGCTGTCTAGCATTACACGAGTACGCTAATTTTTGAGATCCTATTTCAGCCCTTGTTATCACATCACCCGATTCAATATTAAATTCCCCAAGGACATGTCTCTTGTTCCTTTCACTGTTAGCTCTATTGTGTGTTACCAGTGTCAGTTTACTTTAATTGATAAGTTTAACCCAACACTCCATAAAAAGCATGTTGGGGATATTGCAAAATGAAAATGTGGGACAACTTTTCCAGACCTAATCTGAAAGAAGTACAAATGCACTCTAAGCATTTGTGAATGCTTCTGACTTCCACAATGTTTGTACAAAATGGAGAAAAAATGGATTGCAATTCATGGTTTAAAATGTATTCCTCTGTTTTAGAAAATGTACAAACTGGCATCTAATTTAGACCCACAGACAGACAGGAAGACAGACACACAGACAGACAGGCAGATAAGCAGACAGATAAGTAGCAAGTATCACAGGCCTCATTCAGAACAGTGGACTTAATAGCCTGCAGGTCAAATATGGTGACCTACTAAAAAGCTTGCCGTCTAATCTGCTAATAGACACTGAATAGATAACCCATCAGGGAATATTCAAATGGGTCGGCCATATTTGATCTGTGGACTTGTTAGTCTGCTGTTCTGAATGCGACCATTAACTGTCAGCTTGCTCATTATCTTTCCTCTATCACCACAAGTAAGAACACAATAGTCATAGTGCACATACAGCAAGTGACAGCAAGACACAACGTGCCTTGTCCCATCTCTCTCTCCCCTGGACACTTGGCCAGACCAAGAACTGACCCCTTACTCTCAAGTGTACTGGATAGTCAAGGCCAAATTATATCAAGGTACTGGTGACTGGATAACAAAGGTCACAGACCCTTGCTGTACTGTAATACTGGCCAACTGAAAACAACACAGACCACAGGGGTCACCTGACTACAGATAGCACCTTCAACCACCCCTCTGATAACTACCCTGAATCTCTTATTGCCACCCCCAACTCTCTGATAACTACCCTGAATCTCTTATTGCCACCCCCAACTCTCTGATAACTACCCTGAATCTCTTATTGCCACCCCCAACTCTCTGATAACTACCCTGAATCTCTTATTGCCACCCCCAACTCTCTGATAACTATCCTGAATCTGTCATTGCCACCCCCAGTCATTGATAACATCCAAAATTTTTCACTGTCACTATGACCGTAAATCTCTGATAAGTACCCTGAATATTTCACTGCCACATCCAGTCTCTGATTACTACCCGGAGTATCACAGATTACTTGATATCCATCACTATTATCAACTTGCCACCACTGGAAATGGTATGTGCATGCTGTTCATGGGCCCTCAGGTAATTTCACTACTAGTACTTAAAAACCAGAGCCATGCTGATCACAGAGCCCTCGAAAACACAGGGTGCTGATAGCCATGTGATAGCCACGCCATATATTTTATTACAGTAACTATCTGGATGCAGTCCACATACCAAGCAGTTAGCCTGCCATGCCATTACAATGCCCAATGTCCCATAATAAATACTACCACCTCACCTGGCAATTTTCACAAGTTGTGTTTACTCCAGTTTCATTATAACACCTGACAGTAACCTAAAGTCTCATTCACAACCCAGTTGTGAAGGTTTTAGTGATATAACGTGTCAGGAAGCCAGTTTTTAATATGTGCCAAGAACAAGTTGGGCTGATAGCCTCCAGGCAGTTGGGGTCTAAAAGTGGGCTTGAGTTATATAAATTTTCAACTTTTTCTTTACCTGCCCAGTGCCTCTTAAGGTGGGTAACTGCCTCGGCTTTTGCCTTCAACAGTGAAGACTAAGGCACCATTCAGAATAGGGGACTTACAAGCCCAAGGGTCAAAGCGACCCACTACAAAGCTTGCCATCTAAAGACACTGAATAGATATCCCATGGGAAAGTATTCAAGTGGGTCGGCCATATTTGACCCTCAGACTAGTTAGTCCCCTATTCTGAATGGGGCCTAAGACTTTATACATCAACCCCATGCTGTGTCTATGTTAGGCTGCATTTCCAGTCGAGCTACCTTTTAATTTACTAATTTAGTCATCAGTCTTAACACTAAATGTATAATTACAATCATTTTCCATAGAGCGATGAACTAACAGGATATTTCAATTACAATGGAAACGTACAGGACAGCAATGTATACTGGCTATTTATGATAACTAGATTACAAAGTCAGCTAGGTGAGAATGTGCTACGTTCAGTCATCATAATGACTGGAAACACAACATTAATGTCTTAATCCACACTAATAAGTTATAAGTTCATTGAAATTTGTTTCCAATGATTTCTGATAGCGAAAAGTGTTTGAATTCTCTTGGTCCTCAGCACAGTACAGCAATCAATCTCAGGCAAATCACTGATCAAATCTCTGTATCTAAGCATTTTTAATAACCTCATATTAACATGGAAGTCCCCCATGCATTAAATGATATTTTAAATCTATGTGAAAAAGAAACTGATTATCTGGACACTTCAATTTATACAAATATCAATACAGGCCTTCACCAAAGATGTAATCAATCATTTCAATCATTTTCCACAATATCTAGCTCAATGTTCTACCACTTTGCATCTGTCAACTTGAAGGCATCAGCACTGCATGTCAACAGCAAAATGGGTGAAACTTGTAAAAACCGAAAAATCTTGACAATGAAGCTTGTAATTTCTTAATAATTAATAATAATAATATACTATATGGTTATATATTTATTTTAAGTCTAAATTTCAAATACGTTTACTAGGCTTTACAATAAGTGCAATAATGTGCGTTATATTTATGAGTTAGACGCCTGGTCATTACAATCTGTATTGAAGATCTTGCCTACCTAGGGGGGATATTTCTCATAGCATTTAAGCCATATGATAATTCATAACAACTATCAAAACTAAGAATGAGAATCCTGAAATCAGGCATACTCCTGGAAACCTTCACCCAGGCAGCTATGATGAAATTAGCACAAATATCAGAATAACAACCAAGACAAAACAGCTGATCAATTCTAACATTTCAAATTCATTATCTTATTTCTATCACAATAATCTGTACAGTTAATTTTAACAGATATATACATATCACGGCAACACGCTATCTATTATTATATACAATGATGTCAAGGCAAAGTTTTAATGTTTGCCATGCTTAAATGTTTGATAAAACATTATCTTATGATTCAACATGTGAAACTGTTGAATATACTCCCTGAATTTAAACAAATTTGACACGTCATTTATTCTCAAAATGTCTTGTACAAAAACACACTATTCAAAATTTCTCAAATGATGTGGATTTCTCAAATGATGTGGGGGGTGGATTCTATATGTTAGAATTGCAATTTCCACAAAATTAAAGTAACCAAAATTGAAAAATCTTCAAACTATTTATATGCAAATTAAGGTGTTTTAAATTCGTAGTTCTTAGAAAACTGGTAACTGCAGCATCACACTCAAGCTCAAATAATTTTGAGAAAACTAATGTCAAAAGGAATCTACTTCAACAAAAATACAAACTTTTATTTCAAGACTCCTTAACTTCTAGAAGCTTCTCTTAAGCAGCATACCTAAACATCTGAGGATACATCTGTAAATCAACCAACTAATCAGTCCGTCAATCAATATATGTCAATCAATCTAGATTTCGTCAATTACATGGTGGTAACTGCCGAATTCACTTTTTTTAAACATAGTTTATTTAGAAAAAAGGAGGAAAATTGCTAGAAGCACTATAATATATGCTGTCCTTGATGAAAAAGAAAATTACAAATAATGCATTTAAACAAAAAACAAAAAGAAAGAATTAAAAGATGAATTCGCTTTTTTACCCCAAAAGGAATAAGCAAATAAGAATGACAATCAAGGATCTACTGTCCGATTCTACCATCGAAATGTTTTTCATTGCGCTGAATGTCATCCACTAAAAGACTAAAACACTCCACTATGGACCATATATCTGAATTCTCTATGAGCTCAGCTGATAATTAAAACACTTAAGTCTGAATTTCTAATCTAGATACATCCTGAACATTTTGGATGTAAATAAATATGTACACACATCATTAAATCATAATCCACCTTCGCGCTTAGAAGGGCACTGTATACAAAAGTAATTGTGTAGGTTTGATAAGGGTAAGCATGCAAATACTTTGAAATAATGATGTGCATTTCTCATTTAGGACACAAGGACGGTCTGTACATTATTAACTTTTCTTCCTATATCATTATCTATTTCCATAAATATTTGCAAACTTGTATGGAACCCCATTTGTTATTTATTCTAAACTTAACATTATAATCAACAAGGACTGTACTTAATTCATTTCCTATCTCTTCAGGGGTTTGTTTACCAATTTAACAACACAATTATGTAATTGAGTTAAGTGCAATAACAATGTCAACAAACATGTCTACTTGAATTACAAAGTGTGACAAACATTTTGAACGAGCAATTCAGCAAATAACTAAATTCACGGAGCAATTTCTACGGGCAACTAACTTCTTACACAATGATTATAGGAAATTTCCACGACACCACATGGCTGTTGATCATTTATAAAACTAGGTCATTGACAATTAGGTCAAAACCGGGGCGGAAAGCCAAAAATAGAAACTCGTATTATGGGATGGAGTTTTGTTGCAGATTTCGCTCGGGAAATCAGACATGTGGCAAATAACGACGGGAAAACACCCACATTCTCTCCCTATCCTACATATTAAACATGAATATTTTTACATCAAAATAAAGCAAATTGCGTCTTCAATGTATAATATAGATCTTACCGTCTCTCGCCGGCGACTTGGGTTGATTTTGGGCTTTTCGAGGAGGAGCACCCGAATTTACTGCCCAAGATGGCGTCGCAGAACCACTACCGCCAGACTGAACACTCATTTTCAACTCGTCCTTTCACCACTTCTATCGAGTTAAAGTTGGCCAATTTCCTACGAAGTAAGACTTTGAAGTCTCAACTCGCTTCCGTGGAGCGCGATTGCCCAGATGTGGAAGCAAAGGCGTGTTTTTTCCGTCGTCAAAATTTCTATTTCTCGTCTCTCAACTTTGTTGTCGATGAAGGTTGTGACGTCATTCACATGCACCCAGCAAAATTAAAGAAAATATTCAAACTCCTCTCCGGCTTGCACTGATCGCATGCAAATCTTCGGAGCAGTGTGAAGACTATAAATAAGAATATTCCTCCTAACTTAAACTTAAAAAATCGCAATATTTGTCGCTGGGAATCCCGAGAATCCGTGACAGGTGCGAGGTCTGAGTGCAAAGTTACTCGTGGTTGGTTCCCGCGGAAATTATTGGCCAATCAAACGCCTCGAAACATTTCTACTCCCAGAGAGATCGAAAGCAATAATGTGACTTCCTTGAAACCAAAGCAGTGTGACCAAAAAACCGAAGTTGAAGTTATAAGAAACAAACGCAGAGGAAACTCTTGGTAAAGTTTGTAAGTTCTTTTTCTGATTGTAATTGTATTTTGGCTCAACATCTCGATGCCACTCTTGACAGTCCTGACAGGGGACTGCAATCTTGAGGCAGAAAATGGTGTAGACAAGTGTTGCTAGTCTGTACAGTGTACTGTAGTGCAGTCAGGTTTCTCTTTCGTATCTAGCAATCCTTCCTTTTTCTATATCCAACGAACGTGTTAGCTCCTTAATCCATGTAGGACAGAGGCGTATGCAGGGAGGAGAGGTACTGACTGTTCCCACAAGTCACTCTTAGAGTTGGAGGTGGAGCCAGATATACATGGTGGACAAGACTTAAAAGGGATTTGCCTTAATGTCGGGGCCGTAGCAATAGTCCGAAGGTCCATTGGTCTGAATGTTCATTATGGAACCTTCGGACCAATGAACCTTTGAAAAAATTATGATTTCTACGATGTATGTTACCAGTAAACACAAAATTTATGTACTTATTATGCTTAAGACTGATTCATAGCATTGTGTACTTATTATGCTTAGGACCACGCTCGGCTGTCACCTTGATTGGATAGTAAACAATTGTCGTAATATCACTAAATGATTTTAGAAACGGGTGCATAAACTTGAAAACCACCTAGAACAACCTTAGACTGCCACATTAATCCAATACAATGCAAAAATAAACTATAACAAGTGGTTAAAGCCTTCAAGCCGAATGTCGTAAAGTCCCCATATACCTCCATAGAGACAATAAAATAGAGTAAGCTTGTGAAACAAGATTCCACAAAATTTAACATAATAATCGAAATAAAATACTGCCGGGCATCGGAGCAGCCTAAAACTTGACACGCTTACCGCAAATGCCGCAGGCTACATCATCCCATCGCTCGTTTGTTAATTCCGTGCATGGCATACGCACAATCAAACCGTAAATCCAAATTCCCGCTTTGACACTTGAGTCTGTCCTCTCCACAAACCGCAGAGGTAGCATTGCAAATACCTGTCCAATGGCATGGCTTCTTTTTCGTTAGCCCGGTGTAATGGGAGGTTAGAGAGGACCGACTCAAGCGTTATAGTTTATTTTTGCATTGTATTGGATTAATATGGCAGTCTAAGGTTGTTCTAGGTGGTTTTCAAGTTTATGCACCCGTTTCTAAAATCATTTAGTGATATTACGCCAATCGTTTACTATCCAATCAAGGTGACAGCCGAGCGTGCTTAGGACTGATTCATAGCATTATAATATAGACGTAAAACCAGTGTGACTGGATTATTTTTCATGTTTATATGTTGCAGGTTCTGGCCAGTCATCATGAACACAGGGAATGATGAGAGAGACTTTAGCTTGGCCAACTTTCAATTAACCACAGATGACATGGAAGATATTCAGCTTCAGACAGCACTTGCTATGAGTATGCTGGAGAGTCAGGTAAGAGGTTTGACCAGTAAATTGCAATCTGTTAAACTGTTTTCACTATGAACTGAGGCTGATTTCAAAAGGGACATCAGACAAAAAGTTGGACTTGATTTTTATACTAAACAGCCTGCTGTGCCAAATACATCAGCATAGTAGTCCACTTCTGACTGTTTTATAATATCAGGGGAAGTTGATAAAAAGATCCTGTCAAATGTTGTTTTTCTTTTGTGAAAAAGGCCTCTGTTATTGTAATAACTGAAGAAATCTTCTCCAAAGATAGTTTATATGTAGATTATACATTGCAGAATTTAGACTTAGAGACCAGATCAGAAACATTATAACATATCTGTTGCCTTTTTTCTTTTGCCTAGAGATATAATGTTTTTAAAATAACTGTTGAAAAAATAATGTTTTTATGCATCTATATTATCATGATTATTTATGCTTTTGATTATTTTTTTCCTGCACGCTTAGAATCCTATGGCTTCACAAGCTTGGCTTTGCAAATTTGCTTGAATATATGTATTTCCAGAGCCCGCACACTGAAGATTCTGATACAGAATATCCCTTTCACGCTGGTGATTATGAAGCAAAATATCCCACACACACTGAAGATTCTGATACAGAATATCCTTTTCACACTGGTGATTATGAAGCAGAATATCCTACACATGCTGGAGATTCTGAAACCGAATCACAGCCCAGCAGTTGTGAAGGTTCAGCTCCTCATTCGCTGGATGAAAACGAGGCCCAGAATGTTGATTTTAGTGAGGATTTTCCTGTTCTTCATCACAGTGGCAGTGATGAAGAGGAAGTAGAGTGGGTAATTGAATCAAATCCGGAAAATACATATGGTGCTTATAACCCAGACTTTAATCTTTGCAGTAACGAAGACTTACCAGGTCAGGTAGAGAGCGAAGAAGAAGATATATACACAAGTGCAAATTCTGGTTTTATAAAAGAAGAGGAAAGGAAGGAAAGGACAAGTTCTCTTCAAAACATTTCCTCAGAAAGTGAGGCACAGCATCATTACGCACCATCCATATCAGCAGCCAGTCAGTTTTCTCAATATCATCAGTCTTCCAGCCAGTCACAAACATCAAGACCTTCTGTTGCCAGGACAACGAGGTACCCTGTGACCATGGCAACAGCCAATCACGACAGTGCTGATTTTGAACCCCTCTTGAAACCTTTCCCATTAAGCACCTCCACTGGTCTGCCAGTTAATTGGGAGAAGGGCAGTGACAGTTCTGAGACCTCTTACAAATTATTTAAACTACCGAACGATAACTTCGAGTGCAAGAAGATCAGAGAGGAGTTTGGGCATGTTGGTATTGAGGTGGTCAGTGTGGAGAGGGTCCAGAACTGGGGACTGCTGCAAAAATATAAGACTGAGATGGGACATATGAGTGAGAGAAGACCCGAAGGTAAGCACATCAAAGAAATTAAAAAATCTGATACTAGACTTTTGAAGTAAGAAACAATCCAGAGTTTCAATTCCCACCACCTATCTTCAAGGGAGAAATGAGTGACAGTGACCCATCGTCTTGTGACAGGTCAAACAGCTGGATATCAGCTTGTTGGTCTGCTCCCACATGTGACACTTATTTCCTTGTCAAACACTTCTTGTGCTTACACTCGTCATACAAATATAATAAATATCTTATTATGGTTCAGTTTTAAGTGTGGATGGATAATTCGGGTTTCAAGTGGAATGTGTTACCTGCACTAGACACGTCATCTAAATATGTCATGATCCTCTTTTTTTTCCAGAATTTGAGCTCAACGAGCGTTACTTGTACCATGGGACAACGGTGGACAAATGTCAGATGTGTGAAGAGGGACTGGACTTCAGGCTCAGCAGGAAAGGACATTTTGGAAAGGGCACATATTTCAGGTGAGCACATGTCAGGGGCAGACCAAGGTCATCTTCTGGGTCTTCTGTAAGACGGACAGAATTTTGCAAGATTACATTGACAACATCTTATTTTTTCTGTTGGAAGATGGTCAAAAATGGAGGATGAGCTGTCAGAAAATATCTCTGAATCTGCCCCTGCATGTCCCTCCTTAGTTGACAGTATTTTGTTTAGATAAACTCCCCTCCTTGGCTAGTTGAAAAAGATACGCCTAAGTAAGAAAAGTGGAAAAAATTTCTTAGTTTATTTTTAATTTTTCTTGATTGTTTGATTGATTATTTGATTGATTGATTTTAAAATTATTATTATTATTATTATTATTTATTTATTTATTTTTTTTTTTTTTCACATTTATAAATGAGTATTAGCATGGGAGGTAAACTGAACAGGAAAGAGTGCCTGAAGAGTGGACTAAATCATTTTATGTTTTGTCTACAGTGACAACCCTCTGAAGTGTCTGAAGTATTCCAGTGGTCAAAGTAGTGGCCAAGAGAGTGGACAGCCCTATATATTGAAGTGCCGGGTGCTGCTTGGTGATATGAAGGTTTGTAAGAGAAAAGAATAAAACTTAAAAATGTCTAATTTTTGTTGAATTGCAATTTTTAAGTGATTTTTCCTCCAAATGATGAAAAAAATTAGTTATGAGTAAAGAAAGATAGAATATTGAATTTTTTCTGTAAATTACCACGCTCAGAGTTTTTTTTTCTTTTGGATTATTATTGCCAATTTTATGTGTAAAAAATTTTTTGGGGAGTTGCTTGATTGTATCAGGAAATGCTTAAAACAAACAATCAGTAGAAAAAGGGAAGTTTTTTTTTTGTTGTTGTTTTTTCTAGTGTTATGTTTGTTCCAGTCTCTGAACTTAACACTAGAAAATATGGAATCAATTTTTTAACTGAAATTAGTATTTCTTTTCCATTGTATATAAAACCTAGTAGGTAAAGCACTCCATTGCTATAAACCAGGACTTCTATCACAAGCTAAGCGTCTATTTCAGATATACTCAAAAGGCCAAAAGGATCTTAGTTTAGTGAGAGAACCTGCCAAAGAAAACCCCAAGGGAAACTGGAAGTATTATGATTCTGTTAAGGTATGGATAGACACAAAATAAATCAATGTGTCTTCAACTTTTCAGCCCACTTGGTTTATTACAAGTATAAAAAAAGCTACTGGAAGTAGGCAAAGTCAACTTGCCCTTCTTGATTAACTCTGAAATTTGGGTGTTTTGGTGGTTGTATTTCAGCAAATACCCCCTTAAACCTCTATGAAGCTATGCACCTTCAGCATTTGCATTTTCCAGATTATTTTAAAAGATTCATTTTCATCTCTGTATGTATAACTATTGTAAACCAATTACTGGAATTTTGACAAGTTTAAAAAAACAAACCCAGTCTTTTTACTTGTTCAATGGCAGTATAATTGTTGGTTGTTTAGTTAGACCCTTCCATGGGTTACTGAACATTTACTAAAATGTTCTATTAATTGTTTAATTCATTGGTGAGTATTTATATAATTTAAAATGTCAAATTAAGTATCAATATATATTTTCAGCCTTTATTTTTAATTAATCCCATTGTGATTTTAAGCCCTAGAGAATTTTTTAACAAGATAACAGAAATTGTGTTCCTAAACTGATAATTTTTGCCATTGTGATACATCTTTTATAATTTTGTTTAAAAATCAGCCAGAGAAACTCTCTTTTCCTTCTCGTGTTTCAGGGATGCCCTCGTGACTACAACGAATTTGTGATTTATGAAAACCGACGTCTGCTGGTAGAGTACATCATCACTTACAAACCTTCATTGGCTCACAGTCAGTCATCTCCAGCAGTCAGCAACAGAGTGACCACAGTGCCGCCATCATTCCATAATGTCCAGTCTGAAAGGACGCTGAACAGGACTTCCAGCAACAGCTCTGGAAATCTCAGCGGTGAAGATGGCGGAGAAGCAGACGATGATGTAAACCCAGAGGTTAGGTGGCTTGCTGAGAATTATGGGGAAGAATTCACCAATACACGTAGACCCCCAGCAAGGCATAGAGAAAGGCCAAGGTCGTTTGGAAGTAGGTCAAGGTCACCGGGGTCAGCAAATGGGGATAATGATGATGATTCAGACTTGAACCCGGAAGTGAACTATGACAGTGATGGTGGGCGTGGAGTGCATCCCGAAGTGAATTATGATGGTGACGATAACAGTGGTCATTATTTTTCAAGGGATGATGAGCAAACTGAGAGAAAAGGAGTTGTTGATTCTAAGAAAAGAAGGCGAAGACGGCCTCCAAAGCCAGAGAGCAGTGAAAACAATGATGAAGCTCCTGTTGCAGGTATTTTCTGAAGGATTTTCATTGAATTTCTGCATTGTTTATTGGTTCAAATTGCAAAGTTTTAATGCTTTTTTTTTTTTTTTTTCTGTTTTGTAGCAGTGAAGCAATTTATAGAATTTAAAAAGCAGGCACTGTCAAGGAGACTCAGGATTAGATCTGTGTGCTCTTATATGCTGGAGGTTCATTTATCCTGATCAGTGATAACACTCCATTAAAACACATATTTATTCTGCTTATCCATTTGATTCATATGTTATTATTTTTTCAGTTGACAGTCATCAACAAAGACTAGAGGAGGTTAGGAGAGAGGTACGTAGAAAGAGACTCCAGGAGCAAGCTGCAGCACAGTCTGTAGCTGTAAGTAAAGATGGTCTTGATAAATATGAATAACACTGTTACTGGGACTTAATTTAGCAACTGGCCAACATTGCAGTCTCATGTAGGAGACTATTCCTAGCCGTATGGCATTAGATCAGGTGACCAGTTCATCCAGGTCGTTTTCCTAGTGAAAGGTTGAGACCGCAACGTCTGTCAGTGGCTAAATGTAAGTTCTAGGATCAGATTTCATTTGTTCATATTTATCATTCCTTTTCTACTGGATGGCTAACAACAGAGTCAGCCATATTTAGTCTGTGAATTTGTTAGTCTATGAGCGCATTCTCAACGAATTAAGCCAGGCTTTACAAAGCCGGTGACCTAAAAATGGCGGACGTACATGAAAGAAAAACCGCCTAATCTTTTAATAGTCTCTCCACCTCTCACACGCCTCCCCACACGTCGTCCCTGCGGGGTACAGTAATTAAATCTCGGCTCCGAACATTAATATTTCCGTGAATATCTCTGGTGATATTATCTCCGTAGATAGTCGATTCATTGCTGCTCTACGGGCCAAATTATTCCTTTTTCGTCTCTGTTTTCAAAGATAATAGAACAGAAGAGCTTTTTTCCTTCGATCGCCTTCAGCCGCCATGCTTTCTTCACCACGAGTTTAACTGATGAGCATGCGCACTTAATATTTCTCAGGTAGCTTCCGCATGGCGAACGGAGACGCGATTTAATTACTGTACCCCGCAGGGACGACATGTGGGGCGGCGGAGAGACTATTAAAAGATTAGGCGGTTTTTCTTTCATGTACGTCCGCCATTTTTAGGACACCGGCTTTGTAAAGCCTGGCTTAATTCGTTGAGAATCCGCTCTATGAATCGACTTGTTCTGAATTTGTTTTCATTCTAGTTAATTGTTACTAGTCCAGTCAGAGTAATGGCAATGTTTGCAGTTATTGCACAATTCTTTCCAATTACCTATAGACATTATCTTTGACTTGTGAATTTTGATTCAGACCAAGCACTGAAGGAAGACACTATGTCTCTGAGTGTACTTTGGACTAGGACACTACATGGATGAGTTCATAGCCGGGTTGCCTTGACTTTAGTGTATTGTCAAGGCTGTGGTTTATTAATAGTTTCACTTTTTATTTCAGATAGTTCATTCATTAGTAATTGTATTTCATCAGAGCTTGAGTTGGCCACCTCAGAATGTGGTCTTTTTGGCTTCCCACCTGTTGTGTGTGATTTATTGTTTGCTTTCTCACTGTCACATGTGAAGAACCTGGACATTGTTCTATTTTCTGCTTTACTATGCTTAGATGCCATAGTCTTCTCACACAATGCAATGGTACCCTTATAACTTTGATTGGTTAATTACCACTCTCTTGTTATGTGGATGTCTGTTCTAACCAGGTTTTTATAGCCAAAGGCCTGGATGGTAACTGAGTAGATCTGAGTACTGTTCACTTCTCACTGAGTCTCCATTATGCTTATGTCCAGCTTTCAGTTTTAACAAAGATAGTAAAAAAAACATACTTGCCAACTTTGGAGTCTCAGATTTTTAGCACCTCTGTTTTCTTTCAACATTCATGATCATCACTGCCGATTTTCAGGGTCTCTGGATCTACATATCACATGAAATTTGCCGCAAAGTAGAGAGCCACTTTCCTTTTGAACTTCCCTCTTTGATAGCGACCTTGACCCCCATTAATGTTCCAATCTTGTAAATTAAAAAAAAAAAAAACATCCGTTTGTTTATTTATTTTTCAGGCACCTGATAGCCACCAAAGGCAGCTAGCTTTGTTACATCAGACGTTATTGGTAATTTTTACTCTCTCCAGTAATAATTGATAACTATTATCTACAGTAAATTGTCACAAGTACTCTCGTCCCTTGTAGAAGATAGTTAGTTTACAGTGAAATCAATACATCGATAAAACCATTACTTAAATATGAACCTGATTATTCAGGACAGAAGACCTGAAGAGAAGAAGGTGATGATGTTTTGCCATGTTAAACACTTCTTGTTTAGGTTATGCATCTTAGTAAAACTTGAATTGGTTAGTTTCACAGAGTCCAATGATTTTTTTCTTTGCCATTAAGGAATTACATATACGCATACAAACAAACACATATAAGAAGCACAATTTATCTGTCAGGTTTATGATGTTTTTTTTTTTTTAATAACTGCAGGCTAACAAAGCTAGAGGCAAGGATAAAGAACAGACAGATAAGTTGCTTGAAGCATTTGAGAAGACATATGGCAAAGCAGGGTTACAGGTGTTCCAGCAAAGCTCCTCAGGTGAGTAAGCACTTGGATCCCTCTCTCTTTAAGTAATAAAGTTTTCTGTATCGCACCAGTTTGTTAGATTGACAGCTAAATACCCGAAGCTTTTACATGAGAGAGCCACTGAAAAGGAGCCCCTGTGCTCAACATGGTCAGATAACCAAATTCAATTTGATTGGCCATGTGAAAGAGAGTAAAATCCCCCACAGCGTAATTAAATGTCAAGGCCATTCAACATAGTGTGGGACAGAAAACTGGATGTGAAGAGGTTCTAAGTGATATCCTTTGCGCTGTAATACATACAGTACATATCTGCAGGATATGTTACATTCAGGGTAAAGCAAGAGAGGATGCATCACATATGCTAAGTTGCCACCACTTGCTAACAAATAAATAGTGCACCACATGTGAGTCTTGAATTCCCCACATCCATGATGGTGTGAAGCATTATAGGCCTACTTTGCTCATTCTTTTAGATCAATAAAGCACTTGCTGAGCAGATAACCCTTCACATTCTCCTAATTTCTCTCTGATTCAGCTCCAAGTTCAACAACAGCCACTGGTCCTTCCGCCACCAGTTCCACCACCACCAGTACAGTGCCAGCTCCAAGAGGGAGCTTCCAGTCACTTTTCCAGGGATTTCCGCCACCTGTACCCAGCCCAGAACCTGAGGAGGACCCTGTCGATTTAGTCCTTAATAATCTGATCAAGGAGTTTCTCGTGATCACCAATATATCTGACAGTGCCAAAGCCAAGTCCTATGTGCAGAGAGCCAACCATGACATTGCAGAAGCCATAGACTTGTATTATGCTGAGTTATCGTGAGGTCCCCCCTTCCCACACCCAAAGGGGGTAATATGGGGACTGAGACAGGAAGGACATAAACTTCAGTACAAAGATTCACTGTGGTAATACAGTGTGATTATGAAGCATCAAATCATTAGTACATTTATCAAGATGTACAGGTTCTTCACAAGGAGTTCATTTCGCCCTACTCCCACCCCCTCCATCCCCCTCACCCCCACCCAAGAAGAGGCTAATATTTTAAAATATTAATAACATGCAGTTAAGCCTGTGACTTTGATCCAAATTAAGAACTTATAAATTGCCAAACGAGCCACAAATAATATAAGTTGGACCCAATTGGCCAATCTCTGTATACTTGAAAACATTGAGTACTCTTGTAAGTGAAGAATATTGGTGCTGTTATTGACTGGTATGTTGTGCAATTTCAGGTAACAAGACTACGAATTTGTGCCATATTTTGTGACTGTAGAGTAATCTGCCTGTAAGATGACAATCTTTTAATGCCAGCATTGTTTTGAAGAATCCACAATAGAACATTTTAGAAGGTGGTGGTTCTTATTCAAGAAGTCTGCTTTTTTTTTTGCATTTGTTGTTATTTGTGTATGAAGCTCAGAAAACTAACTTATTGTTTTCAATTCAGGTGGCAGGTATTTCCTTTACAAAATCAAATTATCTAATCATCTTTAATGTCATTTTATTTACCTATGTATAAATTAGGATGAAAAGTTTTGAAAATATGAATTAAAAATGAGACTGACGCAAGCTTTGCAAATGGAGTGAGCAAAGAAAGAAATGCTTCAACTGATTATGCTTATTAGTACCACCAGCGTGTACGCTGGCGGTACTCATGGTTTTAGTCCCGACCCGTCTCGTCCGGCTCCGTTGGCTCTGCCGGCTCCGTGAGCTCCGTGAGCTCCGCCGGCTCCGCGTACTGGCGCCGGATACAAGTCACCGTTACCGCTTCTCCTCCTAGACCACAAGGACCCCTGTCCCCATCTCTTGGATTTAGGTCACATATAACCTCAACTTGAACCCCCAGGTTTTTTTGTCTCAGTCGGTGCATTGACCTGGGCGTGACGCTCGTTGAAATGCACCCTTGTCAAAATTTTTGAAAATTCAATGCCAATTATCTACCCTACGGAAGGAATTATGGGAAAAATTTCTACAGACGGCTTTCCAAAAGTCATATGTGTAGATTACAAATATGCCCTTGGATTTGACCTTTGACCTTTATTCCAAGGTCAAAGGGGCCAAAATTTTCCAAAAAAAACAAATTTTTTACGAAAAAAAAATTATTTGCACTGTTATTCAGACACTACACAGACTTAACCAATAATATTAATGGAAAGTGTTACCCATTGGGTCATCTTTCATCTCCATGAATTTGGGGTCAATCAGTGCATTTTCACGGGAGTAGCGGCCATAAGATACGGAAACTAAAAACTCTAATTCGGAAACCGTTAATGCTAGACACCCGTTCTTTTTTGCATTTTGGAGATCATGTAAAGCCCAACATTAGGTGTGGTCTCTGTTTTTTTGTATTTCATACGGTTTTCGTGTTATGCTGTATTAAAAAGTACATTGTGGTGGCACATTATTGTAACTCAGAATTGTAACATATAGTCCCTTATATCTCCAAAACTGGCAGAGATACGTCAATAGTTACTATTAAAGTTGAATAGGAAGTCATATACTGGCAATCTGAGTGTGACCTTGAAATTGACCTTTGACCTACTTTTCATCATGAATTGAACTTTGCAAATTTTGGTTCCCTTTTATCTCCAAAACTGGCAGAGATACACCCATAGTTGCTATTGAATTTGAATAGAAAGTCATTAGAGGCAATTTACTGTGACCTTGAAATTGACCTTTGACCTACTTTTCACCATGAACTAAACTTTGCAAATTTTTGTTCCCTTTTATCCAAAACTGGCAGATATAGGTCAATAGTTACTATTAAAGTTGAATAGGAAGTCATATACTGGCAATCTAAGTGTGATCTTGAAATTGACCTTTGACCTACTTTTTACCATGAACTGAACTCTGCTAAGTTATTTCCCTTTTAACTCCATACCTGGCAGAGATAGGTCCATAGTTACTATTGAAGTTGAATAGGAAGTTATATACTAGTAATCTTACTCTGATCTTGAAATTGACTTTTGACCTACTTTACACCTTAAACTGAACTTTGCAACTTTTTTAATGCTTATACTTTCAAAACTGGCAAAGATACGCCCATAGTTACTATTGAATTTGAATAGAAAGTCATTAGAGGCAATTTAATGTGACCTTAAAATAGACCTATAACCTACATGTACTTTTCACCATGAACTGAACTTTGCAAATTTTTGTTCCCTTTTATCACCAAAACTGGCAGAGATAGGTCCATAGTTACTATTGAACTTGAATAGGAAGTCATATACTGGCAGGTCCATAGTTACTATTGCACTTGAATAGGAAGTCATATACTGGCAATCTAAGTGTGACCTTGAAATTGACCTTTGACTACTTTTCATCATGAATTGAACTTTGTAAAATTTGGTTTCCTTTTATCTCCAAAACTGGCAGAGATAGGTCCATAGTTACTATTGAACTTGAATAGGAAGTCATATACTTGCAATTAACTGTGACTTTAAAATTGACCTTTGACCTACTTTTTATGATGAACTGAATTTTGATTGTACCATTTTTGGTTATATTTTTTTGCATATTTTGAGAATTCTTATAGATTGCATTTTATAGAGCTTGTCAAGCATAAGACTGGTGGTGGTGTCTTTTTTTTTGGGGGGGGGGTCCATATGAATGCGCTTGCTCCAGCTGGTGGTACTATATCAGGAGGCGGTATCGCCTCTCTGATCCTCTAGTTTTATTAATCCTTTCATTTATAACTTTTAATGTTAAATGACTGGTGAAAACTTCTCAGATTTTCAGTGATATTATGAATTTTTGGCAGTGTATATCTCAGTTGGGAGCTAATCACAATGCATATATATCTTTATCTTATTGCTGTTAGTGTTATTTTTTCCGTGTCCAAAATTTTAATGTAAGATGAAGTTTCCTTGAAATCATCAAAAATTTGCCACCAGATCTTGTAATATGACAAAGTTCTGACAGGGATGTTTACCTGAGAATGTGCCGTCAGTATCATGGAAAGAAATAAAACAACAACCACAACAAAAACTTAATTCATACATCTATTTTTCATAAATACTATGAAGAATGAGACATTATCATAAATACCCCTGGCCCCCATATCCCACTTAAAAGAAAAAAATGAATATTTAACAATTAATGAACAAAATCAACAAGTATTCCCTCTCTAAACGAGAGCCGCCCTAAATGATACCCCTCTGATATTAGAAGTCCTCATGCTGACAGCCGCGTGTAGAGAAGAAATATTTGATTTACAACAAAAATAAAGGTTTTCGCTGATTAACATATGATTGATAATAGTTCAGTATAGATTCTCCTTATTTAAGAAATATCAGCTGATTTCTACATGGTGCTTTTTAAAACAATTATTTTTACACAATTATTCGATAAAAACATTCGGGACCATACGAAGTAAATCTTGGAATATGTACTACTGAAATATACACTACTACTCTTCTCCTGAGACAGACGGATTTCTAAAATAATTTTTACACTAAAATGATAAATAGTCGGCCTATTCTATAGTAGAGTCTTGAAAATATGAAACATGAAAAGTTTTGTCTGCGCTCACCATTGCCAGTGATATGCTGACATAAGTCGCACATTATAATCCAAGCTTCAGAACTGGCGCACACTGGATGTAGGATGAATTTCAGATTTAAACATATGTAGCCGAACTTTCACCTTTAGTGTGCATGGACTCGGCACTGGCAAAAATGAGGCACGAAGCTCAATTTGTTGCATTTTTTATACCGTAACAGTAGATTCTGCATAACTCCCACACTTAAGGATCCGAAAATATGTTCGACAAATCTTCGAGCTGATCACAAGTTTCAGCTTGGAGCAAAGAAGAAAACGGACTTTAACAAAGTTTGTTCAAGATGGCAATAAATCGAGTTAAAAGCTGCCGAGTTATGCGGAGTATACTGTTATTAGGCTTTAAGACTCGTTAGGATGTCGAAACTTCCAATAATGAACTGAACTCTGAGGGAATCACACCCAACCACCCACACACATTGTATATATTTTAGTCTTGACGTCAGTGATGACACGCACTGAATCTTAGCTTAGTCTTGGATCTAGACCAATTAAATTTTATAATGGTCTGAACGAGTGTATATCAGCCAAGACCAAACAGTATAAAATACGATATAGGAGAGAGACTTTTCCTCAGACTAAAGGTGGTCTCAAATGAACCGAATACTTCCCGACTCGTACTCTATAATTGGAACTCTGATAAAGACAGCTTGCCCGCTTCGGAAAGACATTGACATGGCTGTGAAAAAGTGCCATGCCCATCTTTAAATACGTCTTATTACTTAGAGATGATAACTGTAATATTTCAAGTCTTTTCAGACATTTGATAGAAACGTACACGAAGGAGCAAGCAGCCTAAATGACAAATGTGAGTCGATATTTTTCTGGAGATAATTCCTCAAGTAAATCTCTGACTTAAAATTGGAGATTAAACTTAGTGGTCACGCCCACTTTTATTATTATTGGGAAATGATTGCAACCACGCCCATTTTAAAATAATCGGCAGGTGCTGGAAACGCCCACTTTTTCAGATAACAAATAAAATCACATGAAAACTCGCCCTGGTCAACGTCCCCCCCCTCCCCTTCCCTCTTCCTTGGAGGGGGTAGGAACGTTAACCAAGGCCCCATTGGCCCTACACATTCAGGCACTTAATTCGGACCTCAAAATCGGGACAGGCCCTGCCCGTGGCCCGTATGGAAGGTTCGTTGAGGCATATTATACCGAACGGCAGATCACCCCTGAAGTTACACTGTAGAGGGAAGATGTCGGTCGTGTTCGGTATACCCACTTCATTCCAGTTCTTCTTGCTCACCGAGTCTCGACATTCTGGCCCTCGAACTGGCCGGCCTCCGCAGCGGGAGGTCTGAAAGGGAAGGGGTGATTATTACTCTGTAAAGTACAATCTAAGGGGTAAGGCGATCTCTTGACGAAAATTATTATTATTATTATCACTGTCGTATAATTATCCATAAGGACTATTAGAATACGTACTGCGTTTTGATACACCTCGTAGTCCCCGGCCCCCACGGGATTCGTCTGATCCCCGGGGCCCGTGGTCCCCTGGGTGAACGGGTGGTCTAGGTTGATCCAGGCCGTGTACACGTAACCTGGATTAAGTAAGAAGAACGAGTTAATTATAGTTTAAAGGAAGTGGAAAAAAGAGGTATGCTGAAAACAGAAAGAATGTCCAGAAACTCTCCTCGGGTTGGTTTAAAGAGACTGTACGCGGAATTCATGGCGCGAAATATACGACAAGAAATTTCCCTGTCATCATTTACAGTGTTTATTACGTGCATTTCATCATTTCTCTACTCTGTTTAAAACTTTAAAGTTCTTAACACACATTATAAGGGTATCTATTAAAATACCCCTTTAAAATATGTTTTCTTTTTCGATTGCCTTTGCACCACTTGGCTTTTACGAAGTGAACCATTGATTGCATCCCGGCGTTTCTCATAAAATTTAGTATCATTCAACTTTTTCTCTTTCATAGAAAAATGTAACTGACAGTGAAAAATACGTTCGTCAATGCTTTTGTAATTAGAATTTCCACACATAAACTTACAATCTTTCTCAATGCATGGTTTGTAGGAGAAACTGTAGCCAGGACAGTCGACTCCCTCGGCTCCCCCGTGAAGACACGACCTCAGTCGCGTGACCGTGCTGTTACCACACGTGACTGGGCACGGGCTCCACGGTCCCCATGGCGACCATTCGGCTGAAATGAACAACGTTCATGAAATGTAAAATTTTGAAATGAAGTAGTTGAATTGGAAAGTATTCAAACAGCTCAACTCTGACCATCATTGTAAAATTCTGTTTGAAATCACAAGAATAACATCGTAACATAAATTATAGGTTTCTTCAACTCGTTCCCCCCCCCCTCTCTCTCTCTCTCTCTCTCTCTCTCTCTCTCTGTTTCTTTCTTTCTTTTTTCTCCTACCCCCTCACTACAGTAAAATAAATGAAAATCTTAAAACTTACGACAGGGTCTATCAGTGTTGCAGGACTGTGTTTCCACCGTGGGTTCCAGACACTCCCCTACACCGTAACATAGCCGTCCTCTCTGCTGTGTGCCACCACTGCCACATGTCTGTGTACAGGGAGACCACTCCGACCACGGTCCATAGGTGGCTGAATTAGAAAAAACGGGTTTGAGGATTATCACCACACAAAACAGCAACAACAGCAACAGCAAAAAATAATTATAAGTATTATTATCAATATTACCATCATCATGATCATCATCATCATCATTTCTTGCAGTTGGATTTTAAAAGATGATTATGTACTGCTTACATCTTGAACCATTTAAACATTGGTTAAGTCTCCAAGAAAATCTTTGTCTTAATGTTAAAATACCAGGCAAATGTGCCCAAGGCAGACAACGAAAAAATCTTCCTTGACAATTTCGAAATTCTAACAAGACACCTTTGGTCAATGGCGAGAAACAGAAACCTAAGCCAAAGTATCAACATACACCGCATCGGTGACGGCACATGAACAAGAAAAAAGTCTCCTAGTTCGTACTCACCACAGGCACCGTTGTTACAGGCTCTGTCCATCTGGCCCAGCCCTGGACACGTGCCGTACCCAGAGCACGTGCGCGTGCGTGACTCTAACCCGTCACCGCATGACGTGGAGCAAGCACTCCACCCTGACCATTCTGACCACTGGGCTAGAATAACACGTGGCAGTTATAATACCGTTTATGACGTAGAAGTGGAGACAGGTTTCACAAAATAAATTAGGACTGACAGTTGATCAATTATCTGAAACTGACAATTTTGGTAAAGAGTCCACAAAATTAAATCAACTATTGTTTCAAGGCATTACGCCATTATGTTTTTGTAGGCAAAGCGTTATGTTTCATTTTAGAGGTCTAGAACTATCGGTTTGACAGATTGATTGATTGGATGATTGATCGTTTCATTGATTGATTGATTATTTGATTGGTTGATTGAACCGTCTCAGACTCACCACAAGGTCCGTTATTGCAGAAGCGTCCCTCGCTGGGTCTGCCGAAGCACCGTCCTAAGCCCTCACAGCGACGGTTTCTGATGCTGGCCCCCTGTTCCCCACACGAGGCCGAGCAGCTGCTCCATGACGACCACTCCGTCCATGACGCTGAAATAGGAGGACGCACACAAAAAATTATATAATTGAGCATTTTCCTAGCTTCTCACCCTGCTTTGTTAAAGGGGCATGTATGTATGCAACTCTCTAGTGATGTTGTCGCGTGCAATAACGGCAAACAGGATTTTATGTTTATGTTATGTTATAAAATCTGATAACTCTGTTGAAAAAAATGTTGCATTTCCAATCGGTGTAAGTAGGTCCTTACGAGGTTTCAGAATAAATGGTCCACATGTTGAAATTTAGTTGGCCTTGTTGAATTAATTTTGAAAAAGATGCATTAAAACATGTATAGGTCGTTTGGATGGTGCCTTTTTGTATAATCAATTTTGAAAATCAATTTGAAAATCAGCATGAAAATTATGTATGATGACGTACCACAAGGCCCAACACTGCAGTCCTCGTCCTGTATCGCCATCCCCGTGCATTCTCCAAACATCAATAAACCTTCACAAGACCGTGTTCGTGTGTGAGTGCCCGTACCACATGTCGTTGAACAGCTACTCCAGGCACTCCACTCTCCCCAGGTAGCTAAAAACATTATTATTATTATTATTATTATTATTATTATTATTATTATTATTAAGACAAAACAATTTGCTCTTCGCAGTCGTGCTGAAAGGGAGAAAGTTGCTTTCTTATCCAAGGTTTTATGGATCTAAATTTATACAAAAAAAAAAACATAATTTGGATGACATCTAATTTCGAATGTACTCTACCGAAACGAAAAATATTCATAATCTCTGATCATTCTCTTTGCATTCATTCCGTAACATATGAAAGAGGTAGGAACTTGGAATTCAAAACTTCACAAAGATAACAGGGGAGCGATTTCATCATTTACCTGTAGTCTTTCAGTATATTTTAAGTTTAGAAATAACATGGTGCGTCTTTACTATTACGCTACTGATACACCATAACCTCATGACGTACCACATGGTCCGACTGTGCACGCTTGAGTCTCTGTGCCAGAGCCCTCGCAGACGCCCAGTCCCGAGCAGTCACGTGACCTCCTCTGCGTACCCTGATCACAGGTGGCTGAACAGCTGGACCACGCCGTCCAGGCTCCCCACGACGCTGAAATGATTCATATCTGCTGTTGAAGCCATCTGGAGATCTAACTACAATATATTTTTTGCATACTACATTGTTTTCCATAGTGCCACTGCCAATTTCTAAAGCAATGTACAACAATCATTTTCAACCCTAACGCAATGATTTTATAAATTATTTAGGCTTCAAAAATTAAATATGCCTCGTTTTCCTTTCTTGGCATTATCAGGTCAGCTCAATCTGAGTAACACTTTCCAAAATAACATCGTCACATCTAACACAATAAGACTGTCACGTCTAACACAATAACGCTGTCACGATTAACACTCACCACAAGGTCCGTTGTTGCAGTCCCGTGCTTCAACTGCTCCTCCTGGACACGTCCCTAAGCCTTGACATTGACGTGTCCGTATACTGGACCCTTGACCACAAGGAGCTGAGCATGCGCCAAACTCTGACCACGCCGTCCACATGGCTGAAAATTAAGTAGAACACTTTAAGTCTCTCCAATTCCAAGAGTAATATATATACTTGTAAAATATGGTTCTTAATATTTATTATACTCATTTTGTATCATCTGAAAGGTTTCATGTTTCTTGTTTTAGTAATTTGTAGCTTGAAGAGCTGTTGTGAATATACTGTTGAACTGTTTGCAAAACACGATGGAAAAATTTTTTGCTATGGATTTCCGTCTTTGCACCGATGTATTCCTGTTGTCATTTAATAGCAGACATCGACTGATAATGACAACTATATCACCAATCTACATTTTATATGAATTCAGCAATGGCTATACATAATACCCCAACAACAGAAACTTACCACAGGGTCCGATATTACAATCCCTGCTTTCCCTGGCCACGCCAGGACAGTTTCCTATGCCCTGACACTGGCGTGTTCTGCTGACTGCTCCCTGACCACAGGATGCTGAACAACTGCTCCACGATGTCCAGGCTGACCATGAAGCTGGGATAAATGTTTACAAGAAATCAAATAACATTGGGAAATATACACGAGTAAGTGAAAACACAGCCTGCAGCATCATAAATAGAGACTTTAAAATTCTATCCAATGTAAAACAACCAACTCACCACAAGGTCCGTTGCTGCACTGTTTGGTTTCACTTGCTGGTCCTGGACACTCTCCAAGTCCAGAACATACACGAGTGCGTCCAGTGCTGCCTTGACCACAGGACGCTGAACAGCTTGACCACGACGTCCAGGCTGACCATCCGGCTAATAAAAATATCGATAGTAAATACTTAATTAAATCATTTATATTCATAAGATGTTGCAAGACCGTTTTTAAATTAACTTATGTTATACCATGAAAAAGAACCAGAATCAAATGTAGTGGCATGCTGTGTTATTGATGTCCTTACCACAAGGTCCGTTGTTACAGGCCTGGTCTTCAAATTGAGCTCCCGGACATGTTCCTATACCGATACACTGCCGTGTTCTTCTGCTGGTACCTTGACCACAAGTTAGCGAGCAGGCGCTAAACGCTGTCCATGCAGACCAAGACGCTGGGATTGTAAAGAAGAAGTTCTTGAAATTCAAGCGCCGTAGTGGTATGATGCACGTTTTCTTTACACGATGTACACTATTTTGGACCACATACAGTTAGAAACTAAAAAAGCATTGAACGAGCACAGACATCTGCCATGACAAATAATTATATAATAATTAAACATTAATTGATAAAAAGATCATTATTGAAATAAAATCACTTTCAAGTTAGCCCATAGTATTCCTAAACCTAAAATATACTGAAAGTTTCATCAAAATCTGCCAATTTGTTGGCATAATGTTGCTTAAAGACAGACAAACTAACAAAGTAACGAAACCAACAACAAAACCGCCTTGACGTAGGTTACAACTACCCTCTACCAGGGCGACAGATTGATTTTCCACAGATATTTACAGATATGTCTATAGATAAATAGACAGTCATTTTGGCTCTCAGCAAAAAATGTCCACAATAATAACTGCGGCCCTGGTAGAGGGTAGGTTACAACAATGGTACATCAAATATAGTTTTTCAACATAAGGGAAACGGCGCATGGCGTACCACAGGGTCCGTTGCTACAAGGTTTGTTTTCACTTGCTGCTCCTGGACACTCTCCAAGTCCAGAACATACACGAGTACGTCCAGTGCTGCCTTGACCACAGGACGCTGAACAACTTGACCACGATGTCCAGGCTGACCATCCGGCTGAAATAGTTTGAGAAGGAAATGGGGATTACCCGTCAACATTACTATCGTAAACAAAACATCATATTTCCAAGAGATGGTTTGTACACGGTTTAAGTAAAACATTTCCCTTACCACAAGGTCCGTTATTACAGGTCTGATCTTCAAATTGAGCTCCTGGACATGTTCCTATACCAATACACTGCCGTGTTCTTCTGCTGGTACCTTGACCACAAGTTAATGAGCAAGCTCCGAACGCTGTCCAAGCAGACCAAGACGCTGAAATTGTAAAGTAATTGAAATTAAAGCGTCTTTATGGTGAAATGCACTATTTAAGCCCACTGACATTTACAAACAGCTGTAAGCCTTTGTGAAGTATAAAGCTTTTAAAATTAATTGAAAAAAGAATATGGCGTACCACAAGGTCCGTTACTGCACTGTTTGAGTTCACTTTCCGCTCCTGGACACTCTCCAAGTCCAGAACATACACGAGTACGTCCAGTGCTGCCTTGACCACAGGACGCTGAACAGCTGCTCCACGATGTCCAGGCTGACCATCCGGCTGAAAATGGTTTGAAAAGGTTATGCAAATTATCAGTCAACACTTTCTTCGTTAACATTTTATTTTCAAAAGATGGTTGGTAATCACGGTTCATGTGGAAAATTTCCCTTACCACAAGGTCCGTTATTACAGGTCTGGTCTTCAAACTGAGCTCCCGGACATGTTCCTATACCGATACACTGCCGTGTTCTTCTGCTTGTACCTTGACCACAAGTTAATGAGCAAGCGCTGAACGCCGTCCAGGCAGACCAAGACGCTGAAATTGTTCAAACAAAATCTTGAAATTCAATCGCCTTCATGGTAAAATGCACAATCTTTTAACGATTTACATTAATTTGTACTACTAACATTTCCAAGAAATTGTTGCTACCAGTGTAAATGAAAAAAAAGTAATGGCGTACCACAAGGTCCGTTACTGCACTGTTTGGTCTCCCTAGCTGCTCCTGGACACTCTCCCAGTCCAGAACATACACGAGTACGTCCAGTGCTGCCTTGACCACAGGACGCTGAACAGCTTGACCACGACGTCCAGGCTGACCAGGCGGCTAAGAAAAGTATATCAATTGAGAGATATTGAAAGCCTTTCAAACAGACAGCTGAACAACTAGAAATACCAATAACTACACAGGCTAAATGTTAAGTATCTAAAACTCGACCTCTACCAGCTATGGAGCCTTTAAAATAATTCAATCTTTTGAACGCTATTTTTTTTACATTCGAACGCAATCATAACCTGAAGACGAGGCTATCGCCGTCTCGGAGTGAAAGATTGAGATTGCATTAGAAAACAAAAATCATTGCGTTCCCTTGCAAAGATTGCGTTAGATCGTAATAATCATTGCTTTCGAAAGTTGATTTTTTTTTCTTTTGCATGTCCCTTTAAAAGCTCCGTAACCAGCAACCTGAAAGCAAAGAACTCACCACAATCTCCGTTATTACAGGCCCGGTCTTCAACTCCATCTCCTGGACACTGACCAATACCAGTGCACTGTCTGGTCCGTCTGCTACGCCCAGGGCCGCACGTGACCGAACAGCTTCCAAACGCTGTCCAAGCTGACCAAGATGCTAGAACAGCAGATGATTTCGAATAAGTGACCAGAGCTTTTAAATTAGCAGGTTTGGTGAGAACCGATCATTTTGCAAGATGCGGTTGACCAAAATCTTGCAAAAGGAACGCAGATGCAGTTAGTTCTTAACGTCTCACACAATGCTAAAAACCCATATTAAAATATTCGAGAAAGATGAATGTAATAAAGTGGCACAGAAGACTTGCGTCTTGGACTCTTACCGCACGGGCCGTTAGTGCACAGCCTGGTTTCTCTTGCCAGTCCCGGACATTCTCCCAGGCCAGAACATACACGAGTACGGACAGAGGAACCTTGACCACAGGACGCGGAACAGCTTGACCACGACGTCCACGCTGACCAACCAGCTGAAATAATAATAATAATAATGTGTATATATCTATATTTTCTTGTTTTCTGACAAGGAATATTATATATGAAGTTACCGTACTATGGCGGCTTCTCAATTTTACAAAGGGCCTGATACACACTTGACTGTCTCAATCACTTTAATGCTAAAAGTTACGAGCCAGGCAGCTGTACATTAAAGAAGTGCCACTGTGATGTAACCACTCAGTATTACAAAAAAGGAAAAGTTCAAGGTTTCATACAACAAGGTGGTATGCTACCAAAAAACTTGGAAAAAACACAGAAATATAACACATTAAACAAACAACGATTTTTAAAGGATGGAACTTCATATAGCCAAATGAATAAGGTTTGCAGGATAACTCACCACAAGGTCCGTTATTACAGGCCTGATCTTCAACCCCAGCTCCCGGACATGTTCCTATACCGATACACTGCCGTGTTCTTCTGCTGGTACCTGGACCACAAGTCAGTGAGCATGCGCTAAACGCTGTCCAGGCAGACCAAGACGCTGAAATGAACAATGACATTTCTTAGCAATGGTGCAGGATTCAACGATTAATTTGACAGCAAAAAGTAAAATGACATGGAGAAATACTTTACATTTCCTTTTACATTATCCGCACGCATGTCTTTTAGCGCTCACGTAGTCTTTCTTGTTACATTGGTGTTTGTTGTTAATGTTTTCATTAATTTCGTCCACCAAATCCTTTCGTTCACCAATCTTATTATCCTTAGTTACATTAGTTTTTTATCATGAAGGAACTGCATTTGTTTCAAACAGTGTAATACAAGTACTAATTTAACAGAACATAAAACATAACAATCCATAAAATTGAACCTAATACGTCATCATACTAACCACAAGGTCCATTACTGCACTGTTTGGTCTCACTTGCTGCTCCCGGACACTCTCCAAGTCCAGAACATACACGAGTACGTCTTGTACTGCCTTGACCACAAGACGCTGAACAACTGCTCCACGATGTCCAGGCCGACCAGGCGGCTATAAGAAGAAAACAAAACGGTATTATACAATTACTATATAAACATTTGAACGAATGTTGCAAAATGGCAGTCAAATTCATCATGACGGCTTTGCAATGATCTGTAAATGTAAACAAAATTATTCAAATATTTTAACTGGTAATAACGTCACATCCATTCACGATATAACGTTTGCCTTACCACAAGGTCCATTATTACAAGTCTTATCCTCAAATCCTGCCCCTGGACATGTTCCTATACCAATACACTGCCGTGTCCGTCTACTACTGCCTTGACCACAGGTCAGAGAGCAGGCACTGAATCCTGTCCACGCTGTCCATGAGGCTACAACAAAACCATTTAACTTTAGAAGAGGCGCAGTATGAACTTACAATATTGTGCAAATGTTCATCTTTGACGTTATATATTGTGTCATCTTAAACAAGCTAATTACCTATTTGCCCTTTTGACTATTTCTAATAATAATATAACGTTATTTTTAAGACCAGGGACAGCTAACTGTAAACTTTCTTGTAAATATTGTAATATGGCCAATTACTGCCAAATATTGAGTGCTATAGCTTTCATAAAATAGTTTTCTCTTTGCTCTTCTGCCTATCGAGTTTGCAAAGGTTTTTCTTCTTTTTCTAAATTATGATATTATATCTTTTAATAACTGAGTAAAGGTTTTAATTCTATTCACCACAAGGTCCATTGCTACAAGGTCTGTTTTCAGTGGCTGAACCCGGACACTCTCCAAGTCCGGAGCATACTCGGCTTCTTCCAGAACTACCTTGACCACAAGACGCTGAACAGCTTGACCACGACGTCCAAGCTGACCACAAGGCTAAAATAGAGAAAGGTGTAAACGATTTTGAAATAAAACGAATGTTTTCGAAAGATATAATATAATATAATATAATATAATATAATATAATATAATATAATATAATGAGAAAGCTGACACCATGCCATGACAAGCCACAAACAAGTCGAACTCTTCAAACAAAACCGCTCCATACATTGTTAACCTGCTCCACTTGCAATTCAGTTGAAAGTTCCAAAGCCTGATATGCCTGGCTATATTTTGGAGCAGCCAACGTCTCAAGGCGGAAGGCGAATGAGTATATAAAAATGCTTACATAAACATATCGTCAAAAATGAAATTATTGGATTTTCAAAGCGTCAGTGTTTTTTAGATAGTTGCTGTGGATTTTGGTCATTGTCATTTGATCAACGTAAAAACAGAGAAAGTGAAGATTTATGTTTTAGTTTTTAGCATTATCTCAGTGAAGATCACACCCTTTTTTCACTATTTCAAACTGACAACATAAAAAATAAGGTAACAGTGACTTACCACAGGCGCCATTGTTACAGGCGCGCCCCTCTTGCCCGAGTCCAGGACAGGTGCCTATCCCCTCACACTGTCTGGTCCTCAGACTGACCCCTTGACCACACGACACAGAGCAGCTACCAAACTCTGTCCACGCTGACCAAGACGCTGTAATGAAATATACATTGTTTTTACACTTCATCATTCTTACGCTGACTCTAAATTTGATTAAACGCGATCAAAATCAAGGGGATGAAACTTAAAAATCGTTAACCCTTTTTTAGTCCATATGAATTATAACAGCATTTTTAATTAATATCAACTTGTATACTCGTCAGTTACTATGGCAATTAAATGTACCGCTCCAATTTGAGAGATTGACCACTTGATAATGCGGCTATCAACTAAACGACAAAGGTTATTGGTACTTTAGGGTTGTGCAAGGGAGTAAAAAAAACACTTCGCGTGATAATGTGTTTGGACCAGTCAAAATGGTTCGGTATGTACAAGAAAACTGTACCGCTCCTTTTGAAAAGAGCTTCATTGTTTAACCTGCAGTGATGTATGTAGGCCAACTACACGTAGAAAGAATCAGAAGATAACTCACCACAAGGTCCGTTACTGCACTGTTTGGTCTCACTTGCTGGTCCTGGACACTCTCCAAGTCCAGAACATACACGAGTACGTCCAGTGCTGCCTTGACCACAGGACGCTGAACAGCTTGACCACGACGTCCAGGCTGTCCAGGCTCCTAGGTAGGAACAAAAATAAATAAATAAATGATAGGTCTACTCGCCTTTTCAATTAATATCGTGTGCGTCATACATTTTGCGTCTTTCTCTTTCAAAATGTTTTTTGATAATTTAACCAGCCCTTACCAACCATCAGCCAATCTGTTCCATGTTGATGCGCAACTTACCGCACGCTCCATTATTACAATCTCTCTCCTCCCTTCCTGATCCGGGACATGTTCCTATCCCGGTACACTGCCTGGTACGGCTGCTCTTTCCTGGGCCGCAGTAGTTAGAACAGTCACTCCAAGACGTCCACGCCGACCAAGAGGCTACAGATGAAACATATTTATAATTATATCATAGGGCGTAATTCAAGAATATATCAGAAATTCAGATCTGCACCCTGAGATTTAGAGATACCATTCCATGTCTCTGCTGTCTATGCAATTGGAAATGGCAGGTAACCGCATAGTGATGACTGAGATGAGTTTCCAGTAAACTCCGAAACGCAGGATGAGAATGCACTGTGTATAGTGCGCCAGGTTCTTGATTTTCAAACACTTCTATTTATTTATTGACATCCTAATTCACATCAGTTTTAACTTAGGCTGCCTGCTTTAGTTTTCCGCTTGGTAGCTAGAACCACAAACAGCCAAGCCATTTATGATATTTTTAATTAAATGAATAATGGCTTATATATCTTATGTGTGGTGATAATGTGGCAACTTACCACACGGTCCATTAGAACACTGCCTGTTTTCAGACAGAGCACCTGTACACGTGCCCAGTCCCGTGCATTCGCGCACGCGCGTACTGACACCCTGGTTACACGAGGCAGAACATGCGCTCCATGTTGACCAGGCAGTTAAAGAGGCTGAAAATATCAGAATATTTCGTCTTATTTCATTTCCAAAGAGACCTATTCATTTTATTTTTAAAAAAAGACGAACATCAAACAGAGAATTTATCAGAAGAAAGGGGTCTGTGACCAACTGATTTCATACTTTTACTAGATTATCTGTGCTCAAAGACTTCTTTTGAAGGCGAAAGTTTTAATATCTGTTCGTTAACTCACCGCAAGGGCCGTTGCTGCAGGGTCTGTTTTCGTTCGCAGACCCCGGACACTCTCCCAGTCCAGAACATACACGCGTTCGTCCAGAGGTGCCTTGACCACAAGACGCTGAGCAGCTTGACCACGACGTCCAGGCGGACCAGGAAGCTGAAGTAAATAAACACATCAACTTCAAACTGTTTAACAAAATTGATCTTTGAATTACAAATATGTATATTATACACTAACAAATAAATCAATCGATTTGAGAAAACTCATTTGTCTTATTTACGACGATTTTCTAAATTTATATATTTCTTGGTTGATTCTATAAAGTTAATGCCACTTGTTTAAATTAATGAACCATTTACCTAGAACATGCTTCGATAATAAAGGCCTGATGATTGGAGTTATCGTATTGTTTTATTGATCTCCTTACCACAAGGTCCGTTATTACAGGCCTGATCTTCAAATTGAGCTCCAGGACATGTTCCTATACCGATACACTGCCGTGTTCTTCTGCTGGTACCTTGACCACAAGTTAGTGAGCAAGCGCTAAACCCTGACCACGGGGCCCAAGAGGCTGAAGTGATAAAGTTTATATATAAGGCTATATATATTCAAATACATATATTTATAAAGGCTTATCTCGTTTAAACAGTCTATATACATGTATGTAAATAATTAACATAAATGATATATATATATATATATATATATATATATATATATATATATATATATATCCAATATATATATATGGCATATTTGCGTTATCTGTTGTATACGCCATGTTGTTTTTGAGGAGTAAATTTTACTTCCTCGTTCGAATTGTTTCCCAATCATGGAACAGGCTGTCCCTGATGTTGCTAAACTTGTCAATAAGTGCGACCAACTGTCCAAGGAAAACTTAGAGCTGCGACAAGAACTGGAAAACCAAGCGACTGAGATGAAAGAGCGCGACGCACAAATATCCGAGCTGAAAGGGACGGTTCATCTTCTGCAGAGAGGGGCGGCATCATGCTTCAACTCGGAAAGGCGGCTAGCCCTTGAGAACTCGAACCTTCTTGATTCTAATCAGAAGCAAAGTCTGGAACTGAAAGAGCGGGCGAAGAAAATTCAGCAACTTGAGGCTGAATTAAAAGGCAAAGGTAACGAGATGGAGGATCAACTGACATCATTGAGGGCTAAGGTCGCCACCACTAACGAACGTATCCGACAATTAAAGATTGAGAATGACCGGTTGAAAGTTACGTTGAACACCTCTAAACGGGAATGTGTTTCCCTGGCACCCACTGCGATGGATTTAGACCCTCTCCTTCATACCGAAAATGTAGAAGAAAATACTGCTTCAGCTGGTGGCCGCCGTGGGGCGAGGAGATGTGTATCAGAGCACAGGACAGTGGATGAGAAACGTTTGAAGAGAAACGATAACTTATATGTGGTAGTAGATGGACAGGGATTTGACATACTTTATTATCCACAGATGAAAATAGCAGACCTACAAGATCTACTTCAAATTATGTGTAAAGGACGCTTTGGTATTTATTTTGAGCAACATGCAGAGAGCAGAAATGAAAAACAGAAGGTTGTACATGTAAGTGCCCTGGTTTCTCTCATCTGTTAGCACCAATTGTAATAATAAACCTTTCACATCAAGCACACTTTAATGTTAAAGTAAAGTGAGTGAATTTTTAAAGTGTTGTTCAGTTGGCATTCTGAAAAATTAACTAAGTTTCATATAAACATAGATCCAAATTGACTGATAACAAATATCTAAATATTTAAATTTTAGTAAATTTTGTGAATGGTTAGGGGTTACAATAAGCTGACAAAAGTGGTTGATGTAACAAATGTATAACATACAGAATCAGTTCAGAATAGATGATCCGAGTATTTACTGATCCGCCGACTTAATATGGCTGACCACAGTTCACACGCCCCTTCATACGGATTAAATCTGCGCTCCGTGGTTTAACTGCTAGACCCCTGCAGCAACGGCGCGTGTGGAGGCGTGGAGACCATCAGGAATCAGCGGCGTCGCTTGTAAAATGTGGTCGACCATGTTTAGTCTGGGGATAAGGAAGTACTCGGATCATCCATTCCAAATGGGGCCATAAACTATACGTGGGTTAACAACTTTTGTTAGTTATCTGTCCGTTTCTGATTTCCCAATATTACAATGGTTTTAGTGCTATCTACAGTGGCCTGATGACTCATGTACATTGGCAGAGGCCGGGATTCCACCTAACGCAATGATCATCTGTGGTGAGTGTTTAGTGAATACACATTTTCTGACCTACTAACTCCAGACGTCGCTTGTCATAGACATCAGAATATGTGGTTTGAAAGAAAATTAGTAGGAATATATGTATTTACACCTCCCACACTAAACTCGTGTTGAATCGATACTGATTTAATTTAGAGTTTATTTTTTTCTTTTGAAGAAAAAGAAGAAAGTATTGTCACCAGTGACACTGGCACTGACACTGCAGCTGGTGGCCAACGTGACCCGAAGGGACAGGTGACAAGACAGGGGGCAGGGGTTGGGAAACACGTGAGCAAAGCAAGATGGAAAAAGTTTTTGTTCAGGCCGAAGTGAACGAGGGCACCGCTGCTAATGAACGCATCCAACAGTTGGGGACTGACAATGCTAAATTGAAAGCTGATCTAAATGTCCCTAATGAACATATCCGGCAGTTTGAAATCGTGGATTTTCAATTGAAGGCCGGGTTGAACGTCGCAAGACTAGAATTTTTGACACCCAAGATATGTACAGCATGTACAGTATGTGTATGTTTGTCTTAATATAACATCAAGAACTTACTATATACTTTATCCAACTAAAGGAAAATAATGCTAAGAATATATAAATAAGTTTATAAAGATATGGGTCGTACACAAAAAACAATGGTTTGGAAATTGAGACACTAATGAGTGGAAGATAGAGGTTGGGCAGCTCAGTTCCATCATTTCTATTGAGTTTTGCCCAGTGTAGCCTGATGTTAATAGCATCAAGGACTTTACGGTGAGAGTCACGGTTTTCCTTGACCAGTATTTTAATATTTTCTATTCTGGTGGATGTTATTATAGTTGTGTCTGGATTATTTGTTTCTGGTGCTGGCTAAGGGCCGATTTTTGGTCACATTTTTGATCGATTATTCACGTTCTGATAATCTCTCTTCTACTGCCTGACTAAACGGCGCACTTGAGAGGTAACAGGTTATGTAAAGTGGATTTGTACATGCCAATTAATGTGAAGTTATGTAGGCCTAATGAAGCCCACAAAACCACTGGTATAAGCCTAGATTTAGAAAAAAAGAAACAGCATTCTAAAAATTTTCATAAAAAGGGTAACGTGCAATGTGGTAAAAATAACTTCTCAGGAGTATTTTACTAAAAGAATTTTTAAAAAACCTTATCAACTTATTTTATAAAAAGATAGCAAAAACCAGTGGGGCGTTAAAAAACAAATTTGAGAGCTTTGATTATATATATATATATATATATATATATATATATATATATATATATATATATATATATATATATTAGCTATGATAAGTAATCTCATTAGCGCATGGGCGTATACATACAATATAAATAGAATAAAATACAATTAATACTAGCCGAGAGAGCAATCAATGGTTCGATAATTAGGTTCTTATATTTTATCAGCCGCTATGTCATTCTTTTATAAGACTGACTTTCAGTGAAATTGACCTTAGTTTCAACTGTCGATAGCAAGACTGGGAGAGTATTTTAATTTACGCATTAAATCCACATCCATTTACAAGGCAGTTCAACGGATTTAACGATCATAATAATTAACTATCATTACCTAAAGCATTTATACGAAAAAATACTAACCACAAGGTCCGTTGCTACACTGTTTGGTCTCACTTGCTGCTCCCGGACACTCTCCAAGTCCAGAACATACACGAGTACGTCCAGTGCTGCCTTGACCACAGGACGCTGAACAGCTTGACCACGATGTCCAGGCTGACCAACCAGCTGAAAATCGTAATAAAAACAATATATTTTCTTTGTTTAAAAATGGAACGATTATTCTGCAATTTTTTCAAATGATATTGATCCCAGGAAAATAACAGAAAAGATACAGAAATTTAAAAACTCGTTCGTTTGTATTTTCGTTATTCGATTTGGTCGTCTTAGCTTGGAAATAAGTCTCTATTTCCCTACCACAGGCTCCGTCGTTGCAGGCTCTGACTTCGAATTCATCTCCAGGGCAGAATCCTATTCCAATACATTCTCTAGTTCTCCTGCTACTGCCAGGACCACACGACACTGAACAGCTTCCAAATGCCGTCCACGCCGACCAAGATGCTGGGAATGTAAAAATGAAATGTTATTTCTAAATAAATAACTATTAACGAATCATAATTTTTCTGGCACATTTTTTTTGTTCGTTATGTACTAAATTCATTGCCGTCTTCGAAATATTTTACGAAGCTATTGAAGAAAAAACTGCTCTCAGTTCATGTACATGTATGTAGGACGACATACCACAAGGTCCATTACTGCACTGTTTGGTCTCACTTGCTGCCCCTGGACACTCTCCAAGTCCAGAACATACACGAGTACGTCCAGTGCTGCCTTGACCACAGGACGCTGAACAACTTGACCACGATGTCCAGGCCGACCAACCAGCTGAAAAACGAGTCAAAATAGGATATGAATATTTCTTGTCAACGCTGTCATGGCAACAACCTTTCTTTTTTTAAGCGATAGATGGTTATAACGAGGTGGAACGTTTCCCTTACCACAAGGTCCGTTATTACAGGCCTGATCTTCAATCCCAGCTCCCGGACATGTTCCTATACCGATACACTGCCGTGTTCTTCTGCTTGTACCTTGACCACAAGTTAGTGAGCATGCGCTAAACGCTGTCCAGGCAGACCAAGACGCTGAAATTGTAAAAGAATTCTTGGTGTCAAATGCCTTCCGGTGTATAAGGATGTTTTCTTTACACAATTTATATTAATTTTAGCCAGTAATATTCCCAAACAACTGTGGTCCATTATAAAGTATATAGCTTATCGACGTAGGAAAACAGGACACAGCGTACCACAAGGCCCGTTGCTGCACTGTTTCGTCTCCCTAGCCGGTCCCGGACACTCTCCAAGTCCAGAACATACACGAGTACGTCCAGTGCTGCCTTGACCACAGGACGCTGAACAGCTTGACCACGACGTCCAGGCTGACCATCCGGCTGAAAGTTTTAAGAACAAAATTGTACTCGGTTAAAAAATGTTTTTGCTTAGTTTGCCGTTGTGGAGAGAAATGACCAAAAGAGGAGACAGTATATAATGAATGAGGAACAATGCTGTTTCAATGCCACAAATCTACGGATTAAACAATGGCCAAATATGAAGAATATTGGCCACTATATATATATATATATATATATATATATATATATATATATATATATATATATATATATTACTTGGAGCAAGACTAGCACATATATATTCACAGATATCTACAGAGATTATTTTGGCTTTGCACTAGCGCATTTCTGTAGTGAGAGTTTTTGCACAGGGAGTAGAGCTGTGCAGTTATAAACCGTATAGTCTACTGAATGTCGGGTTACTTTTTCGATGACAGTAACATTAAATGCTAAATGAACCCTAACTAATACTATATCTATAACCTATATGTATTTTGCGGTTTAAAGTATTCTAAAGCCACCACCAAACGATTCATTTTGAATGTTTAGAAATAACCCTACCACAAGCGCCGTCATTGCAGGCTCTGACTTCGAACTCATCTCCAGGGCAGAATCCTATTCCAATACATTCTCTTGTTCTCCTGCTACTGCCAGGACCACACGACACTGAACAGCTTCCAAATGCCGTCCACGCCGACCACGATGCTGGGGAATATGAATGACATGATTAATGAGATACGAATGCATCTTTGTGATAATTTATTGCCGTTTAAATTTTTAATATAAATTTCTTCATAGTTCATGTTATCAAAAATTCAAAATTCAAAATTCAAAATTGCTTATCAATAAGCAAAAATAATACATTAAAATCATATATTTCTTTATTTCTGGAAGTAGAAATCCGTACCACAAGGCCCGTTGCTGCAGGGTCTGTTTTCGTTCGCAGATCCCGGACACTCTCCCAGTCCAGAACATACACGAGTACGTCCAGAGGTACCTTGACCACAGGACGCTGAACAGCTTGACCACGACGTCCAGGCTGACCAGGAGGCTAAAAATTCATTTTAAAATCCAGATTTTTACCGTTTGAAAAATATGGAATAAAGATACCAAATAACATTAATATAAGGCCAATTTTTCAACATGGCCATCAATTCAATGATGAACACTATGTTTTTCCTGGACATACGATGCCTAGTATCGTAATAGCTATCGCAACATATGAAGTAAGTGGCTGAGATTATTCTTCAAAGCCATTGCCAAATTCAAGACATTCGTACTTTAACATGCCCCTGTTTCAAGCAATGATAGAGGTCCTAGTTTCAAGTTATTCCTTATATACTGTAAAATGTGAAGCCTTAAAGACATAACATAACTACTCCAGTACATACCACATGGTCCATTATTACATGCCCTGTCCTCCAGTTCCTTTCCTGGACATGTACCTATACCTTCACACTGTCTTCTACGTCTACTAGTGCCTTCATTACAAGACTGAGAGCAACTACTCCATGATGTCCAGGCGGCCCACGCGGCTGTAATGGAAAATTTTATTTTGACCTACCGTGGGTGACATTAGGGAGACGAGTGTCATGATAATACTGATATTGGCGTGTTGACATTTTACCCTGATTAGCCTACACGCCAAAATATTCCTTCAAAATATCCCTTTCTTTTTCTGTAACACATAGCTGATATACGATCAAATAAATTATTGAATAAGTAATTGAATTAAATGCATGCATTTTGTTGGTCCAGGTCATATTGATTATAAAAGATTTAATTTTAATATCCGTACCACAAGGTCCGTTGCTGCACTGTTTCGTTTCACTTGCTGGTCCCGGACACTCTCCAAGTCCAGAACATATACGAGTACGTCCAGTGCTGCCTTGACCACAGGACGCTGAACAGCTTGACCACGATGTCCAGGCTGACCAACCAGCTGAAAAGGAAAGTAAAAAATATGTCAAAAAAGTACAACAGCACAGCGAATAAAACAAAAATAGATTGATGCAGTTACCGATTTATCATATATAAATTTGAATACCACCATAGTAATCAGTGATAAACATTTAAAGATCAGCTATTCTATTCTTCGAATATCATGTGGTTACTACAAACATAAACCTACCACAAGCTCCGTTGTTACAGTCCCTCTCTTCCCTATTGAGCCCTGGGCACAGTCCTATCCCGATACACTCCCTGGTACGGCTGCTTCTGCCCGGACCACAGAACACAGAACACTCACTGAACGCCGTCCATGATGACCAAGACGCTAAAAACGAACATAATTCAGGACTATTTGACCAAATTCATCACGGTTATTTGCCTATTTTATGACAGTCTTATGACGAAAAAATATCGTGATACGTCCTTTCGCTATGAAAATGTTATATTTCAATAACATTGAGTTATTGTTATTGAAATATTTCAATAACAATACCTCATTGTTATTGAAATATAATATTATTCATAACAATAAGTTACTATTATGTGACCTTTAAATATAGCGGCAAAGTGGAGATATTATAAAATAACTTTCTACGTACCACATGGCCCATTTGAACATTCCCTGTTCTCGGAAAGTGCTCCTGTGCACGCTCCAAGTCCCGTGCATTCGCGCACGCGCGTGCTGACGCCCTGGTTACACGAGGCAGAACACGCACTCCAAGTGGACCAGGCAGTCAGAGAAGCTGTTTCAGAAAATTGATTTTAAAATGACTTAAAATAAACATGATAACTTAATTCCTTTTAAAATCTAAATACTCATATAGTCGAACTTTAGAAAGGCTTTATCTTCAAACGCATTTTCTTCCGCATACTGTATACGTGACCAAAACTTTATTGTCAATGCCATCGGAGCTAAGGTAATTTACTTATTGTGATGTTTAAGCTCCAGAAATAGAACCTTATTCTCTGATTTTGCCATCAATGCATTAAATATTAATTTCAGAATAGTAGATCAAAAATATGTAGGGAAATAGCGACATTCACCCACTAGAATACCTACCACAGGGACCGTTATTACATGCCCTGTCTTCAAGCTGTGGTCCTGGACATGTTCCTACACCAACACACTGGCGCGTGCGTCTACTAGTGCCCTCGTTACATGTACGAGAGCAGCTACCCCACGTCGCCCACGCCGCCCAGGACGCTGCAAGAAGTAATGGCTCCTTTGTAAGTCATACTCTTAACAGATTGGTGTATTATCATGTTCATGTAGCATTGTTGTTTGAGGGCATCACCTTCAAGGCTGCTTGAGTCATTTGTTAATCCATAAACATATGGGGGTTATTTGTGTCTTTTTACTCTTTAACTGTGAGTAACCTTGACAAATATACAATTCAAATAACAAAGTGAAGTTCCATCGAACTTTATTTTTGACTTAATTATCGCATATCTGAACGTGCCATGAGAAGTCCCCTAACACATACCACAGGGACCGATATTACAATCCCTGCTTTCCCGGGCGACGCCAGGACAGTTGCCAATGCCCTGACACTGGCGAGTTCTGCTGACTGCACCCTGACCACAGGATGCTGAACAACTGCTCCACGATGTCCAGGCAGACCATCCGGCTGGAATACAGGTTTAAAAACTATACCACAGATGTTACTACACAACTGTAAAAGAATTTGTTTAATGTTTTGTTTACTGAATTTTGTTCGGCCTATCAATTATGAAAAGCCTTGAAAATGAGGAATCAAATAGATGCTCCTTTTATGAACACAGTAATTCTAAATGCTAGTATTCAGTTAGTGACGACAAATTCATGTAGCATGATGGACATTCAAACGTAAAGCCGTTTTCTCATCCTTGCTAAAATTTGTTATCCTCCTCTAAATGCCATAGATCCATTACTGACCACACACTCCGTTATTGCACGTGCGGACTTCTTCGGCCAGTCCTGGACATGTGCCTGTCCCCTGGCACTGCCGCGTTCGGCTGCTGGACCCTTGACCACACGACGCTGAACACGTGCTCCACGATGTCCACGCTGACCACGACGCTGGAAAAATTAATATTTACAAACAATAGTGAGGTTATCATTATTATTTTCAACAGATAAACACTTTATTCTTTAAGAATAGCATATACAATTATGATCATGTTCGTGCTGTTATTTCTAAGGCATACACTAGTATTTATATTATAACGATGGGAGCTCAATTCATTAATTTTTTTTATTATTGTTAATAAAGAACTACTTCCTTGTTTACAAATGTTATCATATCTATCAATAACATGCTAACCATGAACGGGCGCATTTTCGAACTTGTAAATCTATTTATGACCAACAGTAGACCTACGTCTAACTTATGTACTCTTATATAATGAAAAATGGACTGTCGTAAGTGGAGGTTAAATCTATGCAACTTTTGGCTAGTCATGTACAGTTTGCGGGAACAGTCTGGCACCCATCTCGCCATGATGAATTTCAGGGAGTATTGTATCACACTAAAAGAGTTAATAATTAATATACACGACACTTCCTTCTTGTATACTCATCAATTTGTTGCATCATATGCACCTGTATGTACTGGCAAAAATGTAAGTTAGGCTGTATTCAGAACAGCGGACTAACTAGTCCACGGGTCAAATATAGCTGACCCACTTGAATACTTCCCCACGGGGAATCTATTAGCGGATTAGACGGATTATATTAGCATATTAGACGGCAAGCTTTTTAGTCGGTTGCCATATTTGGTCCGGGGACTAGTTAGTCCGCTGTCCTAAATGCAGCCTTAGATAACTTAGACAGGTGCATGTATACACACAAAAATGGAGACAAAGGTTAGTTTGGAAATATGAATAGTAGCTGTCGCTCCACATTCACCTAAACGAGTTAAAATAAACATACAAACACTCCTTAGCAAAACACGTGTTGCATGTGAAAATTGTATAACGTTCATCAGTGCTAGGCAGGCACATATCATTTAGCTTAGAGAAAGCAAAAAAAGTTTGACTTTATTTTTAGCATCTTGACACTTCCCACGGTATAGTATATTATGGAAAGTTATTTTTGTAGTATTATCATGCTCGAGCTCTCGTCTAATGTATTGGAGACAAAAAAAATATAACCGTATTTCAATGTTTATATATTTTAAATGGCTGTGGCGCATGTTCAGAAATTATTTCCACTTTGTGTCACAATATGGTTTTACCTAATATTACGGAATGCCACGATATGCAAAAACATTATGTATCTTTTAAATAATTGATTTTGCAATGTCCCGGTGAACGTAATGCATTCATTGAAAACAATAGCTACTCATTCATTATTTCTCTGGATAAATAAACCACCATGTTCCAAGCACTCCTTTTCTATTCAACTGGGACAGGAGGTTCCATATCGACCACACAGCCCCACACCAAGACAGTCACAGATAAATGGAAGACAACACGCGATCAAAAAAATCATCAATACACGTCTTCTTGGTATTTTTGTAGTTCTTTCAAAAACACCATTGAGGTTTTTGGCGCATTCAGTCCGTCTGACTCAGATTTTGTCTGCACCAAAATGGTGTATATAACGCAAAACTTTTTAATATTAAGAGCAAATGGTAATCGTGTGGCAACCGAGTCGGAAAGGAAGAACTATTACGCGATGTTTACTGGGACATGTAACATGTACAAGGAAATGTGGTTCACATTCCACAGTTAACGAAGTACCTTGGCATGCATGGCACTCGTAGGCCAGAGACAGGTTCCACGAGGGAATTTTAGACCGAATGTTGGCCCAGACTTTTGGACCAAAAATAGCATTCTATTTTGGGCTTATTTTAACCCGAAGTGGTCCACTTCAATGAAACAATGCGTCTGTTTTAAGACATGAAAGAAACGGCGTAAATTTTGGACCAATACATAGTTATAGAGGGCTACCTGCTTTTATTTTGAATAACAATTACAATAGAGCAAAATTTTAAAATAAAGTTTAGGACCAACTTTGGGTTTAATGTTATCTCTTGAAACTGGTCCATGTTTTGAATGACCCATGATCTAGCGAATTGTGTAACAGACACACATAAAGATGATTTATTCTCTTTACGGGATATTTTTAGGCATGTTGCCCTCCGACGAACCTGCATAATTTCCAGAAATTGAGATAAGATTCAGTATATTTAAACAAATGACAAATTACCAAAATGCACGTGGTGCAAAGCACGGTGCGGCACATATTATTCTACAGGGAAATGTTTTCAAAATAGCCATGACCAAATTACCAAGAAGAACAAGGTGCCATAACACGAGTTGCCATGCAAGAAATGTACCGAGATAGGAATCTATCATGATGAGGCCAAAACTGCAAAAGGGCATGACCAAATTACCGAAACGAGCATGGTGCAACAACACGTGTTGTGATACATGTAACACATTTAGACAGAGACTTGACTTGTTGAGGTCAGCATTTCAAAAAGGCGTGACCAAATTACCAAGAAGCACAAGGTGCTACAACAAGTGCTGTGATGCAACAATGCAGGAAATGTCACTAGGATAAGAATCTGACATTAAGAAGTCATTAATTTAAGGCGGAAGATAAATAGCTGACATTATAAGGTCAGTGTTTCAGTGATTATTTTGGGGGAATGACGAAATAACCGAGATATAGGCCTACCACGACACGTGTTACACATTTGGACAGTCACATGGGGGATAATGACCTGTCCTCGTGGTGACCCTTCATCTTGTCACATTTTGGTTACATGTTTACACCATGGAAACCAACCGATTATTACAACCCTCCCCCCGCCCACCACCACCAAAACATCAACCATCCCACAGGTGATGCTTATACCATGTGTACAATTTCCCTACGTTAAATGCTATAAAACTCGTTTTAGTCATCTTCTATATTCACTATATTCCATCAAATTGTACGCCAGCAGTCAATACATGAAGAGTAATCTGAAGTCTTTGGAACGAGATGCCAATGTATGTTTATAATGGTACTCCAGTTTGTTATATGCCATTTATCTGTTGCCTAAAATTATACCACGCGTCTTGTTCAACTTACAGTATATGGTATCAAATACAGGGCACATTAAACGATATTTAAAACCATTTATTATTTTAAATACAAAACTCACCACATGGTCCGTTATTACAAGGCTTGACCTCACTGCTGGACCCTGGGCAGTCCCCCAGACCAACGCACTGCCGTGTCCGTGACGATGACCCTTGACCACATGTTGCTGAGCACGAGGTCCATGAGGTCCAGGCTGTCCACGAGGCTGGAAAAGGAAAGCAGTTTTTTTTTTCAGGAATAATTTACATAATCAAACATAGGCCTATAGCTATAAGGGGTTTGTTGAACATAACACCGACCAAAAAATATTTCATAATTGTCCAACTCTGTTGTAAGATTCTGATTAGTCAACAAAATTTGTGTATTTTAAACAGTGAACATTTTGTATAAGTTAATGTAATAGCGTCAGTGAAAAATGAACTACATCAGGTCAACTATTCTGCGGAATTCTTCAACAGCGAAAGGTGGCTGCTGTTTGGAAAGCACCCCTCACCGCAATCTCCTTTAGAACAGGATCTCGTTTCCTCTGCTGAGCCTGCGCATTGGCCCACTTCCCCCGGATCACACGTCCTCCTCCTGGTCTGCTTCCCCTCACCACAGGATGCCGAGCATCCGGACCACGGATTCCATGTGTTCCATTCAGCTAACCGGATAAAGTGTATCTATGCTAATTGCTAGTTTAGTGCGTACTAATAGGCCCCTTTAACATCTAGCGGCGCAGGCTTTTGTATCGCACCAACTTGAGAGATTGACAAGAGAGAGTCACTTAAACGGATCCCCCGTGCTCTACACGGCCACTTAACCGGATTAATTTTGATAAGGTCATTGGGACTTGTGAAAGGGATTAAAAAACGTACTGTCATTATAGGTTAGGGCCAATCAAACTGGTGAGATGCAGAAAACTGTGCCGCTCCATGTGCAAAGGGCCATAGTAAAGATCTACTACCAAAAGCTGATCCAGACACTTTGGCAAAAAGGTGGGGTACATAAATTGCTTTGATAGAACCCACTCATATTTTTAGAACGTATATATATATATATATATTTTTTTTTTTTTGACTGATACAACCAACTTCAATGGGCTGCTAACTCTGGGGAAGGAAGCTGTTTAACGTGTCCTTGATCTGGATCGGCCTTTGAAGGCACCATATTTACCAGAGCGACCTACTTTTTCTACTACTAATATTGCCGTGACAAGTGTAATAAGCGTTACTACTACTGTGACGATAGATTTTCTATTGCTATTCAGCTTATGCTATATCTCTTTATTTGGTAATTTGAAGCCCTACTGGTAAAGCCATGCTACTACTTGTTCCAAATACAACTACCCAATATTCCATTTCAGTGCAGAACCCCAAAACAAGTCAAAAGGATATGAAAACGAAAAAGAAAAAAATATTAAAAATTACTCACCACAGTCCCCTGTATTGCATGCCCTGCTGTCGCGGTCACGCCCAACGCACGTGTTGTCGGGGCACGTGCGCGTGCGTGTCTGACTTCCGCCATTGCAAGACGCTGAGCATGCGCTCCACTGCGTCCACTGATTCCACTGGGAGGTGGGCGTCGTGTCTTCACAATCAGTTTTCCTCCTAAAAGGAAATTGCAACGTATCAGTGGATTAGTAGTGACACAATATGAAGTGTTAGGGCAGAATTCTGAGTGACCGAGGGACATTGTTTTGGATATTAGAATAAGTAGGCCTGTATTATTACTGTAATAAGATACCCCCCCCCCCCCAAATAGGCCTACACCAAACTCGGATCTGGAGGTCTGAAGTAGGGTGCATTACGGGGTAATAAAAACGTGTGTTGTAAACGTTATACGTCGTGTTAGAACCAGGCATTTTCATGGTCCAGTGGAGAAGTGATCGTGGACGTCTTGTTTGAAATATTACAGAGAAAATAAAGTGGTCTAAAATACCCTTTCGAGTTTCAGAGGTTCCTGACTATAGAGGTTTGTTTCCAGTAGCCTCCAAAACTTAGGTTGAAGATACCAAGAATAGTTCATAAGGTCTGGTCGGAAAATACACTCAGAAAAGAGCATGCTATTCCATTCTCGCGAGTGTAAAATATTGGGAGTGTTCTAAATCCCAAATATCTCAAAGTAATTACATTTGGGTCCGCTGGCTTCATATTCCTTGCACATAATGCCATAATTTAAATATTTAGGTTAGAAGGTATCAATTGTTCCGAAAGAAAAAAGAGTTAAGCGTTTTACAGACGAATTGCGAAAAATTGGCTCACTAATGACTTGAACCCATCTTGTAAGATGTGTCCAAATTAACGATGATACTACATATATAACTCACAGGATTAGGTTGCCTATCCATAATTTCTCTTATCACAAATGTTGAACTCCGTTTTATATTCTGTCTCATGTAACAGTGCAACACATTAGAACAGGTGCTTGCACGTTACCACTTTTTGTGCACTTTTAACCTCAATTAGGACAATACCATGACATATAATGACATGTTCGTCTTGTACTTCACATGACTTCCACCTTGTCAGAGAGGTAAGGCGTGTTATTAGCCTCGATTAAGAAGGTACGACCACACATTAAGACATATATCTCTTCCGTGTATTGAAGGTACCTGGGTGGTCAGAAACCGATATTTTGATAATACAATCCGTGCGCTCTGGAACCACTTTCACAAAGGATCTTCAGTCAAAATCTGATGTTTACTTTCAGATCCAACATTTTTGTCTTCTTTGATTTATGATAATAAATGTAACAGTATACACTAAAATGAAGTAATTGGGATCAAAATCAGCATATCCGTTTCCTTTTTCAAACGAGTCAAACACTTTCAATCACGTAGACTGTTACTAACTTATGGAGTTTTAACTTTAAAAAGTACGTAGATATCAAACAGCTCGGTCGTATAAATTAAGATCAGTTCTTTTCACGTTAAGTGCACTCATAATCAAATTCAAGAAATTAATAATACAATTAGACTTCTAATTATAGTAATATCATGCATTAAATTATGTTCTTTTCGCTTTATTGTCCACGTATCTTCCTAATCGACGACACAAATTACAACATGAACTCACTTAACTATACTGATGGCATACAGGACTTTAATTAGTTGAACCACGATCATATTGTATGTGAATATTCTGCGTCGTCAAGGTCAATATATTATAGTCTTTAATTTAGTTTCGGTTTATTTATCGCTTTATCTATCTATTTATTTATTTATTGTATCAAATATACTATTTATAAATCAAGGTTAAACATATAAAAGTTGGCAACGTGCATGGCATTTGTTCTGTTTTCTAAATGTATGGTACAAGGTACTGCTTCTCTGCAAAGATTCATTTCTTGACATCTCAGGACATGTTCTTATTGTTAGTTGACGTGCTAACCCTCAGAAAAACCTAGTGAAGTTTTTTTTCCATGCCAGGAAGAGGAAATAACACCGTAGAGCACAGATGGACGGCGACGTTTTATCTCGGCCCTTTGTTTCTTTGGAAATTAAACGAACCAAGAGTTTGGAAAATGACGATTTTCCTATAAAAGTTGTTTGTCTATTATCAAGAAACATCTGCACATGTCATTCTTTTCTTAGGTCGAGGTTGTCCCTTGTCTTTTATTTAAAGCTGTCTAATATGGCTGTTAATTAAATAGATATTCGACAATATTATATATATATATATATATATATATATATATAGAGAGAGAGAGAGAGAGAGAGAGAGAGAGAGAGAGAGATGGAGAGGGCGTGTCAATTGACTTGTCTCACTTCAAAGGCGGTGATTCATGCGTTCGGTATTCTGGACGACCGGAGGCAACGTTCTTTAGTACTCCATTTATCTGTTTATTTTTTACGATAACAATCACAGTGATAGATTCTCTTTACTTTCAAAACAATACTGTAACCTTGTATTACAAAAAATGAATGGGTATTTATAAAATTATATACTCAGAATAGATAAACGAATAGAACGCTGTTTGTTTTGTGAAAATCGTTGGATAACCACTAATATATGTAAATAACTGTAAATTCTCTTTGTTTTGTCTTCTTGCTTTATTCTATTACTGGAAAAATGATCTGTTGTTTTTAATGGGAGCAATAACATCCTACAAATGGATAAAAACTGCACTATTTACAGGCAAGTAAAATTCCATGTTACAAGACGACGGTAGATGTAAAACAAGTGGGCCACAGTTCGAAATAATAGAATTCATTGTTTTGCAAAACTATATGATGGGATAATTGCTTATAAACATGAAATTAACATGATGTTGGGCAGGTCCCACAGTGTCGAGGGAAAGTAGGAAAGAGAGAGTGTAGAGGGCGACCCTGGTGCCGACATATATATTAACTAAAGAAGGTCTCACTTATAAAGTACCTGCAGAGTCCGCTGGATGACATATATTAGAGTATTCAGAATATTCTATCGACCTTTCTCTTTATATTTTAGCAGAAAATAAAATTAACTTTAAAGCAATGGAATGTAATCAACAAATGCGCCGAATGCGAGAGCGTGTATGGGTGGGTTGTTTTACCTAGTTAATCTTTCTTATATATCTGTTGATATTCTCGCACCAAAGTTTTTTTCATTATTTAGGAAAAATGGTTGGATAAACTCGGGTGGTATTAACAACCATGATGTTTTATTGGATGGCAAAATACGACAAAGTTGCACAGGAAGTCTTTCGTTATCGAGTACTCAAGATTTAATCTTGAAGGGTTATAAATTTTAGACACTTTTGAAAACCGCAACTTTGTTCAACATCTCTATATCATTACAGCTGTTAGTTAAGGACAACTGTAAGTTCGTCTATATTTGTCTCCTTTCAACTCCACCCGCGGTATCATTATCGAAACAAAATGTCTTCCATGTATTTAAATCCAATTTCAAACATAAATGGCCGATAAATATGGATTACTTCAAAATATTTTTAAATTTAAAAAATAACATTTTTGTTTGTTTGAATTTTTTTTTACTATTATATATGATAAGACACTTCTTTAAACGGATATGAAATTTCAGTTAGTGCAGGTTCTGGAAATTGACATGCGTTTCAGAATGTTTCATTTGTGTTGCAGAAATAAAAATTGTACTCCCTGGTTTCACAAAAGTAAGTCATTGTGAAGCTCGCACCCACCTTACAACGCACGGGTTCAACCCTTGAATACTGATGCTGAAATGGGGGACCGGATCCAGGTAATCGGATGCCACTCCGGTGCCTGGTGCGCATGCGTGAGTGGCCGGACGCAATCCGCCGTCATTATCCGCATTTTCACACTGGTAAAACATGCACAGGTTCTTAACGTCCCGGATGTACTGTCCTTCGAATTGGCATTGGTGGACTGAAATTAACAATCAAACGTCTGGCTGAATTTTTTATAAAAACTCAAACAAAAATGGCAACAAATAAGAGTTGTTGGAGGGGAAATGTGAAAATGTTTGTTTGTATTTGTTTGTTTGTTTTATTGTCCAACACGACAGAAGATATTTATTCACATTAGTATTTTGAGTGATTCTATAAAAATTGAAAACTGCATTGAATGGCCCTATACACTGAAGAACTTTTTTTAAACCACCAGTAACGCCATACACGATTTTTCCCCGCATCTCATAATATAAAAAGTGAGTGAAGTTTCTGAATATTGGCCTTACTTTCACCTATTAAGATGCAATAATATTGCCCTGTCATAGGCCTTCTTATTGTTTGGACACATGCTATAACGAAAGGCAAGGGTCTAAAATTATGACATGTGCGGGGACAGATCTGGGATTTCATAAACTTGAAAACATTTCTCCCTTTCGTCTCTCTTGATTGTATAAAACATGGGAGCGACCTCACACTGTTTGATCTGCAGTGCAGTGGCTAGATAATATTGATATGGTCACGCAACGCTTTACCCAAATATTTGTATATCATACTCGCCCTATCTTTTTTTCTTTTTTTTTTGTACATAAAACAGGGGCGGGACACATCGTTAAGAGGACTACAACGTAGTCTCCTAAAGCTGCTTATTCATCTCAAAGTAGGCTAAAAGATACTCTAAAGTTAAGGTATCCTTATATTAAAACGACGTAATGAAGACGGCTAAAAGGGCCGTTGGTGTCTAGATAGTAAGATATACTAAAGGCGTTCCCTGTGCCATATATACCATCAAATGTGTCCATAAATAATTTCTCGTAGACATTCATACACAGCATTTTGAACGTAGGCTGATAAACAACGTACATGAACATACATAGAGTAATATAGCGTGACGGTCTTGATGAATGATATTGTTTACAGGGAAGGCCAATGTTTTCGCTTCAGATTTTTATATCTTGTATTTTATATAGTTATACAGTCACCTTTACACCTTCATGTCTGCCTCATCAACCCACTTTTTCTGATTTCACATTATATTATATTATATTATATTATATTATATTATATTATATTATATTATATTATATTATATTATATTATATTATATTATATTATATTATATCTTGTAATTTATATCGTTGGTAGGCGATGTAATTTCCTTTACACTCCCATAACTGCTTCATCAATTCGCTCTTTTTAATGTCAAATTTTGTTGGCGTTATTATATATACTGACCTTGCCAGGCCCTTGTATTGTCCAGACATATCGGCTATCACCTTCTTATTGTTATTATTGTTGTTAGGAAAGTTTGCAATGAATAAACAAGTTTAGATTATGAAATATGTGACTTTGGGATTATAATGTCCAAAAAGCGGGACGCGTATTTCAAAAACTTAATTTTTTTAATCGGACTTAAAATCGTATATTCATATGAGACTGCTTGCTCGCACGTTACGCTTGAGTTCTGCCGGAATTAAACTAATTGAAATCCCGGTGCAGAAGGTGACAGCGATAACGATAACATTGACAACTCTAATGATGATGCTGAAGATTAACTATGTGAGATAGTGGAGTAAAGGGAGAAAAGGCACGGAGTAAATTACAGTACTCTTCATATGAGTTAAGAATGATGTGAGATAGCGAGTCAGCAAGAGATCATTATGTTAGACGTGCTTATGGGCACTTGTTATACCAAGGAAACCGTATGACATAATGTTATCTTTTAAATGAGCTTCGCGAGTAGTTTCCGCATATGCTTCAGCATTGACTTGAAGATGAAGGGCACAATAAAATACTTCGAAAAAAAAAAAAACACTAGTATGTCGTTTTTGACCATATATCTTACATTTGTATGAAAAATATGGGAATATTTAAAGAGAGATCCTTCTCGGATATAAAGGAGCCATTTGTTAATTCTGACCATGGTTTGTAGTCGGAATAATGAACTCTATTGATAAATGAGTGTTTTATTCAGCATGGTTTAAGAATCGGTCCTGTTTTAAGTTCCCTACATTGATTTCCCTCATATATGAAAGTAACATCTTTAACACACTTTTTATTTATATCACTTGATACCTTCTTTGTGGTCATTGGTGATTATCAATATAACAGCGGCATGTTTTGATACATAATATATAGCCCTAATGCTACTTACTTGGTTCGGTCGCCTTCGGCTCTATTCGTCGTATGTAATCTTCGGCCGAAATAGTGGCCATGGACGCCAACAGAGACAGCGTTATCAGATTGAAATACGCCATCTTCCGTTCTGCTTTGAACAAGAATCCCGTCATGGTCGTCTGCGTTGAGCGAATTTCGTAATATCGATAATGAGATTGTTTGTCGCTACAAAATATTTCCCTGCATTCGGCTGACAAAAAAAATTTGCTTCAAAAATTGTAGATTTTCTCACAATTGGATGATCCTTTGAGATTGCACTATATTAATTTGATGTTTTTTCAAAATTTTAGAATAAGGATATAAAATAATATTTTATGGTAATATATCCTAGTTGGCGGTAAAAAAATTCTCCATCAACAAGTAGCGTGCAGACGGTAGCAAATGTACCCTTCACAGGCGAACATATATCACTTTCAGTATTATATGTCGTGAATTGGATTTTGAATTAAGGTAGCTCTTTCAAAACTGCATTAATAGATATATGATCATAAATTTCCTTTAGTATTCCTGTAAATATTGCGTCTGGTGCTTGACAGCTCTTCATAAACACCTACCGCGAAAAATCCAAGTCTGTTGCGTTCTAATCCTTATATATGTGTGAGAATGTATCGCAAAATGACGCAGTTTACCACAATTTTTGGTGTCGAGTGTCACATTTGTCGTCAATGATCACTGTGGCCGACAAGTTGGGGGAAATGTAGAAAAAAGGGTGCGGATGTGTGAAAATCTTATGATGTTGCTTTGTCAATAGAATGCTATGTCATCCCGATAGCGTCCACGACTTTTCTCTTGCCCGGGGGATTGTGGTGACTATTTAACAAAAGGTGCACCAATCATGACGTTACTGATCTCTTACTTCCCCCTTTTTTGCCCCAATTTTTGCCACTTTGTCCTAAAATCTTCCACGTTACCCTAGCACGGATATTGTTATCGAATCTCCTGTCCGGAAAACGTCCAGGCCCATCACCATTCAATATCAGGTGTGGTTTTGGAGCGAATTTGCGCGTGTCGTTGTGGTCGTGGTCTATCCGTCAATCTGTCATTCCACTGTGTAATTTGATGGTCAATCGTTGTCCACAATTATATCCCTTACAAGTGGTCAGTCGAATTTACCAGGCGGCGTGTAAAGTTGTGGTTTATTTGAGTAGGGTTATAAAAGCAAATTACCTGGTGTCCGCGTTAAGCATATACGGTAACGTGCTAAAGGGAATACCACACACCAAAGATGGACTAGACAAAATGGCGTTTCGTGCAACAATCACTTGACGGTCTGTTGTTTTTCTTTTATTTTCGAATTTTTGTGCTCTTCGTGTCTTTAGATATCAAGAAATACAGGAAAACATTCCAGAGATATCCAAGTGAAGATTTTTGCTCTAAAGGTGAATTTGTCTTTTAATCAACGCGTCAAAGACGATCCTTATAGCTACATATTAGGAACTTGGAACACAATCGAAAAAATAGCAGTACGTTTTGTTTCGTAGTTTCAGCTTTCCTAGATATCCTTTCTATAAATTGGTATGGTACCGAAAGCTTGCTACCAGTTTAAATATGCCAGTCACTCTGCCTGGGTCGACTCACGATGGCTTCCTTGTACTGTAATATCCTACCGTACAGGCCTAACTAAAATATATTATCCTTGAATTTTCCTATTCCGGTCTGCATAAAATGAAAATACACCTCTCTCTATCCAACACCACAAATCTTTACAAACATTGCTGTGATCTGATTCCAGTCAACTTGTCAGCCTCCACCGGATAACCGGACGTTCCTCTCGCGTGGACTGCTGCCGCAAGTTTTACCCCAACCAGTCCCAAGGAGCAACTGTCGCTATCTTCCCCACAGTCTCACACCGACCTTGTGCCTCTCTGTGCGTGACAACATTAGTGTGACTTCAGAACTAATGAAACATTCCTTGTCATATGTCTTGTCGAGTCGGAGGAGAAATATAAATCTCAACCTGTATGGACTTAACTTCTATTTCTATCACGCAGAGAGGGATGGGAAATCGTTTTCGGGGTTCCCGGATGAAGGCGCAATCCAGCAATGATCGTCTGCTCTCGGCACGAGCTATCGTCTGCTCTTGCTCTCTCAGAAAACCCCGTCCGGCTTCTCCTCCCGCCGAAACTGGAAAGAAGTTTCCGGTGGCGATTTACCTTCTGAAAAAGTTCGGTTCATCCACCATGAAGCTATGCATTTCGAAGGCTAGAAGAGACGCCCATGCCTCCTCCAAAGCGTCAATCTGTGCAGCCTACAGCGTGATCTCAGCCTGATACTGCGCTGATAAAATCTCGAATCGGTGCATTATTTAATGTAATTAGGGGTTGAAGATCCTTGTTATCACTCGAATGAGACGGTGCGAACTCGGAATATCTATCATTTTAAGTCTTACGACGAATCATGATGAACATTAATACAATTTAAATTTCTGCGTAAGCTTTTATAAATGGTTCAGCAACACCTTTTACCTATGAAATTCTTTGCGGTTTGTTTTTCAAGTTCATACCTGATTCTAAGATAGGTAATGTGAAAAATACATGCTGGGGAAAATTATTAATACAATAAAAGGAAGAAAACAGATTAGCAGTAAAAGGTTAAGGAAAGGCAGTTGAAAGCACAGAGAGAGAGAGCAAAACAATTCATTTAATATTTCACAAATCAGTTTCTTAAAACATATAGGTGAGCCCGATTAAAAACGCTACAATTTTTTTTTCTTTTATCATACTGATTTGCTTTATTTACAATTGTCTGTCACTGACAATAGAGTACCACAGCGTGCAGGGTTAGTAGGCCTGGTCGCCTTTTTGGTATTTTAATGACAGATAAATTGTTGATTTTAATATGTTGTCATCTTTTAACAGATGCAGTTTTAAAAAATTGTTATTCATTAATATTGATTGTAATAATAAGGGTGAATCAATCAATTTCGTAATGGCAATTTTCCGGTAAAATGTATTTTCCAGTGGGTTAAACGATCGTTTCAGTATTCTAATGCATGAATATTGAGGGCATTTTTTTTCGGTCTTACCATTGCCTATTAAATCACATTTACATTTATTTACATTTTCTCAAAAAGCCTTATAATATATTTTTTTCGGTTTATCTTTCAACTCTTTAAGACCTAAAAAAATATCTAAAAAATATAAAAAAGTAAGTTAATCTATTTCTCTAGAGCAATACCCTCATCGCTCGGCTGAATTCTCATTTCAGTAATTCAACACATAACTCCTAGCTGACAAGTCAAGGGGGTAGATCCGGACACAACATGTCAAAAAAACAACAAAACTTTGACGATTCAATATAAACGTAATAATAAATCAGTTCTCTCCTGATGGTATCACCCCAGCGTCTGAATGTCTACCTCACACAGCTGACCCCGCGAGACCTGTGTCCACGCCACGGTGACCGGAAGAACAAACCGCGGTCTGTTGATTTCTTCCACAGTATTTACCTAGTCCACCTGCGATACGTTACAGCGCATCATCCCCTCAAGCCCACGCATTTTGCTGTTTATTTTTAATCTTTAATTCTTTTGATACGCACCCTATTCTCTTCAAGAGAAATTATATTAGGGGCGAAAATTTTCATGGTGGCGCAATGTGCAAAATATTAGCCAGAGGAATATCTGTAAATATCTAGTGAATTTATCTCTTTGTGGCCCTGGTAGAGGGTAACCCCCCCCCCCCCTCCCGCCGTGTGTGACACAGGACACACTGGGTTTTTCACTTGAAATCAGTTGAAATTTGAAATAAAAAACGAAGGTATATTTTAAGATGACGGAGTTTAGTTTCCAGCAGTCTCTAATGCTTAAGTGTGATATAACTCGTATTAAAAACTAAATATATTACAGTAGATTAACTAAAATCTGATTTCCCCATGTGACACCATACATCGGCTAGCGATAAAAGTTGTGATTTCATTCATGTACGGTCAAATCCAAAGATTTATATTATCTCGGTGCTGGCTGATTAACGCAACTTAATTTGCGCTTTTTATTTGTCACACACGACATAGTTTTATGTCACAAACGACATAGTTTTCGTCCATCCACGCACAAAAAAACCTTTATAGGAGAGTCAAGGACCTGCCATGCTGTTACTTTAAGGGACAAACAGGTATTGTTCCGAAAACAAACAGGTAATTATAAGTACATGATTGTTCGATTGTTTTAAAACTCTAATGTACCACTGACCTAGACCCGTTATATTCGGATCACTGCTTTAAACTTTTAAATACTTAATTAAACCCATCACTGTCAGGGTGACGGATGATTCCGGTCAAAGTTTATTATAAAAGTGGCCGAACTAGAAAACGGATATCGTGACTAAAAAAGAAATATGATACATTTGGTCGGAATCAAGTGGGGAAGCGGACAAAGTAAAGAAGGGAGCAGTCATCGGAGTGCAATGCGGGCAAATTAGATTGTCATGTTGTTTGATATTTGCAAAAACTGGAAATAACAACCAAAGAGGATCGCGAATAAAATTAATTTCATTTAATTATATGTTCAATTTAGGTTTTATTATTATTTTGTTGCCTGTGTATATGCAAAAGAAAAGCGTGTGAGAGGGAGTAAGAAAGAAGAACAGTTGAAACAGATTCCACTTTTTTTGCGCTGTACACCAGGTTTATTTTAAATTTAAGCAGAGTCAAAAAATACCTGAAAACATGTACACAGTAGCTAAGACAATTAAGGTGGTAACGCGTCGACAGCACTTTGTTTTAGAATATTTTCTCTTTTAGTTCTCTGGATTTTTTAATTTTTTTACCGTTTAGTGAGAATATTTTTTATAAGTAGTGTAACTAATACATCTGTCCATTATATAAAGAGATCTTTTCACATTTACATACTGGTAGTCCAAATACCAATAACAATAACAGAATGTTAATGCACCAATTATAGTCTAATAATATTTTATTGTACAAAGCCCTGATAATATACCCTCTACCAGGGTCGCAGTTACTATTGTGGACATTTCTTGCTGACATCAGACCAAAATGACTGTCTATTTATCTAGAGACATATCTGTGAATATCTGTGAAAAATCAATGTATCGCCCTGGTAGAGGGTACTGATAATATATGTACCAGTACAGAAATAAATTGAATTGGATATATCAAACGGGGTACCACACAAAGTGTCATTACTGAACGCTTTATTTATCACTGGCTGCTATACATGTATTTTAAGAATGAAGAAATGGTGATTCAAGACTTTTGGTTTTTAAAAAAAGGGGTTAAATTGTTTGAAAAAAGCACCGCACAAAGTACCATCTCTGAACGCCCTATTTATCATCGGCTGCAACACATGTATTTTGAGGATGAAAAAATGGTGATTCAAGACATTCATTTTTATAAAAAAAAGTTAAATTGTTTGGGGACCGGGTACTGACCGTCCTTCGTCAAGTGAACCCACGAAGTAATCATGTGCATGAAAAGCTGGCAAAGAAAAAAAAAGACAAAAGCTACAGTGTTCCCTCTATTATCTTGTAATTGTTTTTAAACGATTGTTCCAGCGTGCGTGCTCTCAAGATCTCGCTTATATCTCAAATGCGTTAAACCCCTGTTACATCGGGCTTGAGACCACTTGGGGGACGAAATCTGTCCCTCTTCAAGCAAAGTAGAGGCTTTGCTAATATTTGATGTAAGAACTTCACTAGTGTGAACGGGAAGCGGGATTTTTAATATTTGCAAAGATGACATTTTAATGATGAGGTTTTAAAAAACGGTGTATGGCGTGTTTTAAGAACATCCAGACACTATATGTGAACTAGTTTAACTTCTCATCACGTAAAAGTTCATCAGATATCCCATCTCAAAGAAGAAAGATCTTGGAATTTAAATTTCATCATCATCGATCGGATCAAAGGGCACCCACAAGTGTACCTTGAACATATACCCCTCCTTCAACGAATTTGTTTTATTCGTGAACAACCACACCAGGTAAAGTTGTATTCAGGCTGCGTTTACACCAGAGCCAAATACGACACAAATAACTAACTAGCTTCAGCATTTTAAAATTTCCAGTGCCCATGATGCTGCAGATATATCGACCCATCCTGTGAGGTCACCTAGTCCCAGACCACCCAGGACAAAAGCATGGCGGAAGATGTAACGATACATTTTTGTCGAAGTTTTGGCGGGGACATTTATTCACCGTTAATAAAACGACCAAAGTAAGAGTGACCATAATCTACCTTGAGTAAGAGTGACCATTAACTAGCTTGAGTCCCAGTGAAATAAGGTCTGCTGATGACGTCAGTCGGACTATTGCCGGTCTAAGTTGGTCCTGAAGTGAACGCAGCCTGAGACTTGAAAATCGCGCGAAAAATACACCAGTGACCTCTTTGTTGTACCCATTTTAACACTTCAGAATGAGTTGCATACCCGTGTACATCAGATTACAGTTGTGTCGTGACCGGAGAATGCTAGCTGTTAATGAATCGATTAAAATTCCGACATTGTGAACCTACAGGCTTGTGACACAAGTTCGAAGATTGTTGCTTCGCACGCAAAACTGATTTACGAAGGAAAGACGTAACAGAGCCTTCTAGTATCACTAAAGACAGCAAGATTAGTAAATATGTATATGTAAAATGCTTACAGATACGACATTTTCTTTTTTCTTTTTCACTTTTTTTCACAAGATGATTTTGATTGTTGATAACATAATCAAGACAGAAATAAATAATGTTTATTGAACTCTTTTGGAAAGTTGGTTAAAAGAAGGAAACGGACCAAAAGAATATCAATAACTGAAGTGGTGATCTGTGAAACAAATGACTAGTCTCTGTCTTAGATGGAGTTGACGCTCCTGTTGTTTTTACAATGTTTTTTCTCTTATTGGGGATGGCAGTCTTTTTTAAGCATGTCAACTACCGGTTCATTTATCACGAGCCAATCCTCCGGGAAACACTTAGACCAATACAGCATAGTCGACTGTGCATAGTCGACTATCCGTTTTTAGCCGTCTAAGCTTTGCCTCATAACTTAGGAATTCACGTGCAACTTGCCCCCAGCCCCAGATGCAGGGGCTGCCCTTACCTGTCTGCACGGCGACTAATGCCCTACCAATCAAGTAAATTTAGCAGACAGGTGTCACAAGTAAATTAATTTGCTAAAACTAATTATATAATTTTCGTCCCTCTCTGCTATATTTCATGTCACTTAAAAGGCAGCTGCATAGTTGTTTTTAGCTGAATTAGGCAACCAAACTATAAATTTTCGGGCTTTACTGACAAAGAGAAGAAAGAGCCTTTCACATGAAAATGGAATTTGACAAAGTAAAGAATTTTGTTTTGATTAAAACAAATACATAATTCTGTAGAAGCCTTATTTATTTTGTGTCACCTTGGCTGGTTTATTGCTGCAAAGATTAGATTAAGTGCATTTTAAAAAAAAAGGCGTATTCAAACTCTCTTTTAAAATATTTTAAATCGGTGGAAGGAGAACTGTTGAATTAACAATTAAAATATTTTCATGCAGGTCAAAGGTCAGACCTATTCTTTAAATAGGCGTAAATAAGTATTTTTAATTACTTTACATTAATATGATAAAATGAAGCACTGAGATAATAGTTGGGGATTAATTAAGTAATACTTACGGAACGGGCATTTAAAGGTAATTAGGAATGAGTAAATAACCAAAGTTTAATAACTTTGTATTTGCTTCAGTTACGATATCTATATTAGACGCAATTATTGCACTTTTGAAAGAACTTGAGATATTTCCAAAAAAGTGGCCATTTTGAAAGCTCTCTCTCCCATCCCCACCAAAAGCGACTCCCTCAAACTTGCACGCTATTCCCTGAACTTAACATATTGGTCTCAAGTTATCTTATTCTATCCATCCAATCTTTCCACTGTCTTCAAACTTTAAAAAAATGAGAGTCATCTTTTTTTTAGGTTGATATGACTGCTGAACAATGGATACCATGTATGAAAATATCAACATTTCTGTTTTTATACAATACCTCTTTGTTATACTTTTCATCCACTCTAGATATGATGACTAAACCTAACAGTCTTATGACACGCATCCAAACTCGGGGTCAAAACATACACCCTGCATACCAAATTGCATTTCACATTCACAGTTATAATTTACGGAATAACCGTTGGTTAAGAAAAGGCCGGAGTCTTCAGGGTGATCAGTTATCCCTGAAACAAGAGGAAAGAATTTACAAGTCATCACTCAATCCACCTTCTGCCACCGCTGGCTCGGGGGTTTGTGTTTTTGCTGGGGGGTGGGGGGGGGTCACAAGACAAAAAGCTGGCGTCGGCAAATATGCAATGATAGACGAAGACAATTTCGATATAATATGTGGGGCGAATCGAAGTGATGAAAAATCCATCCTCTCCTGAGGGGCGGCCACACACTGACCATTTAAGCAGGATTAAATGGAACTAGCAACTAGACACCAATTTCGTTTTTCAAAAACGTCTACCACGACCAGGTAGCATACCGTTAAAGCCAGACTTGGGTGTAATGGACGTTAAAAGATGTAAATTCTGTGAGGTCAGTTATTTCATTAGAAATCTAGCTCTGAAAGGTTGGAGACTTTGATTAATTGGCTTGCAATAGAAAATCGAGGTAGATGTCTCCGATAATACACATGGAAATATGGTAAAATAACTTTTGTGGAGTTTTTGTTTTAGCCGATGACGATAATGATGCACAAGTTGGGGAGGGGGGGCTTAATCAATCGCACTTTGCTTAAGCATAATATACGGGATTGCAATGCCCTATATGTTTCAGTTTTCTTTTAATATAACGTCCAAAGGTCAGTTGCATCCTTCTCAAATAACGGCATTATAGTAAATGCATTATTGTAATGTTACTCCTAAAAATTATTCCTTTTCTCCCATTCGCAAAGAAACTGAAAGGCTTGTTCAGTAATAATTTTCTATTCATTTACTTGACACATCGCATATTTGTGAGTATCCAAATTGTGGTAGATGTGATACAGACTCCGTTTTCTATCACAACACAGAAAAACGAGAACTACCCGGTAAAACACAACCGTCCAGTAATTTTCTTTCGTAAGTTTTAAAAACCTTTTAACAGTTCATTATCAAAATGAAGCTCACATAAATAAATAAATAAATATGGATATAGTAACATTACATATTTTTCATTACATTTACATGTGGTTAACAGAGAGATTCATTTATGAGAGGTAACAGGTAAACAAATTAAGCCTCCAAAGAAGCACCTTTATATCATAGTTCTTTTTATTATTGACATCACATCTGGTGTGTAACTTTAACATCCACAGGTTAACATGTGAAGACAACAAACAAAAGAAACAGAATTGCAAAACAATACTGTTATCCCTTTGTTGTATTCTTCTTATTCAGCTTATCTATCATATTTTCAAATACACCAACTGCCTATTGTCCTCCATACTTTTTTTCCTGAACCAGTACATGCTCTTGTTGAGACCACACAACTATCATTTTTTTTTACATGAGTGTTGCCTTGGGTACTCTCATTAAATGCCTCCCTTCTTCATCAGAGTGCTGCGAAAGGAATTGCTCCACACCAACACCTATGCTCTACTATCATATGTTATTATCAGGATGAAATCTAAGTTTGCATTCTTGCATCACTTCTCTTTTTTTTTAAACAGAAATTCTGTTTTATAAGTCAGAAAAATATACAGACAGTTCAATGCTTCCATTATGGAATCCTCCTCTATATGTAAATCATATTTTTGAGCACAAGTCTTGCCTCGGTGATTTGGCACCTGTCTAACATTCATATATCCAGATATATCAAAGCAAGCGGTCATTCTTTAGAAATGCTTCTGCCTTCTGAAAAAATATGAAACAGTAAAAAGTGTAGTAGTTTTGTGTTCTGTAAAATATGAAAAAGGACAGGGAAAGGGGAATTATTTATGAAAGTTGTCACAGACAGGCAAGTGAACTATCTTTAAAAAAGTTTAGTTATAATAATATTTGAAAAAAAAATACAAAAATTAATTACTAGTAAATATATTATCACAATAGGTTAAAGCACAAAGGCTGCACCAAACTGGTGACAGTATTTTCACCAATTGTGTCCAAGTCAAACATTTCACCTGGAAAATTTGCAGATGGTATTAAAAGTAACTAAATGCTAAACTCACTTCTATCAACCATTGTTGTTCTTTCTCACTTTTGACACGAGCGTTCGCACGGAATTCTTTTCGTATTCTGTAGTTGAAATAATCCCTGTCGGTTAGTTTCAACGTCCTTCCTTTTTTAAGTAATTCCTTGTATAGACCTAAAATCACTCTTTTACTCTGCATGTTACGTTCTTTTCCTCGTGGAACTTTCTTCAAGCGTTGGAATTTGTTATGTTTACAACTCTGGCTCTTTCCACATGTACTACGACCTTGACCTTGAAGGTTGATCTCGCAGGATCGCGGAAAATCACCTTCTTTGAATAAAATAATGTTTTACACGTTTTTCTCATCCAACCTACTTCATATTTTCCTTGCTTTATTTACAATGAATTTCCTTTGATGTGTTAGTAACATCATTGAAAAAGACTGCTAAAAAACAACTAAAAACGCTTTTAAAAATTGGCACCACGTGACAACATCGAAAACGAGGTTTGAGTTGATAAGGACTCGATTCGAATGAGTGAAATCTATTGATTTGATGAAATTCGCCCTTGTAGGGCGCCTACAGAAACCTCTTACATGTCAAATGATTTTTAGTAGGACAACCAAATATTTACGATGGCTTCAGACCCAGACGGCGAGGATTTCTTCAACATATCAGGTACAGGATTGATTTCTCAGTGTCAGTGTTAGTGTAATCTACCCCATCATATATTGTTCTGCTTCAGTTCAGAGCATTTACCTGTTGTTCTAGCTGTGAGTAGTTTTTACTAAGTACATTTCATTGTTACCTGTTCAACGTGATCTGTATTATATTGAACAATTTTTCCTGTTGGTACTCTGCCAACAGGCCACACTATATAAACCTTCCACTTCTACTACTACTACTCTAACTCTGCTCTCTTCACTTTACTTCCACTGGACAGAGTGTCACTTCACTTCATTTCCACTGGACAGAGAGTCACTTCACTTCAGCTGGACAGAGAGGGACAGCCCAGTGTGCTGACAAATTCTGCTGACAGTTCTGCTGATATCTGAATATACTTTGACTTTGTTTCTTCATCATGACATCAGACTTTGTATGCGACTCATGTACCATGCTAGCAGTGTACTTTGCCAGGTTCCCCCAGAAAAATCTTTGTAGTTGTTTTCCACATTACAGTCAGAATATGACCTCTCTCTCTCTCTCTTTTTCTCTTTCTCTCTCTCTCTCTCTCTCTCGTATGATGTATATTGATATGTCTTTTATCTTCTTCAGGTACCAAACTGAACACCTCCAGACCGTTGACTGCTCCTTTGCCCTTTAGACACAGACCGCAAGCTGAGGAGATGATAGACCTGTACAATTTTGAAGATCCAAAATTTGAAGGTTGTTTTTTAACATATTGCCTGTTTAACTAAAACCTTATTCCTGTAGACAAAATCAGTCTATGGAGATTGCTCAAACTGTGCATTATTTAATGTGAGATATATAAATCATACATTACAATTATTATTATATAAAAGTCTTTTTGTCACGTTTACATATGTCTTTGCAAACACATATCTTGTAAGATCCACAACAAGAAATATTGATTTTCAAAAGCATATTAGAAATGCATTTGTGTACAGTATAGCATATGCAATTCTGATTTCATATTCATTTCAATTAATATTGTATAGAGTATAGAATATAAGTGATAACATGATCAGTGATTTATTTCAGACAGCAGATATGTGATGACAAGTCCTAGATCCTTGGAAGCTTGTTCTAGACTGGGGATAAAGGTATAATAAAGTTACAGCCACTAAGATTTATATAATAAGAGATATTCACTCATTTTAAACATGATTTTTCTTTTCTCTGAATAATATTATAGAGGTTACAAAAGTTTATATGAACACTGTATTGTAACTATATCCAATTAAGACTTTGAGAAAGATAATTGAAATTTGAACAGATAGGGGATAAATAGATAACCAAATTTAATAGTTATATGTAATAAGTATTCCCTAAAACTAATGTGTTTATGCTTGACAATAAGAAAAACATTTAATAACTTTTTCAGCAAATAATGAAAATGTAGTTACTGGTCAAAGGCAAAACTTATGATTACAGTTTAGTTTATATAATTAATTTAATTCCATTTTCACTCTCTCTGTAGCCAGTAGAACTGTTATACAAGCCACTTGCTGAGTTTCAAGATGACCTGCTGCCACAGAATGTCCCGCTCAGGACCATCTACAACATGTTTGACGAACATGAGGTGGAGAGACAAAGTAAGTTTCAGCAGATTCTTTTCCCGCCCCCCTTCCCCGCCCTCCCTCTTTTCTGCCAGTCATCGGCTATACTAACAGAGAGACCACTGTCTGACCATCTCCTTTGAAGTTAAATGATACATCTGACCCATTAATTTTATAATAATACAGTTGTGATACTATGATGACACGTCTCTGTTATTAGGACAGTCACAATTTTCATGCATAAATTTCTGTTCCCAGGGAATATTTTCTACTTGTTTTTTTCCTTGTTTGTTTATATGCCATCCTTGCTAAAGCCTACGTTACATTTTGCCGTACAATAAAATAATACAGTGAAACACAGCATCTGTCTTCAGCCATTCTTCCACAAGAACTGTCTCGCGTTCTGAGATGTGGCTATCCGAATCTCAGACAATATACAATAAAATCTATAGTAGGATAAAACAGTAGATACAGTGCTCTACCCACTAAGCTACCAAGCCCAAGTCTTCCATGACCAGTCACTGTAGTTCCATGTAACATTACTCTTTTGTTGAATTCAACACGTAGATTTGTTTTTCTTGTCTATAATGTTGTATCCTATTCCAAATAGGATGCACCTTAGTAGTTATGAACATTACAATTATGATATTGTTGACAACTGTCTTTCCTTTTGAAACCTCTTTCCACAAGCTCCTTTTCATCTCTCCTCCAATCCCATCTATTGCTCCCTTCCCGTGTGCAGTTGCAAAAAAGCTCCAATCACATATACAACTGAAATCCTCTTCATGAAAAAGAAGATTGCAGAAATTGTGTATTTGTTTTTGTACTGCGACCCTGCATTGTATAACCAGTAGTGCCTGTGTTCAATTTTCCAAGGAAGTATATCATCTGTGGTAATCCCATATAAGGCACAAGCACTATGCTTGTCATGTCTGAACTCATCAGAAACTATACTATATGATGCATGAAGGTGGTCACAGTTGTCTTCTTGTCTGCATTGGTCAATTGTCCCAACTACAGGTCAAATACTGCTGCTAAATGACCTGACTCAAAGTCAATAATAATATAAAAGCTTTGAAAACAGCTTCTTGTTTTGAGCTCTAATGGGTGGACATGATCTCACCTTGCTGTTTAATAGAATAATTTTCCGCAAAGTCTTCATGGATAATGATTTGTCCAAGTTTCAGAGTACACTTTACATGCTGCAGTTCTGTATGCTGCCTCTGCATCACATTCATGGCCTGAAAGCAGTTGCTGTTGGTTATATAGTTCACTTTTTGCCTATTTCAAATCTCCTTGAATTGGCAAACTATTGTACCTTTTCAATGGTTGTTCCCTACTGATATTACGGAATTTCTTGCGCTAAGTCTGCATCCCAATAAAAGTCGCCCAGAAACTCTACACCCACCTGTCGCAGTTTCTTGTAATGCACTATTACATTTAGAGGGAAGTGAAGGAGCAGCAAGGAGGATGGCAGTGACAAGAGTCCTGGATTAATTATCTTGGTGTTTTCTTATTTTGGGTGTCAGTCTGTCCACCACCAGCCATCTTGTCAATTCTTAGGAAGGCTTTGAAGTTCCCTTTGGCCTCACACATTGTTTCTTCTATGAGGGTGTCATATTGGACCAAGATAACTCTTCCCAGCAGCCATGGTTTCACCAATGAGGGCTTCTTGCACCTTTTTCCTCGGCTGTTTTTCCAGTCCAGCAAGAGTTATTGTCTTTTCATGCAAAAAAGTAGGGGATGTCCTGGTGTAAAAAGCCCTTACACTAATCTACTCTGGCTCCAGATCTTTCTATTGCTAAACTGCTTACCTTAGCAGTCCTGAAATCCCTTTCTATGGCTGACCACTAGAAACCACAGATTTCAACCTCTATTTTTATCTTGCCTCTCAGTAATGGCGGTGCCCTTTATTCTCGCTACTAGCTATAACCTAGAGTCTCGTCATTCCTCACAGCTCTTGGGTTACTCTCAATCTGCCACACAGCCTCAACTCCAAATCGAGACCCAAGACAAGCTACTTACAGATGTCGGATCACTACAATGGTGATCTTGCTGCACAGGATCAGGGTCGGGAATTCCAAGCATCCTTAAGATTCTGTTTTTCTCTTCAGGCTGCACTCATTGAATACATTTGTGTCTGGACCATAATAACTCTGTTCTCAGCAGCCATGGTTTTACCAATGAAGGTTTTTTGCACCTGTTGCCACGGCTGTTGTTCCAGGCCAATAAGAGTTGTTATTGTCTGTATTTATGTTGGCAGTATGCAGTGGAGTCAGCAACTGAATCAGCAGCATGAGAGTAAGTGAGCAGCATGGGATCAACCTGCTGGGATCTCTCTCTGTCTGTCCAGTGGTTGGTAGTAATATGAAGTGTGACCCAGTGTAGACTAGTTCAGGGCCATTTATGCTGTAGCTTGCTGGCAGAGTGCCAACAGGAAAAACTTTTCACCATAATAACAGGTAAACACTTCTCACTACAGTCAGTATAATGCAGAGCAGTCCATACTATGGCCATTGTTCCCTTGAAGCACCAGAATCTTGAAGCCAAGATCCAATTGATCTTCTCAACTGCTCTTGAAGCATAAAGAGAATTCTCACTGAGTTATAGAACAATTCCTGTCCAATTCTACACTCTTACCGCCTTAACCTATGAGGCTTCATAGGAACCCGGTGTGGGCAATGAATGGTATCCGTGTGGTGTAATATAACTAGAGTACGGACTGTCCAGTCTGTTTAGTTCGGGGCTCTCTCTGCATACCTATCCCCACTATGGAGTGATAATACTTACACAGTCCTGAGCATGGCTTTAACAACAAGATGCTGTGCAAAGTGCATGCTCCATTTCTCTAGAGACTTGAGGACTCGGGTGCTCGAGATGCATCCCCACCCCCCTCTGGCTCCTATTGTGAGTCCATACACTTCAATAGCGGTTGTTCCAGTGATATGCTCTCTCTCTCACACCTACTAGATATTTTCTTCTCTTCTCAACATTCGCTTTCTCTAGCGTGTCGCATTCTTCGACCTGAATAGTAGGGTCGACCACTACTGCTTTTGAGTCCTTGATAAAGATAACATCGGGAATTAGGGTGTTACCCAGAGGGTCCCTTGGTCGCGTTTCTCATTTTAAGGTCTTAAAATTTGTCCAAAATTTCAGCCTAGCAAAATCGTAGGGGCTACAAAGGCTGTGGGTCCCTGTGATTCAGTATGACCACCACCAGCCTCTGCACAGATGCTGTACGAAAAGGAACATATATGGCACCAAGCAAACATCACATGGCAAACGTAACCTAGGCTTTATTTCTTGTCTGTTATTTCCAGGAAAGCTGAGACTGTGTAGAGACGAGTTACAGCTCCTGGAGGAGGATGAGGGGTGGAAATCAAGACAGTCTCCACGTGTGATCACCTCAGCCAGGGACAGAGTGATGTCACCCGTGTCACCCAGGGCTGCAGTCAGGAAGTCTAAAATCTTGCAGTTCAGTGGGTCAGGTAGTACAGGATCCTGTGTGTGAAAGTTATATCATAGAAAATGGAAAAGAAGTATAGTAAAGCACACAGGAGCTGTGGAAATGTGTGTGTGTGCGTGTGTGTGCATGCTTGTGTGCGTCTGTGATAGCATGATAGGAAGTGAAAAAAGATTTTGAAAAAAAATTTATAAAAAGATTATCTAGACTTTGTATTACATCTTTTGAACAAAAGTTCACCTGAAGGGTAATTTGAAACAATTTGTATAATTACATTTTTCTTATTGTCTTAAATAAATATTAAGCATTATGCAGTATTAATAACAGTAACTGCATGTTATGATATTATCATGGACACTGTAAATAATATATTTAGTACTTTAGAGAAGCCCGTGATATAATTATGACCATTACAAGTGTAACTTCCAGACACAGATGAAGCTGAGGAGTTCAACAACCCCAGCAGTCTTCAGAGAAGAAGGACAGCATGGACCACCTCACTGGGACATGAGAGGTTGACTAAGGATGAGATCAATGAGAGGTACGCTTTGGGGGAGGGGGGAACACGAGAGGCTCACTAAGGGTGAGATGATGATAGGTACACACCGGGGGTGGGGCATACATGAGAGGTTGAGTAAGGATGAGTCAAGGAGGGGTGCATACTGTGAGGGGGGGGGGGGGGTGCATGAGAGGTACACACAGGGTGGGGGGTGGGTTAGTGAGACATAAGGGGTACATGATGAGGGGGGATTCATATTTACCAAATATTTCCTGCAAGGGGAAATATTATCAGGGACCATTCATCTGTGTTTTAGTGTGCTTACACATCAAATTGCATATACACATACTCAATTAAAATACAACTGTCATGGACTAAAGTGTTGCGAAGGAAATTTTGAAAACTTTTCTCCATCACTATGTAAATCAACTTAGTCAAGTGTCAGTCCTGCAAAATACTTTTTAACCAATCAGAATCCTCTGTAATATCTGTATAACATCAGATTGCTTTGGGCTGGTTTTATATACTATACAGCAGAGTTGTCTACCCATGTTGCAGTAGGATTTATAAATACAACTGGGATCCATAAAGAGCTGACATTTTTGTTGTTCCAGATTCAAGTGAACATGAAGATATAGGTTAAGCAATTAGTTTAATTAAGATTTTTATTGATGTTTCTCCTTAAGGAGAATATATTATATTTTTAATTGTGTGATTGCATGTTAAGATAGTTGCACTGGTTGAACGCCATTTATTATTCATAGTATACCCTCAGGAGAAATGTGACTTGTGCATGTATTTTGAAGTACACTTGCCCCAAAAAGTTAGGAAACATCATTATTTTGAATGATTGTAAAATATTAAGCATGTGAGCTAAGGTAAATATTTTTATATTATATATTATATATTACTTTTTTTATATACACTGAAGATTTGCCCACTACATTAGTTTATTTCAAAAAACTATAATGCAGTGGGCAAATCAATAATTAAAATTATTGAAAAACAATTTCATGTTTCCAAACTTTTTTGGTCAAGTGTAGAACTAAGGTTTACACATAATAGGGCTGTTGTGGTGCTTTTTTTTTCTTTTTTTTTTGTTTCACTGCATTTTGAGAGATTGACAGCTTAACAGCCTGGCTATTTTATGTAAAAAAGTAAACTAATTGGATTCCCTGCGCTGGAGATGACTGTTTACCCCCCCCCACCCCAACCCCCATTATAATGTAATTTCAAGTTAGGACCTGTTAAACTGACAATATTACTACCCTTTTATCTTGGAATAAAGTAAACCATACTTTTTCAAGTTGTGACCAACTTTCAACTTTAGTCCTTCAGTGAATCAGGCCCATTTAGAAAATCATAATGTTATGGAGGATTTTACTTAGTCTGATCTCTAGCACACAAATGTTACTTGTATTGGAATACTTAGGTGGTAATCAATACATCAATACCAGAATGTGTTCTACTATAGAAAATGTGCTATGCATAATAGGCAATCATTTTTCACTTCGGCCTGGGGGATGCGACCTGAGAGGATATAGTATCTTGTTTTATAGATTTTTATAGATAATTATTGTCAACTTTTGAACACTAGACACCCTCATGGCCTAGAAAGGGACAACAGGTTTATGTCCCTGTGAACTACTTCAGACTATCCACAGTTGTGACAGGTGGCGCCAGTTTAGCTGGCACGTTGGAGGCACCTTGGAAGAGGCTCAGAAAAGACATTAAAAAGATGTTTATGACAACAAATGATGTTTATGACAACAAAAATTGGCATTGTCAGCCAAAGGCTTTGTCTATTTTTATATCAGAGAATATTTGAAGGCTAGACATATAAAGATGGCAGGGGTACTGAAAAGAGCTATATGACAAGAATTGTTGCTGACTTCTATAAAAATTTGCCCTAGGAGACTGGACTGGGGTTTATCAGATGGAAGTAGATCAACTTAAATGTGGGCTAAGACTGCTGAGACATTAAAAAGATGAGGCAAACAATGGTACTGACTGAAATAAGTTATATTGCGTGGAGTCCTATCAAATAGTGCTGGTTTATCAGGAACCAACAGAAAGACATTAAAAAGGTATACAGTACATCATGGCAAGCGTTGGTGTTCATTATGACAGTTATTGTGAACAGTCAACAAACTTAGATTTTTTATGAACTTTTTTGCTGATTATCAATAGTAACAAGGGATATCAACAGTTGGAAAAGGCTGCTTGACAGAATAGAGCAAGTCTGATTGAGAAAATGAGGAGGTTCACTCAAACATAATGAATGTTTCTCTCTCCCTGCTTGTGATGTTTTTTAATCAGAATGCAAGCTAAGACTTTGCCAACTCTTCCAACTATTTGGGAGGATTCCAGGACACAGGATTATCATGTAACTAGAGCGCCTGCTAACACAGTGAAACAGCTACAGACTCTGGGTTTACCTGAAAACTGGAAGTAAGCAATCAAGACGTGGAGGACTAGCTAAAGAACTTAATTTTTTTTCCTTTAAAAGAAAACTCTGCATTCATATAGGGTCTGGAATGATGCAGGGACCTGTCTCAGTAACTGGAAGTTGCTCTGAACTCTGTCAGAAAATATGGGTCCACCTCAATTCTGAGTAACTCTGTAGTAGATCATTTAAATTTAATTACTGAGCTGGACCATTATAATATGCACCGAATTGCATTTTTAGTATGATTTTTATTTGTAATTTAAATGTCTGTGAAGCATATATCTTGAAATGGCCCTACTATTGACTGTCGCTTGTTATTTAAAGTAGACTGAAATGATAGTTGTAGGATCGAGACCAACTTTATTGAGTTCTTTTATGGAACCAGACCCACCATTAGCTGAAAAATTGCCCGTACAGTGCTAAAACAGTCTGTGTAATTAAATTTATAGATTTATCACCTAAAAATAGAAGAGAAACGTGGAGTTGTAAGCTACCAAAAGCTCTGTGAACTGGCATCATGCACAATTTTATTATAGAAAATTATGAATCATGCATCTGCGGCTCTGCACAACATGTTATTGTACAAATGAAAATGAACTGAAAGTTATGTTAAAGATACATACAAAGTCAATTTTTTGTCACAAAAACCAACCAAATGCCAGCATATAGTTTCAAGCAGTATAACTAAGAGAATTACTAAAAGGCATTGTTTAATTTTACCCTAAAATGATGTTTGAACGGATTTTTCTGCTGGCATTCTCTGCTGTATGTCAATGGGCCAGAAATGTAGGTCACGAAAGTAGGTTAAATTTCCAACCAAAAATTTAAAGAAAAGGAGCAGTCTAAAGGTCTTTTATGGCTGATTGAGTGATCTATTCAGTTTATCCCTTGGCATATCGAATTTATTTGAGTCGTATAAGAAACTAGTAGAAGTGGTTTACATGTGTTATTGGGAATCCAAGCTCCACTGATGCTCGGTTCGTATGTACCTTTAATGCTTTTAAAATCTTTCAGGATATTCACATGAATCTTGTATTTATTTATTTATTTATTACTTTTATTTTTTCAGGAGAAAACGTCTTCATGAAGAAGCCAAAGTATTACGCACATCCTACAGTGCTGGTGCTGGGTACGGAGACGGAGCTCTGGGGAGAATGACACAGCTAGCAACCAGCAGGAGGGGGAAAGAAAGGTAAACTGAAATTGAAAAAAAAGTTATCATGTTTTTTAATGGCACTTTGTCTTTTAGGATGGAGCAGAAAATATCAGATGATAGAGGGATGTAAGTTGGAGCATGCTAACATTATTAAGCATGCTTTAGATGACATTTAAATGTCTCAACAATCACAACAATGAACTTCTAATACTTAGTCTATAAACATAATATACTTACTGTATATATATTATTTGTGTCCTGTGATTTTTGTTAATTGAAGCATGCTGTGATTTTTTGCCCATGGTTGGTTTGTTGGCACTCCCAACACAACTAACACAGTTATGTCAGTGATTTCTCTCTTGGTTGGAATCTTGACTATGTAGTGTGAGGCGTCTTCTCTAACACAATGATTCCAGTCTGTCCGAGTTGTCAAGTGTACACATTTACAGGTATTCTACATATTATTCAGGACAGACTCCAAGTGCTTTCAGGTGTTGTTCTGTTGTTGATTAGATATTACACAATAGACCTTATTATTATTAGCACTGGCGTGTTGGCAACTCATTAAGATGATAATTTTTTTACCGTGATAGTGAAATGCAAGTGAAGTTGTGAGAGAAAGGTCTTAAAGGTGTGCATGTTGAAGTAATGTAGAGTTGAATTGAATGCAAGTGTATGAAAAAGGAAGTATTTTTGCACAAATTCACAAGGCATGTGATTCTGGGTATGATTTATTCTTTTTTCTAGATGAGCTTTTTATGAAAATTAATTTATTAGTTCCTGCAGCTATTGCGTGACTTTTTTTTTTGTTTGTTCTTTTTTATGTACAGGAGGAAGCATAGCTTAAAGATAAATAGGCATGTCTCCTGTACTTGCAGGAAATAAACAACCAAGTGACAGATTCTTATCCTTACCAATTACCTGGGGGGAAATAGTCTTCTACTGTAAATAGTTTTCACAGTCCAAACCTCGTCTGTCCAGGCCTTTCTCTCAACCATTCTTTCCGGGTCTCACTGGCTGCATAAAACACAATGCTAAAGTGTGGCAGTGACTGGGCTTCATGGCCAGTTTAGCTTTTGGCAAGTTTTGTGACTTCTGCCGAAAGCTGAACTTGAACATGGCTCAACTTGACCATGTCCTACACCCTCCTGGTGTCAATTCATGGCAACTGATGTGTGTGCATGTGTGCACGCACTTGTGTGTTTGTGTGTGCATTTGGGCATGTTTCCATTTAAGTTGGAACAGCATTGTGTCATGGGGTGACTGAGATGCTTGTGTATATAACTGTGTTCTCATTTTAGTTGGAACAATGTAACTTTATGGGTCTGAAGTATGTATTTGTGTGTTGGGGTGCATTTGTATATAAACTGAGACAGTGTACCTTCATTGGGTCTGAGATGTGTGTGTTTGAGTACATTTCCATTTAAGTCGAGACAGTGTTATGAAGTACATGACACATTAGCTGAATCTTGTGATTACAGTTTAAAACAATGGAAAACCACTTTAATCTTTTGGATATCAACAATATATAATATGTATATTTCTTGTTAGGATCCAAAATAGAGTTTAAACCATGGGAAGTCAGTCTAATCTCTCTGGAACCCTGCGCTTTGTTTCTGAGCATGGCCATTGGGATGATTTTTTAAAAGATTCGTTGCCTTTGGTACTTAAGGAGTTTACTGAGATAGTATGTACTTTAGTGCTTTTTTAACTGCACTATATGCCTAGAAATGTGGTCCATTATTAATTAGGTCAAAAAGGCAATACTTATTTTGTACTTGCCCTGTTTTGTATGCATTGTTCCAAGGTAATGTATTTTAGATTGGAAATAAAGGCTATTATTGTCACATCATATGAAAGAACTTAACATGGATTCCAGCCTGATGTTGTCATTTGATGTTTATATTTACAAGACCAGAACTGGAGGACAGAACCATTGGCTCCTGTTTTTATGGAGATGGTGCTTGTAAGAATCGGCTTAAAACCCTGTGGCAGATTGTCTTTTGGTGAAATATTTGTCTGATTGTGCACTGAGTGCGCTATATGCATCCAAATGTAGACCTTTGCATGGTGTTGCATGCAGCATAACACTGGTTAGTTTGGGTCCTGAGATTTTTCTGACTTTTTGACGCCAGGACATTTTGGTCGGTGTTGGTGCTTTATCGGACTTTTAGGGGATTCTCCTTATTTTGGAAGCCAAAAAGTCATCCCTGATGTCAACAAACTATGTTTCCTTTGCTTGGACCTAGACTTTAATTTCATCTCACTTTTTCTAATGAACCTTCATTAATCTCTGTTAGTCTGTATGTGTAAGGGCTACACATGAAATAGTTTTTGGTGGCACACCAACTTTTTTTTCAGCCTTTAGTGAACTGCTTTCCTAATGTTTTATTAGAATGGATGCATGCAAGTTTTCTGCATATTATTGTGTATTAAAAAATAGTTTTGTGTCTTTATCATACTGTAGCTGTTAGCCAAACACCCTTCTTTATCTTCTACTCATACTCAACACTGGATCATATATAACTCTTGCCCCCTGCATGCAATATTGTAATTTGCTATATGTTGCCTTACATAAATGGAAATTTGGTCACCGTATTATGATAAAAAAGCATTAATGGATCCAATATATTAAGAAGGGAGGGGGTATGACCTTTTGGTTTTCCTACTTGCCATGGAGAAATTTAGGCCATTTTTTTTTAAATTGCCTTTTTTGGGTCTCAATTTTTTATTCCTCTGTTGGTTCAGCTCATAGCTTGTATGGACATAAAAGGATAACATAACATGCAATTTTGCGTGCCTTTGTTTGAAAGTGAATCATGAATTAAGTTGATTTCATGATCATATTTGGTCCAGTTTTTCACTCATCAGCCTCTGGCAAGACGTACTTGACCCCTTCATTTCCTGCCCGTACACCTTCTGATGAATTGGGTGTCATGATTTTGCAAGTCATTGTCCATTTCTTGTTTATACTTCTATTTTTGGAGCCCAAAAATTGAGCTTCTGGCTCGAGACTTGGGTCAGCTCGTTTGATCTTGCAGCAAGCCATATCCTGCAGCATCTTAAACTAGTATAGTGATTAAATTTTCCTGTAATATTTGCACCATGACATCACTTTGTATAGCCGTATTCAATTTGTAAACAGTATTTGTGATAGCCTTTATGAGAGATTTTCATTTAAATTCCCTACACCTAAAATGTGCATTTGGGCTGATCATTTATCTTTCCTTCTTTTTGGTCAATGGTTTTATCCTCACTGAAAACTTACATTTAGAAATAATAATAATAATTCAGTCCTCTGGACAGGTCCTATCATTTTCCACTTATAGCTTCATTGCAAAATAATATATTTTCGTGGACCAACATCTGATATTAAAATTCAACAATTTTTTTCCAAGACTGGGGTCTTAGATCTTAGATTTCACGACATATTTTCCTGTAACCTTTTTGACACCGGCTGACAATTTTCATTATTTGCCTGAGGCTCCTCGAAGATTTATGAAGTTATTTGTCAGACCGTGAAGATGAGGTGGTGAACCTGGATAACAGTTATCATCTCTTTGCTTAACTTGCCATTTCTGCTGAATAACCACTTTTCATCATGATGGATTTAATTTGTCATGAAGCAGATTAATATTTAATCAGATAAATATCTTAATCTTTTGTGGAGGCCATTCATTTTTTTTCTTAACAGGGGTAAATTATTTTAGAATAACTCAACCCAGAGGAAATTGTGCAGGTGCATTGACTAGATTCTCATTGAAAGGAAAGTTACACTTCATCAAGAAGAAAATGACACCAGTAAGCACATTAATGGTCAAAGCAATAACCATTACAACTTTTCCTTGGAAGAATTTCATTAACTGAAACTGCACTGGGCATCATAATGATAGCTACTCAGTACACTGTGTTTGACAGTATGTTTACTTTTGTTTGGAAAACACTTTAGTCCGTTAAATAGACTATTAAAACTGACATATATTATATACAGGGTTTTAAAAAAATAAATAATTTGGGTTAAGTTTTACAGGGTTTACATAAACACTCACTAACCAACCCATGCAAGTTCATATGTGTTCAGTGTAGTGTTCTGGCAGACACAGTTGCCAAGTTTACTTTGAGCGCATGCGGAACAAGTTGATCCATCATTCTTTGCTATTAGACTTATTGCTAGATCATATTCTATTGTTTGATGAATAGCCATAGTAACAGTAAATTAATAATAAATCTTAATTATTATCAGTTACTATTATAATAATTATGAAGAGGAATTGGGGTTTGGATTTGGAGTTTTATTTTAATGTATTTAGATGAGAGCCTTGACTTGTCCCCTTTATGAGGACACACATTGCTGCTTAATATGGTGATTGTTTTTAAATGACAACATTGCATGTAAAGTGTATTCCTAATCACATCAAATTCTTTCTGTTTCGAAGGGGCAGGGTTGTCCATTTCATCTTTGGCTGATCCATTTTTTTTCAACAGATAATATCTCTTTGTTGTATCTTTCTCTCTCCTTTTGTAAAAAAAGACATTTTATAGTTGATTTTAACTAATATTATTTTCACCTATGTTTTGATTCTGTAAACAAATGAAATGCATTTAGGTAGAAACATGTACCCTCTAAAATTAGGTGCGCATCTTTAGAGGTGTGGAAAACTGGTAATAAGTTATTTGGCACTTTTCGTAAAAAAAAAAAAAAAAAAAAAAAAAAAAAAAAAAAAAAAAAAAAATGTCCTCCTTATTCCAGAATATAAAAAAGCAAGATACTGCGACATAACAAGGCACTATGTATACCTAACCCTATGTAACATGTCTCACAGTGCTGTTAATGTTCCTGAAATGATTATAAATTTTGTCGTATTTGGTGATCAGTGTCAGTTATGTCGCCCGCACCTGTTCTTTTTGATGTGTGGCTGGGGTTTCTGGCGCAAATTTAGAACCCTGGAGACAGGCTTGGTGTTGTTGTGAATTTTAACAGGCCATTTTTTCATTGTGTTGTCTTTATGTGGTTCCCAGTTTCCGTCTTTCTGTGCAGATCTTTTATCTGGTGATTATCAACAGTTAAATTCCTCCCCACATTAAAAATATTCTTTCCAAAGGCCCAAACATCAGCACTAACACTTACCAGTTTAGTTTAAAACTGACTTAAGGATGTAGATAACAGGGGTAGCTATCTTCTAAACCGGCCAAGATATACCAACATGTTACATATCAATAGAAAGCTTATTTCAACAGCTCTTCATTTCATATTCTTATTTTATTATGTAATCATTACGTAATGAGATATAATGCTTAATAGGTGTGCTCAACATGATCTTTACACCTTAAAAACTAGAAGTCCACTACAAATGGACATGTGTAGACAGCTTGCCTCGTGAACCTTCATAGGGATCAACAAGAATGCGCCTCAAATTAGCGATATGTGTTAAATTAGCAGAGATATCAAAATAAACTTGGTTTCCAGTTCACGAGACCCCCTAGCCTAACTAAAGCATGCCTAAGAGCGCATTCTCAACGAATTAAGCCAGGCTTTACAAAGCCGGTGACCTAAAAATGGCGGACGTACATGAAAGAAAAACCGCCTAATCTCATAATAATCTCCGCCGCCCCACACGTCGTCCCTGCGGGGTACAGTAATTAAATCGCGTCTCCGTTCACCATGCGGAAGCTACCTGAGAAATATTAAGTGCGCATGCTCATCAGTTAAACTCGTGGTGAAGAAAGCATGGCGGCTGAAGGCGATCGAAGGAAAAAAGCTCTTCTGTTCTATTATCTTTGAAAACAGAGACGAAAAAGGAATAATTTGGCCCGTAGAGCAGCAATGAATCGACTATCTACGGAGATAATATCACCAGAGATATTCACGGAAATATTAATGTTCGGAGCCGAGATTTAATTACTGTACCCCGCAGGGACGACGTGTGGGGAGGCGTGTGAGAGGCGGAGAGACTATTAAAAGATTAGGCGGTTTTTCTTTCATGTACGTCCGCCATTTTTAGGTCACCGGCTTTGTAAAGCCTGGCTTAATTCGTTGAGAATGCGCTCAAAGTTGAAAACGGAGCTGATGTTATGAAATCCCAGACACATACTTTCAGACAAACCTTAGATCTAACGAATGAATACCAGCTTTCATCGGTTGAGAGTTCTAATTAATTTTGACACTGGTCTAAATCGTTCTCTTGAAGCCATAAACTGAAGCAGAGAAATCAGCCTTTTAGTGCTCCCCAGAGATTCCAACGTTATATAATCAGTGAGCTGCATTGGCAAGCTGAGAAATTTAGTTATTTATACTGGTTCAGCCCTCTACTCACTGCCCATGTAACTGTCACTATGTCTTTCATCCATTTTCAACATTATTATTGAACATTTTCAACCGGAGGCCCCCTCCATGCATTGACAGCAGCCACCATGTTAGTCGTGACGTCAGCCTTCTTCACCACGTGACACCTAGGGGGAGTGCCTTTGCCCATATACGTCTCATCTATATGTCTGCTTTTTAAAGCTTTAATAGATCGTCAGAATTAAGTTCACTGATAAATTCAAAATGAAAAGTATTGTTTGGCAAGTGAAAGCGCGACGTTACTCACAGAATGTGAAAGGCTTAGCAGCAATCTAGTACGAGAAATATACAGCTGCACAGTGGAGCTGCCAATCAAACACATATATGGACAAGTGTGACCTACTTTAAAACTCAGACACGCTACCACAGGGGTAAATCAGCAATTAGGCTAAAATTACGGGTTTATTTGTAAACTTCCATTATTTTAAGATAGGCTGATATGAAGTTGATATTTCATCTATCTAATACTGACAAATTCAGAAAAACACCCAAATTTTGACAATTTACTGTTAATTACTACCTTAAAATGGCTAAACAAAATAGACATTAAAAGGCTAATTTGATTTGCTTTGGTCAAATTTAAACTATTTGGAGAAAAAAAGTCATGAAAAGGTAGTGATTTGGCTAGGCTAAAAGTATTGCTAAGGCTACCGGGGTGGGGGGTGGGTGGGTGTAACAATGCAAGAAAGTAATGATGCAGGGCCATAAAGACAAGACATTATTTTAGAATATGTTAAATGAAATAAATTGATTTTGTTCAGATGCATAAATATTTTTGGTAGGTCTATTTACAGAAACGAAGTCAAAATGGAACTTTTGGCTTGGTGGATGGCGCCTTTAAATCTTGATGGATAGCACCAACAAGGTCTTTAAAAAATTGCTTTCTTTGCCTCACCCTTGTTTTTCTTGTTATGATTCAGAGCTGCTTTCACAATTGTTTTGAAGAAAGTGATGTCCTGTAATAAATTGCACTATTACCACTTTTATTAACACATCTAAAAGTGGTGTATTGTTTTTCTTTAGGTGATATATGTTTTCACTGAGATAATTGCCCTTTCTCTCGTATTTGTGAAAATAGTTCAGAAAATGATCCAAAAATGTACATTTTGTACAACAGAAGTGCATTTTGAGTTCTTTTGAATGTTTTGATTTCTGACATACACACTATCACTTTGTTTTTCACTCTGTATCAACGTACACCAATTTAGAATTTGGCAGTTTTTCTCTTAATTTTGAAATCTCATGTAGACAAGCCTTCAAATTACGCCCAGCAGAAGCTAGTGTAATAAATCTCTCTGGTTATTTGTGATGACCTCAAGAGGGAGGGATATCACCCTAGATTGTTCCAAAACCACCACTGTTCGTATCAACGCGTGCAATCCCCACACCTCCTGCAATCTCTGATCAAAGATTAAATTATAAATTGTTAGGGCAAAAAAGTTTATCACTGAATGACTATTTTATCAGATTTTTCTCTCTTTTGCTATCTTCTTCAAAGCTGTAGGTTTTTTAAAATCATACCTCCTATTATTTGGTGTTGATTTTTTATGCAATGTCTTGGTGCATCTTGTTATAGCGAAAGTTTTTTCTGAGTTACTGTCATGTCTTAGATATGATAACATTTAGAGGGTTTTTGTGTGGCTATTTTGTTTTGTCCTTTGGTTACTATCTTTATAGATACAGCATCAAATTAGTTTTATCTTGTGAGTTATTTGTAGACATTCTTGTTTCATTTAGTTATATAATTTACAGTGAAGGCATTTGTGGAAAAATCCTTTTCTCAGTAGAAATTAAACTAAAATTAATTTTTGTAAAAAATGGTCACTGTAGTAAGTTGATATTATTGTAGAAAAAAGTCCATTTTTGTTTGAAACCTTGAGCAATAAAAGGTGGACATATCTCTGATGTTTTGATGCAGCGAGGAGTGACTCTTTGATGAATGAAAAAAGGGAAGGTGTTGATTTATATATTGTTTCAACAGATCTCTTACCTGACAATAACTTTTTTCACTCGAGTACTTAATGGGGCAAGTGTTATGTATGGACCAGGTAAACTTCACCTGTGATTGATGTTATTACCTTTCCAAGGTACCCAGTCTAGGTGAAGACAATGGTTTCCACTAGAGCCCCAGCCCTCATTACACAGGCCTTGAGTTACAGTTACAAGACAAAATACAGTCCTTTTTAACAGTTGAAAAGTCATTACCAGCTGTAACATGGGGAGAAGTCTATACGTCTGATGCAGGTTTTGCAGATGAGTTTTAGATCAGTAATTTGTCTTCACTTTTAGGCTGAACTTTAAGGATACACCACTTAGCCTACTAAAACAAGCTTATGGTCAAAAACACTAGCTATTTTTTGTTATTTTCAGGGGCGGATCCAGAGCTATTTACTTACAGTCTTCCAAATTATCTTTGTTGATTCATCCTCCAGTTTTGACCGTCTTCCAATAGAAAAAATAGATAACTGTCAATGTAAATTTGAAAATCTGAAAACTGGTTTAATGTTTCATTAATGATTGTAATAGTAAACCAGGTCTTCACGTCTTTCCGTCTTGATAGTCAAAGTCTCTGCCAGAAGATTTGATTAACAACCCCCAAAAAATGATCAATCAAATTTTGTCAACATTGGGATCAAATTAGATGATACACTTGTATCCCCATTCATTTAGAAAGGTAAATAAATTTTCACCATCCTAAAGATAAAATATTGAGACATATTTCAATTCCAGGATACAAACATGGCTGTCTACATATACTGCCAATACTTGCACAGTACAAAGTCTGATTTAGCCCCACTCTCTCTCTCCCCCCCCCCCTTTCACTGCTTGCTGCCCCTCTCCCTCTCTTTCACTCTCTCTCTCTTTCTGTCTCCCCCCTCAAGTACTGGGCACACTTCCCAGTGTAATGACAGGGAAGAAGACACCGCAGCATGTAATTACTGCCACATCTCATTTCCTTTGCATGAAAATGATAGTGAAGTGCCTTACACAGGGCTCTTATACCACACTAACTGATATTATGGGGACATAGCCTGAGGATAACAACCTGTGGGTGATATATGATAAAGGCAAATGAAAAAAATTAATCATTTTCGTCAAGTCATTTGAGAAGAATCGTAACTGGTGATCTTAAAGATTATGAAGAAAAACATCAAAATATCCAATTTGTAGCTCTAATATGAAAGTGACTTTTGTTTTTAAATATAGCCTCTGTTGGCTCATTTAAATATTTTACTGATGCCTGGGTTTCATATCATCTCTGTGCAGGTTTAAATGTTTTGTTTTTAAACATATCAAACCTCTGATATATAATTACTGTCACTGAAACGGGTCTCGGAGAAAGATTGGATAAATTTCTTACTTTCACATGAAAAAAATACAGCAGGTTTCCAGTCCAACACATAAAATTTATGATAAAACATGTCTCTAATGGCGAACTGAGAAGTGTTTTATAGCCATTTTATGAAGGTGCTGGGAGACATTAAATGTTTTAACATCTCATATAACTGAATACCAGACAATTGGGGAAAATGGCTGTTTTATCTCAGCAGATTATTGTATTGATGAGTAAATATCATACATATTAATGTCCTTGGTTCATATAATTGTTTTATCTAATTTTTTAAGTAAGATGACATTTTTAATGAAGAGATGAGAGCTTTCCTTGATGAGACTGCCTGGTCTAACACTGGTTTAGATTTTATTTTAGATAAATAGCCATGTAGTAAAAAAAATTGAACTACTTCAATGATAAATTGACTAAATAAATAAATAAATAAATAAATAAATAAATAAATAAATAAATAAATAAATAAATAAATATAGCTTTTCATTTCATTTGGTCAATAAAGTAAATGTTTTAAGAATTCTGATTATCTTTAATTAATTTTGAAATGAACTGAACAGCTGAGCCTCAGAGTTGATCAGGTGCACTATTATGGAACTGTGACATTGGACTCTATGTTCTGCTTATTAATACTGATATGGAGATTATCAGATCATCAGAACCTGATTAACAGACCTACATCAATTAGCAATGTTTCAAGACATTTACTTGAGCAATGGCAAGCAGCAATTAGCAGTCATAGCAGCGCGATGATGTCTGTTTGACGAGGAATAAAATGACTTTAAATTGTGACTACGTTTGTCATGATGGGTTGTGTGTGAAGTAATTACTTCGTTTGATGGATGTAAGGCTGAAATTCATGATTTAATATTTTTGGAGTTGGCACAGTGGTACAATGCTAGGCATTAGAGAGTTTATCACAGTGACCTTTTGTTATTTAACAGTCACCTACAGGGACAGATTTAGGTCGTCTTCTGGGTCTTCTGGAAGACGGTCAGATTTTTAAATTTTCATTGACGGGTATCTAATTTTTTCTGTCGGAAGACAGTCAAAAATGTAGCCTGGATCAGCAAAAATAATTTGGAAGACTGTATATCTCTGGATCCGCCCCTGACCTATCATGTTGATATCAGGTTCTATGTTTAAAAAATGTCCAGACCCACACCTGTAGATTGCATACCTGTTAAAAAAGTCAAAAACAAAGACCAGTAACAATAAAACAGTAAAAGATTAATCTTAAAGATTTCAAATTGAGAAAGTTTTGAACACAGGAATGCTTTTAACAAACTGAATGCATAAATGCACTAAGATAGAAACTAGAAGTTCAACTTCAAACCAGTTTTTTTTTTTCAGCACAAACAATTTCACCATACAAACACAATGTGATCTTTGACTCGTATCCAAGTGTATCACTAACTGTCCAGAAGTATCCATGTCTCACCTCGTCTCAGATTTCTCTCTTTCATCTTTTCATCTTAACCTTAACAGAACAGAGCAGCTCTCACCTTTCTCAGGTGTTTATTCACTTTGAAAAGATTTAAAATAGAAGCTTAGGACCAGAAAGAATAGTAATGGACTAATGATACCTCCACCATATATATATATATATATATTTATGTGCTTTGTGTTTTGTTTTTTTATTTTCTGGTATATTTATAGAGAACTGATACAGATTAAGGACACACTGGAATTCATACTGAGATTTATCCTGAAATATGCCCCTAGGCTTTTTATTTGCAGAAAAAAATGTCATTTGTCACTTTAGGTTGTATCTAGATTGGAGTCATTATATTTAGCAAAGAACCAGTCCGATCAACAGCAGTATGAGACTTTGGCTACCAATGCCAGTCTATTGACTTTAAATTTAATTACTAAAGTCACTGGACTTAGAGAAGTTGACTCAGATTGTTTTTCCATTATCCATTGATAAGTTTTTTGGACCAAGTTTTTTGGTTTTGAAGTTTTTAAAAAGTTCCACTAGTTGAATAAGACAAATAGCTATTTTTTCTAGATGTACATGTTGATTTGGACAAAAATAGTTCTGCTGGTTTGGAGTCATGGGGGATAACCAGTAGGGTGGAAAGCACACTGCTGTTCTGCTTGGTTCCTTGTCACTAGTCCACTCCAGACAGAGGTTTTTATATGGGACACTTCACTGACTCTGTTGACCTGGTTTGGTGCCAGATATTGCCACTGCATTTTTTAATCACTCATATTTATACTCTTACACTTATGAATCATCTTGCTTTGAAGTATTTTTGTTTCTGTAGTTTTATAGATAAAAGCAGATTGTTGTGTACTTTGGGTTTTGTACCTTGTCCAACTTACAGTACCATAGCCATTGAGGAACTATTCTTCATATCATTGATTTCGTTAACAAGTGTTTAAAAATGCATTGTGGTTTTAATAATTTAAGTCCTTTTTTATTTCCATGGTGCTGTTTGGTCAAATTAATCATTCTCCATTCAGTATTTGTACCACCAGCGTTAGCGCTGGCGGTACACATGGTTTCGGTCCCGTCCGGATCGTTCCGCCGGCTCCGCCGGCTCCGCCGGCTCCGTTGGCTCCGCCGGCTCCGCCGGCTCCGCCGGACGGCTACCGTTACCGCTTCTCCTCCTAGACGGTAAGGGCCCCCGTACCCATCTCATGGATTTAGGTCACCTATAATCTCAACTCGTTCCACGTAAAATTTGGGCTTTGTCGGTATTGGGGTCTGGGTGTGGCACTCATTGCAATGCACCCTTGTCTAAAAATGGCAAAATTAAATGCTAATTATCTACCCTACGGAAGGAGTTATGGGAAAAATTTCTATAGACGGCTTTCCAAAAGTCATATGTGTAGATTTCAAATATACCCTTGGATTTGACCTTTGACCTTTACTTCAAGGTCAAATGGGCCAAAATTTTCCAAAAAATTAAATTTTTTACGAAAAAAATTTTTTTTGCCCTGTTATTCAGACACCACACAGACTTAACCAATAATATTATTGGAAGGTGTTACCCTTCAGGTCATCTTTCATCTCCATGAATTTGGGGTCAATCGGTGCATTTTCACGGGAGTAGCGGCCATAAGATACCGAAACTGAAAACTGTCTCTAATTCGGGAACCGTTAATGCTAGAGACCCATTCTTTTTTGCATTTTGTAGAGCATGTAAAGCCCAACACTGGAGGTGGTCTCGGTTTTTTTGTATTCCATACGGTTTTCGAGTTACGCTGTATCAAAAAGTACATATTGGTGGTAAAAGCAAAATGTGCAGTACGGTAATGGATAATAAATTTTGAACTCTGGAAAAATAAAACATAAGGCTTGGCAAAGCAGACAACTTGTGTTCAAAAATGACATTATTTCATCAAATTTGAACTTCTGAAACTTCAGAGCACCTCCTATTTCAAGAATTTTGACCAAAATGACATTTTCTTTATTTTAATTAATTTTTTCTGTACGAAATTTAAGGCACATTATGGTAACTCCAAAATTATAACATTTAGTCCCTTATATCTCCAAAACTGGCAGAGATAGGTCCATAGTTACTATTGAAGTTGAATAGGAAGTCATATACTGGCAATCTTACTATGACCTTGAAAGGGACCTTTGACCTACTTTTCACCATGAACTGAACTTTGCAAATTTTTCTTCCCTTTTATCTCCAAAACTGGCAGAGATAGGTCCATAGTTACTATTGAAGTTGAATAGGAAGTCATATACTGGCAATCTTACTATGACCTTGAAAGTGACCTTTGACCTACTTTTCACCATGAACTGAACTTTGCAAATTTTTCTTCCCTTTTATCTCCAAAACTGGCAGAGATAGGTCCATAGTTACTATTGAACTTGAATAGGAAGTCATATACTGGCAATCTAAATGTGACCTTAAAATTGACCTTTGACCTACTTTTCACCATAAACTGAACTTTGCAAAATTTGCTTCCCTTTTATCTCCAAAACTGGCAGAGATAGGTCCATAGTTACTATTGAACTTGAATAGGAAGTCATACACTGGCAATCTAAATGTGACCTTAAAATTGACCTTTGACCTACTTTACACCATGAACTGAATTTTGCAAATTTTGCTTTTCTTTTATCTCCAAAACTGGCTGAGATAGGTCCGTAGTTACTATTGAACTTGAATAGGAAGTCATATACTGGCAATCTAAATGTGACCTCAAAATTGACCTTTGACCTACTTTTCACCCAACTGAACTTTGCAAATTTTGCTTCCCTTTTATCTCCAAAACTGGCAGAGATAGGTCCATAGTTACTATTGAACTTGAATAGGAAGTCATATACTGGCAATCTAAATGTGACCTTGAAATTGACCTTTGACCTACTTTTCACCATGAACTGAATTTTGCAAATTTTGCTTCCCTTTTATCTCCAAAACTGGCTGAGATAGGTCCATAGTTACTATTGAACTTGAATAGGAAGTCATATACTGGCAATCTAAATGTGACCTTGAAATTGACCTTTGACCTACTTTTCACCATGAACTGAACTTTGCAAATTTTGCTTTCCTTTTATCTCCAAAACTGGCAGAGATAGGTCCATAGTTACTATTGAACTTGAAAAGGAAGTCATATACTGGCAATCTAAATGTGACCTTAAAATTGACCTTTGACCTACTTTACACCATAAACTGAATTTTGCAAATTTTGCTTTCCTTTTATCTCCAAAACTGGCTGAGATAGGTCCGTAGTTACTATTGAACTTGAATAGGAAGTCATATACTGGCATTATAAATGTGACATTAAAATTGACCTTTGTCCTACTTTTCACCATAAACTGAACTTTGCAAATTTTGCTTCCCTTTTATCTCCAAAACTGGCAGAGATAGGTCCATAGTTACTATTGAACTTGAATAGAAAGTCATATACTGGCAATCTAAATGTGACCTTGAAATTGACCTTTGACCTACTTTTTATCATGAACTGAACTCTGCTAATTTCTTTCTCTTTTAACTTCAAACTTGACAGAGATAGGTCCATAGTTACTCTTGAACTTGAATAGGAAGTCATATACTGGCAATTTACTGTGACCTTGAAATTGACCCTTGACCTACCTTACGAAGAACTTAAATTTGATTGTACCATATATATTTTTTGCAATAGTTTAAAAATTCTTGTTGATTGCATTTTTACAGCTTGTCAAGCACAAAACTGGTGGCTATGTCCCTTATTTTGTGTATGTGGGGGTCTATACGAATGCGCTTGCTCCAGCTGGTGGTACAATATTCGGAGGCGGTATCGCCTCTCTGATCCTCTAGTTCTCTCTGAGGACACTTACTGTGGTCAGCCAAGGTGATCTTTTGTTCAGAACAATTATTTGGGTGTTGTTACTTTTTGATTTATGTAGGACATTAGCTGTCAAGTCATATTGCTGCAGTTAAAAAAAAAACTACAAAAGTCTTTAAAAATGTGGGACTTAAAAAGAAATATTTTAGTTGAGAGAAGCATCTGTATCCTTTTTTGCAGTAGACTATAGACACAGATGTATAGGTTGGCAGACACATGAATTTTTATTGCTTTACGTAATATGTTAATTATGCTGAATGCAGGGCAGTTGAATATCTATTAAACAGTCAAAGTATTTACCTTATAAAGTATAGTCTGTCTTTACGAACAATTATCTCAGATCACCTCATTCCAAAATGGACTATCATTTATAGATTTCAGAAATAGCTCACTTTGTAAGATGACATCTTTTCTGAGTCATTAAGGAATTTATCAAATTTGCTTGAAGATATATCACTTTCAGGTTTATCAGTATTGTTTGTTATAAAAAAAGGAAACTAGAAGAACACCTGGAGATGACAGACCTTCTCCAAGGCAAATCTACTGTCAATATTTGCTAAGGCCCCATTCAGAATAGGGGACTAACTATTCCGAGTGTCAAAGATTGCATTCACAATTAGTTGAGCCAGGCTTTACAAATCCTGGGGACTAAATATGGTGGTCGTACATGAAAGAAAAACTGCCTAATATTTTAATAGTCTCTCCGCCTCTCACACGCCTCGCCACACGTCGTCCCTGCGGGGGGACAGTCATTAAATCTCGGCTCCATTGGGACGACACATGGGGAGGCGTGTGAGAGGCGGAGAGACTATTAAAAGATTAGGCGGTATTTCTTTCATGTACGTCCGCCATATTTAGTCCCCAGGATTTGTAAAGCCTGGCTCAACTCATTGTGAATGCGATCAAATATGGCCAATCTTATGAGATACTTGGGATTGTATGGGATATCTAATCAAAAAATAAAAAAATACATTTATTTTAAGTCTAAACTCCATATGAATATGTTCATTAGACTTTACAAATATGTACATACATATAACAAGTATACAACTGGTCAAAACACGCTGTGTACACAATCTCGCCTCCCTGTGTCTATAAGCAGATTAGACAGCAAGCATTATAATGGGTCACCATATTTGACCCTCGGACTAGTTAGTCTCCTGTTCTTGATGGGGCCAAAGTCATTGATTGTCAAAAAATGAATCAACAAAATCTAATCTTTTTTGAGCAAGCCTGAAAATTTGATCAAAATCCATACATAACTTTTTAGGTTCAGCTGTTAAATAATTATTATAACAAACCAACAAAAACAAAGACTTGTCCTTCTTGGCAGAGGTAAAAATAGTGGGAAATAATGGATAATGCGGGCACTCAGACAAACAGGAATGTTGTTAGTGGCGCTGACAGTTGTCCTTGTTACTATATTTGGTTATAGAGTCTCTAGGCTGGTGTATTTAATATCCATCCCTGCACCTCTACATAGTTGTTGTGTGACGAGATTCTCTAGTGATCATTTCTTAACAATATGATACACATTAATTTATAATGATTTAACTTATTATGTATTGTCCCAGGGAATGGTTTGAAAAAATTGTCTAAACATAAGAAGCCAATATCTAACTATAACAAACCAATCTAATGCCTCTTTTGCCCGCTTACCTTAAAGAGAAAGGCTGTGTACAATAAGATTCTTTAGTTTAGAAATGGAACCTTACGGTAATATGCCAAACAATTCGACCAAGATTAATTAATTAATTTCATGGAAATGTCAGTTTGGTCGAATTGATTAAAATACAGCAAATGGAAACCTTTGATATCGTCGGATTGTTAGGGGCATCTGCCAAAACGTCCATCTTTCCGGAAGTGTTGCATTTTACCGGAAGTGTTACACAAGATAAGCCGCAATTTTCGCCTAACACGTGTTTCAGGCATGTTTTATCCTCCTGAAATCTTATTTTGCTGTGTATAATATGTGCTAACATTACTTAACATTAAAAAAGACGACAATTATAATTTTTAATTATATATTTCCCTCACCAACGATCACTTTCATGATGTGCTTCACAAGTGGGACGAGTATTTGCCCGGAGACAGGTGTTGTAAACAAAGGCCGGTCACTTATACTTGAAACCAGTAGCTTTAGTGGACTTAAACCAGTTATGTGATTTACGTACGCCCTATTTGAATTTAATATGACAACTGAAATCAACTGAATTGAAATTTTTTACCAGTCTGAGATCAGTTGTTTTCAACCCGCAAGGCTTGCTCAGCGTCAAGGCGTAGACGTACGTACTTCCGAAGAAAATTCAATCACCCGTATCAAAGAATACCAACTGGTACTCAAACGGAAATCAGTGTAACTTCAAATTACTATTAAGTATTTTATTTAAAAAGCATGTCATATAAAAACATATTGAGAAAAGGCAAAATACGGAGCGTATCTGTGCCGATAGACATACAGTATCTTGCTTGCACTCTTCCGATTTTCTTACTTATATACTCTCGCTGTGCACAAACCACGGTGCATATTGAAAACCCCACTGATACAACCCGAACGTAAAAAAAGCATTTACTTGCCATAATTTTCACAAAACAGGTGCATTTATAATTTGACGTGAGAATTGAGCACATGCAGAAATGAGAGACTGCTTTTATCTGGCCTGCTCCAGCATAGCGCAAACCACATGTTAATGAAGACGGTCCCATTTTGGGGGAGGGGGGTCACAGGAATGGAGTTCGTCGTGGATTACGCTAAATATTATCAACATTTCATGCATCTGGGGAAATAGAAAGTGACTCACAGGTAACGTTAATACCCAGTGGAACTCTCTATGAAGCTCCCATGGAGTTAAGGAAGACGTAATTTTTATTGTTGACAAATCAGTTATCCATGTAGGTGAACAGCGACACGTGTTCGTCAGATTTTGACAGCGCGTGGTATTTGGCGCCAAGAAGTCTGGGTGGTCGATCCCGCTGATCTTTCGGTCGATTGTAGTAAATGTAAGATCTTGCGGTGTTGACTTCAAGAACGTTTCCCCATCTGCATATATATTTCAATCGAACTTGAAAATAAATTGCTTATTCTTCCCAAACTTTTTATTGCTAGCAAACGGGATATATGGTCTATATGAAGGTGTTTACGACGTATTCTACCCACTGTCGATATTTGGTTTCATCCAGAATAGACCTTTTTTTACCCCCCCCCCCCTCCCCAGTTACGGGCGTGATGAATCAGTCAGCGAGGGCAAGTCTGCTTAATTAGCAAAATTTGTATGTCTATAAGCACTATTATTGTCATCGGGGACAAAGGAAAAGACAGGTACGTCATGCTTCCAGATTAGATCTTCAGTTAATTGTTTCTCCCTCATTGACGAGAGCTATTGAAAGGACAACAATTGACAAAGGGCCGAGGCATGCAGCATCTATTTCACTGGCTTGAAAATTTACCGAGTCTTGTCGACGATGTGGTCGAACAATCGGAACAAGAAAAAAATTCTGTCCCATGATTTTGACGTATGGACTAATTGTTTGAGCCCAGAAAAATTAATTTTATAAAATAATTTTTGTGGTTGGATTGACTGGGCCCGTCGAAATGCTTGGCACATTACCGTACTGTTACAGTTCAAATACTGTAAGTCCCTAGGGACAGAATTAGAAACCAAATTTAGTTTTCATTTTTAGACTGGAAGTGTTAGTCTACTTCAGTTGCATAATGGTCCACTGAAGTAAAGTTATTTTTGGTTTAAAACTTAGCTTTTGTTCTTCTTATGAAATATTTAATTCAGATGGACTACAAATGTCTAGTAGGTTTAAACATTTTCTGCATAAAAGTTGTAGCAATTTGTCAGATGCCATCAGTTTAGTTTATGATACAAATGATCTCTTTTAATACATGTATTATTTTGGAAGTAAACCAAAGATATTTTTCTCAGTTAAAGATAAAACTCAAATCACAATATTGGAAAGGCAATCCCACCAGAAACACTGTGCCCAAAATAGGCAATGATGTGTGATTGATACCAGAGTTGTTGCCAAGTTTGTCACACCTAGCAGTTGACGTCAATGGCACTGATAGTGGTGATGATATTGTCACCTCCGGCTGTATATTTGCTGGCATGATGGGCTTGCTGGTGCTGGTGTGGTTGTGCCTTCTGGTTCTCTTGCTCTTTTGGAATTCTGCATCAGAGCTGTATTATATCATTTGTTTGAAAATTATGGTGTAGTTGAATTTGGGATAAATTTGTGGTATTGACTCTAAAACATATTAAGTAATATTTTTCTGTTTATGAAACAGATAGGATTTTTTATAGAAGTGTACTAATACTGTTTTATTATGGGCAAGACTGGAATAACAATGAAATAATAATTTGGTGTTAAAGTTTTGACAAACTTTTGGTCTTAACGTGCAAGTTATTATGAGACCAGGCCAAGGACAAGATAGAAGGCATGGACTTGATTATTTTGGGCTCAAGAGACCCTTGGTACACATTAACCACAAAAATGTTCTTATGTGTGATAATGTAACCAATTTGAAAGGACAAGTACTTGTATGTTGTTCACATTGACCTACTTCAGAGAGAGAGAGGGAGAGAGAGAGAGGGAGGGTATGAAGAGGAGATATGAAAAGACGCAAGGGGGTGCACAAAGTCTTGTAATAGTGTCATTAAACTTTTTCTTTTAAATAAAAAAATTGCAAGTTAGATAACTGCAGCAATTAAGATAACCTTTAACCGAAGCTTTAAAATACACCAAGCATTGCAACAAAATTTGTCTTACAGAAAATGTATTAAATCTCACAATTAACAGTAAATGAACAAGTGCTTGCTGCATTTGTTTTGCATGATAATCATCATGTTCTCACTTAATGTCTCCAGCGTGGCCCACCACAGTGTCATTAAGACCCTGCCTCATCTGCATGTGACACCCGGCACCTTCCACTGCTCTCTCCTTCAAGGTGCCGTGATTGATGGCTCGTCACTGGCCTCAGCCAAGTGGAGGGGCTGTAGATGTGACAAATGGTTATTATTTCCAAAGAGTGGGCAGCACAGAAGCCCTGCCCAGTTTTGCCTTACTTTCTTTAAAACCATCACTGTCATTGCCATGTTGAGGAGAGAGAAGTGTAGCCATGGTGATTGATTGGGCAACTAGAAAAGTGGGAGGGGCTACCAATTTGATTGATGGGAGAGTCAGAAGAAGTGGGTGGAGTGAAGCAGTGTCCCTCTCAGACCTACAGGTCTAGCCTTTGTAACTGATGATGGTCAGTGACTGACCATACGGCTGGACTAGAAGTGACCGCCCACTTGGCTGTGATACTCTTTGATTGGCTGGCATTGTCCAAGCAGTGACATCTTTCATTTATTTTGAATCTTAGTACTGCTGTCACTGCAAAGTCAGCACTGGTGCACTGAGAGTGCATAGTACTTTATGTAAAAATTATATATACAGTAAGGCACACAGAATAGAAACGGTGATATGAATGACCACTGAAAAACATTTTTTCATAGCAATTTGTTGAATTTTACGTTGTTCTGTAAATAGTAATAAAAAAATTATGATGAAAAACAAACAATAAAATGAACAGCACCTGCTAGGTTTTATATAGTGACAGTTGACTTTTCCAAACTTGGTGACATTTGGAGAGAAACACGCAAGCTGCAGCTGCCTGAAAACTTCCCGTGGTGGTTACGGAAGCAGCTTTTATGACAGCTAGAGAGATAAATGACGCATTTTGGTGACACCCTGACACAGGGATCTTTTTATTCCAGTGTTGTTGTGTTTCATAACTATACTGTTTCAACACTGCTGATCTGGTTTAATAGGAGTCATATTCTACACTGCAGAGACAGTTATGATTTCTAAGTAGCACTTTAAGCGAAATCACAGCATAATGAATATAATATAATCTTGTGATGATCATAGCTCAATTTTAAGAACATTCCTGACATTTCATTATTTAACTGGCAAATCCTTACTAATTTCTCAGGCACATTATTTGAATTAATTAACGTGTAATGTGCATTATGATACAGCTGACTGACATTGACCGTCCCAGATGACACAGGTTAAAGTAATTAGGCAGCAGTGACCTATGGTCAAGCGTTGTTTAACCAGTGGTCACTTCACATGTGTGCATTGGCATGTGGTCTGTTCGTGTGAGAGTGAACGAAACTGAGAGGTCTTTTGCATACTGGGAATTATTACCTTTCAGCTAACAGTTTGGGTCATTTAGGAGATATCTAATTTAAGTGACAAATTTATACCCATGACAGCTCTAGATGTAGGGACTTGAGATTAAAAAAAAAATTAGACTGAAAGATATTTTAGACATATTGATGGTCTTGAATCATCAGCAAGAAAAACAATTTAAAGAAACAAAGACTATTTTGGGAGGAAAAAACATGGTTTTCTTTGGAGACGAGTTTGATTGAGTAAGCGTCCACTAGCACGCATGCTGAGAAGGACATTAGCTCACTTTTCTCAGCCTACCATCTATCACAGATGTGATTACTTGTATAAGACAGAAAACTTTTATCTGTTTTTTTTATCTGGACTTGGCTCTCCCACATTGACCAAGACTGGACCTGGACTGGACGTATGTGCTTACCTTTGTCTGAGACTGAAAGTACAAATGTAAGGCGACTGCCATGGAGGATGCTTTCTTGTCCAGTTTAGATGAAAAGACTTGGGAATAAATGGGGATTATAGGTGGGATGTACATATAAGTATTTCTACAGGTATTTGCAGATGCATGTCTTTGAATTGTCTATGGATATCAGTTGGTTTTCTTGAGGTCCAGAGTATTGACACTTGAAGTATTATTGGATATATGATACGAGACTCACTTGTATCTCTGGGCATTTGGTTCTTTGTGGAAGTTTTCAAAAAAGCAGTGATCAGATTTTCGAGTAAAGAACTTCTCTGGCCATTAAGCACCTGGGTTTCATCAATTTACGTCACGAACAACAAGAGTCCTCACTTGTCCTCGTAGACGTTGACTGATTTGCATAGGGAACCATACTGATGAAGCTTTCCGTAACCCCATCAACAAACATTTAACTGGGTATTTGTTGGGAAGTCCTAAATTTCAAGTAGGAGGACCGCAACCGGAACGATTCCTGTGGCAAAATTCCTGAGCGTACGCAGGGAGAATTTGATGAGGGAAAGAGAGACACATTTGCTGGGATTGGCCCCCATAAAAGAGACAGTATTCCTGTTTGCCTGTGTTGAAATACCTGTAAACTAGATTAATGTATTAGCAGGCTTGTGGTAGTCTTTTGCTAATCTTCTGACGACAGGATATGAGGGTTGACAAACAGGACTGTGATGAAATCGTACACAAATTTCATGTTAGTGGGGATATCAAAATAACTTTTAAAATCTGCAACATCGCCTGAAGACATAGAAAACCACTTAGATTTTGACCTGTGAGATAAATACGCGAACTGGACAGTAAATTTATTGCGGGGCTCTGACAACTTACCTTGTCAATTTTAAATCTCGGTGATAAAAAGAACAACTAATCAGCAGGTGTATCTAAACAAACAGGTGCTCCCACATATTGTCTTCAGTAGATTTATTGTCAGGAAAAAAACAAAAGCAGATACGTCACTCAGGCAATCTATAAGGTGATTTCGCAAGACTTGTTGATGCGAAGAGGATAAAAAGATTGCCACCAATCTAAGTGAAAAAATTTTTTTGATTTTATCTCGAAGATTCCATCCCAGTCTGGCTTAATACTTCAAGGGAGCATCCACATAATTGTCATCACAATCCACATTCCAGGGCCCCATCACCCAACACACAAGCCAGGTGTGTTGATTGTCATTAGGTATCCATACTCAGGGGCACCAAGGTTAAAGCACAGGGGCACTTGCGGTGGCGACAAAGAGACTGTTGAGGGATGACAGATTGTGGTCATTTGCGGTGTAATCAGGCGAGCAGTGTGTTTCATACCTGACTAAGTTACTACACAGGTCTTCTCGGGTGACGGGGCAGTGTTCCTCTCATCTCTCTCTGTAAGTGGAGCCGTCATTCAGAAAAGAGATAGGAAAGGAAGTGGACGCCTGTATACACACTGCTGTGACAGGACTGCTTTAACTGAGATTGTGTGTGTATCATCATAATATTAAGGACTGAGGAGTCTTAAACTGGGGAGCATACCTTTACCTGTCAGTTGTACACCATACAAGACAGGACAGGGACTTCTATGATTATTGATGTCAGACCAGTGTAAGAGGAGAATTATTTTGTGATTTGAACTGAACATAAGGACTACTGCTGCTGCTGTTGTCATTCACTGGCCCCTGTTGTGTGCAGTGACTGTAACTATAACAACATCAACATCTAGTTTTGTTGGAGAGTGCACTTTGTAATCAGCAGTCAGATCTGCCGAGGTATACATTTTTACAACCTGAGGGGGAATTTATATTATTATATCAGACACAGGCAGGCAACATGACACACTCTCTCTCCTGACGGAGCGAGCCATTATCAACAAGGAGAAACTTGATACCATTTCATTATCAGTGTTATAATCCAAAATAGACACTATTGATTACATCGATATATAGGTATTATATATAGATAATTATCACCCCTGTGTGACTATGGAAAAAGAAGGGAGAAAACGCAGTGCTAATGTGCAGAGGCTTCGCGACTGGGTCTCCAATCACAATAAGCTGAACCTTGCCATGGACTTTTTGAATATAGGTGCAGATCTGATGTTGAACAATTCAGACCCCAAGAGCGCAGGGAGCGGGATTGAGGAGATGTCTGACGGAGCCGAGTCTCCATTGCCCCCGACTGCATCAACCACAGTGGAAGAGGATCATATGAATAGTAGGGACTCTGATAAGGAATCCGACAGCGGGATTTCAAATGCCAAAAATGATTTGGAGAGCGAGAGCGACAATGATAAAGAAGTTGAAATGTACATGCATAAAGGAGGTGATGAAAATCATGAGGGAGACAAGGTGGAGAACACAGGTTTGGATTTGAGCAAAGAGAAAGTGGAGTCTCAGACAGAAAATAGAAGGTTAGTAGTTAATGATTTAGATAACGAACAAACTGATGATGCAGAAAAAACAGAACCAAGGTGGTCACCCAAAAGCTGCCACTGTAAAGTGAGGAAATACGTGGCAGCAGATGGCGGTGAGTTTGAGAGTAAAATTTTATGCACTAACTGTCGCCTCAACAAGGGAAAACAACACAGGAAAGCAACTAGTGACAATGACATGGAGTTCACAGGAGAACACGTAGGTGGCGCAGTTTTACGCCGTAGGAATAGAGATCTAGCGCTAGGGAATCACCATGGCGATGATGATAACTTAGAACTTCCACAGAAGACAAATTCAGCTTCGTCAAGAAGATTTAACCGAGTGTCGCGTCTGGAGCGCCTCAAGCAGTGGGTAGAGGATGTGGACTTGGCTAGCGTGTGGTCAAGCCAGAGTGACCCTCCACCTGTCCACCATGAAGTGACCACACCGGTCAGTATGCCAAAAGTGGAGGCTGACCATCCAGAAAATAAAGAAGGTGAAACATCGACTCAAAAATCAAAGATATTGGATAGTAAGGAGAATGAGCTATCTGGAATAGAAAATTTGAAAGAGAAGCCTGAAGTTGGCGACAATGGTCAAGATGTATCTGAAGGGTCACGACTGGTCACAGTCTCTTCTAATGGTGACCAGGTAAAGGCAAGTGACCCTGCTGAAGAATTAGAAAGCACAAAGATCGAGGGGAAAAATGATGAGAGGAAAAATGTTGGGGCATGTTTAGAAGGATCAGAAACTGTTGAAGCTACATTAGCAGAGGCCATTGATGAAGAAGAAGTTGAAGATGATTGTGAAACTACGCTCACATTTCACAACGCAGATATTGTTGATTGTGAAAACCAGGACAGTATGGAAATTATTGAAGAGTCAGAAAAAGAAAATGAAAATGATCAAGAGGGAGATATAGACAGCCATACAGCTCAGAGTGAGCTTTATCCTTGGCTTCCAGATCATGATGATGTCAGCCCTTCAAAAAGTCTGGACACCTCGGCCCTTCTGACCACTATTGTGGAGGAGGCGCCATCTTCAGTAGCGGCAAATGCCTTGCTATCGCCCGATGAGGGGATCCATGATGTTAGTGCCACTCTCTCCCTCTTAGATACGTCTCTTGGGCAGACGGCTTTTTCAAAGTCAGACTTTCCTCGTCCTCTGTCAACGTCATCTCCTAAAAGTGAATCGTTGCATAGCGGAAGCAATCAGAGTTTGAACGACAGCGGTGTCAGTGCGCCGAACTCTGCATGCATGGAAACTATGAGCTTGTGTAGTCGGAGCTCTACCCCAACACCAAGGTAATAAGAAATAATCTGTTAACACATAGCATAAACTACATTGAAACTCAGTTTGTCTACTAGAAAATGAAGTTCCTAACTACACTCAGACCTGAAAAGATGTATTTTAAATACATCATTTTAAGATTTAGGGCCGCCTTAATTTTGGACTAAAATTTACAGTGTTGCTTGCTTGCTTTCAGTTTTCTGAAACTTAAGATTATTCTGATCACCTTTCCTGCTCACTTCTAGTTATTATTGTATGCATAGTATATTAAAACAGGTTTCATTGGCTGACTTACCTGTGCCCCTAATTTATTTTGAGGTATAAAGGTATTAAGCTTAAGGGAAATATGTAAAAATTTTACATCATAGACTAATAAGCATGATTAAGAAGTCTAAATGTGCTCATCTTCTTTAAAGCTGACACAAAACAAGCTTAGATGTTGGTTTGTGAATAGTTTCCTTGGGGCTGATGAATAGATTTCTTATTTTATTCAAGATATTTTTTTACATAATTGCATACATTGTTTGTTGACTGTTCCTTTGACAAAATCATTGCTTTGGGCTTTATAATTGCAGTTTTCTGCTTACTCTGCATGGCATTAATAACACCACGGACAATTTCTGAATTTGAATTGACTGTCTGAACATTTTGAACTAAAAAATAAAAATAAAATAAAAAATAAATACAATAAATACAATAAAAACAATATTATTTTAATACTTAATGCACAGAATATAATTGTAATATTATCATGCCACCAGATTTTACTTAGTTTTTAAAAAAGCAATGATATGGAAGATAGCAAACTCCCTGACATTACTTTGCTTTGTATATCAAATGCACCTTGAGTTTTCTCATTAGTTTCACGTCAATTTTCAAATGATTTTGATGTTTTCTACACAGGAGGAAAAGCTACAGAGAAAGAAGTCAAAGTCTTTCAGATATTGGGTACCATACTGGTGCCTCTGCCCTCCTCCGAGTTCCTAACAAGAACGCCCGGCCCATCTCGGACAGCCATCTTAGACAGAAGCTGCAGGGAAAGAAAAATGTCCGCCTTCCAGAGAAGGTAAGAAAAAGTTCCCATTTTCTCAATATTTCACATGTTTTAGCATTTTGGTTTTCAGTTGAAAAATTCGCGAAATTTCCAAACCCCCCCTAAGGTATGAAATTTGTCTTTATCTTGGCTGATATCAGACCTTTTTCTTCTCTAGAGTGTTATTGCAAGGTATCTCGCCATTATTTTTATTATTTTATTTTTTTTTTTGAGACACGTTAGCTGAGAGAGGCTCTCATACTTGTGGTTGATATATACATGGCTGGGGGGATGCATTGTTGGTTCATGGCATGTAGCGGTATCAAGATAAAACTGTTTCTTCCATTTATCTAATAAGATGTCATCTTGTCCCCAGGAGCACTTTGAATCTTGGGACTAAACAAATTCTTCACATTCTTGAGGTATTTTCAAATCAGTACTATTGCAGGATTGATATAGAGTCCAAGATAAACCGTCAAAACAACTTGATAGCTTTTGAAGAGTGGACTTTTTTCCATCTAATTTTTTTTTAATAGTGAAAGTTAAACTTACATTTATTGCTCAATAAATTAGAACAGATGGATTTATTAATCAGTCTTTTGTTGGCAGCACTTGAAAAAATACCACATATAAGTTTATGTAGCAATTAAGGCTCATTTATGAATAAAAATTAGTTATTTAAGAGAAATCTAAAAAAAAAAAAGATGTTACAGCAAGTTGATGTTTCAGATTTGCAAGTAATTACCAAGCTCCCACTTTTATAAATGACCCTTATGTGAAAATAGATTTAATCTTTGGGGCTGATAATTTTACCCCTCCTGGATTTTAAGAGGGTATTTAATGAGCAAACTTTTGATAAAGTGGACACACCAGGCTTACGGAGGGCATGACACACAGGACAGACGATCAGGAGCCATATCTTAGGATAACTAAGAGCCATAATTGCTTTAATTTGTGATGTTCAAGTCTTAGACAGTATGTGCTGGTGCATTTCGGTGTCTAGTCGCAATTTAGATATAATTGCTGGATAAGATTTTAGTCATTTCTTGATGGTTCCTAAATAATTACATCTTCAATTCTAGCTAGTTATAGGGGCAGTCATATTAAGAAGGGTCATCTTAAAAGGTACCATACTGAGAGGTTTAGTTCAATTCAGATAACAAGGTTGGAACTTTAGGATGGCCAAAAATTTTCCAGAATCATTTTGAACTTTTCAGATTTTCTAACTACGTAATTGTTTATGTTTAACTGATATTTAATACCATAGCATGGAAGGCTGCTCCTGCTGTAAAGATACAGAATTTGTAGGAAATTGAATATCTTCAATTGAAGCAGCACCTTTTATGCATTGTCACTCATGCAGAATTTGAAATGTTTTGGGTATTGAATTCAAACAGCGCTGACAGTTAACAGAAGTATAATTATAAGGTTTGAAATGACCGTTTTGGGGGACACTTTATGACCTGAAAAATTTAGTCAATTTTGGCGGTTGCTTGATGTATTAACACAAAATGGTTCTGTAAATCTGACACCTGTTGAGATTGGTGTTTACTTTGAAAAAAAAATAAATAAATAAATAAAAAGAAAAGTCAGTTTTCTTTTGAAGTATGATTTATAATGTGTGCAGTTAGGAAAAGAAACAAATATGTGAGGACATTTAAATTTTCCCATTAAGTTATAATACAAAATGGTTATTTATCTGTATGATGTGCATAAGTGTGAAAAGACAAACAGTAAAAGCACTGACAGGTATGAGATAAGCAACAGGAGGAGAACTCAGCCCCAGGTACTTAACATTGTGTAAGCATTTTTCAAAGGATGATTTATGTCAACCCCTGCTGGAAAAGTAATAGTTAAAATGATGAAGCTTTTATCGTAAACCATGAAAAGGAGTTTTCACTTTTCTGCTTTGGATGATTTATTATGTTCACACAAGATTAGAGACCAAGAGGGACAACACTGTAATGTTATGCTGCCCCTAAAACTAAAGGTATATGAGTCAGTCGCTCTTCATCAGAGAAGGCGGTTCCAAACTGTTCCGCACATGTGGTAACTTTGAGAACTGTCCCCTATCTGCTCACCTCGTCCAACCTGTACTCCTAAACTCTGCGTACTTCAGATTGATGTATTATTTATTTGCTTGTTTTCATGGGTGTTTGATTATTTATATGTCTATTAGTAAGCCAGGTAAGCCTGTATGCTTTAGTCTGCATTGTTGTTTGTTTGATGATTTGTTGGATTTGTTTGTTTGAATCAAGTAAAGCACATCAGGTTCATAAATTTTCCAACCAAAAACCAGAAGTAATTCAACTTTTTATCAGGAACATACCTAGTCACAAAGGGACCAGAATTATATTTAAGCTATTTTATAGTATAATTATTGACTGACAATGACAGTATCCAATTTTAATCCTGATATCATGGATGGTTGTCTATGAGTTCCTTCCCAATGAAACTATTCTTTTATGAAGATCGATCCAACTCTTTGGGGACTTTTGCTGAATACGGTCAGATGAATAGATTTTCACATCTCCTCTTGTTTCCAATGTACTTTTAAGATCAACAACTTTTTTTGTATTTTAGTCAAGCAGAGGTGTGTTAATCTCTTAATTTATTTGCATTTAGCAAGAGTCCCTATGGAGTTGGATCGGTCTAAGTAGAACAATGCTTTCATTGGAAATAAGCCCTATCAGCAATTTGTCCTGGCAGTGATAGGATGAGTAAGATTTTTGTCAAGACACAGATGTCTAGATTTACTTTTGTTCTCTATTTGTTTTCATTTTACGGACATCTTTGAAGTTCTCGTTGAATGAGCTAAGGACATGTTGTCCGTTTTTTGAATTCAAATTAATTCTGGAAAGTGACCACAAAAATAACAACAGGTGGCCATTTTTGGACTTTTGATGGATTTGTTTTCATTTCACAGACAGCATTGAACTTTTTATAGTACTCTTGGACCATTGACTATTGTGTCTGTATTTTGAATTCAAACTGAAGTTGTTGGTTGACCACAAGAATAGCTACATATTCATAATTTTTTCTGAAATGTTTTTGGCTTTTGTTTACTGACCAGCTTTTACCTTCTTTTTGAACTACAGACATGAATTGTTGTCCAGAAATCCTGTGTCCTTATTTGGAATACAAAATGTTTTGGCAGATGACCTCAAATGCTATTTTTGTTTTCCTTTGTTTATGACAGACATCCTTACAAAATACAAACAAATACCAATCTTACTGTTGACATAAATAATCCCATTTACTTGTTTACCCACCATTCTATGAGTTGACTTAAACAGTGCATTGACTTCAGTAAAATTTGGTTTATCTATTAAATTTTATTGTTTTCATGATAGGACTGATGAATCAGAAGCTATTTTCTAAAACCATTTTAACTGTATGGGTACAACTCATGTAGGACACACAAATGGGAATGTCATGATTGTGCACTCTACACATATTATATGATAATATGAGATTATAACAATGCCCTTTGCACACGGAAACTCTCTGTAAAATATCCATCTTCATCTGTCATAAATTCCAATTGAAATATCTTGACTTGATATTTTGTATTGTTAGATTTGTATCTTCTAGTGTTGCTTATCTCTTTTTTCATCGTTTGAATTTTTGCTCAATATCATGTGCATGCACCTGCGACATCAGCAAGAGCATGACTGTATGAGGTCAGATTGATGTGGATAATTTTTTTTTGATTTTTTTTAAATAAATTTGTATATAATTTCTTATGGGTAATATTAACATTCACACCATCTTAATATAATTCATAATTGTAAACTTTTGGCCCGAAACTATTTTTTAATCACAAGGAAAGGTGAAGTGTCAAAGAAGCGGGATACAGTGTGCATAGGGTTGAGCTTTATGTATCTGTTTTATCTGACCTCACTGGAAGCTTGGTCATATTTTTTCCACTGGGTCAAAAACTGTTTTTCTGATTAATACCCCAATTGGACATCTAATGATTTCCAGTAGTTTATGATTTGTGACAGTTGTTAATCATTCCTGCAAGTTTTGAAAACCAAGTTGCATCTGAAAATACTAAAATGGGGACTTTATTTCACAGCTGTACCATACCTCTTTGAAGTGCCCTCTTTTCATGTTATTTTTTTCTCAAGAAGAGATGATGATTATAGATGCAACAAGGGTCCCTGTAGTATGTTTTGAATACAGAGAAAAGAGCAGTACCCTGGACATAGAGGCATGAATTATACATAGAGGTGCCCTCTTTGTGCGCTGCTCTGACTTCTGGGCATCCACTGAAGTTGGGACGGTGCCCATCAGTTCTTGTCTTCTGAATTTTGGCTAGATGTCAGACACCCCATGTCATTTAGAGTATGGGGTCAGATAGACATGGATAACCTTGATTTTTTTATATACATATTTTTGCTATTAACATTTATATTATTTTAAAATTCTTTTTAATAGCGATGTGGACTTTTGCTTTGAAATGGTATTTTATCAAGAGTAAGGGTAATAAAGAAAAATTCTTCAAAGGGTATTTTTAAATTTAACATTTTTATGTAAAATTTTCAAATCAGTCCAATCATTTCTAAATTGATTGCCTAACAGATAGCTGGAATACAAGATATAAGATTAGGAAAGAGCCCAGATGTGCAGGTCAAAAAGAAGGGAGGACCTGTTAACTGACATTTGCATGATCTTATAGTATTTGTAAAGAAGTTCAGGTACTTGTTAAGTGTAACACTTGAATTTATTTGGTTTATTCAAATGAAAAATGTGTTGAGGGTTATTTTTCAACTGCTTCCTTCTAACACGCAAATAAGTAATTCGATGTCACTTGAGGGATAAGTGTTACTAGTACATGATTTTAATATGTGATAATGTCAGCAATAGCACTTGAATTTATTCTATCAATAGCATAACAGACACGCAGAAAAATGGTAGTGATTTTGAATGTAGCTGTTTTACATATTTATGTATCAAAGTTACTTTTTAAAATTTACAAGTAGAACTGTAAACCTAAGGACACGTTTTATACAGGGATGAGATTTTTCTGAATATTGTCAGATTTCCATTTTGTTTTCAGACTTTTTCACTAAATGGCAGGGTCATCCCAGTTCATATTTCTCATAGAAATAAAGGGTGTAAATGGCGTATGTTAAGCCATATTGACTTCTGGTACAGCTGAAAGGTACAAGCTGGTTCATATCACCCCGCATTCCACCATCATAAAGCCCAGTCTATACGCCTTCTCTTCTTAGTGCACTCGTCTCTGGTGTGAAGTCATTATACAGGTTAATTAATAAGGTACGCCATTGTTTACTGGACCTTTTGATGTCATAATGGTTAACTCTTTAGTTCAACGAATCTCCACATCTCCGTGCAGTATATGGCTTTTTAAATGCACCTGGTTAGGAAGGTTGATTAATCAGTAACTCCCATTGTGTGTGGTATGGGATTGAAATATTAATTATTATTATGAAAGTGTTTCCAACAAGTCTCCGAGGGTTGAGAGATAATAACAGGGCGTTTGACTTGGAAGCTTTTAATTGTTTCTCTGCATGTGAAGAAATTAAATGAGATTGCACTTGATAAAAGTTACTGTCAAAGTTGTTTGTCAGAGTTTTCAGTTGAGAATTAAGAATTCCATTCAAAACTTATGAATATTTTTTATTGTAAAAAGAGACTACCTCCAAAAGCTGATTGTAGTACTATTTTTCAGTATGGCCATTTCAGTCTGTATCTTTAGTCTTAGCCAGAGTAATGACATTTTCATGGTATTCATGACTGTTGTCTTCTGTTCTTCCAAACAACTATAATTATAGTCTTGTTCCCCAATGTTATTTGACCAAAAACATAGAGTAATGTCAATGACATTTGTAGAAATGTATGTAGGGTTCTACATTTTACCATAAATACTACCTTTTTATCCTGTTTTCTGATGCTATTTTAGTATTGGAGTAAGATAATGCGTCATGTCCTTATAAATGACAGTAATTTTGTTTCCTCCCAAAAAAGACCTTTTACTATTCTGAATCCAGATCATAGTAGTCGTGTTTCATTATAGGCCAATAATGGGACATTTAAGTTTGAAAACATGTTTGCAAATGGTTGTTTAGAATTTGAACATGGTATGGAAAAATTTGAAAGTGAGGTCCTATTCTTTTAAATAACTAATGGTAGTGATTTTTGTTCATCTACAACTTGGTCAACATGCATTTGTCGGTCATAGAAACATCGGGGTTGGGTCATTGTAAACCTGTAATGGTACCCTTGGCCATGCTGAAAGATGAAGATTTCAGTATTAGATGTAAGCAACTACGTATTCGGATATGTTGTCCCTCCGATTTCCCTGTAAATGATAGTGATTATTGTCTGTATGTTTTTATTCATATAATACGCTGTCTTCGACATGGTTCCACTGAAATTAATCATTTATGATATTCCGTGAACTTTCCATGCTACCTAGGCCTTTGTCACAAAATGATTGTTTTATGCTAAATGTTGATAACAAACGTGTTTCAAATATGTTGCCCTTTTAATGGAGGTCAAATTACTGCCCCCCCCTCCCTCATTATTACGAAGTGTATACTAACCTCTCTTTATTTCACCGCAAACTTTTCTTCCTGTCTGGGACAATTTTAGAATGCGCCCTAGTAAACTGGAAATTAGAACTTTCGTGAGGCATAATTTAGAAATGCCATAGACGCATGGTGTCATATGCTGTTCAAATTCCGTGAAATTTTAATAATGGGGTATTAAGGTTCTGAATGAGGCTTTTAGAGGCTAGTGATGATTAGTGAAGGTTCCATAAACCTTGATTGCTCATTTCTCATACCTGAGGCTTGTTTTTAAGGGTGTCAAATTCAGGGCAATTTGGTTGAAACAGAGTACATCAGTTAAGTAAATCAGTGATTTAAAAATGCCTGCCATTTACCATAAATGAAAATTTGGTCTCATTTTGAGATGTTTAGTATTTGGAATTGTTGTCATTGGAACCTGTTACCTCTTTCAATTATATAGGAACTGATTTTGATGACTAAATATTGTACTGTTTATTTGTCATCATTGTGCTCTCATTGAGATCAAATTTCTTCTCTTTTATTATGTTTTATGTATTTATGAAGTATGAAATGCATTATCATCTATCAACTCATCAGCACGTGTTATAATGGCAAAATAATAGAAATGATGATGCTAATAATAACATTTTATTTCTCACAACTTTGAGAAGCAGAATACAGTAAAACCATTAAATAGGCTATTTAACATCCCAAGCAATAAAGGAAAGGTTAAAAGTTATAGATGAGGCTGTGTGAATCTTTTAGTGAAATTAATCAGTAAAGAGAAATACATTTGCATAGTAACTGCTTATGTTACATTGCCATTTTTGTTGACATGGCCTTGTCATTGTTGTTGACATGACATTGTCATTGTTGACATGACCTTGCCATTGTTGTTACATGGCATTGTAAGAGCTGTGAACAGTTGGTTGGTCAATCGGTAATGAGATTTTCAAACAATTGGCAGATTACTGACTTTCTGGGAGTCAAAAAATATCATTTTTGAGATTGTTGCAGGCAGTTCCCTGAACCCAATGCCATATTTTCAGACTTCTTCACTAAAAGGCAGTCTCATCCTTGGGTTTTATGGCAACCTTACTGGAGTAAAGCACTACCTGTGGTAGTATGGTGCAATCATTTGTTAATGTCTTCTAAACAAATGACATCTGTGGTATAGTAGGCACACCTGGGCTGGGGAGTTAACAGGAGTCCATTTCTACACAGTCAGCCTCCCATCTATTAATTCCATGATCTGTGGCCAGATGTTATGTTATTAAGGCCATGTCTACTCCATTCAGGATTTTATTTCAGTAAAAAAATCACTATATTCAAACCACTGCAGCTATAACAAAACGGAAAGATGAAGGATGAAGAAATTAAAGCTTATACCCTTAAGTCTTGATGTTTTATGTTAAAATGCCCATTAATAGATTTCAGATAAGGCTGTAGCTATTTAAAACCACTCAGTGGACAAAAATCCACTAGACATACTTCTGTTGACCCGAAAGACCCTGAGTAGGAGGAAGATGTAGGTGCAACAGCTCATGGTGACTAGTTATCACATTCTTGATCAACATCTCTTAACATTTATCACATATTTCATCAGTATCTTTAATCTCTTCATCATTACTAGCACCAGGCTGATGAGACTGGTGAGCCTTGACTGTTTATCCCTTTGTTTTGTTGAAAACTGGGTACGGCTGGATCTTGATCCATTTGATAATTATAGAGTGCATGGTACCATTTTGCTTAATAAAGATGCACTTGTCACTCAACTTTAAAACTTGGTTATAATTATGAAATAATAAAAGGGGTTTCACATCTCTTTCTGATATTTGTTCATTAAATCTGATAATTTTATAAATAGATTTAAGCCATAGTTGCTGAGGATGAGAATCTTATTTTTTCTGTTACATCAGTATAAGCAGTAAGTTAGTAAATGTTGTTATTAATGTAACCTTAACCATTCATGTAAAAATTAATATATAAAACAAACACAAAGTACGATGCAAGCGGACTAACAGTGATGTATGAAAAATATAAGTAGACTCAGGTTTTGGCCTTGAACTACAACCAAACACAAGCCTTAAATTCTTTATTTTCCCCACCCCCTGTAAACCAGGATACACTGTCAGGACGTGCCAGGTAGAGCCTCCCATGTAGGTGTAATCATTTGTAATATATGGTAATGATTTCTGTATTGGAATGTTCATGGTCCTCTCCTACCTAGTGTGTGTGGTGAAGACCACACCACTGGTTATGAATATATTAAAACCACCTCTAAATAATTTATTTCATAAGGTTACAAGGATAACAGTGCAAGGTACTGCCTAAGTGTGAAGTGTACTGCCCTGAAATTAATGCCTCTATTGTTTTATCAACTTGTGAATAAAATGTCTGGGGTAGCGCTAGCAATTTTTTTCACTTAGCCAAATCACCACATTTTTGTCAATTTGTTATCAAAATGGTTATAATTTGGCTAAAACATCTCAAATCAAGCCCTTTTTCTTTAACCAATTTAAGACAGTTTTAGCATTCGGCTAAATTGGCGAGTGTTAGCGCTACCCCAGAATGTGCTATGGAAGTAGTCAAGAATATGTATTATAAAGACATTTTTGGTGTTGACATTTTTTTTTTTACCAAAAGAAGACACATGGCAGCTATTCTGGTATGCTGGTCAACACTATCATATAAATTGGTAGAAATTTTAGAAAAAACTCTCAAATGATGTAAACATTTGCCCATTTCTATCAGCAGAGGTATGGTCAGTATGAATAGCCTGAAAAAATATAATTTGATCTCTACAACAAACAAGATTTTGATTGATTTTCAGACATGCTGCTGAGTAACTTTTTAGACCTTTTCTTCCCCAAATAGTAATGATGTTTTCTCAAAGTTAATTGAAAACTTCATTGAAAAACTATCCAGTTGAACTTCTCTTGACTTCATAATCTGCCCCGCCAAGACCACAACGCTTGTCAAGATGACGCAGGGGTTACGCCCGCATAGGCAGTCTGCGGGTAACACAAAACAGTAATTTACCACAGAAATTTTCATCTTGTTGACTTTGCCCAGTGTTTACTAACTATAATGTTGTCCATTAGTTGTGGGGCTAATGACTGGGATTGGTGCCCTGGTTGGTAATGGATTGATTTGTTGGTAATATGACCAAGACATGCTGGTCAACTGATATCTCTTGTAGATGAGACTGCACGAAGGATGAGGGGCTGAAGATGTCCCAATAGATGGACATGAGGTTGACATATTGAAGAGAGGACATGTGGCTCATTTTCTCTCTGTTTTTGATTGAAAAATTGTTGGGGCTTGAATCAGGGTTCTGAGGGTGAAATGGAAAAATAATTATAACAGTTGGGCTGTGAGGAGTCGGGTGAGGGGGAGAGAGAGAGAGGACATGACATAACATGAGCTTGTCACCTGTCCTTGTTTCCTATTGCAGTAGTGACACAAGTCCACTTCCTTTTAATTAGCACCTCTACGGACAGCACTGACCCTGGGTCACTCTTAATTATCTCCTCCCAAGATCTCTCAAGAGTGACAGTGCATATGTGTATGAATTCTGACTGATGACACTCATCTACGATAAAGGATTTGTTTGATGTTTCTGGAACGACAATTAAGCCTTTTAAGGGTGGGGATTTGGCGACAGTTTTCTCTATCATAACAGATAGATGTAAGGATGATGTATGATGTCCTTGATATAATGTGGTGTTATGACCAGGTGTCTTAAGTATTGATGACATACTCTTGTGACATTGAGTGTCATAGTTCCTGGAAATGTTAGAGAGCAGTGTCTGTGATGTGTGCTGCTGATTAGCGTTGTTTGGCACTTACTTAATATTGTCCAAAATGGTCATATCAAATGGCATGAAGGGCAGGTTTGACTGCAATCTATCAAAATGGTACAAATGGTCAGCAAATGGGCATTGTTTGGCCATAGGTCCAGTGGAAGAGTAGTTTTATTCACTGACCACTCTGTTGACCAGTGTCCACTTAATTGTTGTAAGTATCAAATGATGGGATGGACAACACATTTGACCGTTGATATGTCAGGAAGGAACAGAGTGGTCATCGTGTTGTCATTGTATGTCCCAATGGCCAGAAAATGACCATTTCTATTCATTCAGTGGTCACTTTTCATCAAGTGCCATTTGCCCTTTGCTAATGTAAGTGGTCGGTATATCAAATGATTAGACAAAGACCACATTTGACCATTGGTCAATGGAACCAGTATTTGTAAGGTTATGTGTACTGAGATTTACAGCAGGAGATAAAATGACTGCAACATTGGGCGTGAGTATCCACTTGGAGCTTATTAAGTTGATTAATAGCACTGGCCATCAGTTCATCTTCTGTCAATGTTATGTCCGTGACGTACGTCTGGTCATTGTGGTTTAGCTCAGGAAATTGGTGTCCCAGTTTTCTTGTCCCATGATCTCAAAATAATATTTTACAGTGATGTGCCTTATTTCACTGTTTAAAATCTTGATAAAATTATTTAAGCTGTCATATGAAATGAATTTTTTTTAACATATTGGTAATTGGTTTGTTTAGTTGAGCATACAAGTTTTATTGACAAACATGTAGTCAGTAGGTGACTTGTATGTCTACAAGATATATTTAACAGTGATAAAAGTCATTAGTATTACTATCTGAAACATATTTTGGAGAAAATAGAATTCCCCAACCACGATGCACCCCTTTATTTGGTAATGGATGGTTTGGGAAGCCAGTTGGTTGAACATGTCACATATTTTGGGTCTAGAAATGAAGATATATGTGTACAAAAGCCCTGATTTCTGAAATCATTTTGTCCATGATAAGAATCATAAATGTACGAATTAAGATGAAAAATCGCTGCATCTTCCATCTTTTTTTTTTTTTGATTTGTCCTGTAAGTGAATGAAAACAATAATTAAATTCAAGTAATTCTAGAAGGAAAGAAGGAGTTTTGGATTTAAAAAATTTAAGCAGAGGCACGTGTTGGTTTTATCAGCTCTGGTGAAAATTACTGAAAATAACCATGATTGTCCTTAAGCCCTCTAATAAAAAATAATAATCATGATGATGAATGTCTAGTTCCAAAATAAACTTAATAGAGGAGCAAGGACCTTGCAAAAATGGTGAATTAAATGACCCGTTTTTCCCCTGCTATCTGTGCATCATGCTTTAAATCCAGTGATTAAGGGCACGGTCAACAAATCGCGATATAATTATGGCTGAGATCAGTATTCCATCATTTAAATTTCAGTGATAAAATTTTAATCTCCTTGTCATTGTTTTTATTTTTTTTGTCTGATTGTAAAGGCCCAATATGCCACCCAGTTTAAAGAAAAGAAATATTTTATTATGATTCTCTCTCTCTCTCTCTCTCTCTCTCTCTCTCTCTCTCTCTCTCTCTCTCTCTCTCTCTCTCTCTCTCTCTCTCTCTCATCCAGCGTACAGTTGCAACATTGCATACTTTCAACAATGACAACAAAGCACTGCACACATCAAAGGACTTTTGTCCAAATGTCAAAGCCATGGCATTTTTCTCTTGTGTGCTCAGGCAGAGAGGACTGGTGATTTAACTTTACATTATATGCCATGGCCACTGTGCAGTTTTTCTATGAGAGATATCTAGTTTTGTCATCAGGTGTAAGATGACCAACAAAAAATGCATATTATTCATCTAAGCAAGGGATTATGATACTGCTGTGGTTTGAGGCGTTTGAAACTATAAACCTTCTGTTTGTATTGGGGTTGGGTTGTTTTGTTTGTGTAGCTTGTCAATGATTGATAAGGGAAAAAAAAAGTAAAAGATGAACTGAAATGTGAGGATTTATCAGCTTTTAGACCTTTACAAAGTGAGAGATGATACATACTTTCCTTTTACCACAAACCAGCTGACAATGTAGATTTTGTAGATGTTCTATGCAGTAGGATGTCATTTGGATTTTTCATTGAACTTGTTTTTTTTATTTACTAGGCAGGATGTGTTGAGAGCTTAATATGAATAGGTTAAAATATGAGAGAAGAAGTATTTGCGGTTTGCTAGTTCCAAATTTGGTGTGCATTAAAAGAATAAAGATATAAATTCGTGTGAAGGTACCTGGACTTGACCTATATTATATTTAGGAAATTTTTAAAAAAAGGAAAAGAACAAAAAAAAAAAAAAAAACAAAAAACATCTTATAACTAACATGTGATAACTTGTTGAAGAATTAAGCATAATCTGCAACAGTGCTACATTTTGGTGTAAAGACACCAGTAGCATGTAAAGTGGAAAATTCCTTACATCCACAAGAAGATGGTTTCTATGGAATTCTTGAGAGTGTGGAAAACCACAAGACCACCAACTTTGTAAGGGACGTGCGGCCTCTTTTGACACCTCATGCAGAGAGCAGTTTAAACTTAATCCGCAGACATCATAAGAGATCAGAATATGCTGAACTATTTAACCATAAGAAATACATAAGGGCTCTTGGATCCCATCCTTAAAGAATATGCAAGTCCAAAAGAATCGACCACCCCTGTAAAAAAGTAAGATGAAAACAAGACCACCTGACTGAATTGAGTTATTATTTTGTAATGTGGCGCGTGGTATTGTGATAAGTGGAAGCAATTGGGACCCTTATATTTGCTCTTGAAGAAAAAAAAATCTATTTTAATGGAGCAAAAGTGGAGAAAAACATCAAAACATCTTTAGGTTGACTGTTTTCAAACTGTTCGTCACAGTTGTATTATTTACCAGGGTGATGATGAAGTTTTTGAAGGTATTTTTGGTCAACAAGGGGCGAAAAGTTTATAAACCCTTCAGTGGACATCGTTATATAAGTCTCTCTGTGGATATTCTTTATTTTCTGATTTGTAAACATGCATTAAGCTGGTAAAAAGGGGGTCTTGTTGGGTCCGGAATTTAATGTGCTTGACTTTTCCCTTTGACGTGTTGCCGGAACCAGCCCAGTGGTTAATTAATTCACACACCGTGAACCCAATCCATTGTGTCATTGCCGTGAAGCAGAAAAATCTGTCATTACGTTCAGATGGTTCTGTCACAGCGTGTGTTTGTAAATAATGCATTTTGCTCATCCTCACATGTCAACAAAAACTGAAAAATCCTTTTCAGATGGCAGCTCGGGTGAAAAAATTCCCCATTTCTGATCAGATAAGAAGTCAATGTGTACGACTTCCTTAGTGTAAATAAACAAAAGCAAACCAGGTGGAAAATGTGTCTTCTTCTCTGCGATCAGAATAGATGTTGACTTCTTTTATAATTCTTTTCATGCAATACATCTTATGTGAACATACACCAAGAAGGCTTGGTTCAAAAGTGCATGTAAATAAATCTTCCTCAGTTATTTACTCTTCTTTAAAAAGGTTTTTAGAGCACAGGAACAAAATGAGGTTGGTGTCATGGACCACGACAGGGCATGACTTCAGTTCTTTAATTTTTGATGTGTTATCTTGGCAAGAGGCCAAAATGTTTAGAAGAAATGTGTATTTGTGTGTGTGTATGTGTGTGTGTGTAGTTGTTTTGCTTTATTTCTTTAAAATGCCTAGAGACAAAAAATGGTTTAGGTGTAAAGAGTAAGGTTTGAAGTCTTTATAATTATTAGTGATCAAGAAGTAAGAGTCATCCAAAACACCATATTGGTCTTTTGCTTTCCAATTTTTTACCAATGCCCAAAAGGGGCTAATCTTGACCAGTTACAGAAATATGACAAATGAGTCCAAAAAATAGGTCCAATGACTGAGAGAAGAGGTATGTCCATGTGAGGGCCTGGCTGGGAAGGGGTTTTGTATTCCTGCCAGAGAGGTCTGCCAGACAGAACTGGGACAGAAGTTCAGCTGAAGTCATCTTTCTGGAGGCTATGTTGAGTTCTCTACCCATGCATGTCAGGGCATAGCAAGTTGTTCCACCCTGTGATATCAGGTCTTATTTAATAACTGGGGTTGATATTTCCTAAAATAGGTGAATAAAAAAAAGTAAATAAAATAAAAGCATATAAATTGATGTCCTGTCAATCTAAACTTGATTTACTTTTACACCATCTTTTTTTACATAAAATATATCAAATATGTTTAGTACCACTACTGTGTTTGGTGTTAAATAGACTAAAATTTTAGTTTAAAAGTTAAGACCAGCTTTCTGTCTTTAGTTCTTTTAGTTTATAAGCCTACTAGTAGCCCTGGCTTTGGTGCTATGAGGCTTGGTCATTCTGTTAGGTGTGACTGTGTAACTGGAAGAATGCAGAGGGGATTTCAATCTGCTTTTGATTTGTTATGAAACATGAAATGAGAAATATGTTTGTGGCCTTTCTTGAAATGGTCATTTTGTTTGTGAGAAAAAAAAAAAAACACCCTGGGGTAGCAATTTTTTTTTTTTGCTTAGCCAATCACTTTTTTGTCAATTTGTTATTCAAATTGTTATAATTTGACTAAAACGAGTCAAACCAAGCCGTTTTTGTGTAGCCAATTTAAGTCACTTTTAGCATTTGGCTAAATTGGCGAGTGTTAGCGCTACCTCAGATACTTTTGGGCTTTTGCTCTTATGATAACTAAAAACTGCTGAAAATGGTCTTTGAATTGGGTTTATGAATGACCAAATAAAATGGAGCACTTGGTGCTGATCACTCTTTATTTGAAATAACAGTGTTAGATTAATAGATACCAAGGTACCATGGCAATGTCCAGTGTCTCCTTGAATGGTGTATAGGTGTACCAGTTCATGATACTTCAGTTGTATATTGCCTTACCACTAATGGGAATGAAATTACAATGAAGATATCAAAGATATGGAATCAAAGCATCAAAATAATCACAGAAGTGATGGTGTATTCCAAATGATGTTTATGCCTCATTTAAGTTTTATGCTGGAGAGCAGGTTAAGTGGAGAGGGGCTGATGGTTGGTGTCTTAGAGAATGAAAGGGAGGGGTGGGGGTGGGGGTGAGAGGGGGGACTGACCAGTGAATAGAATGAGGAGAGGGGGGTGTGGAGACATTGACCAGGAAATTACCACTGGTTAATTCCTTTTGGATAGGGGCAATCACAAAGTATGGGATGGTATGTTCATTTCTATAGTATTTCATGTGGATAAAGGCAGGGATTAGAAGAGGTCTCATTTTCACATGAGGAGAATAAATTGGAGGAGGGATTGGGGGAGGGGTTTGACACAAGAAATTACAGTGATTTAATTTAGACATTGAAGATAAGGCATGATGGTGAATGGTCTGACGTTACAGACATCGTGTCAGACATCATGGTGACATCAATGCTAATTACATGGTAAAGTTTCTCCTTTTATCTGTTTGAACACAAAACTTTAATGGTGAATTTGATAAATTCTACAAAAATTAGAGGTGTTTAATACCTAGATTATTAGATTACTATTAGGACAAAGTATGTGTAGTGTATATATTTATTTTGCTTTATGCATCTTCATATTGAACTCATGATTTATTTATAATTTACACGCTGTGATATTCTGACTTCAGAAAAAAGATTTTAATCTAGTTTATTTATTTATTTATTCATCAATCTTTGAAAAAGAAGAACATATGAAGTGGTTTGTTTTAATAAAATGCCCGAAGGTTCAAATTAGATTGCCTCAGTAAAAATAAAATTATACGATAGATAGTAGCAACATTTATATAAAATCAGATTTGTAAAAGAAAAATCAAATTTACTTGACTAAAGAATTGAAGATTAAGTTCTAAAAAGAAAACAAATAGATGATAATGAAATGCCATCAGACAGGTTAAGGTGTAATTATTAAGGCACAGACAAAGTCTTATCTCAGAAAGGAGAAAAGATGTGTCTAGGGTTCTGTGTTAATCTTATATAGAAACATTAATTATGACATTTGATGAGTATGATTTGAAAATGAAATGCAGCACCAGAAAGTCTGGCTGTGTATAGAACAGTGTTTAAGACCGTCTCTGTGACCTTATCCAGGAAGTTGGTGGTTTGGTCACCATTTTAAGTCTGGGTTACTATGATAAGTCTCTCCACCGGGTCATTATGGTGACAACTATACTAAAGGATTACATGGGACATAGTGGGTGTTGTTTGAGAAAGGGGAGGGGGGGGGGGGGGTTAAAAAAGGAAAAAGTCTTTTTCCTAGAATAAGTCTTTAAAGTAATGGTAAACATGGGAGGCTTTGGGTTATCTTGAGGGAGGGGGTGAAGAAAAAAGGTAAAAACAAAAGAAAAAATTTACTGGAATAAATCTCAAAAGAAATGGTAAAGAGGTTGGTCAAGGCCTCTAGGACATCTCCTATTTTAACCAACCACTCCCAAGAATAAAAAGGGGAAAAAAATTTCCAAAACCAGCTCACGGAACTTTCCATGGTCCATGCTGATGGTATAGAAGATAACAATACAGGATGTGTATATTGCATAATACCAATATCAGTAAAAGTAACCTTGGTGCAATGACTTCATAAAGTTATTTAAAGAAAGGATATTGTCACTTAATGACAGGGGTCAGGTCACTAATGTCACGTACTGACCATATGTCATAGACCACCATGTCCATTGATGTCATGAACTGACCATATATTATATCCAATATGTCACACTGTCCATTGTGATGCATAATACTCTGTACTGGTGACAGCGTGCTGAACTATTTATCATTTTTAAAATTTGATATAGGTTGCAGTGTGGGTGATTTTTGGATATTGAAATGTGATTTTGGGAAAATGTCTTCCTGAACTCTAAATATGTGTAGTTTTCAAATGATGAGTAAAAAGGAAGTAACTTTAAAATTGACTTGCTTACCTACTTAAATATCAGGTTAAAATAGAAATAGAAAGTTTAAAAAAGAAAGTACATCCATTAACAAAATGAAAACTAAGTAAAAATTGTTTAGTTTAAATAATTCCTAATGATAACTAATGATGATAAAATATTACCCCAGTATATAAATATGCTAAACAAAAAACAAAATGAAAAAGAAAGCGCATTGTATAATATTTTCAAGGGTACAATATAACCCAAACATGCAAATACACTAAACAGCAACGAAAATGAAAATGCATGCTGTTTAAAAAAGGGAGTACCAGTACTAGTTTAGATCGTAGTTGATGGCTGAAGGTTTAGGGTGTGTACACGTCTCATTGCACCTCCCATTACAGCCTGATAGACATCTGATGAGAGTTCAACACAGTGTGGAAAATAGAATCCATCACATTCCTGGAGGGTGGACACAGGGGGGTCCCCACATGTCATTTTTTATTTTGGACCCCCCTCTCCCCTTTTTTGTCTTCCTCACTAGTAAAATCATTATTTTGTGTACTTAATCTTTAGTTTTATCAGCAGAATTAGTAATGTTTTTTCGCGGAGATGTTTTTACATAAGATGATTTTGAAATTTTAACTTTGATATGAAAGTGTGAAAACTGACACCATTGTGGTCACTGTGGTCCCCCTCCCTCCCCCCCCCCCTTTGTGAGCCCCAGATGATCCGTCCCTACTTTTCACAGACACACACAATCCTATGTGGCTTGGACAAAGCCGGCTTTTAGCTACTGTAGCTAGCATCAGTGAGTTTCTTAAGTGACAACAATAGCAGAGCTCCCCTCCCCCCTGGGATACAGTTACGGCACAATGTCGAAAGAAGACCCTGACAGTCACGTCGTGAAGCGACGCATGTGCGTGACACCCGTGCCCCTTGCGCCGAGGAAGAAAATGTTCAACCGCACCATCAGCACGCCAGATGTGAGGAAAAAGAGGACGGATTTGAAACAGGTGACAAGGGGGGTTGTATAGAGGGGTGGTTGGCCTGGGGAACTTGTAAATATGGGCAAGCCACTGTGAGATTTTTATTTGTGGTCACCTTGGGTGGATTTTTCAAAAAATACTCCCAGCTGTAGGTTTCAGGATAAGGAAAATGTTAACTTGTACTTGGTGCTGTAATGGGTGAATTTGAAACCTTAGCTGACAAATTGCAATTCTTATCCAACAAGGTACAAAAATTCAAGTGCTCACTAGACTCCATGACAGTATCATATTTAAGCATTAACATCAGGCTGTACATTCTGCATCTATTGAAAAGTCCACTCTTTTTTCTTGGTGTGACATAAGCTCTGAGGTAACCCTTCTGGTAGCGAACACAGCAATGGAAATCAATGTAACTAATTCTCTGCTTGATGAAACTGTTATCTCATCCTGACACAATGGGGAAGTGCGTGTTCAAGTACCTGGATGTATTCCGTGAGAGCAGGCTAAGTGGCTGTGAGATGGGGGGTTTATTTGAGCATTGGATGTAACTTAAGTAAGTGTCAACCCATGTTATGTGTTACTGTGTGGTGTAATAGCTATAGAAGGGAGGGCTTTACAGTACTGTAACTGTATCTGTCTTGGTGACAGCAAGGGATCTGACTTCCAAGTAGATGTTTTAATGCTGGTCTGTTTAAAAATGAAGGTGTGTTATTTTTTAAAGTGCATTTAAGCAAGTGATAGATTTGTTAATTTAAGTAGTTGCAAAAGCAACAACAGAGCAGTCTAAATAGGAGTTTATCCCCCCAACAACTTTCATAACATTCAATACCAGCACAAAATTAGTGGCGAAAAACAATTTTTAAAGAGTAAGGAATAGTAAGAAAATGAAATATAATTAAATAAAAGTAAAATTTAATATAGAAGAAAAAAAATGGAAATGTGTAATAAAAAACCTCTTGAAAATAAAAACTTTTCCATTGGGACGGCCATTTAATAACACCACCAAATCTGTGGATGGCTGTGTTAAGTGCATATTAAAGTGTTGACCACATGTTGTTTCTACTGGTCCCTGTCACCTAGCAGGTTGTAATCAGCTGTCCCATCTGTACTGTGGTTGTTATTAACCCAGGCACAACATCCAGATATGATCTCTCCCCTCTCTCTCTGTGCTTCTGACTCTCTCCTCTCTCACTGCCCCAGTGCATAGATGACACGGAACTGATTACACATTGCTTCTCTCTCTCTCTCTCTCTCTCTCTCTCTCTCTCTCTCTCTCTCTGATGACACTGGACTGGTGGCATACTGCTGCTGGTTTTGTGTTCGACTGAGAAGTTTTATTCATAATTTTACAGATAAATAAATGAATAAATGGATGATGACTATAACTAATGAAATAAGGAGAGAAGGAAAATAAATAATACAAAATAGGTAATGATAATAATGACAAATATAAAATAGATACAGAATAAGATAAGAAACAACTCATGACAGGCATATTTTTTCAGTTACAACAGGTCAAGGGATGAAATATATTACAAGGTCCCTGCAGTTGAAGATTGCAATTTCATGCCCAACTTAGTCCTAACTAAGACTTCTCTAAGTGAGAAAGTCCTATGTTAGACCATAACAGCTTGAGTGTAAAGGCACCTTCCCATTACTTGGTTGACAGTGAAAATAAATGAAGACTTACCTATTAGTCTAGTTCAGATATGACGTCAGTGTGATTTACTGTCTGTGTGCACAGGGGACACCACTGCCCTTGGTGACTTTTGTCCAGAGATATTCTTTAGATGTCATATTGATTTATTGAACTACATAATACTTTTAGTTTCATATTTTAAATTTATGCTAGGTCGTTTACACTTATTGGTAGGAATGGGACCAAAGAAGAAAGGGGGGAGGGGGGGGGGAGAAGAAAGAGAGAGGGGGAGGGTAGAGAGAGATATTGAATATGATCCTCCTAGAAAAAAATTGACTGTCTCATATAATGAATCGATCGGATATACCTTTTATAGACTGCACGAAGACAAACTTGTGGAAATTCCCTTAGGACACTAATGTCCTGTCTTTTGTTAAATAAGACTTCAGAAAACATATCAATTAGAGAGACTGGGGCGACAGCAACACCCTCATCTCTTACCATGTATCACAAACCCTGTCTACGAGTTCATGACTCACAACCAACAAAAACAACAGTTACAGTCTAAGGTCAAAGCCTCGCAAGGACATCTTTATGAGTCTTGTAAAAAAAAGTAAGACAAAAACAATCACGTTTGTTAGAACACCTTTTATGGCATGGTAAGTAGACAGTTGAAATGTGGTCTGCATTTGTATTGGTTTTTGGTGACACAGTATTGACAAAAAACTGTGCCCTCCATGTTGATGGTCTTGTTAGGAGACAGGTAAAGCATGGCTGTCATTTGAAATGAATTCTGGTGACAGTGCTTTAGCTGTTGATGAAATTACATGTCTGAAGGAGATGTTTGTTTGTTGTCCCAGTGAGGTATAAGATATGAAAGCTATTTGTTTATCAGTACTAATATAAATGTTGACTGTAATATCCAGTTTATGGGGAAAATGAAAAAGTGTACAGAAAGGGTAACAATTTGGATATCCAATGTTGTGCAGCTTGTGCTACATATAACAACAGTAACTCAGATTACTGGTGGAAAAATGAAAAATTCCTCATGAATATTTACCACTCAGTATATTTTACGTTTTTCTTTGGAAAGATTTGGCACATTTTTTGAAGTGAGACAACTTTTTTCCTTCAAAATTCATTTTACATTTATTCCTGTCTTCAATCTAGAATGAAAATATCTGATACAGTTTGTACCTGTGAAGAGTACATAAAAAATTGCTTGCGTGGGAATATAGTGGCCACATTCTTTACTTTGCATGATTGGTTGCTGTGGGCAGTAGTTTTGATAGGTGAATAAAGAAATATGAAATAACAGTGAGGTTTTCATGTTGTGGCTGGTATGGTACCATCTAGATTTGACCTTGTCAGGCCATGTTATGAGTCGGCATCTTTTGACCAAGGAAAAACTGCATTTTGTTTCACTCACTTTTATATAAATTCTGTAATGTTTATAAAGAGAACAGCTGATTACATTCATAATTGTTTGAAATTCATATCTCATTATCCATTAATACTGATTACGATTGTTTCTATTATAGTCAAAAAATTCTAACATTTAGAAAAAACTGTTGAAAATTGCTTAGACAAAGAAACTGACCATGTTGTAAGTCATATGTATTCAGTACATAGCTTTCTACCCATAGTGCACTGTCTTAATAGTGTCACAAATATTATGACATTTTATCAGGTTGATATCAATAGCCACAGACACTGTCCCCCTATGATAATAGAGCGCCACATAGCCTACTGGCATAAATAGAAGCACTGTTCTTATTTGTTTCTCAGTCTGCTATTGATGTGAAGAATTTGACCCTTCTAACAGTTAACTTGGTGTACTTGGTGTATCTGTTAGGAAAGTACCTTTGATGGTCATTTAGATTGTGTAGAAGTCTGATCTTCTATGCAGATCGGCTCTAATGGAACCATTATGGTGGCTTCTAAGCAGTTTGCACCAAGGAAGAAAATGTGTACTTCGTGTGTGTTGTGGTCATTACATGGTCATTATATGTTGTCCAGCAATGGTCAGTGTTAGGTGTTGTCTAGCACTATTCAGTGTTATGTAGACACTGAACTTTACTGTTGTAATTGTCCAGTGTGATGTAGATATTGTCACCTGTTGTGTGATGTCCAGTATTTAATTGTACCACCAGCGTTAGCGCTGGCGGTACACATGGTTTCGGTCCCGTCCGGATCGTTCCGCCGGCTCTGCCGGCTCCGTTGGCTCCGCCGGCTCCGCCGGACGGCTACCGTTACCGCTTCTCCTCCTAGACGGTAAGGGCCCCCGTACCCATCTCATGGATTTAGGTCACCTATAATCTCAACTCGTTCCACGTAAAATTTGGGCTTTGTCGGTATTGGGGTCTGGGTGTGGCACTCATTGCAATGCACCCTTGTCTAAAAATGGCAATATTAAATGCTAATTATCTACCCTACGGAAGGAGTTATGGGAAAAATTTCTATAGACGGCTTTCCAAAAGTCATATGTGTAGATTTCAAATATACCCTTGGATTTGACCTTTGACCTCTACTTCAAGGTCAAATGGGCCAAAATTTTCAAAAAAATGAAATTTTTTACGAAAAAAAATTTTTTTGCCCTTTTGTTCAGACACCACACAGACTTAACCAATAATATTATTGGAAAGTGTTACCCTTCAGGTCATCTTTCATCTCCATGAATTTGGGGTCAATCGGTGCATTTTCACGGGAGTAGCGGCCATAAGATACCGAAACTGAAAACTGTCTCTAATTCGGGAACCGTTAATGCTAGAGACCCATTCTTTTTTGCATTTTGTAGAGCATGTAAAGCCCAACACTGGAGGTGGTCTCGGTTTTTTTGTATTCCATACGGTTTTCGAGTTACGCTGTATCAAAAAGTACATATTGGTGGTAAAAGCAAAATGTGCAGTACGGTAATGGATAATAAATTTTGAACTCTGGAAAAATAAAACATAAGGCTTGGCAAAGCAGACAACTTGTGTTCAAAAATGACATTATTTCATCAAATTTGAACTTCTGAAACTTCAGAGCACCTCCTATTTCAAGAATTTTGACCAAAATGACATTTTCTTTATTTTAATTAATTTTTTTCTGTACGAAATTTAAGGCACATTATGGTAACTCCAAAATTATAACATCTAGTCCCTTATATCTCCAAAACTGGCAGAGATAGGTCCATAGTTACTATTGAAGTTGAATAGGAAGTCATATACTGGCAATCTTACTATGACCTTGAAATTGACCTTTGACCTACTTTTCACCATGAACTGAACTTTGCAAATTTTTCTTCCCTTTTATCTCCAAAACTGGCAGAGATAGGTCCATAGTTACTATTGAACTTGAATAGGAAGTCATATACTGGCAATCTAAATGTGACCTTAAAATTGACCTTTGACCTACTTTACACCATGAACTGAATTTTGCAAATTTTGCTTTCCTTTTATCTCCAAAACTGGCAGAGATAGGTCCGTAGTTACTATTGAACTTGAATAGGAAGTCATATACTGGCAATCTATATGTGACATTAAAATTGACCTTTGACCTACTTTTCACCATCAACTGAATTTTGCAAATTTTGCTTTCCTTTTATCTCCAAAACTGGCTGAGATAGGTCCATAGTTACTATTGAACTTGAATAGGAAGTCATATACTGGCAATCTAAATGTGACCTTGAAATTGACCTTTGACCTACTTTTCACCATAAACTGAACTTTGCAAAATTTGCTTCCCTTTTATCTCCAAAACTGGCAGAGATAGGTCCATAGTTACTATTGAACTTGAATAGGAAGTCATATACTGGCAATCTAAATGTGACCTTAAAATTGACCTTTGTCCTACTTTTCACCATAAACTGAACTTTGCAAATTTTGCTTCCCTTTTATCTCCAAAACTGGCAGAGATAGGTCCATAGTTACTATTGAACTTGAATAGGAAGTCATATACTGGTAATCTAAATGTGACCTTGAAATTGACCTTTGACCTACTTTTCACCATGAACTGAACTTTGCAAATTTTGCTTCCCTTTTATCTCCAAAACTGGCTGAGATAGGTCCATAGTTACTATTGAAGTTGAATAGGAAGTCCTATACTGGTAATCTAAATGTGACCTTGAAATTGACCTTTGACCTACTTTTTATCATGAATTGAACTCTGTTTATTTCTTTCTCTTTTAACTTCAAACTTGACAGAGATAGGTCCATAGTTACTCTTGAACTTGAATAGGAAGTCATATACTGGCAATTTACTGTGACCTTGAAATTGACCCTTGACCTACCTTACGAAGAACTTAAATTTGATTGTACCATATATATTTTTTGCAATAGTTTAAAAATTCTTGTTGATTGCATTTTTACAGCTTGTCAAGCACAAAACTGGTGGCTGTGTCCCTTATTTTGTGTATGTGGGGGTCTATACGAATGCGTTTGCTCCAGCTGGTGGTACAATATTTGGAGGCGGTATCGCCTCTCTGATCCTCTAGTTAGTTCACTGTGTGTTAAGGGTTGTACAGTTAGTGCTGTGTCAGACTGGTGCTCTGTGTTATCTTGTATTGTGTTCTTATTTTTGCTGCCTGGATTGTGTGCACCCTTGGGAGATGATTTTGTTTCAGGTGTGAACAGATAAATAAATAAATAAATAAATAAAAATAAGTGTAAATTTTAAAGTCTGCTGACTTTGTTTATCAAGGCTATTAGGCTATATGCCCAACTTTATCTGTATTCAGTACCGGATGTTAAGTTGAAATTTGTCTGCTGTGTTGAGCACAAGTTCTGTTGAAAAGAAAACTGATGTCATTATTTTTTTTTTCTATAAATAGTGTTTTTCTCTTTTAAGCTTGAATGGGGAATTTTTATGGTGATATGTTATAATTTCACGACAACATTTTAGAAATATTCAACACACCTGTGGCTAGAAACTTGACTCGTGAGTAGCATTCACACCTGGGCTAACTTAGAATTAGAAATAACCTAGATGACATCACTAGACGTCCTGACTGTGCAACATAGGATTTGAAATTCTCAAGCCTGATGGGTGTCCTTAAGCAGCCCTTTTGCTAAGATAAGTCATTTGGACTGTTTACAGTTTAAGTAGATACGAGTTCGAACTCGCCTTACATCTTACTAAATATACACTTAATGTGAAGTATGTGTAGAGTCCCACTTCTCTAGCCCCTGGAGATTGTGGATCATAGCTTAAATCTACCTGAAATACCTCTTCTCTTCCCTGGGGGGTCAGAAAAAACAACTTGACCTTAATGTTCCAGACAGTTACAAGAAAATTAACATACCTTGAGCTAGGGAGTTGAAAGAGTGAGGGAATGTTAAGATTATTATTATTATTATTATTAAACCAAGAAGGAAGAGTGTGTAGATTTATTTGTTTTGGCGTGATCATCTGTATAATTTAATTGAGAAACTCCAAAATGCATAGGTATGATATGAGATGGAAGTTAATAAGGTTGCAATTAAGGGTAAGTAGATGGCATTGTTTTTCTTTTGGAGGTAAAGGGGCGTTTACATTGAAAAGAATAAGAATATATTCCAGTTGAAGGCCATATTTTTTTATAGAGGACTAACACAGATCAAAAATAGACTTAAGTCTGAGAATTTCCCTCTTTTTTTTTCCAAGTTCTTCTCTTTTTATTTAAAAAAGAAAGGGCCAGATGAAGTGAATTTAAGTGAATGCTGCTTTCAGACGCAACGTTTTCATATATTTTCTCATATTTGTGGCCCTAGTGGGTAACCACGTATTGTGTTCATCATGTGTGTCAAACCCCTGGTGAGATTTTGACTGACATCAAATTGAATTTTAATTTAAGTCCTCTTCAAAGATGCTGCATCAGCCACCTCCTCCTAAACAAAGTATTTCAATGCCCTTTTTGGGTCAGGGTTTTTTTTTTTTTTTTTTGTACACTAAGTCATATTAGTCAGATTTGTATTTCATCGCAAGAACTTGTGAGGGGATGGTGTGATTTTTTACTTCTATAATGGATCCTGTTTTTACTACTCCATCTTTAGTTTTGGGTAAAGGTATTGCAGTCCCCAAAGGGATCAGCAAGAAGGTGTAGTAATATTGAATACTCTCTCTCTCTCTCTCTCTTTCTCTCTCTCTCTCTCTCATACACAAACTCGTTTCCTATTTTCTGTCATTGTGAATAATGATGACATCCTAGCAGTTAAATGTTATGCTAACATGAAGAACTAACAATGATACTTATTTCTTTTTGATGAGAACTGCCTTTAAATCCATTTTGTTACTAGTCTCTACCTGTGGTAGTAACAGAGTCAAAAGAGATGAAGGTCCTTATATATGTGTATATACTAACTAGTTATATATGCAGATCACAACATCATCCACTAAGCATTCACCCAAGTCTCATTCATTCTTTACTTAGTATGGGCTTTAAGATATATTTATAACATGTTCTCATGCCAGGAGATAAGCAACAAGCACCGTTTATGGTAAACCAATGACAAAATAAGAGTTATTTCTAGACAGCCATATGTAGTGTCTCTGCTCTGAGTTTCATCTAGGATGTTTGTAGCTTACAGGCCTATTTCACGGTTGGCACTCTTTTTGTTTTGGTACCTTTTGGACATTATCAATTTTTATAGTTCCTTTAAGTATAGATTAATGAAATATTCAGATATTTTTGCTGTCTTTGCTAATTGTCATAAACATTATGTGATGGGAAAGTAAGGATGGACTTCTTATGACAAAGTATCTATTCTTATCTGAGTTGAGTTAAAAATGTACAATTTGATTTAAATAAAACAAGATATTTGTGTGAACATGTATATTATGTGCATGCATGTTTACCTTTTGTAAGACACAGCTAGAGAGTTGGTTCACTGTACAATCAGGATAAACTATAATAGGTACATAAATAATGTACCCTTGGTATGCTTAATCTTGAATGCCTTTCAATTTGATTATTTTTTTAAAAACGATATATCAAATCAAACCTGTTTCCATTGTAGGACCAAAGAATCCTGGAGCTTATGATGAGCAAGCATGAAGAGGAGGCTTATCAGAATCAGCTCCAGCGCGACGCCAAGCTCAGCTGGGATGAACAGAGGCGAGCTGAGAAACAGACCACAGAGAACCAAAGACGCCACAGTATGACCAAACCCAGCAATGGCCGCCTGCGTAGATCTAACAGCGCCATACAGCATGTGAGTGATATATTAAGTATTTATTTCTCACTGGATTTCAAAACTGTGACCAGGAAAATATCTGATATCGTTTAAATTAAGTTTTTGGTGACAAGTTTTGATTGACTGTATTTTTATTTATACTTTTGGAAAGGAAAACATTTAGAGTGTGCAAGCACCTGTAAGAAATAGAATTTGCATAACAAGTAGATTTAATTGGGTGTAAAGCCTCTTGGTTTTATTTAATGGTATATTTAAACAGATTGTAAATGTCAGCTGTGATGGCTCAAGTTGCGATAAATGCTTCAGTGTGAAAAAGCGCAGATGACAGGAAAGCCACTGGTCCTCAGACATCTGAATACCTTATTAGTTAATTTGTTTATCTTTCGACAAGTGATAGCTCTAAATATTTGTTTGGGCACTTCTTGAACTGTTAATGTACTGTATATTCACGTAGCTGGTGTGGTAATGATGTAACCAAAAACATATACTTCTTAAGTCCAATCGGTATCAGGCTGATTGTGCTTTGCAGGCTGAGCAGCTGGCCAAGCTGAAGGAAGAAGAGCTGGCCCTGAAGATGGATAGGAAGCAGTACCTTGAATTCAAGCAGAAACAGTGGGAAGAGCTGCATAGGAAACAGCAGGAGGCTAAGGTAAGGCTGTCTTGATATGTGCTGCCACCTACAGCATAGTTTTCCTGTGATATATTTCAATATGTTTTTTGAAAAAATGGAATATTTTGAGTATGTACCATCAAAGACATTTGACAGAAATTAAAAACTGTCTAAAAATAATTTTTTTTAAATCTGTAAGTCACCTTTTACAAGGAAAAAGTCATTGTAGATAAGTACACTTTAACCTAGTAATATCTCTTGTAGGCTCAGAAAGTTATGGAGAAGAAGAAGAAGGAACTTGAAAGAAAGAGATCTGTGGAGCGTGCCCTGCAGCTGAAGGAACAGGAAGAGGAAGAGTACAGGGAACAGATGAAGAAAAAATTGGAAAATAATTTGAAGAGAGCCAACTCCAAAAAAGAGAGCAAGGAACAGAAAGAATTAATGGTAAGAATTGTACACTGATGTAACAGCATAATCCAGTTATAGTCAGCAGATTACAGTACTGATATGCCTTAGATTAATTTGATATTTATTCATGTATTATTTTCAGTATTTTTTTTCAAAGGTACAATGTATTGAAATTAAAATTTGACATTCACAGACGGTACTCCTTGCAATACTTTTGTTCCTTTGCAATTTCATTATTTTACTGATCTACATATTTTCATATGACATACTAATATTATGTATACCATGCTTGTTTACCCCCAAATCTGACACATGCTTAGCTGAAACACCTGAAATGTAGAGCATTGTTTGCAGTGTCTAGATATTTTTGTTTTAGTTTTCTGTCTTAATATTGAACACAGCATGGGAAGGCAAACCAAGCAGGGACTTCACTGTACAACTCGGTGATTTACAACCTAGCTAACCTTGCAAGAGTGCTTTTCTTTCAGCAAAGGAAATATGCTAAAGAAGCTGTAGCTAAACGTGTTCAGCAGAGAAAGGAAGAAATCGCCAAATCTCGGAGGTAAACCCTCTTTTACAGGGCCTACTTTGAGCACTAGCCAGGGCTTGGGGTCCATGTAGGCAAATGTGAAGCAGGTTCTTCTGGATGAGAAGTATCACAATTGTTCTGTTCATTTGGCTGCAGTCAATCAAAAGCAGTCTACCAATCAATCAAATGGCCAATCATTCAATCAATCGTGACACTTTGTGTCCATTTCCTGCACAGCTGAAACTCATCTCATCCTGCTTCATACTTTGCCACTGATGGATTTAGTTGAGGTGTATGAGTGTGTGTGTGGTGTTATACATTGGTAGTTACACATTATGAAATTTTGTCATTTTAGCAACGCAAGGTTGCCAACGCTGTCATAAAGCGTCGGCAGGAACAAAGAAAATCACAGATTGATGAGTTAAAGAGGTAAAAAAGAAGCAGAAGCAGAGTGACCAATATATATGGTATTAACATCTTATAAATGAAAGAAAAAATAAGACAACTGACACTGGATAGTTATCAGATAATGACTGTCACACTGTATGTTGTGCTGGTAACCAAAGAGAAAAATCCATTTAATTTACTAGCCTGTGTGTGAATGTTTTGAACTGTGGGATTCATTGACTAACCCTAACCAAGTGATGCTTTTTTTTGTCATTATCTCACTGTAGAAGTATAAATAACACATTTCTTGAACATATTAGTTTATATGTACCATTAACACACATTAATGAAATATATAAACTAGATAGAAACAGTAATTCTGGTTTTCTTTGGAATAATTTTGTGATAATTTTTTTTAAACAAATCCACAGTATCCTCTCATTTTTAGTCCTTTTTTTATTCCAATTACCCATTGATATTCCATTATCCGTACATATTCAGTTATTTGTTGACCGCCCATTATACCTGCAGTACAGTGTTATCCTCTGAAATATTTATAATCTGACAATATCCCATTATCCTTATGGTATATCAGATTATCCTTGCAGTGTCCCATTATCCTTGCAGTATATTCTTTCTTTGTCCTATGTCTCCTTTCCCCCACAATACACCCGATAAACTACTTGATAATCTGTGGGCAAGTAACAAACTTCTATTAATACAACATCATTTAGTATAATTATTTTGCAATAAACAAATCCATTTATTTTGGAAAGAATCTCTAAATGCTTAATTCCTCTACCCTAGTACTATTATAATTTCCTGAACACTACATGTCAGGTTAAGTTGCCCCAAAACCTTCATATCCAAAAAATTAACAGATAATAACCGCATATTAATCAAAGAACTTAATAACACTGAAGGCAGTTTTTAAATCCAAGATTAAACGTCTCAAGCATTATCTTATTTCTTAAAGAAGTGGATCCTTGTTTATATATATGCTAATACCCTAAAAGGCATAGCATAAAAAAGTAATTCCTAGTTCTGAAATGTACACAGAAATATTCTAGATATAAACTAAAAATATAGAAGCAAGCAATATAATTAAAAGGTCTTAAATATTTTATTTCCAGAGAGGACTTAGAAGATCTGAAAGCGTCTATAGAGTACAAGCATGCTGTAGCCGAGGAAAACCTACAGAAAGTAGAGGAAGAAAAAGAACTACAGCTCCGGATGAGCCAGTAATTTTTTTTTTTTTTTTTTTTTTTTTAATTCAGACACTGATTTAGAACTCTAAATGGTTTACAGTTGTTTACAAAATATTTTGAATACAGAAGTAAAATAAATAAATGCCATGCTTAGATATTTCAAAAAAGTTATACATTGTGGTTTTAATGGTGAGTTTGTTATTGTTAGCATTTATATTATTTTTTATTTTTCATCTAGTCATGAGAGGGAGAAAAAGATGGCCAAGACGAGACGTAGCCTGATGGAACAAGAGATAGAGATGGCTATGTGGCGGAAAGAGCTGGGAGAACATAGAAAAGAAGTAAGAAAATGATCAATTCTTTTGCTAACAATAAACAATATTTTTGGTAACAGTTGTCTGTAACACGGATTTAAGCGAGTGAATGGATGTTGTATTCATGAAATGAATGATTTTTAAAAAAAGTGTCATTTGGTTAGAGTTAGTCAATGGATCCCACAGTTCAAAACACTCACACACAGGTTAGTAAATTAAATTTACATGGATTTTTACCCCCATGTTGAGGTACATGCCTCTTGATCTTAAGGAGTATTTTAAACTTTAGATAGAGGAGAAGGCGGCTGAAGTTGCCCACATGACAGTGGAGCAGAAGGCAAGAAGAGCTCAGGAGGAGAGAATTGCTAAAGAAAAAGAACACAGGAGAAACTTGCAGAGGTAGGGCTCCACTTTTTCTATTTGCTCTTTTGTTTTCAAATTGTTTCTGTTCCATTCCTTTCTTTGTTTTTCTTAGGTTTTCTTTTCTGAATTTTATTTGTGATTTTGGACTGGTTTTGTTGTACTGCAGATTTGTTTTGTAGATAGAAAACAAGTAGTATAAGCCCCCCCCCCCAAAAAAAAAAAAAAAAAATTAAAAATTCTCTCTAATTTGACTGTCATCTTTCTCACTCCCAGGTTAAAGAAAGACGAGGAGGCGTGGAAAGAAGAGATGAAGGCTCAGATAGCAGTCAAGGAGTTCAAATCAAAACTTATCCAACAGGAGAAAGATCAGACTATTGAAGAAGTGAGTTAAATTTCTAATTAAATTTTTACTTAAAAATTGGATATTAAGAAACATTTTACCTTAATATGTATGACAATTTTGTTAAAGAAAACTCTTAAAGTGGAATTCTTTTTTAAACGATAACTATGGCTTTATTTACTATGTAGTACTAAACTTTGTTAAGAAAAAATTGGAAATTTTGATTTTGAAAAGACGTGCCACATTAAATTCTAAACTATCAATAACCTTCTATTACTCAATCATAAATGTTTCGAACTGATCTTAGTTTTCATACATATTATACCATGCATTAATAGGGTTTGTATCATTTCTTTTCTCTCAGTCTCGTGCTATAGCAGCACAATCCCAGCAACTCAGGGATGACATACGAAGGTCATACAATGCAGACTCTTTTGATAAGAAAGCCAAGCAGGTTGCTCTTCAGAACAGGACTCTGGGGGTTCAAGGTGCTACCAAAAACATGTCCTCACTGTCTCTGGGTTGAAGTGGACAGGAGAAAAGAGATGGTTTGTTTGAAGCAGCATTTTCGAGTAGCTGAAAGAATATAGGGAGGGCCATTGACTGATCTTTGTTGAAAAAAATCTTTGACCCTGAACCGCTCTAAGCTGAAAAGCTGTGGCATCTTGATCTGATTTTAGCAGAAAAAAATGGACCAAGGCCCGTTTTCAGCTGAAACAAAAATGTAAGACCTTGTTCCTATTTCTGCAGAGAGAAGTTGTAGGACGAGGCTATCCTAAGCTGCAAAATTTAAAGGACAATGGGCCATTCTTAACTAAAAGTTATGGGTCCTTGGTCTGATGTCAATTGAAAAGAATGTGACTTTGGGTCAGTCTCATCTAAAGACGTGTCACCAAGCGCCAGTCTCACCTGAAAAATTTTGGGGACTATAAATCGCTCTCATGTGAAGCATGCAGACAAATATTGGGTCTGCAAATCATCGTAATTTAAAAGAGGAAAAATTAAGTCAGAGCACCACGACAGAACACCTCTCAGAAACTGCAGGTACCCTGTTACCTTTGCAGTTACAACTGAACAACTCTCTAAAACACCAAGAAAACTGAAAAACTTTTAAGAATCGGACAGAAATCGGGCGTGAGCAAATGGACCCGCTTTGATTCCAGATAATGTTATTATAGGACATGAAGAGGCTAGGAGTGACTTCATTGGTACCATGTGCAAATTTCTACATGCCCGAAATGGTGCCACAAAATTTCACTCAGTGCTCTGTTCCCAAAATGCTTTTAGACAAACACAAGCAGGATCTGAAACTTTGCGTGACAGATTTTTCCTTGGGGACAGCAGACAAGGTCAAGTACACATGGACCGTGCAGTTCTTAACCAGGTGGTTTCAGTATGTGCCATGTGAAATGGATAATGGCGTGGATTTGAAACAAATTTTGGAATTGAACTAATATGTTCATAGTAATTGAAATCATTCCAGGTCAAGTTTGTGTGGTAAGATAACTGTGCAGCTGTTGTCGTAACTGACAGGTATTAGATATTCCACTGTGAGTGATTGCTAGGACACTGAAACAATTGTTTTAAACTGGCCTTGCACATAAAAAATGTTAGCAATGGCAAATTTGCCTGTTATTGTTACATTTTCCCTCTGCTCTTGCCATGTTCTTTGTTGACTGTGAAGTGCACAAATTGGTGCAGAAAAGCAAGGTACTAGTATATTGAAATGGCTCAAATTGTAAACGGGGAACATGTAACGAGTGAGAATTTCGAAAGAGAAGCAGACCTTCAGTAGATATTTGCTACTACTCACTGGTACATGCTGCCTCTTAAAACCTGTCAGCTATAATGGCCATAGGCAGATCTTATAGATGGAATGGACTATGACTAGATGCTTCCTTTTTGAAGATGGATCTAGCCTGGCCAAGTCTTGTGCAATAGCTCCATTTTTAACCATCAGAAGCTACATGTGGTCCATATAGGGAGTCGACTTTCAATTCCTTTTAAAAGAGTTGTTCAGCAATGTGAATAATTTCATGAAAAAGTAAGAACTGATTGTGTCCTGTTAAGAGGACTTGGTGATGTGAGATTTAACAGTCATCATCTCTTTGAGAGTGTCTGAAAATGACACATCTTGGAGAAAGCCTCCAATGGGTCGTTATATTTTATATGCTATTACATTTTTCTGATGAATGGATTAATGGGGTCATACGTCAGCTTCCAGTTGATCCATATAGATCTGATCTAAAGCAGGTATATATTGTATAGGGCAAAGTATAATTTAAATGTTAATAACAACAGTATTTTATAACTGGTGCTATGTTGTATTTTAAAGGCTAGACCAAAAAATAACCCTCACAAACTGATAATGGAACACGGAGCTTTTTCGTAAGAGATTAGAAATTGGAACCTTGCTTCTTAGATAATTATCCTGTCTGTTGGAAGTTAGTCCAATACTCTCGAGTTATGACTAAATAATTAATAGTAGTGAAACATATATGGCAGTTGAATTTTATTTTATTTTCAATTGAAAGATATGGAAAAAAAATGTTAAGAGTTGTAAGAGATGCTTTGTTTTGAAAAGAGTGGATTAATGTATTTGTTCTTTATTCTCCATGGGGAGATGATTCAATGTTTTAGAAACAGCCTGGGTAGATCTGTAAATGTTCATAATTACTTTTTACTAATTGGAAGAAACAAAACCAGAGTCATAATGAAAAATTACCACTGAATGTAAGGAGGAACCTAAATTACTTGATGGAATGTTGGATGAAGAAAGTTTTTTATTATTATTGTGAAAAAGGACTGTGAGGGTATTAACTTTGTTATTATGAGGTATTCATAAGTTTTTAGACAGGATTACATTATTTTAATTCATGAATATAGCCTTTATTTTGTATATTTCATTTAACTTCATAATCTCTTACCAACACCATCGAGTTTGCCAAACTTGTGTTGTAGTTTCTTCAGGATAATTTGAAATAATCTTCACGATGTAAATATATGCTAAGGTCATGCTGGAAGTTGTTATCTTAAGTTTTTGTTGAATTGTTAAAAAGATAAGTAAGCATTAATCCATTACAGATAGTGCTGTTCTTAACAACTGCAACATATATTGTATAGAAAAATCAGACATATTTGTATCGCTTCTTTTAATTAAAGGCTTTTAAGGACTAAACTTTGTTGAAGGTCTTAAATTTTTGCTGTGTAGTATACTTTTAATAGTTATGTATTAATTAGTACTTGGGTTTTTTTAACTCAAGACAAAACTTATAAGGCAATGTAAACTTTGTATGATATTTTGGCATTTTTTAGACAGTAGTGGTTATGTAAATTAAGCAGGAATTGAATATTTTCCATTTTGACGTTGTATTGTTTGGAGTTGCTGCCCAAACAGTTCATTAACTAGGCTGCCATATTTATATATTTTGTAATATTGTTAAAGCAAATAAAATTATTACATTTGATGCAGAGATGTTCCAATTTTGTTGTTTGTCAATTTTACAGTGCTTTTTGTTTAACAATTTGAAACTTGTTTCATTTTCACTGCAAGCTGCTCAATTCAAATACTGCAAGAGCTTTGACATGCTCTGACAAGTGAGCGACTCTCGGTCCCCCTAATCACATCCTTATATTCCACGGTCTCCTTAAAAAAGAATTGCTTGCATCAAAATAGTAATTTTTGGAGTAAATTGATCTTTTAAAAGGATCTGGATATCCAGACCATCCAATTTTTTTGTACAAAGTATTTTTAAATATGCATAACTTATATCAAATAATTTAATGAATCACTCAATACTATACCCAATATTAACAACTGTCCCAGCAGTAATTCAGAGGCTCACGATTTGAGATGAGTTTGAACTTCATTTACACCATCATAAAGTTTTTAAAACTTGGCCTAGAAAACTAAAAAGAAAATATCTGTTCAAATAGGTCTTTCACTGCCATAGTCCACATACTTAACTTTCAGTTTAAGGTAGAACTCTGCAGTCACAATATTGAGGATATACATTTTATTCATTTTGTACTTGTAAAGTTAACAAAGTGAATGTACAGAGCAAGATGTACAGGATCAATTTGGCAGTCGCTTAGACAAAACAAATAAAATCTCACTGAACAAATGGGGTTTCTTCTTCAGATGGACAAGTGACATCTTACATAAAATCGTTCACGTAACACAAAACGAGCTACGGCAGAAATGGCCTTGCTTTGCAAAATGAAGATGTTAATCAAATCTACAACATATAAACTTGCTTGGCCATGTTGCAGATCATAAAAATAATCAACACTCTTTTGTTGTATAGCTATTGTATAATTGACCAAAAAATCTAATAACACCCTTATGAAAGGTACCTTTTAGTCTCTCTTTAAATAAATATGATGAAGAAAGAAACTAAATGCCAAACCGGCATCTCGATAATATGAAGTCATAAATGTAGGCGTTTGCTGCAGCATTACAATCCCCAATAGCCTCCAAACTCTAGCCTCTAACCCAGGGTTCAAACATATTGGAGGTAGCAACACAAATTGTAACATAATCATAGCAGTGATGGAATAATGGACAATCAAGTTTAGGATGAGGTAGAATCAAATATGCATTCAACAAAAACAATACATTCAGTTAGAAATACCACCAAATAAATAAATAAATAAATAAATAAAGGAAAATAACTTTGCCTTCGAAAAGGGAAGAAATGTTTTTTGTAAAATTGTGCATACCACTTTTTCACACAATTAATCATTCATCAAGAAGAAGGAATAAAGCATCATTTTTCTATAAAAACAATTTTCACAACCCATTGTTCAACAGAAGAGTTTCTGCAAACAGTGCAATGCACTTTGAGATGGATTCAGTTCAGACTGCCACTAAATCAACATCAAAATAACATTAATTTACCTATCATAATGCCTGTAATAAACTGAGCTGCAGTAAAATAAGCTATTATAATTTCCATGTGAAGAAATACATCATGTAGTAACTTTCATTTAGAGTAACAGTTTCAAATTTATACTGACAGTCAATGAAAACGCATCAGAAAACTCTCATACTTTTTTACCGAGAATCAATTCCAACCATATAAACGAGTACAAATGCACTTGTTTGGCCATAAGAGAGTGGGCTGACCACTATTTCATATTTCACATATTTCACACGAAAACTTATTTTCTTAATGTGCCAAAGGAACTTAAAATATCATTTGATAAATAAATGATGCATTTTCATTGACTGTCAGTATATATTCATATGATGAAGAAATGGATAACTTGTCAATGAATCCACTTCAACATGGTACAATGGACAAGAATCAAACTTTCTTAAAGGACCCCCCCTTCTAAACACACATTAAGTCAGGGTATTTAATCTCTTCTGCTATATTGCAACTTATTCACAGCAAATTACAGGGGATGCAGTCCTCGCAAAACCTGCCGCAGAACTACCCTCTTTCTTCCCCGTTTACAGTATTAAGCTAGCAATATACGTACATTCTTTGTAAATTATGTTCAGCACATCAATTTATCCTTACTATAATAATAGATTTCCCACTTGTGAACTACAGGCTTTATATCTTCTACATCAATAACTTGTTCTGAGAGTTTCAACACATTTTACATCTTCTTAACAACTCCTGCACTGACGTCACAATGGGCATCATCCAAGACATTAGTTGACCATTTGCAGATATTTAACGAATACATCTTCTTTCCACGGACTGCCTTCGGCATTATGCCCCCTTTTTGTCTTCCACGTTGCCTACTCTGTAGACTGCAGTAAATAAAAACTGTCACAGCATCAACTTAGAGCTTAAGGTGACTAACAACAACAATCGCTTCTTAGCCAAGTTCTGCCACATAGCTTACTTCCAGCACATCTTCAAAATGTTAGCCCCTGTCTTTTCCCAGACTGCCATAGTTCAGATTTGTATTATCTTTAGTTCTGCCTCAGCATGTTTCCATGGCAACTGGTATGCCCCAGGTGCCACCATTTGTTATGCGCAGATTCCTTCCATGTGTATTTATACCCTCCCTCTTAACTGAGTTTAATATATGAACAGAGTGCATTTTTTTCCAGGAAGTCTGTTCTCTAGATTGTCAGACAGCCAGAATTTCCTTAATGCTGGTTTTGTTGTCTCACACCCTGATTTATTTAAAGTAGGTAAGAAAACAGTTCTGTAGACTGAAGCACATTTACAATGGTCTCTTCACATCTGCTACCTAAAACGGAGCTAAATCCTTTAAACACTTGTCAATCTCCCTGTTCTTAATTTATCTCAACTAAGTCTAGCTTAAAAATTTAATGTACTTTTTAACCGTATACTAAACAAAATTTAATTTGGTTCACAAAAATGTTAAGCATTATATTGCTTTATTTTTTTTTCTCCTATTTTATAACTGATTTATTTCAAAATTCTGATTACTAGGCCAAAATGACCCAATACTTTTCTTAAATTAAATTTTCAGGTGAGTGTGCCTAGAATTACATGACATAGAAAAAGCATTTCTGTTTCTAATTCTGGCACAAACCGTGGTTATTCTTAGAATAGTCATTGTAGTTGAAGGTCAATGACATCTACATGGCAATTATCTTTAACAATACGTTTCAACATCATCAAACTTTCTTATTTCTGAGTGACACTTTCATGCTCCAGTCTCGTCACCATTCTCATCACTTGGGCACAGACATGACGACATGTTTAGTCTGTTAAAAGCATTGACAATGTTGAACATTCAAGCAAAATGATCATGTTTTTTGTTCATCATGCTATGTATCATAGCTCAACAAGTGAAAACAGGAAAATCGCCTATAAAAAAGGAGTGGGATATGCTCATAAATGTGCAGACTGGAGGTTACACTGCAGAGAGATCTATCTGACTTAGTGAATCAATTACGCCACATAGCTATACTCGTCTGTGGAATTCTGAGTCCTTTCAATGTACTGTTTGTCTATGAGAGCTTCTATACATTTTTTGATCATTCCTATGCTTGGAGCAAACCGGGCCTTGGACTGACTTATTACCTGGAACAGAAATTGAAAATCATCTCAGATTCAGACTGACATCATCATGGGTAGGGGTGGAAAAAAAATACAAAGAAACTTTTACTAATCTCACATTTTAAGAGAAATTAGAGTAGAGGGGACAGGACATTTAGATCTTGTATCCCCCCCCCCCACACACAACATAATCCACACCACTTATATGTTATGTTTTTTGCATGCATGGTCCCTGCAAATAAGACCCATTTGACTTGGGTACTAGTGGTGGACCAGGGAAATCCCATTGTCCAATTAAAGCAAAGCATAACAATGACTGGACACAATTTGATTTAGGCGCAGTGTTCTGAACACACACAAAAAAAAAAAAAAAAAAACAGAAGCACTGGTTAACAACAGGAGTAACCACATCTATTGTTCTTACAGTCACGACTGTCTGATTAATTGCTTTAGGTGTGACAGATAGTCACAATGAGTCTGTCACACCCAAATTTTGCCTTACCTCCTGTATTAGAAGATTGTGCTTCAGCAGTTTCCTGGCTTTCATGATCCTGACTATGGCTGCCTGCAGGTATAATTTTCTATCCTCGTCTGCCGCCGTGTGGGTCTCATTAACATCCTTTATAATATAAAACATAATTCTGTAATATTTTTAATTGAAATAAATTAATGAAATCAAATTTAAAAAACTTCAATGCTAAAATGTGACACCAGTGTCAAGTGCTATACCTTAGTTGTGAAATGCAAAAATAATGAATTCAAACTATATTTAAGATAAAACATAACTTCCATATTGATATGTAGCAATACAATAGGGCAACATAAACTTTAAATTTACAAGTAATCCTGTAAAAATAATTTGACAAAAATATCAACAAAATTTTGCCATACCACACATCATTTCTGGGCACTTACAGTGTACATATATAGGCATGAAATTTGAAAATATACAACCAACCATACAAAACAGCCTGTTCATTTTCTAGTTAAAAATCTAAAATGTTACTCGGGTCTACTTACCGACTGCGTTTCTTTTTGAACAGCCGTGGTAATTTTGAATTTTGTTCTTTTATTTGAATAGTTTAGATTTAACCTGATTACACTGGTGGCTGTCACCTGACCCTGAAAAGAAACAATGTAGCAGAGCATATTTATGTGAATGGCATAAATTGTTAGTTGTCTATTTAAATGTAATTTTGTGGCTTGTTTGCAGAAGAAAGATATGTGCAATATTAGTTGATCAATAGTTGCATCAAACATAATTCACTGGAAACAAAATGGACTCGTTTCAAAACCAACCAGACAGTACAACAGTTAATTTCATTTCTACTTAATGTAAGTCTAAAACTACTGGATGGACTCAATCTTAAAGTAAAGTCAGCCATTTCAAATTCAGGAATTTTTGTCAAACAGACCCCAGAAGGCCATTTGAACAGCCACCTCGAGAATTTTTTGTCAAACGGGCCCCAGAAGGCCATTTGAACAGCCACCTCGAGAATTTTTGTCAAACGGGCCCCAGAAGGCCATCTGACCAGCAGCTTGGAGGTAGGTTTCATCTACCCACCTCACACGTGATTAATTTTGTTTCTAATAAAGTCTGCAGCTGTTTTGTAAGTTCCTTTTCAGGTAGATGGGTGCTGTCTAAGATGTCCTGTAACGTGAGGCTGTCCGTGTTGTTAAACAGCAGCAGGATTCCCATGTGGAAGGTTCCCATGTTGATAAAGTACTGCTTCTTTAAATAGTTGAGCTTGAGTTCAGCTGGAGAAAAAATATGGTGTTGAATAATAAACTTGACTGTGTTATCTTTGTAGACAATAAGTATGGTAATGACTTGATCTTTTCAAGGGGGAAAATTGTGAATTTTACAGATACAGTGCTATATTTTTTAAAGTCATTATTTTCAACTGCCACAAAGAACTGAATTACACTTATTTTATTTTATGTTAGAGTTCATAAATTCTAACCCTTTTTACCACAATTCTTTATATTCAACAAAAATATACCTACCATTACAAAAACTGTGCATCCAAGTTAATTTTCTACCATTAAAGTTTTTATTGTAAAAGGATTCAAACTGGAAGGAGTAAAAGGAGATTAAACTCACTAAACACTAATGAAATTTAAAAATTACCAAACTGTGGATTCTGAAAGAAATGGCCTTGTGTGATACTTCAAGAAGAAAGTAGATTGATTAATAAACCATAACATCAAGTATAAAACTAACGTGTCACAATGCTATCAATAATTCATGACAATAATTAAAGGAAAAGTACAAAAGATCTACACGTTCCAAAATCTTACCGTTTTCTGATAGCCTAATTTCTTAAGCCCCTTTTCATTCTCACTCTTCCTACATATTTATAACAAAAAATATTTCCAAATTTGGGACTAGATAAAGTAATAATTGGTAAGTATAAGTAAATTGACAAAGACCCCTGAAAAATAGATTTATTCATTTTTCTTCACAACTAAATATTCTGAACTAAGTCCTTTGAAGTATGCTATGGCAGAGATGTTTACCATTTGTACACTTTTCTCCAGCTCCTGGGGGATGGCGAAGGTGGGAAGATTGCTCTGTCCTATAGGCCACGCCCCTGCCTGAAATATAGAGTGGGGAAATCATTTCACTGGCAAAATAATCCTCAATTACAAGTTCTGAAAAAATGCTATATCTCTTATATTGTGTCTTGTTCTGATAATCCCTGATCACAAGTAAACATTTGTATAAAACCAATCAATTCACATCAATATGATCTTAATTGAAAACATTCACCGTGACAGATGACAACAAATTTTTGTCAACCAAAATTGTTTCTGAAAACACACACAGCGTTTTAAATGGACTTCAAAAAATGATAAGCTGACATTGGAAATGATGTTAGAAAAGCTCAAGAATCAAATACGCTCCAGCACTTTATGCCACAAATTCATCTCCTTCATCTCAACAAGACATGAGAGGACTTACTTGTAGGACTAAAATGGAGAAGTTCACGCCCAGTGAGCTCTTGTCTTGTTTTACAAAGTCGTTGAATTTGGCGTTGAGATCAGAGCTGATGCTCATATCAGTGAACATCCTATGGAGTTTGTTGGTAAACTCATACCCACAGGCTTGCTATGGAAATAAAAAATCAAAAATATAAATTGGGTGAATTTCACAACTATAGCATATTATGCAAAATTGTTATGTTGCAAATTAAGTAATACCTGATGTTAAGACTCAATGACATGTAATGTTATCTAGAAATGGAAATTAGTACTTAAAAAAAATTTTCAGAAAAAAATCCAGAAATATGATACATTAAAATAGATAACCAGTGTGATTCCATGTCATCTGTTTTACTGGTGTGCCAACTTTCAAAACAATAAGCATGAAGACTTTTTTAAAAATAAAATATATACATTTTGTCAAAGTGAACAATTACTAACATGATATTGTCTTACAGGATTTTCTTAAACAAGGTTATTATTTCTTAAACAGACTGGTATCAGCTTACCTTGAGTCTGTTGATCATGGCTTCCTCAGCGTCCATGGACATGGACTGACCATAGATCAACCGCCTGGCCAGCATACGCGCATAGAACTAACAAATACAGATCATAGTTGAAAAATGCATTTTTGTTATGGAATACTATTCACAATGATTGAAATGAACTACACATATATCCAACTCCTTAGAAAAAAAAATACGACATCCCACTTTACAATACAGTGACACCTAAAACAATGCCATTTTAAGTAGTGCCATACAACTTCAACCAGCACATAACAAATTACTATGAAGGAGGTTTTTCATGGTTTCTAGATAGGATGATATACCGTAACAGAATTATTCTTTACTTAGAGACTAAATAATATGAGTCAAACACAACATTCCTGTCGACCATCTGTGGACCTTAGCTATGTGAATGTCGACCACAGCCCCATAACCCGAATCATTGCACATTGCGAATAGCGGTATCACAAAGAGGCTAAAATTTATTATGTGGGGCGAGTATCGACGAGTTATGGAATCTAGACGCTTGCTCTCAGTCGCAATGCGCGATGCTTTTGAGTTACAGGGCCCAGGTAGCACATTCCCAGCCACTTAGCATCAAGTTGAAATCTTACCCTTTGATAAATGTCCTTATCATCTAGATATTTAAACACTGTAATTGAACTGGCCAGCTTGTCGTCTATCTCGGACTCACACATCCCCTTGGCACTCTTCTTTAACAAGGTATCACAGTACTTGGCCAGCTGAAAAAAGGCAACATAAACACCTGACATCACTACTCCAGTTTAGGGAATAGAACTTAAAATGGAAACTTATGTCCAATTCCAACCCCAATAAATCAGTTTTAATCCAGTTCTTAAATGAAACATTCTCCTGGTTTTTCCTCCTCAAAATCCTTAGATTTTAAGTTATCAGTATAATTACTCTTTTAATCATATTTTATCTAGTGTCGTGTAAATGAAGGGTACTGACCAATTCTGGAGAGCGGCAGGGAGACTTTGGACCTGGCTTGTAGTTAATAGCTGCAGCACAGGCCTGGAAGGCAAGTCAAATGATAATAATTGGAATACATTAAGTAGATTTACAATACAAGATACATTTATAAGTATTTTAGCTGTTACAGTATACTGTACTCTTAACTTGAAGTTTCTTGAATTCAAATCCTATAACTGAATATATCTGTAAATTGGAAAGGATATGTCTCTCCAAGCAGAAATACATTATCAAAACAGTCAGCATTTATCAACACTATGGGCTATATGGCTGTTAATGCCTTAATAAAAAATCCTTTTGATTTACTTTTTCTGTTAGCCAAGGATAACTTGTCATATAATTTTAATATCTCACAGTGAAGTTAGGAGTGTTTTCTATGGTTGATATGTTGGGAATCGTTTTTCATCTATTCAACATTTAAGCACCCATTCAACGTATACATCACCCCCCCCCCCCTCTCCGAATCTTTCTATAGCCCCTAGCCACTCAATCAGCCACCCTTTCTCCCATCCCCAACATCCCCTCTGTGCCTTACCCTTTTTCTCACCATCTCTCCCTTTCTTACTCCATCATTCACCCACCCACCCACCCCCTCCATTCACCCCACCCCCACCCACCCCCTCCATTCACCCCACCCCCACCCACCCCCTCCATTCACCCCACCCCCACCCACCCCCTCCATACCCTATCCAGTGCGGCAACAGCTTGCTGGTCTCCATGAAAAACTCCCTGGATAAGTTCTGTATACTTTGTATGGACCTCTAGCATCGACTCCACAAACTGAGCTGGTACCTAATGAGAGGTTAAGAATTGATTTATGGTGAAAACTGCTGGAATGTGAGCATGTTACTGCTACATCTTTATTCTGAGGTCAACTCAAACTACCTAGTAATTTTTCTGATGGACAAAAAATTGTTCTTACAGTTACCTCAATTTTTTGTCAAAATTTATCGAGCAAGACTGATTAGTCATCAAAAGTAAAACACAACATTAATCATAATCATATGACATATTCATATAACCATACACTGATCACCTGTTGGTGGTATTTACTCAATTTTCTTTACAGAACCTACACCCCTTATGACATCCTAATAAAACCGAACCCAGGTGGTGTTACGATTTTCCTTTAATATTCTAATATTTCTGTACATCCAAGAACTCACATTGCCCCCCCCCCCCCCCCCCCCCCCGAACAACCTTATGGACTGACAATTCGCCTATAACATTTTTACATGCCCCCTAACTCACATTGTCCCCCTTCAGACTGTGTACTGCTTCCAGTCCTGTGTGTTTGATGTGATTCTCCACTTCACTGATCAACACTCCCAGACCACCATGAACTGGCTTCAGGAGGATGTACATGTTGGATAAGTCTGAAAAAAGAAAAAAAAATTTTAATATGCGTATTTTATTTTGCTGTTATCATTACGGTGTCTCCATGAGTTCATTCTGAACAAATGATTCGCAACATGATAGATTAAGATTAATTGTTTCCATTAAAAACAAAAAGCCCTGGCCTAAATTAAAGCTATGCAAATTTTGATATGCATTAAGTCAGATATCTTGATAATCTGATATTTAAATGTTACTGTTATTGTCCTTCTCTGATTTTACTGTAGGATACAAATCTTTTTTAATAAATATAATTTTAATAATTTGAAATTGTGGTTTTACCTTTCCTCTTTTCTTTTTGCACCATCTCCTTACACTCCCCATGCAGGAACAACAGGTGTTCTGCGACCATCCTCTGCTGACACTCACATGTTACCTTTGCGTAGCTGCACGGGTGGAGAAACTTACGACTGCGAAGATTCTCATCGTCCAGTTTTTGAATAACCTGAATGATCAACAAAAAACCTCATAATAAGTTTTTATGAAAAAAAGAAACAAAAAGCAACAACATCAAATTTGTTCATGCTAATTAATGTTATATCTATCTATATGCTTACCTTTTCCATATATTCTGAACAAGAGGATTCATCCAAGAATCTTAGAGCTTCTGCTTTGTAATAATCTCCTGTTTCACGCAGAAATTCTTTCTCAAAAAGATCTTCATACAACTGGAAGGTAAAACATATTATATTATACATATATTATATTATACATTATAATATATGAGCCAGACGTGACCGTGTGAAAAAAAAAGGCTAAGCTGAACATTGACATACCTGTATGCTGGCTCTTGAAATTCCAGCTAAAAAAAATCTACATAATCCACAGTAAATTCATCACTGTCTTACTACATAAATTATTTTCTTGTCACAGCATATTATTCTCTGTGTAAGGTTATAAATAGATAACATATAATAGCAAAAGTTCTGCAACACTAAATCATCTAAATAATAAAAAAAGTATAATCTCACATGCCAACTCTCTATTGAAATATGTATCCCTCTCCTTTCCATGCCCAGTTACTTGACATAATACATATGCTTTTACTAAAAGCCCCCTATTATTTCTTTTTCATTCAAATACCTGAAGTGGGCATTTCTTCTTATACTGCTCTACATGGACAAAGGAATTGACCACTCCATGGATCACTGCTTGATTGACCGTACCGCCAAGACGGTCCCTTTAAATATAATAACAGGAATGAAAACCTTAATGTCAAGAAAGCCCCAGCATCAATATTTTCAAAACATTATAAAAAGATTAAATATTTTACCACTACTTTTGAACACTTTCAAGACAAGCCCAACACCAATCTTATCCTCAGCACTTACTTCTTGACTTCAGCCAAGAGAAGCCCAAGCAGACTATCTTTGAGTGGTTCAATCATGAGCCTCTTCCATATGTCCAGAGCCAGTTCCCCAATCTCCAACATCTGCTCAGCAATCATCATGTCCAGGTTAATGCTGCCGTAGTGAAGATCTGCATCAGTGTACTTCTGTTTCTTAATGAACTGGGAGTTTAAATACCTGTATGTAAATGAAGAGGAGTTTTTAAATTTTTTTATTTCTTAAATTTGTAAATTGCTTTACTACTTTTTAGTTTATTATTATTTTCATTATCTTTATATTTCATTATTTAATTATTTGTTTATACATTTTTTTGAGAATTCATTTTTTCTAGGTCACAATATCATTCTTTTTTACTTGAACCCAATTATTAAAATTTCTTTATTTTCTTTGTTACTTTTTTAAACTTTTCTCCTTTTTTTAAATGCAATCCATTTTGGTGGAATTGATGCAAATTGCAATGATGTATATAATATAAGAATAAAATATAATCAATCTATTCAGTTTTATACAATTTAAGCTAACAATTGCCCTCCTCACCCATACAGCTGGTTCAGGTAAGAAGACCCCTTGTTATACTCCTGCCAGTCTTTGTGATAGTTGGACAGCAGGTTCTCTTCTCCACTCTGACTAACTTGCTGTGAACACAGAGACATAGATATATACTGTACTGGGTACACAATTTGATACATATGCCTTAATTTTAGTGATATAAATATATTTATTAAGAGGGCTCAATGCTTCAAATACATTTATTACATATATGAATATTTATAGAATGAACCTTTGTATAAAGCTATGCATGTGTATCTGTGCTTGTGAGCATGTACGTATACAAGAGAGAGAGAGTGAGAGCGAGAGGGGGGACATACCTTATGTAAACCTCCCACATGGTGCTCTAGGAACTCCTTGGTTTTGGCATACAGCTGCTCTCCCAGGGGCTCTGGGTAGGCCACACACAGCGCATACACATCTGTACACAGGAGTTAGAGAAATGCAAAAACAAAGATCTTGAACAGGCTGATGTGCTTCTGTGTGTGCGTGCGTGTGTGCGTGCATGCGCATGTGCACCCATATTTGTTTGCATGTTCATAAATGCGTGTGTATTTGTAACTGTATGCAGAGGTGTATGCTTGAACAACACGGACAAACACAGTTAACACACTTCTGTATTTTTCTTCTCTCTTTCGACACATGTCCTACATCAGACAGACAGACAGACAGACAGACAGATACAAAGACACTGCCACAAGAACACACAGAAAGGATATGAAAACCTGTCGTTCCAGGTGGCCCTATCCACCCTCCCACACGTGATCACTCCCTGCACTGTCTCCAGGAGTAGCTTCCAGGTGGCATCAAAGTCCACACGCCGCGGTTTAAGGGACATACTGGTCACTCGGGGGTCACTTGGTGGCTGACCCTTGTGGACATCTATGGGCTATTCTAATGGATGGATATCAGTTGTAAATACTCTAATGGGTTTGACTTTGGGAACTGGAAAATATATAAATAGTTTATATTAGAAAATGTCAAGACTGTAAAATAGCGAGAAAGTTTGAAAATGTTATTTTGTGCATGTTGAAGTATAAAGATGGACTTTGTTACACATGTAATAACCAGGCATTTTTGTTCATATGTGCATGTATACATGCATCTTTGCAAGTGTGTGCATGTGTAAAAAAAAACTGACTTAATTAGCATCTAGGACATACATATTTATACCAATGACTGCCTCAGTTGCAGCCAAGATACTTTTTCAGAGGGTTAATTTTAGAAAGTGTTGGTGAACTAATGCAGTAAAATCGAAACTAGCATGTCTATGCTCTCTCAAGCTGGTCTCCACTGTGCAGCATCATGGTTGTTAATTAAAATTTAAATTAAATTACTAGTAGTTATGACTGCTCTCTCACCAAGCAGTGTAAGTAGGCTTTGTGCCCACAGTTTCAGGAGCCCTTCTGATAAAACAACTACTCATTGACAGGTGACCTCTCTGACAGTGATGGGGGAATCTTATTTTGTAAACTACCCTACCCCATCCCACTTATGATTATTGCACTGATTAAATCAAAATTGTATTTTTCTTCAATCCTACCAACCCTTAAAAAACAGTCATTGTAAAACAGAGACAGAGTTATTTGCATTTTTACTTCAGCTTACCATATTTGAAACAGAAATTGCTGCCAGGCTATCACTGACACAAGCTTTAGTAGGTTGTTGTCGTAAACTAAGAAATCTACGTATCAAATAAACGTGGCAAGTTGTGTTGACAGTGGCTATTTGAGTGGAAAAAAATCTATATTTAAAGAACATACATCCAACACATACTATTTAAGGATTCGGTTTCAGAGAAGTACTACTGACATTGCGATTACAGTACCTTTTCTTTTCCATATCTAAGGAGGAATTCCGTGTTCTCTACTCTAGTTTCTGTCCCCAAATTTACCTTAGCAAGTTCTTTCTGTGCCTCGTTCCACTTCCGATATTTCACTCTGCCTAGCATATATTTGATTAGCATAAAAAAGACAAAAAGATCGAACACGTACCTTGGATTTAAGATCAATTCACAGGCTCAATTTAATCAGCATGCATTGATATTTTAACAAAGTAGGGACCGAAGTTTACTCTATTCTGAGAAACACGGAGGGCGACATATTGGGTCATTGTGGTGCATTGTGGGAACACAGCTAACGCAATCACGCGCATTGCGGTCATTTCACGTGGATCGGAGACAAGTAAGTGGCTGTTGAAGCTGGACCGTTGAAGCTTCAGGTGTCATCTCAGACCAATGAAAACCAACGAACTTGAATTGATGCAGTAGCTTTCCCGGTATAACAGCACGTCATACCACCCGTTTTCAGCAGAAAAATGATATCTTTTTTTATTTGCAAAATATGTTCAAAATTTCCATCGATGCAATTGCTTATATGGAAATCGAACCAGTTATTACATATTTGAATGTTTTTCCTCTCTACTTAGGGTCTCGCTAAAACTAAAACACGTCTGTTGTGAACCGCCTTGGTTCCCATTACACTCTTTGATGTCATGGGTAAAGCCAAAATCAATCTTAGTATAAAACAAACTCCGAGCTCCGTGTCGGGTTCTCAAAAGCGCATGGCTTCCTGTACATCATGAATTTTACCGTTCATGATAAACCATGGTCGGGGACTGGGGTTGCGTGGGATGAAATGCGGCACCCGGATTATCGATTGGGATAGCAGATATACACATGTACATCCAACCTGGCCCTCTCCGTGGCAAGGTTGAAAGCTTCCATCGGATCCCCATGTATTAACGAAACTGACTTGGCTCCGTGGTAACTTTGCTGTCTCGTAAACATACGGACCCTGGTACGTTGGTTCGAGACCCAACTGGTGTTGAAATTTTTGTTCCAGAATTAAAATTTAAAAATTCCAATTGGTTACAATAAGAGGAAACTCGTATGTAAGGAGGGTGGGCGGGTCTGTCACGGTGCAGTCGGTAGCGTGCTTGGATGCAAATGAGACACCCAAAGCGCCACCAACCATGGCAACGCAAAGTCACGAGTTCGAATCCCGGATGAGGCACGTCAGTCCATCACGACAACGACCGGGCCTCTGAATCGTGTCCCGGATGTCACGAGAACGAATCTGGGCTCTCCAGGGTCCTAGCAAATTACCTTTTGCATAAAAATACGGTATACTTTAGAAAGTTTACATTAAATTTTCGATTTAAAACAAACATGTTGCTGGTCATTAGAATAAAGTCTGCGTCGTCAATAATATTTCCTTTCTCTTCAGTTAAAAGTTCTTAATTTGGTGCCACAGATCTTGTGCTTAAATTGACCTAGAGCTAACTCCGTATGATCTGCATTTCATCAAAATGTGCTATCTTCTCGGTGGGATTATCAGAGAGAATTTTTTTTTTTTTTTTTTTTTTGTCTTTTCATGCCTTTCTTGCACCCTTGCTTCTCAAGACTGTTCATATGTTCATACAGTACCCGGGCCAAGTCCGCGGTCGACATTTGAAAGAGTGAAGACTACTCAATACTAAAACCGCCAAGGTGTGAACAGCTGTGGACCTCATTGCGCTGTATATCGTCAAAGGTGAAAGCAAACGTAATCTCAGTGCAAAACAAAACGAAAATAAAGGTATCTGAAATTATCTGACTAGAAACGTTCCGAGCAGGCCTATCAATGAAAGCCAACGAACTTGAAATGATTCAGTAGCTTTCCCGGTATAACAGCACGTCATACCACCCGTTTTCAGCAGAAAAATGATATCTTTTTTTATTTGCAAAATATGTTCAAAATTTCCATCGATGCAATTGCTTATATGGAAATCGAACCAGTTATTACATATTTGAATGTTTTTCCTCTCTACTTAGGGTCTCGCTAAAACTAAAACACGTCTGTTGTGAACCGCCTTGGTTCCCATTACACTCTTTGATGTCATGGGTAAAGCCAAAATCAATCTTAGTATAAAACAAACTCCGAGCTCCGTGTCGGGTTCTCAAAAGCGCATGGCTTCCTGTACATCATGAATTTTACCGTTCATGATAAACCATGGTCGGGGACTGGGGTTGCGTGGGATGAAATGCGGCACCCGGATTATCGATTGGGATAGCAGATATACACATGTACATCCAACCTGGCCCTCTCCGTGGCAAGGTTGAAAGTTTCCATCGGATCAGTATGTATTAACGAAACTGACTTGGCTCCGTGGTAACTTTGCTGTCTCGTAAACATACGGACACTGGTACGTTGGTTCGAGACCCAACTGGTGTTGAAATTTTTGTTCCAGAATTAAAATTTAAAAATTCCAATTGGTTACAATAAGAGGTAACTCGTATGTAAGGAGGGTGGTCGGGTCTGTCACGGTGCAGTCGGTAGCGTGCTTGGATGCAAATGAGACACCCAAAGCGCCACCAACCATGGCAACGCAAAGTCACGAGTTCGAATCCCGGATGAGGCACGTCAGTCCATCACGACAACGACCGGGCCTCTGAATCGTGTCCCGGATGTCAGGAGAACGAATCTGGGCTCTCCAGGGTCCTTGCAAATTACCTTTTGCATAAAAATACGGTATACTTTAGAAAGTTTACATTAAATTTTCGATTTAAAACAAACATGTTGCTGCTCATTAGAATAAAGTCTGCGTCGTCAATAATATTTCCTTTCTCTTCAGTTAAAAGTTCTTAATTTGGTGCCACAGATCTTGTGCTTAAATTGACCTAGAGCTAACTCCGTATGATCTGCATTTTATCAAAATGTGCTATCTTCTCGGTGGGATTATCAGAGAGATTTTTTTTTTGTCTTTTCATGCCTTTCTTGCACCCTTGCTTCTCAAGACTGTTCATATGTTCATACAGTACCCGGGCCAAGTCCGCGGTCGACATTTGAAAGAGTGAAGACTACTCAATACTAAAACCGCCAATGTGTGAACAGCTGTGGACCTCATCGCGCTGTATATCGTCAAAGGTGAAAGCAAACGTTATCTCAGTGCAAAACAAAACGAAAATAAAGGTCAGGGGCGTAACCAGGCATACGCAGGGATGCACTGTGCGTACAATTTTTTGAGCCAACCATGATATTATTCTCCATTAATTCAGTGTATTTTTCAAGGAATATAATCGTACCTGGGAATTTTCAAAATCTGTGCGTACAATTTTCAAAGGTCTGGTTACGCCCCTGAAGGTATCTGAAATTATCTGACTCGAAACGTTCCGAGCAGGCCTATCAATGAAAGCCAACGAACTTGAAATGATTCAGTAGCTTTCTCGGTATAACAGCACGTCATACCACCCGTTTTCAGCAGAAAAATGATATCTTTTTTTATTTGCAAAATAGGCCTATGTTCAAAATTTCCATCGATGCAATTGCTTATATGGAAATCGAACAAGTTATTTTACATATTTGAATGTTTTTTCCTCTCTACTTAGGGTCTCGCTAAAACTAAACCACGTCTGTTGTGAACCGCCTTGGTTCCCATTACACTCTTTGATGTCATGGGTAAAGCAGAACTATGATTTAGCTAGTCATAATTGTAATTTCAAAAGGGGAATATCGGTGTCATATATTTTTTAGAAACCGAAGGGGGGGGGGGGGAATATATTCAAAATACGTCCTTGTGCTGTGTTAGCTAGAGATATACGTGATTGCAGTAGTTGTGCTGAAATCGATTTTTTCTTGTCTCATCTAACACACTGATACCACACCGAGGCAACAACAAATCGCCATGCTCACTTGTGCGGAAGTCTCTGTGATTTGATCGCTAGTGCACATATCGTATTCGGGGGATACAGTACGACACAAGCGCACGGACTGCGTTCTCTGTCAAGGTAAGCTTCATGTAGTATTTGAAAATTGCATATTGAGGGGCCTAGAGTGTCTGTAGAAGACGAAATAAACTCGGGTGTGTGTTGGGAATTCCGAACCCAAAACAACAGTGAACACTACTGTGCTGAGTGACAGTTCTCAGTGGAAGTAGATAAGAAGCAGTAGAACCCTTCTGATGACTTTACGTTATAAAATATATGGTAATCAAACTTTTTAATTGATATCCTCTCATTAGCACCCCATAAGTGAGCTTCTTAGCACTGAACAGCTTATTTGTTGGACCACAAGGTATTGGGAAGAGCTGCTTATGTCGAAGGTATTTTCGGAATCTGGTGAGGTGTTTGGAGTCTAGATAACTATACTCTTAGATAGATGGACTTGTGGTGGTCACGGGTTTCTGTGCTTGAGTGTATTAAGTTTTATAGATATTTAAGCGAGGAGGGATACCACACAGTGTGCTAATATATTGTGACGCGAGAGGGTTTTGCTTGTTGGGGTTAAACTGCCCAACATCAGTATGCCTGTGTTGAGGGGGGGGGGGGGGGGGGGGCAGAGAGAGAGAGAGAGAGAGAGAGAGAGAGAGAGAGACCTTGATATTTTGATTACATGGCAGTTTTAGAGTTTGTAAAGTGGGAGGAAGAAGAAGGGAGAGATATTTATATCTTGTAAGAGTGAAATACCAGTGCTTCCTTTTGTTTTTTGTGCAACAAATCTAGAAAATATAAGAATTATAATGATATTATTTGTAAATATGACAAAGATAAAAAATTGTTCAAGTTTGTGGGTCTGTTTCCTGAAACCCATCAAAGGAATATTCCTATACTTAGGTGGCTTATTTAATGTAAAATTTTATAAAGGAATAACAGCATGAAGAAAATCTAATGCAATTAATGCATTTACAGAGTATACCAGACTAATTAATAAATTGCGCTAAATTACTGGTCATTATTGTATTGACGTGCAGACTCAAATTGTCTAATATTTATCAGATCATAGAACCTCTCACTTCTGTCTCAATTTAGTGGATGTTATATTTACTAGTACATGTATTCTGTGCATTTTCAGTTCATGCAAAAATGCAGTCCTTGAGTAAAGTGAAAATAAAGATAAATTTGTTTCCTTAAATATGATGCAACATGTTATTTAATATAAGTGCACGTTACTAAAAAAAGAAAATAGCAAGGATTAAGACATTACAACTCACACCTGCTGCTTTTTAGATAAACTGAGGCAACCCCTTTAATACCTATGATGAAGCAACATGACAAATCCACGAGATGACATGATAAAGTCTGCTTACTGCAATGCCTCTTCAAAAAAACTTGTAACGTAAGTTCAAGCAGAACACCTTGCAAAATATTGTTGGTGGTGGATTGCAATGTCATTTAATTTGTTTATTTCCTGCGTTGTGATGCCATCATGTACCAGGACCCAGGCAGAGCACTTAAAACTCTACTAAGTACTTTTATCCGGTGTCACGTCTGTGCACTGCTGTACCATTCTCCCAGTCAAACTGTTATCTTTTACAGTTGCAGTATACATCTTTTCCATCATTGTCATGACATCAAAAGTGTATTAAAATTACTGACTGAGAATTTTAATAATTCACGGTATGTCATCTTAAGTGCATGCAACCTTAAAGTTTGAAGTATTTAATTTCTTTAGCATGTCTTTTTCTTTCAAGATTATAACACCAATAAATATAAATGACTTTAAAAAGGAGTAAGTGGTGAAAATTAATTTTTCTTGAAGGCAAGTCATTTACTCTGGCCATTTAAATAATTATCAGAAGAAAAATCATGAAGTAACCCAAGAATCACTCCATTATTTTTTTCCCCAAAAAATGCAGATACTGAGAAAGTGCCTGGGAAATTGAAGGGAACTGGGGGGGGGGGGGGGGGGTATCATATGACAGCATTTCGCATTTAGGCATGCCTTGCAAAATGAGACCCATTATTTTCCTCCCAAGTCCCCTTGGATTGGTCAGTGCTGGATTTACATGTCATTGTGTTATGAGAATTCCCATCAAAACTGTACTGACATTGACTGGAAGATGAGAGCAGGGACAGAGAGAGAGAGAGAAAAGAACAGGGCAGTTGCTTAAGAAATTTGAAGGTACGTTTCAGAATTTGATGTCTTGGACATATATTGGCTAGTCCTCATAATTTATATAGTGTTCATATGATACAGTAGTGATCATAATGTAGATAGTATTTATATGATACAGTAGTGCTGTAAGGTTATTTGACTGACAGGTTAACATTGAGAAGGATGAGCAATGTCAGTTAGGTTCTCTGGGGTTAATATTTCCTACTGCCAACATGCACGTGTTACTTACATGCTGGCCCTAGTTTTTGGGTAAATTTCTATTTAAACATTGAATTATTAAGCTAATGTTAAGTATTTGCTTGGTAATTTTAAGGTAATTCTACATTTTGAAGTATGGATGCAGTTATCCAGTAATAATAGAATTGTGAATACACAGCAGTTTTCTTTTGGCAGATTACTAGTAGACTGTTTATAATATCATTTATGTACAATTCTTATTTCACAACTTACTGAGACAAACTAAATGCGTAAGGACATTGAGCACTGTAAATATTTATCTGCAAAACTTACACAGCTTTCAATTTCTACAATATAATTTCAAGGTCATAGACCTCGAACAATTCCAGAATAATATGAAACATTTATCCATAATATTGGCTGGAGAAAAATCATGAATACCAATGAAATGGACACGGTTTTGATTTTCCCCGCACAAACTGCATTTAAATTTTGCTGACCACTTTGGTTTGAAGTCTGGATCTTTTTATATTATCTAGAAGATTCTGTTGTTATTGTTCCATGCTGGAACTACAGGAATAGTAGGAATGTACTTTACACCTTTTCTGTTAGTTGTATGAAAGGCTCAGGTGAGATAAACTGTTATGCCTTGTTTACTCCAAGACAGGTGATACATCATACCTGTAGGTCGCGTTCACTGCCAGACTAAGTTACTCCAGAAATAGACTGAAGTGGGCATTCTTTAAAATTGAATAGGTTGCTAGGGCAACCTAGTTAAACTTCAATGGATTTGAGACAATCTTGTCATCTTGTGACGTCATCTGGGCATTTTTGACCTAAGTTATTCCTGTTGTGACCACAACTTTGACATGCAGGCATCCAATTACCCTTGAAAACTTAGATTGACCTTGATACATGCATGCACATCGATTGGATAAAATACAATTTGTGGAGAATCTACTATCCCTTTGATCCCACAAACCAGCAATTATAAGCATGAGGACATGATCCACCATGTCCAGATAGTGGGAGTATTTGAGTATCTCTCTCTCTCTCTCTCTGTGTGCGTGTGGGCATGTGTGCAGGCATGCATTTTGAGATGGTGTGTTGAGGGGGCGGGAACAGAAAAGTTATGACTGCTTTGATTCTAATAATCATTTTGAAATTCGCCTTTGCACGCCCCCCCCACCCCTCCACCAACACAAAAAATCTTTCTAGTTAGTTGGGCCAAATACCATGTGAGATGTGCCTATTTACATGCACTGACTGACCTAGCAGGTTAGATCCCAACAATGACTGGCAATGCCATGTAATGACCCGTGTGAATTATCAAAACAACACACGACAACTCGACAACTCCGGGGGCAGATCACCTCAGTGTGAACCAATACGGACAAAATATTAGAACACTGGGTCTGTGAAAGGGGGGAACATTATGGCCTTCTTTTGGGTCACTGTTCTCAGGTGTGTTGATGAGAAGATAATGATCTGAGTAAACATTGACGTACTATGTGTAGTTTTTCTTATTGTGGATATTCAGTATTCACAGGTAGCAATGTTTACAGAGTTCAAAGTGGGTGGGGTCTCATAGACCAATGCTTGGATGAAATATGTGCATCTTTACACTGGCTATAGCCTATACTTGGCACTCTCTGGCAAAGCAGATTTTAGGCAAATGCTAAAGGTGTACTTATTTGGCTGCTGAAATGGAGAAAATCCCCTTTATTGTAAAAATTTGGTTTTGATTTGGTTTGTGAGTAAATTGAGTAAATATCAATGGATTTGGTTAGAATGATTTAGATGTTTGTCAAAAGAAATTTCATCCTTGAGTAAGCATGGTCACTATAGCATACACACCAGTCTCTCTGTATGTCTGTTGTCATTTGTAGCCACTCTCAAAGGCTGTTATGGTTTTAGAAAAAGATGCAAAAAAAGTTTTAATGTCCAGAAGGGATCCCTTTGATAGCAATCCCCAATTCTGTTATTCCTATGTTATCTCTTATATTTCTTACTGCACTGCCCACATAACAGAAATAAATAGTACAAGATAACTGAACGTACACTACCAATTATTAAAACTGATACGTTTTTCAATGAAAAATTGTTTTGCAGATTAAGATAGAAAGACATCTTAAGTTCTTGGAAAGTGATTTACTCCTTATCATGATGCACATTTTGTTGAAACCATTGCGAATGCAGCCAGCTTTGAGTCATTTCATTGTAGTGAGGGCCATGTCTTGCTCTGATAAGCCCATTTTGTCCTGTGACAAATGATTTGTGGAAAAAATCTATATATGCAATTAGGACGATGTAAGTAATATGTATGTTTCCCTACAATGACAAAGTCTAGTTCTCTAAGTCTAATGTGTGAAAGGTTAATTTTTTTATGAAGAAGTTTCTTTTACAAATGCCTGAGTATTAATCTGTCTGTTAGTTTTAAAGAGAAAGATAGTAAAGTTAAGAATGATTACAATAATATCTGAACGAAGAGAAAACGAGTAGTTTTCACTTGTGGAAAAAAAAGAATTTGGATTTTTATACTCATAAATTGATCAAGTAAAAGGAAAACATTTCTATCAGTGGCCTTGCTTGTGGTGGCAGTGTTGCTACACATTAACAAAAGGGCTGTTTTACCATCTTGATATTCCATTGTATGAAATCTTTCTTCACCTGTATAAAACCTTTTGTCTCATTTCTTTTTCTCTATGTAGCTCAAAAGAGGTAATTCCAGTTATTTTCTATCACAATTTCTTTCATTGGTCATGAAGAGCTGAAAAAGAAAAGAACATTCTTAAAACACCATTAAACTAGTATTCCCATGGATTTCACACTGTTTAGCTACCAGATTTTAGCAGTTTTAATGAAACTAAAGCCCCCCAAAAAACTTCATTCAATTTCTGAAACAATCCCCAGCACGACTCTCGCCCAAGGAAGGTTAATTGAAGGATGACACGGCGTCTCAAGCGTGACTCAGACTTTCAGATCCATTCAAACTGGGCATTTCCTGGAGTTATACTGTACAGAATGGTTTTAATTTTAAATTACCTTCCCCTGCTAGGGTTCATGAAGCCCAGTTCCTCCTGCATTAATCTTCAGGAAATGATGGCCTGGGGTAGACTGTGGTTCTTTAGGATTGCTTTCACTTCTCCTCTTGGACATTGTTGTTTTGTTTATTAATGGGGATGTTATAAATTGGGTTTCATGTATTTCTCCTGGAAGGTTTTGGTCCAAGATTTTTATTTATTTATTTCCTTTTTTTGCAAAAGAGTATTAATGACATGCAGCCACAGCTAATTATGAAATCGTTGCCCGAGGATGTCTATTTAGTTTATGGAATTAATTGTGTTTTGGGCATGTATTTCTTAGAGTGATAGGTTTAAATAGGTTTATTATAAAACTGAATTATCCTTTAAATTGACTACAAGTAGACTACAAGTCTTCATGAAAATAGCAGTCCATGAAGAGACAAGAAAAAAAATGCAAATAACAATTTCGAACATTTCCATCACACTACTGGAAAACCACAATTCAGAATGTCCTTGAATATCAGGGGCGGATCCAGAGTTATTTTTTGACAGTCTTCCAATTTATCTTTGTTGATCCGTCCTCCATTTTTGACCGTCTTCCGACAGAAAAAATTAGATACCCGTCAATGTAAACTTGAAAATCTGACCGTCTTCCGGAAGACCCAGAAGACGCCCTAAATCCGCCCCTGAATATGATCTCTGATGGAACTATTATGTGATTGACATCAGTCTGCCATGTCTGAAACATTTCACATAAATAAGATGTAGTGGAAACAAATGTCAGAAATGGAGATGATGAAGACGGGAGCACAGACAAAAACTTCACTGATATTCATTAGCCAAGAAAAAAAAATAAAGATGAAATTCAAATTAATTATAAGATAGACTGACATCTTAATGCTTCTCTGATGTATGCATCTTGTGTAACAGTTCCTTTCAAGATTGAATTGACTAAAAGTACGCAGGGTTTTAAGAAATGTCCAGCTAGATATTGTAATGCTGATATATTTATTTCTGAAATTAGAAATTGGTAATTGAATTGTCTTGATAGCATGTATGTCTTACTGAATTTGCTAATCTGACTTAATTTAAAGTCAATGTCATTCCAATTTTCCAAGATAAAAAATGTTTATGAAATAAACCCCATGCAGACAAATGACAGAATAATGATGGTCAAATGCAAAGGAAAAAAACATAACTTCAATGAGATTAATTGAAACAGATTCATTCACAATTATAATGTATATTGCACACAAGATAATATATCTCGGACAATTTCCTTGATAATTTCAATCATTGAAGAAAGTGGTGGTATCATCTTTTCGAACAAGTACCTAACACAACAGAGTCTGAATAATAGTGGAAGAGCCAAGCTATTTTACAAATTGAATTAAATCTACCAAATAGATATGGCAGCTAACCAATTGGAATACAGACCAAAGTTATTAGAATGATGCATGTCTTGTTATAAATTGGTTTTGGCTGTGAATTGCAGTCAACTTATGGAGGATGCAATCTTCTTATGATATTCAAGAAACAAGTGCATTTATCGAGCAAGTTCCAAATTTGGGTTTCTACTGATTGCTTATGGCAGCCATTTTAGAGCACTCTAAATTTGAATTTCACACCGGATTAGCAGTGGACATAGACTGCATTCCCACAGATTTTAGATTGATCTATCCCCATGGGGAGTCTCACTAGATTACTGTCAGCTTAGCCGGCTTAAATGTCTGTCCCGCCTACTAAAAGCTGTAAGGGGGTAATTAACTATAGTGCGTTCGGCTGACAGCATTGTATGTGGTTTAAAATTAATATTTGAGAATATTGTAAATTTATTATAGAATTTATTATAAATAGTATTTTCAATTTGTGTCATTGTTTTTGACTTGGAATTCCAGTGAGCCTGTGGAATTCGAAGTTGGCGGTGCTGTTCTTGCATCGGCCCACAGCATTGCTTCTCCAGTTGTTTTGGTGAGAACATCACATACAGTAGTAGCTGAGGTGAACAATCAATCGTTCTCTTCCTGAAATAAAAGAAAAAAAAAATAAATAAAACGCTCTTTGTTATGGCAGCAGACTGTACGTGGCCTCAGACAGGTAATTTATCATTTATAATGGCGGCACGCATGAACAGTCTAGATCTGCGGGCTCTTTCATTATTTGATATATACAGCTTGGGTTGAAGACCGACCTGAAACCTAGAAAATTGTACTATGTTTTATTACCCTGATAACACTGGAGAATGAGTGTTACTGTTTAGGTCTAACCCAGAATGTTTTAAACATGGACACACAAAAATATTATGGACTTTGGGGAAATAGGCAGTAAGTCGATTGCAATCTGATTATGCTAACTTCGGCATAGCCAACAGTTAGGGTGCATTCCCATAGATTTTAGATCGATCTATCCCCGTGGGGAGTCTCACTAGATTACTGTCAGATAATCTGGCTTAAATGTCCGTCCTGCCTACTACAAGCTGTAAGGGGGTAATTAACTTTCATGCCCCCTCGGCTGACAGCTATTTAGCGTGAATCCCCAGGGAGTTAGGTCGATCTAGTTGGATCGATCTAAATCCTAGGAATGGGGTCTTAGTTCTACATCCATGTGCCTCTTGCCTTCACCAAAACTGGCAGTAGGGTCAGCCCAACCTATGTGTAACCACACCTCTAAGCATGCATATTACTTGATTGCAGACCCAGGGTAGTAACTGATGATACGTTTAAGTCAAACTTTCTTTTTATGAATTGATGCAATTAAAAAAAAAAGCATGAAAGGATCCACTACTCTACCTCGTTCTCATTGAGCCATTGAGAGAAGAAAAACACTAGTGTAGTGCCGTGTAATTGGTCTATTACATGATAATTTGATAACAATGATAATGCTGTTTGGCACGAATGCTGTGTTATATACCCTTTGATGTGGGGACTCCAGTAACCAGATGTGAAGGAAGTGGGCACTTTTTATTATCTGAAAAAAAGGCAATGTTTGTGATCTGTCGCCATTGTGTAATATTAGTATTCCATGAGTGGAACACGTAAAGCCTCATACAAATCCAACTTTTTATTATTATTATTAGTACCACCAGCGTGTACGCTGGCGGTACTCATGGTTTTAGTCCCGACCCGTCTCGTACAGCTCCGCCGGCTCCGCCGGCTCCTGCGGCTCCTGCGGCTCCTGCGGCTCCGCAGGATGACGTGGGATACGAGTCACCGTTACCGCTTCTCCTCCTAGACCGCAAGGACCTGTGTCCCCATCTCTTGGATTTGGGTCACATATAATCTCAACTTGAACCCCCAGGTTTTTTTGTCTCAGTTGGTGCATTGACCTGGGCGTGACGCTCGTTGAAATGCACCCTTGTCAAAAATTTTGAAAATTCAATGCTAAATATCTCCCAAACCAATGGAATTATGGGAAAAATTACTACAGATGGCTGACCAAAAGTCATATGTGAGGATTTCAAATATGCCCTTGGATTTGACCTTTGACCTTTATTTCAAGGTCAAACGGGCCAAAATTTTCTAAAAATGGGAATTTTTTGCGAGAAAATTTTTATTTCAGCCGATATTTAGAAACGAAACATATCTTACCTATAATATTATGGGCAGGTGTTACCCTTAGGGTCATCTTTCATTTTCGTGAGTTTGGGGTCAATCGGTGCATTTTCATGGTAGTAGCGGCCATAAGATGCTGAAACTGAAAATTCTCTCTAATTCTGGAACCGTTAATGCTAGAGACCTCTTGTTTTTTTCATTTTGTAGAACTTGTCAAGGGCAACACTGGGGGTGGTGTCCATTTTTTTTTGTTTTTGATACGGCTTAAGCATTGCACTATATCAAAAAATTCAACATCCAAAATTCATTGGTGAAAATAAAATGTGAATTACTCAAAAATTATCAGAGTTAAGCCCTTAGTTACTATTGAACTTGAATAGGAAGTCATATACTGATAATCTAACTGTGACCTTGAAATTGACCTTTGACCTACTTTTCACCATGAACTGAACTTTGCAAAAATTATCTCCCGTATATCTTGAAAACTGGCAGAGATACACCCATAGTTACTATTGAACCTGAACAGGAAGTCATATACTGGCAATCTAACTGTGACCTTGAAATTGACCTTTGACCTACTTTTTATGATAAACTGTACTTTGCATGTTTTCTGGCCTCTTTATCTCCAAAATTAGCAAGGAGATACCCATAGTTACTAATTAACTTGAATAGGAAATCATATACCATGAACTGACCATTGCATATTTTCTTGCCCCTCATATCTTCAAAACTAGCAGAGATATGCTCAGTGTTGCCCTTACGTTTTCTCTTTTGTCAGCATATATGCAACACTGATAACACATTTCAAGGAAAACTAATAGGCCTAGTGTTTAGAAAATCACAGGAGTGATCAATGTTAGGAAAATACAGGCCAATTGGAAAATCCGCTTGATTGGACCATTTTTATGTTGTTTTTTCTTTTTTTTTTTTTTTTTTTTTGCATATTTTGAAAATTCTTGTTTATTGCATAGAGCTTGTCAAGGACAAGACTGGTTGTGGTGTCCCTTTTTTTTTTGGGGGGGGGGGGGTTCCATTCGAATGCGCTTACTCCAGCTGGTGGTACAATATCCGGAGGCGGAATCGCCTCTCTGATCCTCTAGTTTTTTATTGGGGGGTGGGGGGGGGAGGGGATTGGAAAGCAACAATATTAGGCCTTGATACCAAAGAGAATGAGGGTTTCATCATATAAGTAGGTGCATTTAATGTTTGAACAATTCAGAACATGTATGGGTGTACTGCAGATTTTTTTTTTTTTGTTTACATTATTTTATTTGTGTGTTTTACATGAATGTTGATTGGTACGGGGCAGAGCTATTAACTACAGCAGTGGGTGAAGTTACAGGTAGTTACAGGTATAAGTACAGGTATATTTGTATGGTGTACAGGTGCTATTGACTGATTCACAAAATGGTTGAAATATAAGATCAGTCAAAGAAAAACATGATGATTTTGTTACTGTCAAGTAAGTAGTTTTGTACTGAAGTCCGTTTGGGAAGACTCTCCTTATCGGAAGTAGAGTTGAAGTAAAATTTTGGTAAAGAAAACTTTGTGTTAGAGTTAGCTCAGTCATTGTGCTTTGTTGTGGGATATTCTGATATTGACAGATAAAAAAATCCACTATTTACTAGTATATAGATCCAGTATTTATGTAGAGACATCACCAAAGTGAAATGATTTTGCATTGCTTGCAGTGCATGCTAGCATGTTAAAATAGAGAGAAAGTGGGGATGGGGGTGGGGGGGGGGTCTGCCCAGCCCCGCCCCTGAGTCCCAAATTTCTGCCCATAAAAATACTAGTAAGTCAAAATGTTTGGGCCAGCCAGAGACCTTGTAAGAGTGCTAAATAGGATTACGTTTACCTTGTTTCACCTATTTAAAGAATTGGAATACCTTCAGTTGGGTTGTAGCTCAAAAGAAATGACTACCTGAATGGTGAATGATTCTGAAAAGTAATATGACAGATTCTCATCCCCCCCCCCCCTCCCCAATGGAAAAAAGGAAATCAAATTAGAATGTCAGGTTCATATGAAGGATGATAAATGACTCTCTTTATTTTTGTTTTTTCAACCCTCTTCAAAGGATTTTTAAAAACAGGTTCAAATGACTGTGGGATTCATCTTACAGACATATCATATCTAAATTTAATAACTCAAATAGAATTGTGCCCTTCTGAATGAGTGTTATGATAGGAAAGATGCACGGAAGTAGAAGATCATCTCTTTTATCTCTCTACTGAAAATTATTCAAATTTCAGGAAAATTGCATTGATTTTGAAACTCTAGCATGCATTTTAGGAGTGGCTGAATGGAAAAAAGTAAAGACAGATGGTATTGGAATTCGTAGCTTGAAGTGCACAACAAAATTGATGCTGACATAAGGTTCATCAGCAATATGGAAAAATCATGTTTACATTGTTTATTACTGTGTTTGGAATTAACCATGAACAGGGGATTATTCCTAAGAGAGAGGAGACAACATGTTATTGATTTGTTTTAGTGAGAATTCTTTGCCTTGTATAAAGAATAATTGTTGTTTTCACAGAAACAAGCCTTTTGTTTTAGATGATTAGTTTCAGGAATTTTTTTCAGCCAATTTGGACAAAAAAATACCTGCCAAATTGAAGGCTGTGTTAGCCACAGCGCAAAATTGTATTCAGACACATAGCTTAAAAATGTCAAAGCAGATTAGGTACTAGTATGAAAGTCATCCAAGAGAGCTAAAACCAAGGCTGTTGGTACCACAAGTGTTGTACACTAGACTAGAAAGATACATGTGCAAGAATCTGACTATGTTTGGGCTTACCTTTTTGCAATTAAGGCCACACTTTTTTATTTTTATGGATGACATCCTCTGGGTACCCCAAAATCGGTGCGAGAGGGCAAAAAAAAAAAAAAAACAGTCCAAATAAAGAAAACTGCTTAAGTAAAGGAATGCTGTCAGTACACAGCTGGAAACACAAATTTAACCACAGAAACACGTATCAAACTAACAATATGTCTTTATCCATGCTCTCAAAATATTAAAGCATTGTGAATACTTCGTAGAAATGTAAAAAAAGTCATGAATTGATATACTTCATATTACCAAATCTATTTAAGGTTATTTCATGCATTCATTTGGTATAGCAATCAATAAAACAAATATCAATCAAACAGTGTGTCTTTATTTGTATTCTCAGAATATTAAAACATTTTGAACACTTCACAGAAATGTTTAAAAAATGATGCAAAGATATGCTTAATACTACCAAATCTATTAAAGGTCATTTCAGACGATGCCATTTTGTCAACTTCAACTCACACGAAGCAGCTAAACTGTCAGGTGGCCTGTCCGACCTTCAGCCCACCAAATACCTCGACGCCCTTGACGACCCTTTTTCGCTACAGAAAACCTGGTATTAATGTGCTGCTTTATACAGAATGTCACAGAAATGTTTCAGCCGCCGCCAGCCTTTCGCACAATTGTAAAAAGGTGATATCTCCATGCCCAATATCAATGGCATACCAATCCAAAACGATGGCGCCCGTTCTCTTTATGACTTTTATTGTTGTGTAATTTGAAAGTAATCCTAGAGATGAATTTGACAGCAAAGTGGCCGCATTTCCACGTGGCGAAAATACGCATGCGCAGAAAGCTCATTTCCTTGCAAATTCAATAACAACGTTTGCGACAACCGACTTCGTTGGGGGCTGGGGGGGGGGGGGCTTTTTTTTTTTTTTTTTTGGAGAACGGGCGAAAATCCGTGCGCGCGCAGGATGTCATCCATAAAATTAAAAAAGTGTGGCCTAAGGTGTAAATTCAGGTGCCAGGGTCATCTCGCTTTATTCCTATTGGGACAGTTTTCTTTCACTAGGTTCTGCCAATCAAATCAGCAGGGAGAAAGGGAGAAGTGGGAGGAGGGGGGGTCATGGCCCTACCCTCTTTTTAAGAACTTTGCTCCAAGGAAACCATGTGCTTACTTTGTCTTTGGAATGCTGTGTAGTGACACACGGCAGTGTCTAGTGATGTGTCCTAATTCATAAATGATCTATTTGGATTAGAATAGTCTAAAACAGACCAGTTTAAAAAGGTGGTTTATTTAATGAATTGTGGTGGTTAATCATCCTTGATGGAAATAAGATGAATTACTAAGATACCAGGGCTGTATGCTGGAAAATATGGAGGGGAAATGAATGTTAAATAGGTAGGAAGTAATGAGCTATTTTAAACATTGGTATAAATGTTGTATATGTTGTGTAAGGAAAAAAGTAGCTAGCTGAATATGTCAGGGAAAAAAAATTAATTTTCCACTACTGTTGTTTACTATTTATTTTGAAGAGTAAAACAAAATTGCTCAGGGTTAACATGGTGAGAATACTATGTGTGGGACATTTGAGTGATTAGATTGACCAGCTGTTGTAATGATTGTAATCAAAGAGGGCATTCAGAACAGTGGACTAACAAATGTGTAAATCAAATATGGCTGACCCACTCAAATGCTTGTTGTGTAATCCATGGGAGAATCTATTGTATGGGAATTGTCTAATTGGGAATTAAGCAGCAAGCATTTCAGTGGGGTTGCCATATTTGATCCACAGATTTGTTAGGCCGCATTCTCAACGAATTGAGCCAGGCTTTACAAATCCTGAGAACTAAAAATGGCAGACGTACATGAAAGAAAAACCGCCTAATCTTTTAATAGTCTCTCCGCCTCTCACACGCCTCCCCACACGTCGTCCCTGCGGGGTACAGTAATTAAATCTCGGCCCCGTTCGCCATGCGGAAGCTACCTGAGAAATATTAACTGCGCATGCTCATCAGTTAAACTCGTGGTGAAGAAAGCATGGCGGCTGAAGGCGATCGAAGGAAAATAGCTCTTCTGTTCTATTATCTTTCAAAACAGAGACAAAAAAGGAATGAATTGGCCCGTAGAGCAACAATGAATCGACTATCTACGGAGATAATATCACCAGAGATATTCATGGAGATATTCATGTTCGGAGCCGAGATTTAATTACTGTACCCCGCAGGGACGACGTGTGGGGAGGCGTGTGAGAGGCGGAGAGACTAATAAAAGATTAGGCGGTTTTTCTTTCATGTACGTCCGCCATTTTTAGTTCTCAGGATTTGTAAAGCCTGGCTCAATTCTTTGAGAATGCGGTCTTAGTCTGCTGTTCTAAATACAAGTGCTCAAAATTGGCTGAACTACTGTGGTACTAAATTAAAGCATCTCAATTAGACTATGAATGTGCCTTTTAGTGAGCTACATGCGTAATGCATGCTCACTGGTTTGTGAAAGAGAAATCCATTAATTTTCAAGTGAAAAAAATTTCAGAATCAATATTGAAGTGATAACCAGTTCTTTGGGTAATGTAGTGTTGATGATTTATTAACGAGATATGGTTAGAAATAGCTTTTCCAAGAACATGATATGTTACTTTGTGCAGTCAGTGGATTAAAACTTGCAATCCTTCATGCATTTTCTTGTAAAGTAAAATATTGAAGCTTGAGGACAAGCCCCTTTCAGAAATGAATTTTGATGAATAGCAGTGTGTCCTTTAATTCTTTTCAAATGGAACCATTTTGGTTCATTTTTGATAAAAGTCAAACATATTTTATAGAAAAAAAAGGGTGAAGAAAGTTAACTGGGGCCCTTTAAAGTTGCCAAAAGTGGAACCTTGATAATCTTCCGATTCCATGCCAATTGTGAACTTGGACTTCTAGCATTCATTATTGAACAAAAGATTAATTATTGATTCATTTTTATTTAATCACAAGTAATAAATTGCTGATTGATAATGAAGCGAGAGAGGGAGAGGGAGAGATCCTCTTTCCCCAGTCAGAGCTATCTTCTCCTGTCACTGTTCTCTCACACGTATCATGCATCCTGACTGCGATGTGTGTATTAATCTCTTCATTACGAAGGGACTCCCATTGATTCTTAGATCTAATGGAGCCTATTTTAAGAGATATTTACATTGATTTTTTATGAAATTAATGGCCATAGTCAATAATATTAGCTTCAGAAAAAAGATCAAGAAACTACAGCAATAGCTGTAATGTGTATAGTGTGTCCTATCCTTCTGATTTGGTCTCTGCAGGAAATAATGCAATCAGTTTAAACTCTCCCCTACTGTTTGCTTGTGCCATGAGGTCAGCATTGTCCTCAGATGAAATATGGCTGTAGCTGACCACCATTAGCCACATAATACCTTGGTTGACCATTGGTCATATTTGGCTCAAAGGTACCTTGGTCATAATGACCCCAAAGGACAGTTCTGACCCAGAACAATAATCAAATACCAAGATAGTTTAGGAATCAATTGTTGGCCTTGGTAATTGAAAATGGTCAATCATCAAATAGCATGAGAAACCATACAGACCAAGTCTGGCATGCAAATGGACCATCATGGTACCTTTGGACACCACGATGGCAGCATTGTTAAAACAGATGTCAGGCTATCTTATCAATTTGAAACAAAACTTTTTATTTCATTTGCCTCTGTGCAGCTTCTTAAGTCTACTAGTATCATATTGTTGTTCATTTGAGTAGATATTGGATAATGTGTTTAAAAACCACTGGAGTAATTCTCTTCGACCGAAACAATTACTTTGTGACACAAGTTGAGAAGGCCTGAGTACCATTCAGAGAAATTGAAATAAGGAGAAAAGAAAAAGCAATATTCTTCAAGCAGGGTTGACTGTATGAGTCTTTTTGTTGCATGCCAGTTGGAGGCCGAGGCATTTGTAGAAATTGCCATGTATATTTCCTTGAAATTGGCTCATTTTCATGGTATTAAAGGGAGACTTGAGCTCTGGTAATGAGCCATGGTGGGAAAAGATCATGAGTAATTTGCAGAAAAAGGAAAGAAAAAAGTATCCTGCAGTGTAATTGTAATCACGTTTCATTTTACGTAATCATCATAGAGCGGACTGACACATGCATCATTCTAAATTTGAGTTTTTCTCATTTTTTATCTGTAATTCAAGGTTAGTATCAGACTTCTTGTTATTCAGTTATCTTGTACATAGTTAATAGTGATAAGCATTTCTAAAATTGGCTTTGCTTTGCCATTTTAGATGTTTATACTTCCATTTTAACCAGTCACATAAACCCTAAATTTAGCTATAAAGCAAAAATTTTGTATTAAAAAAAAACAAACAAAAAAAAAAACAGCTTTTAATGCCCATCAAGAGAAGCAATCAAAATTATACTTCAATACCATTCACAGAGAAAGCAAAATGAAAAAAAATATCAAGGGGAAAAATTATTCTATCAAGATTGATACTTGCTGATCTTTTTGTTGCATGCAATTCAAGAGTATCAGCCATTTGCGTAAATTGTCATGTAGAAGTCTGTGAAATTGGCTCGTTTCATGATCACTTATTCCAGTCTTGGGCTGGGATATTGAGTTATATGCAGGGAAGGGAGAGAAAAAAAGTTCATTTACATTTGAGGAGCTGTGGCTTGGTTCACAAAGAAGCTATAGGTTTAAACTTTTAGACCCAAATGGTTTAAACTTTTAGACCCAGGTTTTCGTCCACTTTGGCACCAAGTAGATTTAGCAGTATTCCAATTAAATGACATAACATATCTCCTTTAAAAGATGAGAGGCATGACAGTTGTTTCAGATAAACACAAAGTCTTTTTAAGAGGACTTGGGGAAATCTCAGGCTATAGCCTTTTTATGAAGCTGGCCTTAGAGACTGCTACGTATGGCTCATTCTTGATGAAATTATCACTTTACATAGGTCGATCCAACTCTGCAGGGACTCTCGCTGAATGCAATCAGATTAAGAGATTAACATGCCTTTTCTTGTTCCCAACATATTTGTATTATACTTCAATTACCATTCACAGAGAAAGCAAAATAAAGCATTGCTTTTTGTTCAATGCCAAGAAGAGGTGTGTTAATCTGTTAATCTGATTGCACTCAGCAAGAGTCCCCGAGGAGTTGTATTAATCTGAAGTAATAGTTTTATTGGGAATGAGCCCTTGGTAGTGTATTCATGGCCAGTTGGTATAATGACATGGGTTGGTATCACTGACTGATCTAGTTATTGCTGTAGATTTGAGCAATTTCCATTTTTTTGTTGATATGCAATTCTAGATTCATGAAAACGTCTCCTTTCTATGCAGAAACTGGTTGCTGCTTTCACTCTTATTGTATTTTGGATCAGTTCTGAACTTATGTGGGGTACGTTTGGTGATTTTTTGAAGGTTATAGTGCATGAAGGTGTCTTGGTGGTAAAAGTCGATTGCAATAGGTCTCAGCTGACTTATTGGCCACATGCTGTGAAAATGTCCCCTTGAGCTTCCAAATGGCTTTTTATCAGATTGACACAAGTTCAGACCCAGACTTCAATTCAATTTTTGACTTGTGTGTGTAGCCTGTGTTTAAACAGTCCGATATTTTCATTTTTGCATAATTGCAGAATTAATAGCTTGATTCCTGGAAATAACTTTAATCAAAGGAACTAGAAAGTGCAGATGAATTCAGAAAAGAACTCCCAATATTGAAGTATTGTGGAAGCTTATTGAGATCTGGTAAGGGATCTGGGTGTTGATATAATATGGCTGCATTCACAACCAGTTGATCCATAGACTAACTGATCCATGGATCAAATATGGCCGATCTACTTGAAAGTTTGCTGCATAATCCTCATATAGACACTGAATTGATTCCCCCAGGGGATTAAAAGATAAGCTTTCTGTTGGGTCGGTCATATACATGTGATCCGCGGATCTGTTATTCTGTGGATCAACTTCTGTTGTGAATGTGGCCTACGAGTGTCACCTTTTGCCCTTCTCTTAACACCTCCTGTGTTAACCTTATAATCAAAGCTGGTCTTAGGTTGAAATGGTTGTCACCCAGGTTGAACTTACACAGAAGGATCAACAAGGAAAATGCCTAGAGCTCTGCTAATCTTTTCATGGAAACATACTTGACTTCAGAATATTGACAGACTACTGGAAAATGAGAGGAAGTACAGGTCTCCCAGATCTTGAAAGAGATACAGGGAAGAAATTTGCATTGGCAAGTGATCGAGAAGAAGGTCATCGCTAAAATAGCTGCACAGTAAGCAAATAGTTTCTGAAGCAATTTGAAGATGCCTGAAGAGCCCTGAACATTCCCAAAAAAACAAACTGGCAATTGATCACTGTCTATTTACCAGAATTTCAAGGAAATGAAGGGGTAAAACGACTTTGACATTTTGGTGGCAGAACATTTAGCATATAATTTCTTCCAGCAGTTTTTGTAAGACTGCCTAAGTGTCTTAGCAGAAGGTGAGGGTCTGATAATGAGGCTTGTCTGCATGGTGTTTTTTTTTTTTTCCTGAAAGAAAATTTTAGGATGTAAGATCTGCTAAGAATAGGAGACATTGGGCCCTTTCCACATCGAGTTGTTCATGTATCAGTATTGAAATACCGTACTTTGGTAGATTGACAAATTAATAGAATGGTTACTTCTGTTACATAAGAGACTTGCTAAAACAGACCCCTCCCCACCCCCACCCTCCATCTCCCCTACCCCATGCTTAGCACAGCCAGTTGTAGGGATTAAATTTGAGCTGTGTATTGCCAATAAGACTTTCTGTCCAAACAACCAAAAGGCGAATTTGTGAAAGGGAATAAACCCACTTGTAGCGTTATTAAATGTCAGAACCAGTCTAAGTGTTTCAGTCCCAATAATTGTACTGGTCCATGTAAAAATGGCCTTAGTTATTAGTGGTATTGCTACTGACAGTAGATTTGATTGTTATAAGCTGGATTGGAAATAACAAGTATTTTTAATGATTTACCACTAGGGTACTGTGCACGATCTTGTGTCAAGAAGGTTTTTAAGAAAAAAGTGTTGACAAACAACTGAAATATGTGGAAAAAATTCCCCATTTTGAGCAATTGCCAAAGATAGCATTTACTTTAGATTGTTCAAACTTTGGAATTTCTAACTAGTAACCAGAATTGAAAAGTAAAAGCATGTGTCAAATCTTTTTCAAAATATTAATAATCGTAAGTAACTTGCTGCTATTGTTTTATGTGAATCAAAAAGAAAACACCTCTTTTGAAAAAATCTTTTGAAGAGAGAGTTCTCTCACTGTGATGTTTGTCTTATTTTAGAAGTCGCTGCATCCCACACTTAGCTGGTATTTGACTTGAATATTGAATAGCATTTTGTTCAGTACAAAACACTTGAAGGTTTTACCAATCTCCTTGTATGATATTTTGTCATCAAAGAACTTCAAAAAGGTTATATGTACTCTGATGCCATTGTTTGCTTCAGTTTGTCGTTACACAAAGAGGACATACTTGAAATGAAATGCTTTGCAAACTGTTGTCAAAAGACACTTCCTCGAATTTTGAAGGTTTTTGATACTTTTCCTTACCACCCGTGGTGACTGTTGGTTCTTCAGCTCATTCAAAGCACAGTATATAAAGAACATGCTTCAGATCAGTTCTTTCAGGTTTCACGCAGCCTGAACGAAACTCATTTTCCATTGCTTGCCTTTGTATGCTTCAATGCAAAGATCTTAAGTTTCTTTCGTTGACTTTTCACAACAGTGCAGTAAAGTCGTTTCCATGACCATTGCTCACATATCACATTTTGTATTTATGCAAACAATTCATCTACTTTTCCTTTTAGCTGGAAATCAGCTAAAAAAACCATCAAATATCAAATATCTATATATTGTTGAAGGCTAATTGAATACACTGCCATACATTGAGTGTGAGGAAATATTGGTATTGTGTGGGCCCACACCCACCCACACTCTAGTTGTCTCAAGGTAGTGATGATGATCGAAAATTTAAAGTACTTGACAAAATTTTAGCTTTTGGCTGCTGATTTTAAGTGTTATTTGTCTTTTTAGTGTGTTTTTAAAGATGCGCAGATGGCTTCAAAATGTGGTATTTTCAGTTTCGTTGTTTGTGAAAGTTTTTTTTTGGCTATGTACATTGCAGTTCAGTATTGTACAATCACTGGACTTATATAACTCTTGTGCACTGCAAGGCAATTTTATGTGAAGTGTGAAGTGCCGATAAATGGTATTTTGAATCTGTGCCAAGGGCAGATGCAGACAATTTTTTATCATTATTTTTTTGCCACAAGAAAATAATTTTTCTTTTTATTGTTTGTACAACATTTAAGAGCACAATTAGTTTCAGAAGACCAAGTCTTTTTTTTTTTTTTTTTTTTTTGCTTTGCTTTATTAATGTACTTAAGGTTGTATTATCAACTTTGGCCACATAACTCTCTAGTCCCAGGAGGCACGATATTTATGCCTGATGTAACAGGCATAACCTAAAGATAATTGAATTATGTCTATCTGCTTTTTTGTTTGAGAGAACATGCTCTGTTTGGTTTGATCCATTGTGAATTTTAAGAAGGAAAAGGCAGAAAGCGCATTGCAGAAGATGTTATGCTGAGACGGAGGGAAGGCAAGATTGTTTAAACCGACTAGCAGGGAGACGCTGACACATGATTGTATGGTATTACAAATAGCAATATCAGAAAGTTGTCAAGCTCTACTTTTATTTCTTTGCAGGTAGCTTGTGAGAAGAAGAAAAGAAAAGCTGCATTTTTATACTGAAGGCATTAAACACATTAAGGTGAGCGATTTTACCAAAAATACTTATAGTAGTTACTGAAGTGGACGCATCACACAACTCATTGAACACAATTATATATTTATTCCTTTTTTTTTAAGCAAAATTAAATTGCCTTCATTTGGTGAAGGGTTTTTTTTTCCAAGTTTCAGTAATATCATTATTTGACATATTTTCTTTAATTTTACTGTAATTTTTTGCTGAAGAAGTGTTTTCATTTTTTCTAATCGGAGTCTTCCGTGATCAAATAAAGCTTTTTTCTGCCAGGTTGCCTGTCTAAAACTGATAGCAAAAATCAATATGGCACTTGAAAGCAGCGTGAACTGATGTCTGCTGCTGATGGCATGTCTTCATTTTTTTTTTCATTTTTGATTAATGATGGCCTTATTTTCACAATTTGAGTTGAATAAGAGGAAAAAAGCATTTCTCTGTCATTTTTCTAAGATACTGATAAAAGTTAAGATCTACTGTTATTGTCATGATTCTGTGTGGTGCAAAATGTATGGGTGGTGTTCTACAGTCTTCTAAGAGAGCATTCACATCGAGAAGAGCCTAGGTCTAGCAAGGCCGAGACCTAAATATGGTCTCTCAATGACATTCATTGACATTCATTGAGAGACTATTAACAGGCCTACCCAACTACCAGACTCGGCACCGAATGATCCTGAATTCACCGGTAGATCAGACCACACTACACGTTTTCAAGGTGTGTATCAGATCGCATTTCACAGTATCGGACGTGACACCGCTCTTGCCTAGTACGCGATGTGATAGTGACAATTCTCAGCGGGGTTGAAAAGCATTGCATCACCACTCAAAATTTGTTCAGGGTATGATACTGTGTAATGCGATCTGACACACACTCATCATTCGGTGCCGAGTCTGGTAGTTGGGTAGGCCTGATTAAAGGATTACGTGGTCTTTCTTTATGGTCTTGGCCTTGCTAGACCTTGGCTCTTCATGATGTGAATGCTCTCTAACCTTACATATCCGACAGTGATAATACCTCAACAAAATCAAACGTCTGACTCATTCTAAACATCATATATTTCAAGGTAGGTGATATTGTTTGCTCGAAAAATATGTCCAACCAACACTTGGCATGCAATTTTGTGTTTATTACTTTGGTGTCTTCAGATTTAAAGAAAAATTACCATTCATAATGTCACATGAGCAATATCAATAGCCGACATTTTCTCAAATGAGTAGGTAAATTAAATGCCCTTCACGTATCCAAGTTGACCAAGGTCACCAAGGTCAGCAGGTGTCAGGGTCAAGGCCAGTAAGTTTAGCATCTTTGAACTTTGTTTGAAGACTCAAAAAATAGTAAAATACAATAAACTAAAATAAACTTAAGTAGAATGAATCAATAAAAAAAATGAATGAATATTTTAAAGGCTCCTCAGATTCCTTGCAAAAGTGAATACGGCAGATCTTTGTAAGATTTGCAGTCAGTTGTTCTAAAATCTGTTTGAAATTTGAAGAAATTGATGAGATGAAGGTTTCTAAATTTACACCCAGTAGCAAGACACTTGGAATAAAAGCTGTGTGTATTGATTTAATTGTCAGAAGAAAATTCAGTTAGATGGGTAGGGTGCCAAGTCTGATAATTTACTGATGTCTTTGTTTATGAATAAAAGTCTTTATCAACGTCGACTTGGATGTTGGGATTAATTTTCTTGGAAATTTAGCCTTTAGTTTAATAATTTGATATATTCATTTATGTATTGGGTTGTCAAATGAAATGAAACCATTTATGCTGAGTTTAATTCTTAGTATTTTATCATTGGGACAGTCATGTTTATCAATTTCTGTTTGATAATCGACTGAAAAGGTGTTAGAATAAGGAATGAATGCTTTTGTTTAATTTGATAATTGCAGAGATAGTGTTGTGATAGGAGTCAGTCCATACTAGCAGCAAGGCCTGAACCTGTTTACTTGAACAAACAGCAAAGTTTGTACATATGTTTGTTTATAAATAAATAAATAAATAAATAAATAAATAAACTCAAATGAGTAAAGTAACTTTATGTACGGTAATTCTCCAATCTATACGAACGCCGCAATAATTACGAACGAAACGTTTTTTCTCTGAATCTGAATTTTTTGTCTCCGTTCTGTACGAACGATCGCTAAACTCACCTTGGGCACAATTTAAATTTTCCGAACGCAAGAAAGTGTGCCCAATTGAAACTCGCCCCATGATTCGTCAAAGCGAGTTTTCAGACCACCGTTCCAAACAAAGGAAATGCCACTTGACAGGAGAGATTGTTATCATGTATTTGTGCTGTTTTTGAATGAGACGATAGAAGGACTCAACCTGCCCGCCGGCAGCTGCAGGCCAGTTTTAAAACCCTATTGTTATTTAGAAATTATTGAAAGCATCAGTACACATAAATTACTTACTGTTTATTATCATTTCTTAACTTCTGCCGGCCGACTGATCATCAACATCCACCATCGGTGTTTCACCGATAACTGGTTTCCAGTAAAATCTATAAACGTGAAACCCACGCAGAACAGAAGAGTATGAGAAATCCATAGTCAATGATCGAGTTTTTCTTTGTTTTTGGTAGTCATTAGGAAATTAAATTTTTTAAGAGGAGTTCTGTCTTGTATTGTATTTCTTTTTCTAATTTGAGTTGTGATAAAGTTCATGCTTTTTTGTTTGTTTGTTTTTCCTTGTTAAAGACCTTGTCTCATGAACAACTATTAGGTAAACCTTACTGATATTGGTGATTGTGAAAAATAAAGGTGCCGTATGACTTTATACAAATTTACCTGCAGTTTTCTGTATTTTTTCTGATTAAGTTTACATTGATTGCGTGCAAATTAATATGCTGTAAAAGACTTACATAAATAGACGTGAATTGAGCTGATGTTATTTTTCATATCAAGTATAATCTCTATTAACGTCAGTGATATCTACTGTGAGGAGTTTCAAGTATTTTGTTTTGGCGGAAGAAATTTATGTAGGCCAAATGGGGTGTGTGTGACATTATTAATATTGCAGATTTTCTATATGTGAAATCATATTAAAAGTAAATACGCATTAAATAAAATATGCAACTGGATACGCAAATATTCTTGTCTGTTTTTGACAGAAGTTGGGAAAAACGATGTTGTCCTGTCTTGGTAAAACATAACAGGGAAAAACGATGTTGTCTTGTCTTGGGAGAAATGTACCTCTTTAGTATGAAGGAATTGTTTCTTAACTTGAATTCCCGACTTTTGTTTAGTTTGTTTTCATTCATTGCAATATCGCAAGAATAATTTGTTTGTGCTAAAAGCTGATCACAGTGATTTAATCTGAAAGTAATGCTTACACTTAGCAATGTAGGTAAGTGGAGATAATTTCCGGTACAGCCGTATTCCATTCGTATTTCAATGGATACGAACGCGTGGCAATTTTTAGCAGACTGAATTTCAAGCCTTACGAACAAAATGATTATCTTCCAAAAATAATTAATTTTAATCGTTCGTATAGATTGGAGAATTACCGTATGTGACTAGACAATCAGATTGCTATGCTGTTATAGAAAGGCATACAAGACCTCTGTGGTAGCAAAAAGAATTAACTAACCTGGAATTTCAACATTCTTTCCTATGTCACAGAGGTTTAATTAATGTATGGTAATGACCTATAAGCCTGTTTTTATGTACAGACCATTAGGGGTGGACCAAGAATGGCCTTGTTTTTCAATGTCTAAAATAGCTGAAGTGACTCACATTCGCAAAAGCAATGTATATCCTAAAGGTAGATTTCCTAACAACATACTTTTGAAAAAAAGGGCAGTCAAGGTTGGTCCTGGTATTGGTACTTGAGAGAGTTGAAGGACAACTTGAAGCTGGATTACTTGTGGAATGGTGGATATTTAAGTATACTCTCCAGTTAAAGTGCGGAAGGCTTTTGGGATAGTCATAAATCCTTTAAGGTTTAAGCACTAATATGATGAGGTTGTGCTCTTTTATTGTTAAGGATGTCAGACTTAAGACACTGAAGGTCATCTTTAAGCTTTTTAAGCACTGACCACACCATACCTGATGGATATGACATTTTGGAAAATGATGAAATGGATTTTCTGGGATTTCTTTGCATCCAACCTGTCATTGGTGAAGTATTTAATTTCGTTTAGTAAAGCAAAGTCATCTGCTTTTGTTAATAGTTCTGACAGACTGTGGTCAGATGGGGTTATCTTATATCTTATTTTTAAACTAAAAATGATTGAATATCAAATTGTTCGGATGTTTTTTTGAAAAATGCTCCACAGGGGAAACCCTTAGTTATAATATGATATTGCTCCATAATGGCATCTATAATTTAACTAAGTGCATTTGGGTTGTCCATTTTTATTACTGCGGACAGATTTTGGATAGAATTTAAGCTACGTGTGTCTTAAAGTTGAAATTGGTTTAGCATGTGACTTGAGGTGATGTTGTTAAAAAAGGCGCTTATTGAAGAAATTGTCTGGTTAAATCTGGTATTGTTTAGTGTTTAATCTGACTTAAGTGATTTTAGACTGGCTACCCTTATTACTACTGTCAGTTCTTATTTTTTTAAAGTTAAAGTTATCCTTAAATTGAAACTGTTAATACTTATCATGCTTTCAAAAATGCAATGGAGGTCATCATTTTTAATTCATTCGTTTTTTTTTTCATACTTGATTGTTATCCTAGTAGGTCTTTAACTTTATTTTTGAAGTGATAGTTTTGTCATCTCCATTGGATGACTTTGTCATGATTTCACTGGTTCTACTATTTGTCCAGTTTTGTGCTGTTGTTACCTAAAAGCTTGTTTTACTAGCAATAAAAATTGACGCCATATCTTAGTGTTATTTTCAGTGGCAGATCTAGGTTGGCAAAAACTAATATTAATACATGTCAGGTGGACTCTAATGTACTTCTTAAATACACTGGTTTCCCATTATTGTACCACAATAATTGATCGCTCTAATTTAATGGAGCGTCGCCGTTTGTTGGTTTCCCCCCAAGTTTTGATTGACAGGTTGTGGAGTTAAAAAGGCCACTGTTAAGCTTGACACCCACTGATCAAGACGGCTTACCTCACATCTTTAATTTCAGAGGATTTGAGAAGATTTGAAATAATAAGCAAGGTTTAGTAGGTACATTTGATTGAAGGCAGCAAGTTCAACCAATTACTAACAGATAAATACCTGCCAGTTCATGACCTTTCTATTTCAAAGATTTGCAGTGAAGGACATTTAAGATAAAGTAATTGGTTTAAAAATGACAGGTATGGATTTTTTTCAATTATGCATCTATTAATAAGGTTATTTTGAGCCGGAAACCCTAATAATTGAAGATCTCAGACAAAGCAGAGTCTTGGAAGATTTCCAAGGATATATACGTCCATTATAATTTGATTGTAAAGGAGCATATGTATGGCTTCTGGGAGCTCTCACATGTAACCTTTGGTTTATTAGGTTGTTTCAATTTGACTCCCCTTTTTATGAAGTTTGATAGAACCTCTTTCTGATATCTTGGTAATTTAATATTGGGTTTTAATTTAAAGTATAATTGTATTAAAAAACCCACAATGAAATCTTTTAAAGGTCATATGGGTTCACCTTTAAGAGAAAGTCTCAATATGTACACTGGACTGTGATAAAATGTAAAAACAAAAATAAATTAGAAGTGATACAAGGATTAAAATAAGTGAAATATTAGCAAAAAGATGCTTAAAGTAATCAGTAAATAGAACATAATTTTAATTCATTTACATGCAGTCAGTAGAACCTGGCAAGGAGCTGAGCTGCTCGGCTCCAAGGCTGGTAGCTAAGCTTTTATCCCACAGTGTGAGGTGGCTTTTATGTCATGATTCCAAGAAGAAAACAAAGACGGATAATTATTTGAACTACAAAGGAGACAATTGAATCACCCCTGCTGTTGCTGAACTGGGGTTTAATGTTAGATATGAAGGATACATTACATTTCTATCATTTTTCATAGGATTTGATGATTTTAAGCAGGAAGAAGACTCCCACGTGCCATCCTACTGCAATTCTGCCTTTCATTACTGTTCAGACAAGGATGTTTTAGACCGAATACTGTCCCATCTTGTCTTAGTCAGGGACTTTACCCCTTGATGCAACAGGAGAGAGAGAGAGAAATCCAGGGTGACTTTTTTTTACTGGCATTCTCTCTCTCTCTCTCTCTCATACGCACGTGCCCACACACACACACACTGAACTTAAATGATGCACCAGCTAGCTTAAAATCTCAGAAAGAAAAAGGCTATGGAAAAATTGTGTCCACATCTTACTATATTCAGTAGTACATGTACATCATGCAGTCAAATTCCCCAGCTTTTGGGATGAGTGCTGATGCTTTCATAGCTCCCAACCAGCCCCATATGGCTGCAGTAGTCCAGTTGAGGGTGTAATATGATAACATCTGACAGTAATGGGGAATTAACTGCTCTTGAATAGAACCAGTTTTTTGGGGTTTTGTGTTTCTCACCGAACAATTTGTTGACTTGAAGTGAAACCAGACTCTCCCAGGCCGCATTCACATGATAGTTATGTGTACAAACCAGACTCTCCCAGGCCGCGTTCACATGTTGGTAATGTGTACAAACCAAACTTTCGAAAAGTAGTTGTTTTGGAGGTCTTGGCATGATGTAAAGCTAAGATTGGGTTTCCATACTAAGATCGAGCGATCTCTCTAAATTGCTTTCGGCTTAAGTGGCTTAGATGCCTGGCATGCCTACTAAAGTTGCTAAAAATATTAATTACCCCCTAGCAGCTTCAGTAGACGTGACAGACATCTAAGCCGCTGAAGTTGATTGCAATTTAGTGAGACCCCCTTGGAGATGGATCAATTCACAGTAAGTACAATAGGGTCTGGGAATGGTCCCTAAGCCTTTTAACTTTTCTCTATGCTCCATGAAAACAGGCTGTATCTAGACTAGAGACTAAATGGAGGATGACTTCATTTCTCAAGTTCTGTACCTGAATGCTTGCTGGACACAGAACAGAAATGGGCACAGGGATAGCCAGAGAAATATCTTTGGTATCTAAGGAAAATATCTCTATTTGTACTTGGTGCTGCATCTCAGCACAGTGTGAACATGGTCGCGCTGGCAGTTCAGCTTTGTTGACTGCAGATGAAATGGGACATTTTGATTTTGATCTTGATTTTGTTTTGACTCAAGAGTTAATGGAACGTGCAACCGTCTCTCTCTCTCTAGTGTGTGTCTGTGTGCATGTATATGTGTGTGTGTGTGTGTGTGTGTGTGTGTGTGTGGTGTATTGCTTAGTGTAAATGTATAGAAAAGTTGGCTGTTTTACCTGTTATAGTTTTTCAAAGTTCTATAAAGGAAGTTCTTTCTGCATACATTTATGGTGATTGCTTTTTATAAAACAAAGAAAAATGTAGATTGTTATACCTATACCAAAACATGTTCTCCTACAATACATACTACCACATTCAGACACACATACACACACACACTAAATTTTGTTTCTGACCCAGCTCACTCCAAGTCTTTATCCCCATGTGAACTAAAAAACATGGTACAGAAATATTTGAAAGAGGACATTCGGAGTGGACAAAAGAAGCAATTTAAAGAACACATCAAGGTTAAAAGGCTGACAGAGGTCTGTCTGCTTAGATAGCTGCTCTCTACCAGGGCCACATATTGAGTTCCCTTGGTGTGAAATTGGCATTTGTGTGTTGAAGTGCTTTTGATAAGTTTATGTGAATCTTGTTGCCAAACAATATTTTACTTTATCATTAAAATTGCTCATGGTTCCAAGGAATCCTATTTGAATAGAGCACAGGGATACATGTATCAGCTGCCCCACCCCCATCTTTTACCAGGTCATTTCACCCCAAATCTGTTTACATATAGATCTATCAACACCCAATGGTCTGTTGGCCTTCAGCCTGATGATGCTCTTGTGACAAGGGCAAACAAAACATAGCTGTTTCAGTAAATTTTTCTTCCAAAGTAAATGATTATTATCACAAAAATACCAGTAAATGTTTTACTTGTTAAATTGCCCTTTGATTTTAACATTGCCTTCAACAACCTGTTTATTTACTATTTGCATGTTCAGCAAATGCAAAGGTTGGAAAACAGATTTAACCTTCCATCATTTATTCTATGATTATTTCATGATTATTCTAGTTATTTGTTTCGCACGTTTGCAGACACGCAAGGTGGTAGGATTGATGAATAGAGTAATTCTGTAAATTTTCCAAAAGGCTAACTTATTATATTATTCTTCTTTTAAAGATTCATATTCTTCTTCTTTTTAAGATTCATCATTTTCAGACACTTATAACATTAGACCATTTCACACAAAGACAACTCATTTTTCATAACTTGCAAATTGACATTTGAGAAAGTTGTCAATAAAACATTATTTGACAGAAGTTACTTATATATTTTGTTTGTATTGATTGAGTGATTACCATGCATTTTGCAAGGCATGAAAATAAGGATGTTTCTGTAATAATGGCATTTGAATTGCTCACCTTTTCTACTCAAACCACGAGGCCATTTCTAATACTTATATTGCATGTATAGTCTAAGGCTCTATTCCCATAGATTTTAGATCGATCTATCCCCGCGGGGAGTCTCACTAGATTACTTTCAGATAATCCGACTTAAATGTCCGTCCCGCCTACTACAAGCTTTCAGGGGGTAATTAACTTTCGTGTCCGCCCGGCTGACAGCTATTTAGCGTGAACCCCCAGGGAGTTAGGTCGATCTAAAGTAGGTCGATCTAATCTATGGAAATGGGGTGAAAGCTGACTGTGTCTTTTTCTAGTTCTATTTTGTTGCAAAAATGGTAAATGTTTACAAATGTTTACAAAAGGAACCAGTAATATGACACCCAATGTCTCAGGAAATAATAGCTGTTTTCATCATTTCTTTGTTTTTTTCTCATTCTTTTTTTTCACTTTTTTGGGTTTGCTCCAAGTTGCTTTTTATTACTGCGATCTAAACTAAATTTCCAGTTGCTTCAATCTGCCATCTTTGCTCCTCAGTGTCATGAAATGATGTCAACAACTTCCATTTCACATCTGCACAATTCAAGCCATCTGTTACCAAATAACAGAAAGTCAGATATTCTTATAATCAAAAAGTCTGCCGTCTCAGGCCCTTTGCTTGGGGGTTTAGAAAGAACTGCCCTTTTTGTCAGGGAAAGGTCCATTCTGGGTAAAAATTTGATGTAGGTACACAAAGGTTTCATTGTAAAAGGTCCACTTTTTCGAGGAAAAGAACCCCCCTTTTAAATTTGCTGGCTATGGACCTGCATCTTTACTTTAGAAATTTTGATGTAATGTAATAAAAAGTATCATGTGGCGCAGACAGTAGAAATGGAACATACACACTGAGCTCTGAAGGTTCGAATTCTGAGATCGTTTTTTCCCTGTAGGCTATTTATAGTCATCAGACGCATAATTAGAGTCTCTGTGTTCATTATTGGAATAATATCCGAGAGCTAGTTGACTTTCCCTCTTGGTTGAACTCGGCCATTGTGTCAGCTAGGCCCACGTATTGAGAGGGACACATATTTCAACATCATTATTTGTACGCCTGTGGCCAAATGAAACAAATTGTGTGAACTGCTGAGCGGTGCCCCGGTTTTCTGTTTGTGAGTTTGCAAAGAGATTTCCTCTTGTAGTTGAAGTAACCAAGTTCTTGAAAAAATGTTTAAAAAAGGGGGTTGCAAAGTGAAACATTCTTGTAAACCAATTGAGTGAAGCGTAAAAAGCTGTAGCAGCACACTTACAGGTATATAAAAAGTGCAGTTTTTAAAGTTTAAGATGTAAGAGCTTTGCTACTGTTAAGTCAGGGGTAGAAATTTGAGATAAACTTTGAGTGCTGGGAAGTGAAGTAGTCGTAGAGGGGTATGTTGAAAGGATTTTTTTTTCTCAGTGAAATCTCAGGTAGTCGGCATATTCTGCGATAAGTGGTGGGTCTGCGGGGGAAAGGGGCATTAGTACAGGCACTTCAAAATTCATTGCTTAAAGATCTCTGGTATATCATCCTATTATTAGTGTGACAGCTTTTGGAGTTACGAAATAACTGTGATTTTAGTTTTTTATTTTATCATTGCTATCAAAAATTATTTTCCATTTTTTTTCGGTGGTCATGACAATGTGACCTTCATAACTCTTCCAAGAAAAACACCTAGAACTGTCATGTGATGGTGAAACTTAATTAGCTGCAGCTTGTTGAGTAACAAAAGTATCACAGTGAGTGATGATGTTATTAAAATTAATGAATCAGAAGTGCCCTGTCAACTGTAATCATCATTTATCATGATTGCACCCTGAGAGTCAGAGGACTGATTGCAAATAACTTATCTTAAAGTTTGCCTTGTCCCCTGTATTCATCATTTGTTGTAATTATATCAAAAATTACAGATAAGAGGACTGGTGGTAAAGAACTAACATTTGCCTTGTCTGCTGTAATTATCATGATGTCATCACATCATAAGACTGATACCAACTTCCACCGAATCAACGTGGGCTTATCGTTACTGATAGTGGAAAGAGATGCTCCTATTCTCCCAATAGACATGATTTTTAAGTTTTTTTTTCTCAACTCCAAGGTAGAGGGGGATGGGCTCTATTGATGACATCATCTTGAATGTGTAGAGGTAATGAGATAAAAGAAGGAAAATTAGAAATATATAATTACAAAAAAAAAAAAAAAAAAAAAAACATAATTGAATTTTCAATATAATGATAATTAAGAGTAGTGGTTGTGTTCTCTCCATTTTGAGACCCCTTTTCTTCATACTAGAGCACAAGATCAGGGGCGGATCCAGAGATATTTTCTGACAGTCTTCCAAATTATCTTTGTTGATCCATCCTCATTTTTGACCGTCTTCCGACAGAAAAAGTTAGATACCCGTCTATATAAAATCTTGAAAAGACTTGAAATTCTGACCATCTTCCGGAAGACCCAGAAGACGGCCTAGATCCGTCCCTGAAGATCTCATTGAGAAAAGAAACTGCTCAAAACAATGACTTTGACCTATTCAGAATATTAATTGGCTAACGTTTGGATAATAAGATAAATTTTCATGAAGTTTTTTGGTGAAATTTTGACTTTTCATTAATTGGCATTTTCTAGATGTGACTTCTACCTCCCATGGGTCTGAAACCCCTTGCTACTAACATGACTTATTATTTAACAAAATTAGCCATTTGTGTGCTACTGAATATTTTCTTACACTGAAAAATTTCAAAACAGCTTCTTTTCGTGTTATACTCTCTTTGAACACTGACCTTAGTTCAGAGATACTTCCATAAAATTGCCTTTCTGTTGAAACTCCAATCACTGCTTGATTGCAAGTTAAACAACAACATGCAATCGAAAGGGCTTTAGGAATATTAAGTTACTTTGAAGTTTTGGTTTCTTTAAATTGACAGCAGCATGCGTTTTGGGGTAATGGTGTTTTGAAAAGTGTACACAGTAGCAACTGTATGGATGGTTCAGGTTTATTCTCAACACATTGGTCAGTGTAGAAAATGTAGCATTTTATACGATGTGTCTGTGGGTTTTGGGTGTGTGTGTGTGTGGGGGGCATGCATGCATGTGGGTGTGCATATGTATATGTGTGTATGGAGGGGGCAAAGATATGGAGCAGTGACTCCCTTTTTATAAGCAAATATCTTGGCATATTTGCTATTATAAAGGGAGGAAAGGAAAAGAAAAATTAGGCTTGAGAGCTATTTCAAGTCACACTCACATGCGCGCGCACACACACACACCTCAAGCACTACGTATGTATGCTGGAGTCTAGTGTCAACAGGTAAGTTGATCTGCCTCCCAAGGAGGGTCAACCCTCTTGACATTATACAGGCCTGAGGACACTTGCCACCACAGAACTTAACACCAAACATAGGTCTTAATTTCTGGAATGAAAATTGTGGGCTATGTTAGTTCAGAATGAGGCCCTAGTAGAAGTCCCCTTAAATAGAGTAATTTTTGGTCTGAAGCATCATCATGCATAAATTTTTTTTTTTTTCTGAAACTGACCCTTGCCCCAACATCTCCCACCTATACGGTACATCCACCACAATCCAAGTGATGTTCCCCTCCTATGTTCTCATGTGACTGATACTAGGGTCTGTTAATCCGAGGGTTCACTATTCCAAAGCGAAATGTCTGCTATCCTGAAGGTCCACCATTCCAAGGAGCTGCTATTCCAAAGACACAGCAAACTGGATGAAGATAGCAAATTTCCTCAGAAGACTGTATATATATATATATATGTATACTGGTAGCTCTATTTGTATAGTGTGCCTTTTTGCTATCTTATGCGTACACTTTTCTGCGAGAATTTGTTATCTTTGTGCTGTTTGCATTTTATCTGTATCTTTGGAAAAAGTGGACCCTTGGACTAGCGGAATAGCCGACCCTCCTACATTTGGAATAGCAGTCAATTTCAGATCAAGACTCCTTTAGTTTTCAGAATAATAGACCCTCAGCATATAGGGCACTCCCTGTTCTAAAAGGTATTGAATATTATATGTGAGCAAACTTTCCGTGGAATAGTGGAACTAAAATGTTTATCCCTAGAGCTTCAATATGAAAAAAGAAATCAAATTGTTTCCCTTAGGCTTAATAACATCTATAACAAGAAGAGATTGTGTGACACTGTAGATATGACCTAAATCAGTTTATGGCTAAATGTAAAGATTGCTAATTTCTTAATTTTGGTGAAAAAGTCATGAAATATAAAACAAAACAAGGAAATGCAATTCCATTAAAAAAAAATGTGTGGGAAGATTTGTTTCTGAAATCTAGAAATCAAATTAAAGTAGATAACCCTTGGGACAGAACAGTGTAGTGGAGACCAAATTTACCCTGAAAACCATAGCATCAGTCTGAACAGATATTAAAATAGCTGGAAGGTATGGTGCAGAAAAGGAAATGGCTTTTAAGGCCGTAGGTGGTACAGTTAATAGATTTTCCTAATATGAAAGAGAAGTAGATTTCTCTGTCAAGCTCACGTTTCATCTTTCTTTTCACAGGTCTGACGTTAATGACGATTGAGTCTACGAAGCAGAGGATTGAGAAGAGGAAGAGGAGGCTGCAGGAATAGTTTAAAAATTCTTGTTATTTTGCTGCTGCTACTCTCCTGGAGTAGTTAAGACTGTTCCAGTTCACTGAGCAATTTTTCACTTGTTTTCACTGCTGAGAGCCTTCGTATTGGACTTGTCAACTTTCTCCTGTGAATTCATTCTTCTTGGTAAGTGCTTTTCCTGCTTAAAAAGTAAATCAAGTGTGGGATTTATTTTTCCTCATATTTCTGGACAAAAATTGTTTTTGAAAATATGTAAAAGGTTCAAATCCTGGAGAATTCAGTAGATTCCAAGAAGAATGTTTGAGGGGAAGATCTCCCACCTTCCTGTAGAATAAGCATTCCTTCTTCTCACTAGTGATAAATAAGAGCTATGTATACTTGTGATGTATGTAACTGTTGTAGTGAATCAGATGTCTGAAATATAAAAATGTGCATAAATTCCTTACATTGTAAACTTAAGACTAGCATGTATACATGGGTGCAAATATACATGAACATGATATTTTACTGATACGTACACATGTACACTCGTCACCACTCTGTATTATCTTACTCAACAATATTTTTAAAAAAGCCTCAAGGCAGTCTAACTTCCACAGATAAAGACATCGCTGTCACATTATATTCTGAACCGATTTGCACTTGATAAAAACAGTGGATAAAAAGGTCCATCTGAGAGAAATTTGATGGTCATTGAAGGTAAATTCATCCATTAAAATAAACCTTTTAGTGTCTAGTTTTACTGGTGAACCATGCCATTGCTTAAGTGTCGGTGGAAATTGAAATGGAATACATTTAAGTGCATTTGGGGGAGGTTTCAGCAAGAAATGACATTGACATTTGGTAACTCAACAGCTATCTTAGGAAAATAAGGTGTATTCAGACTAGTAAGCCTAAACCGTTTTAGGTCCAAAATATGCTACAAGATGATGTGATCAGAGGCATTGCGGGATGTCTGCATTGACTGATTTTTGCACACAAATATACCCCACTGCATAGTGATGACAGTTACGGATGTAAGTGTGCGCGTCTTTACTTAGTGGTATGATTGTGTTTTGTTCCTGTAAAAAAAAAAATAAATAAAAAAAATCATGAAGATTAGAGAGAGAGAGAGTGAGAGAGAGATTCTTTAAGTAAATGCTGCTGGATGATATACATCTAAATTTCTTAGGGATGCTATTTTTGTATTGGTTGGGTGGTTTCCCAGAGCTAAATTCATCTTCTTCCAAGCAAACGTCTGAATAGACAAGTTACTTTAAATAATGATTTGTTTTTCTGAATTATTACTTCCTTAGTGCAAGGTCATAAATATGTGTTGTGGATTTATTATATTACCCTGAATAAAAAAAAGCCGCAACTCTTATGTGGATGATGAATTGCTGTCCTTAGCCATTTTGGTTAAGTGAGTACTTTTTCTTTGTATAACAGATTGAATTATGTTCAAATAATGTGAAATATACCATATTTCTCTCTGGTCTTATAGCTGAATTAAGCCCAGGTTTGCCAGATTGTGATCTCTGGACTAGTACATGGTAGCTGCATGAGATGAGAAGAAAATGTTTTCACCAATGTGTGTAACTAGGTATTATCTTAAAACATGGATTAAGGGTTACTTAATGTTTTTTAGGTCATAAATTATGTCCTGAGTTTTTGAAATGTTGTAGATCTTTTTTTGAAGGCCACATTAAGACTAGAGGAGAGAGCCAATTACATTTACAGGCACATTCATTTATTACTTGTCGCAAGAAAAAAATATTTTGCAGTTAAAGCAATTCTGTTAACTTAAAGAGGCAGTCACATTAATTTAAGAATAATGACTATGTTAATAACAACAATAATAATAGATTGAAGTTATAACTGGAAAATCACCCAGAGAGCATAGTCCTCCACCCAGGCCGCTCAGTTCTCATTATTATTGATTAATTAACTCATTCTTACATTAATGGCTCGCTAGTTAAGCTGATTGCACTCAGCGAGAATCCCTGCAGACTTGGATTGATCTGCGTAGATCAGTGGTGTCTTTTGGAAAGGGGTCTAACAGTGTGAAGGTCAGAATTAATGAGTTTGAAAGACGGACATTTGTTTGACGTAAGTCTTACTTAGTAAATCCAGGATTGCTCTTTATCGCCAATTAACAGTGAAATAAAACATCTTGCGGGATTCTAAACCCAAATAAAACAGCTAATAGTTTTTGTAAGTTATTTATGTGTCTGTCAAAATGATAGATTTATGTAACAAACATCTGTATGCTCTTCAGTTAAGATCAAGAGTAGTACATTCAAGTTAAAATACAAAATCCCAGCAAATTTTCAATTACAATTTCTACCATAGGAAGGTGGAATAATCACTTCTACGTTAGTGATCCATTTGTGAAAAATCAATTTATTGCAGCCAGTGTCCAAAAAAAGACTCAAATATTGTGTATTTTGCGAACACCTTCCAAACATGTGCCTTAGTCTGCAGGCATGAGATAGTGGTGTGCTTAGGTTCAAACGAACGACCATTTTGGTTAGGAATACGTCTGCTCTGAATCAGAATTTGATCTAGGTCTTGTGCAAATATGGTAAAATTCTGTATCTATTACTTATCCTATGGCCGGCACTTGGAACAATAGGATAAATCACTTCTATTTCACTGACAAGATGTGTACGCTTGCCTGTATTTCAGTTCACATATAGTGCTTTCCCTGCTCTTTTTTGTCCTTTTGTAAGTGAAATATGAGTGTAGTTACCCTAGGTGTCATTTGCAGGGCCAGTCATGGAATAAATCCGTTACAAGAAGAGTCATCGACTGTATACCGTATACAAGAACATAATTAGTAGTTGCCTTGTCTTGAAACTAGTACTAGTACTTACATTGAAGTTTTTGTTGGAAACGTGTTCTGCAAATAAAGTTGTCATAATGTGACTAGAAATACGACTGGTAACTTGAAATATTAATGTGAATCATGTAATGTGTTTATTTGACGCATAGTGTGTTTATATAACTGGTAATAAATTGGTGTAACACACAAGTAACATTAATGTTCCTAGACATTATACCCACAAAAGGTCTGCCAATGGAAATAAGGCTTGTTTACTTGAGGCAAAGTTTGGCTCAGTTCTTTACGATCATGGTGCGCAACAGTTTGCTTAGGCTCTTTTGGGGGGGCAGTCGTATCCTATAATGGACAAAACTTTGTCTACATAAGGTAAAGCAATCCAAATATCCTGATGCTGTTGAATAATTAATCTGCTATTGGTTTCGAGCAAGAGGTATCCAATTTGGCGGGCTTAAATCTTCCTGTAATTGGTCATTAGGCAGTTGGATACATTTCTGTTTGTAGACAAAATAACAAAATGCTGTCAGGATTGGGTTAACCAGTCTTAATGGTCCATTCATGGAATTTTTGCCAACATGCTTCTCCTCGAAAAGAAAAAAAATCTTTAGGATGGATTAGATGGTGATATGATGGTTACGCTGATCACGCCAAGGTTCCTGATGTGCATCTCAGAGGGACGTCAAGTAAATGGTTTGGCTGTCAAAGATTTAGTAGAAAATCTTCATGCGGAGTCTTCTGTCTGGAAATAACCGACAGGCAGGCGTTGTGCATATATATTAGATTTATGTCAGTTTCTTTTGGTGTGTCAGTTAAGATAAGAGGGAACTGGATTTAATATGCAGATATAGCATAACAAATTACAGTTTAATATATAATTTCATCATCAGACTGTCAGGGGAACAGCTTCTCCATTTTCACCATAAAGCCATATGTCAGAATTGAGCTGTCACAATTGGTGATCGAAAGGTTTCATAATTTATAGTCATAAGCATCAGTTTTATCAGTATGGAATAACAAAATTCCAAATTTAGTTGAAATGAGAAATATGCCTTGTTACAAGAGATGAGGTAGATAATAAAAATGGAATAGATCATGGAATCAAAGTTCCTGAAAAAAGCGTGCCCCCCCTTCCCCCCCCCCCCCCCCCCCCCCCCCCACACACACACACACACACACACACACACGGGCTCTCTGAGTGCTGTTCCACTTACTAGTAGGAATATTTTCATTGTTTTAGCCTCACTTCTTTCTACCCGTCTTTAGCAATAAACTTTAACAGGCCTGTCGCCAGGGGGGGGGGGGGGGGGGGGGGGGGGTTCAGGGGGTTCGAATGAACTGCCCTTTTTGCTTGAAAAAGGTCCACTTTGAATAAAAATTTGATATGGATGCACGGTGGTTTTATGGTAAAAGGTTCACTTTTTCAGAAACGACCCTCCCCTTTGAAATTGCTGGCTGTAAGCCTGATAAAGTCAGGTAGGAAGGGCAGCAAGGTCACATATTGGTCTGTGTATACCCACAGTGGTTGCTGAATTAACCTTGACCTTCTTGCTGACAGCTTACGAGACTTTTTTTCCACTTATCTTTCTAATGAAAACGGACAGGTGTCATTCTGCATTTGAGCATTTTGTTTTTGGATATCTTTTTCAATTACTGGCTCACGGGATTGTTGGGACTGTTTGCATTGGTTTCTAAATTACCATTGATCCCATCGACCAGTGTTGGTTATTTTTAACATGTAAACCTTATTTATTTGCATCAACGTGGAGACCCAATAAAAGGCAGATGTCAGATTGCTTTTGATTGGGAATATCATTTTCAAGTTCCCCTAGTTTGATACAGGAGTGAATGGATGCATTATTTTTGGCCGAGATCAAAAGGTCCGACATATTCATGGAAATCAATTTTAGTCGAAATTTAAAACATTTTATTTGATAGTTGCAAATCTACTATCTGTTATAATGATCTAGGATAAGATAAATGTCATACGGCACTTAAGCATTGGTATTAAAAATCCCTTCTATTTACTCCCTGTCTCTTCCAATTACTGCCTATCTGAAAATTAATTATTCCTGTATAAGGTGTATAACTACCCTTTATCATTAGCTAAGATTTTATATTCATATATCAATTTTTGTTCATTTTATGATCTAAGGGTTGATAATGGATAAAGTAATGGGGCAATGGAGTCACTTCCTACATAATGGATCGCAGTTCGCGAGCTGCCAATTACATAATATTATGTTGGATTACGCAAAGCTTATAGCTTAACTCTGTAGATCATAAAAGGTGGGGATATCTTTATATATCTAAATCATTATTTGCTCAAATCCAATCATCCTGCATTATTTTATCAGGTCGACTGTTATAAAGGTGAAGAGAATGTTGCCAGACTTATAAAAAGGATGAAATAAAACAGATACTGTGTGAAGTTATTGTGTCTGGATCAAAATTTGTTGTAATGTAGGTTCTGTCTCATTTCCCAAATTTGATCAACAAGGGGGTTAAAAAAAGGTCCACATTTTCAAAAGAAAAATACCCCCCCCCCCTCCTCTTTGAAACTGCTGACTGCAAGCCTGTAATATGACATTTGCTTGGATTAAACTGCATCATTAGTGATTTCAATCAAAAATTAAGTGGTGATGCCAAAGAAATCTAATACAAATGATGATGCCAAAGAAATCTAATACAAATGCAAATTTTTCCAAGCACAAATGGATATTTTAGCAAGAAAACAGACAGATGTTGTGGCCCTCTTCAGGCAGTGCATAACATAAGCTGAGAAATTGATTATATTTTGTTAAAGCAGAGTGAAAGTGGAGGAAGGATCAGACCCCATTAACCAAGGAAATGTCTTGTAAAGATATCTAGGGTAAGACGGCATATCCCAGCTAAATATAGGAGACAATTCCCTGGAAATCATTGCCTAGATTGAATTTCATGGAGTTAAGGCTGGCTGGAGATGATGCTTAGACTGGGTTCCCATACTTAGATCGATCCATCTGGATCGACCCAACTCCCTGGGGTTTCACGCTGAATTGCTGTCAGCTTCCGGGAGCCAAGACACACACAAAAGTTAATTACCCCCTTACAGCTTTTAGTAAGGGGGATAGACATTTAAGCCGGTTAAGCTGCCAGCAATCTAGTGAGACTCCCCAGGGGAATAAATCGATCTAAATATCTGTGGGAATGGTCTCTAAAGGTGACTGGACATTTAAAGGTTGTGACGTGTGAAGTAAAGTGAAGAGATTGTTGACCTCATGTTTTTATCAATCTTAAATTAGTCTTCGTGATGTTATCAGCAACCTGAGAACGTTCTCGTCTCGTCTTGAGATGAAGTAAAGCATCAAATATTGGGAAATTGGTGCTGTGATTGATTGGACAGCAGGGAATTGGTTTACAGAAGTTTTGGGAAAACACTGCTGTGCAGAGGATGATGTAAGCTTGCTCAATCTATACCATGCAACAGAGATTTTTGTCCCTGGATATTTACAGCTATATATATGAAATGACATCAGCAACCAGCTGGCTGCCATAGAGATTGCATCGTAGGATAGGGTGAGGATAAGAAGGACAATTTTATTTTAAATATCTATATTTTTAAAAATTCTATTCTCTTTAAGATTGATGAAAAGTTGCCCCATGAGATTTTCTAAAGTTAACTCTCTCTCTCTCTCTCTCTCTCTCTCTCTCTCTCTCTCTCTCTCTCTCTCTCTCTCTCTCTCTCTCTCTCTCTCTCTCTCTCTCTCTCTCTCTCTCTCTCTCTCTCTCTCTCTCTCTCGTAATACAAGGAACCAAGAGACTTCACACCTCTGCAAATTCGGAGGTCTTCTATTTAATCAGCTAATCATGTGGCCTGCTACTTCAACACAATTTAAGGCAAACTGCTTTCATCATTCATGGTGTAAGAATAATAGTCAGTGTAGAACAACTTCCCATCTTGTGTTCTTCTGGGAATTAACCCAACCCCAGTCCTCATCATGTTGTATATTCAGTGCATCAGATAGATGGCAGCACAATCTTTTTCGTTAAATCATTTAACTGTCACGGCCCATCACTCAGCTTGAAGGAATCACTTCATACAATAACTCTTTGTTTTAGACCCCATTTCCATAGATTAGATCGACCTACTTTAGATCGACCTAACTCCCTGGGGGTTCACGCTAAATAGCTGTCAGCCGGGCGGACACGAAAGTTAATTATCCCCTTACAGCTTGTAGTAGGCGGGACGGACATTTAAGTCGGATTATCTGAAAGTAATCTAGTGAGACTCCCCGCGGGGATAGATCGATCTAAAATCTATGGGAATAGAGCCTTAGAGAGTAAAATAATCAAATAATCATTAATTTACCTAAATTGTCATAAAACAAATGCTGTGTTCAAACTGCTTCTATTTAACCATTCTGTCAGGCAGACTTGGGATTTATTGACTTTGGTGCATATAAAGCCTCTTGAAAAGTGACACTAGAGCTTAGCAGGATTAGAGGGTTTTTTTTTTTTAAAAGAGGGGTGATTCAGTACTGGGTCTTTACAGAATAGATTTCATTGTATTATATACTATGACATGTTAACTGTAAAATTGCGTAAGGATAGCATGATGTCTGTATGGTACGTAGCTAGCATTCTATGTCTGCCATTGTTGAATTCTCTTTTTCCATAGTAGAGGGTGCTTGATCTGAATATAATTTGTGATCAGAATTTGGAGTAAGTAAGTCATGTTTAGAGCAGCTAGGGGCTTCTTGAGCCATAAACAGTCAAATTTAAGAGATCTGATACTAGCAGATCATACACAGATTGCCATGATATCACATTGTGCCTCTTAATTTTAATGGATTGGGTTCACTTGAGAATACAGGTCATTTAGACAATTTTTCTGCAAGGGACTTGCTCTTAACGTGCTGCTTTTGATGGCTAAATATGTCACCATGCAAATCGGTGAGAAATGATTGCATTCAAAAGGGTAGTACCAGCATGGTGTCATATGCTGCCAAGTGGAAATCACCTTAACTGACTTGTGAATGAATTGATAGGAGTTACATACATTATAAATTCAGTATGAAAAAGTTCACAGCTTTGGGTGTTAATTTTCAGACAGTAGCTCTTTCTAAGATTTTTTTTTTTTCAGTTTTTTAGAGGTGCATCAGAATGGTTGTTCTCTTGTTTTTGCACCTTCTGATATCACGATGTAATGGGGTTTGTAATTACAAATTGACAACAGACTCGCTGTGTGTAACAGGGGTGGGTGGAAGAACTGAAACAAGAAAATGATTGAGATCTTTCCTATTTGTCAGTTTGGTGTAATTTGTGTAGAAGTATAGTATCATTCAAGCAGTATTTATTGCATTCTTGTCTTGATTTCTGTGTTGGCCAATTCAGCATGTGGCTATCTCAGCTTTTTCCAAACACCCTGAATATAAATACCAGACAGTGGAGTTTCTCCTTTTGTACCTGCTGAAAATTATTCATTTTTTTCTATATAAAAAAAAAAAAAAAAAAAAGTAAGATAATTTCTTTGCTAATTCATTTGTGAAGAGGTTTGATCTGGAAAGTTCAAAGATAAAATTAATTAACTGTATTGATAAGACTCTCATGATATGCAGCCCACATTGTCATATTCAAAGCCTTTTAGTCACCATGGTTTAAAGCTGTGATGCTCAGGGTGGTTGACCTCATTTTCGTCTTTGGTCTTCCTGTAATACAAACCCCATCTGTACAGTGAAATATTTACCACTTAATCTTCAAGGTAGGGTGAAGTTTACTTGACCATATTCAGGCCTTACAAATGGATTAGGCATGTGTGAATGCGAAGCTCAGATTTGTGAGCATAAATGCCCAAATAAACGACTCCAGCCACAAATGAAGAAGGTAAAACGTAAAATCAGTTGCCACGACCACAGTGATAGGAATCACAATTCATAAATCCAAGTTGTAATTTTACATAGGGGTACTTAATTCGTGGCTCGAGTCATTTGTGCTTCATTTGTGAAAATTATTGTTTATGAGGTGTGGTTTTGTAAAACAGAGATGAAGTTGTCTTTCACTGTTGAATAAATCTGGTACATTGTTACTGGTACAAAAATGTCTGATTTAAACATTTATAATATCCTTGAGTTGATTTGACATATAAATGAAGCAAGATAACTTATCAACAAGTTGCTTAGCCATCACAGTGTACCAGGACCAGTTCCCTTCTCCTAAAAAGTTCAATAAGTAAAGTCTAAAATTGGACCTAAGCCTTAAAATTTTAGTCTGTTTTATGATCAGGCTAAATCATTAGAATCTCAAATATGCAATTTTACATACACTGTATCCACTTCATAGGCAAATCTTGAGGAAAAAAAAACCTCAAAACATTATCAGTAAATAACACATTTCCGCCTGTTACAGGAATCTTTACGGAGTGCATGCTAAGCACTGGTGAACTGTTCAGTCCATTAAATACATATTATCAGCAAATGGAAAAACCTTGTATTTTTCCTAATGCCATAAAATGGTCTTAATGAGCGAATCATATCTGCTGCGGGTAATCATAATGGAAATAAATGTTTCATGTATTTTTTAATAAAGAGAAGTAATTTTGTGAAATGCCATACCTTTGACAGTATTGATTTTTTTCTTATGTGACTTTGCATGTGCTGCTTTCATCATTCAGGTTTTATCAGCAGGATATTTCAAGGCCGATCAAAAAACTTAGTTTTGATTTCAGGTATGTCGTGTTTACAAGATAATGTATGAATTGTCAACTTAAAGATGAAAGTGTTCTAGATTTATCCACGTTGAGATTTTCACCTGCTGCGCTGACATTTTTATGAATTTTTTAAAAGGTCCACTAATCTCTTGTCAATTGTATAGAGGAAATGTGGTTTTACCAGTTGCAACACAATCTTAGGATACAGGGATCTGATCAAAAGACTTGTTCTTTGTATTGGTTTTACTGTGCTTTTGCCCCATACTAGTATAGGTGTTGTTGACTGCATGTTGTTAGCTATGCTGGGTTTACAGCATGTGGTGCATCAATCAATTTGGAATGTGTTTGGTGAGTACAATGGAAGCAATGCATTTCTTTCCCCAAGGGCATTATGAACACATTGCTCTTTGTATGTAAGATGACAATTGATGCCACTGAGATTAAAAAAAAAATCATTGTCATTGAGTTGATTTGTGAAACAGATACTAGTTTTTTTTCTGCTGACAGAATATCTGTTGTTATATGATAAATGAAAAGTCCCAACAGAAAGAGACAAAGATATCTCTTTTTCCACTTAACTGACATAAATACTTTTCTTTCTCTACTAAAGTAAGACAAAGAGGTGTGCCTTTTTTCACTGTGATGCGTCTTTTGCTGCTGGAGGGAGACAAACATGCATCTTTTGCAACTAAAAGGAGACAAAGATTTTTTTGCCACTAGAGGGAGATGAAGGTGTTACTTTTGCCACCAGAGGGAGACAGGGAGATGTGTGCCTTTTGCCAGTGCATTTGTCATGCAGGTTATCTGACAGGGTAGATCCACAGGGATTTGGATGAAAACAGTATGGAACATGAGATTAAGATACAAATTGCTCTCTTGTTAATATTTTATAAAAGAACGCCATTGGTTATTGATGCGTCACTCGGCTGGTGATGCCAAATTATAGAAATATTTTAGAAGTGAATTATGCTCTGGGGGTATAGTCCCTCAGGTTGAAAGAATAATTAAGAATAATCAACATGATCTTAATACTGGATTTCAAGGCCTTAATAAATGTGCTGCTGCTGCATTAAAATCATACATCAGAACAACAGAATTGCTGAAAAGAAGAGTCTTTTACTAGTACATGTAGAAATATATAGAAAAGAAAACACCAGACTGTAGGGGGGGAAGGATTTTACAGTTTGCATAACTTTCATGTACTAAGTAGATGTACAATGTGCTAAGATATAAAATTGCCCAACCACTGATTAAGACAATAGACACAGGTGAATTTCTTCAAAATATTCTATGGCCGGATATATCTACACTTTATCTTATGATAAGAGATTTAAAAAATGATAAAAATAATAACAACAGCATCAACAAAAAATAATGATAATTTATCATGGTAATTTTACAATTTACAATGACCATGACAAAGTATATGTCCATAGACCACCAGACATACCTGGTGTAAATAGATCAATATAAGCTCCGACAGATGCTACTAGGTCTTGTGCCTTTAATTTCCCTGACAGGACAGGGCCACAGGGAAATGGGCAGTAGGGAATACAGACGGCCCACGCTAATTAAAATGCTATGGGGCATTTTTAATATCGCTAATCTCTGGTGGCCTCCATTATCATAAGAAACCGCCATTGATAGTTTTTTGTTGTTCAAAATAATTCCACAGGGAACTGGAAATGAATACACAGGGAATGAAGTATATAGAAATGGAGCAGGTTGTTGAATGTTATGTTCAGATCTGTTATTTTTCAAGGACAATAATGGTGTGAAATACACCCATTAACATGTTGTGAGGACTACAATTATGTGCAATTCAAATCATGAAATATTTTCATCTATCACGTTTGGTAAGATAATACTGATAAATTGGATTGTTATGTAACCTGTAAGGTAGCACGTACAGACAAAAGAAAGCTTTTAAGACATTAATCTATGTTTTATTTCTGCCGTGACAGGAATGTGCCAACCACTTGGGGATAAAGCACCACGAGAGACACAAAAGGCAGTTGCCATGGTTATTATATACAGTGAGAATGCACATGTAGGCGTGTAAATGTAATGGCACTCTTTCAAAGTACTTATTTGCCATAATGTACATTTAGGACGTTTTTCTTGAAAAAGCGTGACTATACGTAGCCCACTGAGTTGTGTTCATGCAAAGGATAATCTGTTACTATTATTGTCATTGTTAAATGTAACATTACCATAATAAATAATTGCATTAGTTTGTGCATTAATTTGTCATATCCATTAGCAATCTGTGTAATTTGCACCACTGATTGGTGGGCAAGGATATCAGCACTGTGGTAATTGTAACTGAGCCTGGATCTTCTATAAGTTTTCTAGTCTTGTATGCAGTGAAATCAGCCTCATTTTAGGAAGATTCCCATCGGACCTGGGGCTGAGTTTAACAAATTATTGAAAAGGGAAACTTTTGTTCAAATTCCATTCAGGATAAAATGTGTAGATAAGATCACAACAACGAAGTAGCTATTGGTCTTAAGCATCAGCCTTTCTTTTCTCTTTATAAATCATATACAACATTTTGGCTAAGTTGACAGTCACCGTAATACTGATTTAACATATGAAAAAAACATTTAGTATGAAAATTTAAGACCAGTTTTTGTTATCAAGTTCTGTTGCCTTGTGTGAATGTGTCTTTCACGTAAATATTTTGTCATTGGTGTGTCACACACGCAGGGGCGGATCCAGAGATATTTTCTGACGGTCTTCCATATTATATTTTGTTGATCCATCCTCTATTTTTTGACCGTCTTCCGACAGAAAAAATTAGATACCCGTCAATGTAAACTTGAAAATCTGACCGTCTTCCGGAAGACCCAGAAGACGGCCTAAATCCGCCCCTGACACACGTACCTGACACAGCCACACTCCAGTTGATAGGTGACTGTCACTGTAGAGTCTTAATGATAGTGGAACACTGTTGAATACTAGTTGCCATGACATTTCCCCAATGAAGAAGTGCTCTGTATATATACAGGCACTGTTGCTGTCCTCGGAGTCCATATTTTTAAGAAATGCGCTCAATTAACAACAGGGAGTTCTAAGGTACATAGTAAACATTACGTCTAAATATGTCTAAGAAATATGTTGAAATTATAAAGTCTTCTCACTCTGATTGAATGTCATCTTGTGTGAAGTTGATCACCATGAAGGCCATTGATGATAATAATAGTATTAAATTAATGTTATATTGTTATTGGTTTCTATGTCAGTTTGTTGATATTACAATATGGATATTGTTGTGAGAAGTAATTGGTCAGCTGTTAGTTGAGTTTCAGGTAGTTCAATGGTCCATGTATGGGGCATTTGATTTTTCCACTTTTGATAAATATCTGATTATAAGTTTTGCATCATTCTCATATTTTATTTATTTTCACACAAAGGTATATCAAAATTTTTCTACTTAAACTTAATGTGTAGATACTTTCATGTTAAAGATTGACTTCTACCATGCCACCATCTCATCAGCAACATAGTTTTTATTTATATATTTCTTCAGACATATCATTTGGCTGTGAAAGGTGAATGTTTCATGGGAAGAATTAGCATTCACATGCAGTATTTTTATCTGCATTATGTAACAGACATGTTGGTATCTTTGTCATCTCCATAAGGTACATGCTCTATCCTCAAACAGGTCATCTTCATCGTGATGTATGGGCATGCAGGTATCTTGTCTGAGTACCAAGTTAGTTTTACTGCTCGATAGGCAAATCTGTTGTTAAACTCCTTATCTGACCACAATCTTCAGTTCTCATTTAAAGATAACATTAAAAAACCTCTATGTATTAATATGTGTATACAGAACAGTATATGATACTTGAGGTGAACTAGTACAAACATGTAGCTTTGCCATTTGTGTTCCCAAACTAAAAGGAGAACTTGCCATAAACGGGAAAATTCATATGAATAAATAAAGAAATCATAAGTGATAAAATCCTGTAGTGTGCCTCTTTTAACATGTAACATTTGTCTGGTGGTCAGTGGTGTCAGTCAACATGGTCAGTGGTAGAGCTGAACCGTGGTCAGAGGTAGAGGTCATTGTGGTCAGTGATAGAGGTCAACGTAGTCAGTGGTAGAGGTCCACTTGGTCAGTGATAGAGGTTAACGTTGTCATTGGTAGAGGTCAACGTGGTCAGAGCTAGAGGTCCACATAGTCAATGGTAAAGGTCAAAGTAGTTAGTGGTAGAGGTCAACGTGGTCAGAGGTAGAGGTCAAGGTGGTTAGTGGTAGAGGTCAGCGTGGTCAGTGGTAGAGGTCAACCCCCTATGCCTGTCCGTGGCCAGATGGTGGACTTAATTTCATGACAAGTACCCATGTAGTATGTGGTCATTTTGTCCACTTAGATATTTTCTATACAGGTAAGACCTGACAGGTGTTTGAGTATGTGATTGAGTGAGTACGAGGGTGTACATATACTAGTGTACATTTGTGTCCAAAGACAAAATACATTTTTAATCTTACGAAGTGGTTTAGTTGCCAGTCTTATATCTGTCAGTCTTACCACCTTAGTTCATATTTTATGGCTGAACTGCTGATCCTTCTGATGTAGATAAAACTGTGGAACTGTGGTGAGATCAATTTTAATTAGTGCGGTTTTCATCTCTCGCTATCTCCCCACAAAAGTGTTAGACAGCCTTAAGGGTCTTTTAAATGTGTCTATGGAATTGACCAGTCTGATGCTGTTGCTCTGACCAATTCCCTAGACAGTCTGGCGATGTTCAGCAAGACCAGTGCACTTGTAGATCTCCTCCAGACATCTCACTGTTCAAGTGTTTTTCTGTTTCATAAGTTCTGGTGTATGTTTTCCAATATATATACTTAAGCTGAACACTGTTGAATCTTATGAAAATCTAAGCCTAATAGGGAAAGCAGTTGTTTACATCTTTCTGCCGTTTTATGAAGTTTCTTTTATTGGTTGTTGACTGTAGACTTTTATTGATTGAGGTGATGAATTGTGTGAACCTTCAGTATAAGATATAAGTACTGTAGTTAAGCAAGTGGATTTTGTGATCAAGAAACCCCCAATATGTCTAATATTGTACATTTATATCTTCTTAACAGTGCAAAAAAGAAAAAAAAAACACAAGTATTTTTACAATTAGACCATAAAATCACCCTTTTAGTCATTAATCTGGTGATCACAATCATTTATTTGTGGCTCTATAAACCACAATTATTGTGTATGAGACCTGATATTATCTGAAGTAGAAGCAGGGAAGGAATTTACCACCCAAGAACAAAAATAATGCTTTAACTCTTGAGGCGCATATCAGTACAGTAATAATCTCAAGTTAATTTATCTTAATTATGGGATCTTCATGCTTTCCAAGGTTGGGATAAGTTATAATTTTCTAAGACATATAATTTTTATAAAAATTCTCTTTGGAGCTTTTCTCTTTGTGTTCTTGGTGTGTGTGTGTGTGTGTGTGTGCGTGTGTGTGTGTGTGTGTGTGTGTGAACACAAAGAGAAAAGCTCCAAAGAGAAAGTTCATATATATAAATTAGTAGGTACATCTTGAGGGAGGACAGATAGGTTCATAGCCAACAGGTTTTTTATTTTGAAAAAGTGGACCTTTCACCATAAAACTTTCATTTACCTAGATCAAATTTTATGCTTTTTCTGGCAGAAAGAGCAGTTTGTCACCCCCCCCCCCCCCAAAAAAAAAAAAAAAAAAAGTTCATGGACTGAAAAAGCAACACAATTTAATTTTTTTTTTTTTTTTTTTTTTTTTGTTATTTAACCACACACATGTATATGAAAAACAGTAGTTTTCTGCATTTGACAAGTAAAATATTGACAACTCTGTCTGTAAATGCGACTTTGTACTGAACATGCACTGAATAACCTGTAAGCTAGAATTTAATATTGCTATGTTGTGATTGTTCATTTCCCATTTATTGTGAGGACTCTTATGTCCAAGGAAATTGCTGAAATCGTGCTCTTAAAAGATGCACTTGAGAAGCAGCCAGAATAGTTTGCCTTTAATCTTAACAAACAATGGAATTTGCAGCCATATTTTCACCCAGTTCACTCCGTCTCGTAGTTATGACATCCTGCTCTTAAGGATTTTTTTTCTGATATGTGTTAATATGTGATTTCCTCTGGCTGTACAGTGGCACTTGAGGCCTCCACAAATGACGTGGTAAGTGACTCGAAATTTGACATTACATAATTTCCTTTTCTGTCTGATTAAAGTATTGTACTTTATGCCTCTGCATATCCGTCATTCTACTGGTCTCATTTCGAGATGGTTTTGCCTACACTTTGACTTTTTTTTTTTTTTTTGCAAAGTATATAAGATGTATTGTAGAATCTTTAACTGTTCAGATGTGCACAGCACATGAAGAAGAGATGGTAAGCTGGGGTAGCGCTAGCAGTTTTTCTCGCTTAGCCAAATTACCACTTTTTTGTCAATTCGTTATCAAAATGGTTATAATTTGACTAAAACAAGTCAAATCAAGCTCTTTTTCTTTAGCCAATTTAAGTAAGTTTTAGCATTTGGCTAAATTGGCGAGTGTTAGCGCTACCCCAGGTAAGTCTGCATGCTACATGTATTTGAAAGCACGGATAGATGTACAAATGAATGAAATGGAAAGAGACAAAGAGAAAGAGGGAGGGGGGCATGAGAGTTTTGTGAAAAGATGTTGGATATACTAATGAATGAAATGGAATGAGAAAGAAACAGATGGAGGACATGAGAGTTTTGTAAAAATTTACGAAATAAGACATGATGTTAAGTATTTATGTTATTCATATATAGTAATAGAGCGAAGCGTCATTATATGTGCACTGTGTTACACTAATACTTAGTACAGCAGCAAGATACTTAAGAGTGCACCAGACCAGAAAGATTTAAGTGCCAGAACATATTATGTGATTATCACTAGGAGGATTACGCATGTAATGTCTGTGCACTACAGATGAGCGATACACTTAACTGGACCAGTCCATCGTGAGAGGTCCTGGTATGGTTTTCCTCCCTTTCAAAAGTTTTCAACAAGTTTGCTTCTTGCTCTTAAAGGTTAAAAAAAATGGCGTTGTCTATTGCTGGAGTTGCATTAGGTGGCTGTTATCGGCAGACTGTTAATTAAGTCGCCAATCTCTTAAAGTGGGCTTTTGTTTTTCAGCATAATCTTCAGTATGAAAGTACCATGGAGTTGTAGGAGTCAGTAGAGCTAGTGTCAAAATTATCTTTGTGATCTATTGTTAATTTTTATAAATCCTCTTTATGATTTCGTTTGTCTGTAAATAAAATCACAAATGTTAAATAACAAATATAAATCCTATTTTGGTAGCACATATAAAATTGTTTTTAAGCGAAAAGTGTTTTGGTAGATCTGCCCTCTATAAAGCATTGTTCTGAGACAGAATAGTACTTTGTCTGTGGATTCTAGAGAGACTGGATTCACATTTGTCAAAGCTGATCTCATAGAACTGGCTTTGTGAGATGACTGTCAACGCTGTCCCCAGTCGATCTACCCAGGATATTGTGTCCATTGTATCTTGACAGTTAACTAATGTCTGTGGTGAAAACATTTTTTTCTTTTTTTCGTTCAGAGAGTTTTAAAAAATGTATTCTCAGTTAAGGAGGAGGTCTGGTCGATTTCCCTAAGATGCACTCACCTTCTGACTCTGCCAGTCTGATTTGACGCGGTACTGTGCATTCATTGTATTATTATTTACTGTTATTTGCTCACTGATTTCCAACTCTTATTTTCTTTGCAATAATTCCAAAATTTTCTGGGTTTATCTCAAGTGACAAGTTTACAAGGGGAACATACTGGCATAATTCAAACTTAAATTTCAGGTTCCTTTTTTAGATATTCACAATAAACTATTGTTCTGGGAAAATATAGCAAATCAGTTTTGTGCGAGATGTTACCACCGAGAATTTTTTCTTGTCAGAAATTTCACGGGTCAATTCCCTTTGCATATGTATTAGCTTAATTACATGCAGCATGAGACTTAAATGCTCAGGCAAACTGCACCATATCAAACTTGTTTACTTTGTATTTCTTCTAATTTTGTGAACTCGTAGAACGCTAGCTGTGGACAGACTGATTTCATTTGAAGAGAGCTAAATTTTACATACTTAAAGCCTTCAATATAATAATAGTGTTGGAACACACTCAAGAATCGTCATTCATTTCACTGATTTTAGACTGAATTTAATGTAAAAATCTCCCATCTCGTGTGCCGTCACGTAGAGAGCAGACGAGAGTATCTCACACGATCAGGTAAGTGGACTTGTTAGGTTTTTTTGACAATTGTTGACAACATGCATAAGTATTTATGAACCTTTTCTGGACTTTTGGGTTTAGTATTGTTTAGACTAAGTGACTAGCTAACTGACTGACTGAGTGACTAGCCAAATGACATCTTGAAAGACTGGCCGACTAATGTACTGGCTGGCATACTGACTGATAGACTGACATGCTGACTGATGCACTGCTTAATTGACTGACTGACTGATAGACTGACATGCTGACTGATGCACTGCTTGATTGACTGACTGACTGACTGATAGACTGACATGCTGACTGATGCACTTCTTAATTGACTGACTGACTGACTGATAGACTGACATGCTGACTGATGCACTTCTTAATTGACTGACTGACTGACTGATAGACTGACATGCTGACTGATGCACTGCTTAATTGACTGACTGACTGATAAACTGACATGCTGACTGATGCACTGCTTAATTGACTGACTGACTGACTGACTGACTGATAGACTGACATGCTGACTGATGCACTGCTTGATTGACTGACTGACTGACTGATAGACTGACATGCTGACTGATGCACTGCTTGATTGACTGACTGACTGACTGACTGATAGACTGACATGCTGACTGATGCACTGCTTAATTGACTGACTGACTGACTGATAGACTGACATGCAGACTGATGCACTGCTTGATTGACTGACTGACTGACTGACTGATAGACTGACATGCTGACTGATGCACTGCTTGACTGACTGACTGACTGACTGATAGACTGACATGCTGACTGATGCAGTGCTTAATTAACTGACTGACTGACTGACATAATATTGACTTGTGAACAGACTAAATGACATGCTGACTGACTGATTGGCTCACTGACTAATGTCCTGCCTAAGGGATTGACTGTTGAACAGAAAGTACAAACAGAAAGACAGTCAAACAGATCTTGTTTTGAAAACTAACAGTATTCAGAGGGTATGAAAAGTGAAAAAAATTCTGATAAACACAGCTAAACCTAGTGCAGTATAGAGGTTAGATAATGAGAAAGCTTTTACAAGCCTGACTTCAGTATTGACTTTGCCTCAGAACCAAAGCAGAACAGATTGAGGTTTCATGTTTTAGAAGTCATTCTACACACTTCATGACCACAAAATTGAAACACATATATCACCATTGCAAACTGAAGCAGAGGCGGATTTAGGCCGTCTTCTGGAAGACCCAGAATACGGTCAGATATTCAAGTTTACATTGACGGGTATCTGATTTTTTCTGTCAGAAGACGGTCAAAAATGGAGGATGGATCAACAAAGATAATTTGGAAGAAAATATCTCTGGATCTGCCCCTGTGAAGTACGATGTTTTCCGATGCTTTGTTGTAAACACTAAGAGCGCATTCAGAACAGTGGACTAACAGATCCGCAGATCAAATATGGCGACCGACTAAAAAGCTTGCTGCTTAATTCTTGGTTATAGGCACTGAAAAGATTCCCCGCGGGGATTACGCAACAAGCATTCAAGTGGGACGGCCATAGTTGATCCGCTAATCTGTTAGTCCTCTGTTCTGAATGAGAGTGTGTCTCCTTGTATAGACAGATAACTTTTCTAGGTTTATGAAATTAAACAGTGCTTAATTGACTGTAATCTCAAATGATGAAAAAATTAATTTAAAAAAAAATAGAAAAATAGACCAATAAGCTTAATATTTTTGCTATTAGTGATAAAAAATTAATATATTCCATTAGTTAATAGGCTTTTCATAATTAAATAAGGACGTGATACCTGTTTTTTTGTATCATTTAATTGCATAGCCTACTAGTAGCTAAGTGGTTGCCTGGATTTAGTACAATGCTCTTAATGCCTATATCTATGTATCTTTGGCCATTAGCACATGAGGGTTTGTAAACAAAAAAACTCATGTGGCTGAAAAAGATTTTGTTTCATAATTTTGATGGATGACTGTCTGCCTTCTGTTGTTAATCCTTCAGGGTTTTTTTTTTTTTTTTTTTTTTTTTTTTGCCTTTCATGCTTGTAGAGTATATGTCAGCAGATTTATATGTTTACCAAAATGTCTTGTAAGATTAAAATGTCGACCTGTTGGCAATGTACGCTTGCAACATAAATTTGTCGTATGAAGAAAAATGTCTGTGTATTTAATAGTAGTCATACAAAGACAGTGACAGAGTCTTTTCTTTACAATACTTGCGTGGTTCACCAGTGTTATTTATTGCTAGGGCCTCAAATACTTTCATAACAACACGTCCTCTGCTCATCTGGGACTTCCAGGGATATAGCATGATGAAATTAATTGATGGAAGATATGAAACTAAGGCCACAGACATATTGACCACAAGCCCGCAAGTTATGATAGGGGTTTTTTATACAGTTTTAATTACCCCCCCCCCCACACACACACACACACCAAATAAAACTGATTGCTGATCTACAAATGGAGAAAGTATTTTTTATTTATTTTTTTTTTTTTTTAGGGTAGGCAACTGTCTCTACATCAATGCCAGCGTGAAGTAAAACAAAAAATATCAAATATTGACTTTCAAACAGTTTTATTGTTTACCTCAAATGCAGTTTTATTGTTTACCTCAAATGACACCTGTTTTATTCATCCACACACCTGTTAGTTTACATGCTAATCTAGGAATGGACCAATCAGTTCTCATGTTTTATCAGTCTATGGGAAATTGTTCTCTTGATTGGCAGGTTTTTTACATTTGGGATGATTATGAAAAAAGTGTTTTTGGTTTTGTCCTAGAGCAGTTCAGTTTACAATGACAGAAATTATCCCAGAAGTTTCATCTCTGCCTGATAAGGTAATTACAGTATCGCTACAAGTCAACGTGATGTAATTCACAAATGCAAAGCCTGATGTAGATGCACCACCCAGTATGCGAGGTGCACCACATGTTCTTGCCATCCATCTCATGGTATAACATCATGATCAGCCGCACTGCCGCAGTCATATATCTCAAAAATATGTTATTATGCAACAATGATCTATAGAGATCAGTGTAGCTCATACAGAAATTGGTTTATTCTCACTTCCAAGGTTCTTTGGGTATATAAGAAGATGGCACACGAGTCTGTTGATGTGCAAATGACATATGCTAGCTACCCTTAGTCCTGTTGACGTGTAGAATTTTTGTTTTAGACTAAGTGCTGGGTCCAGTTTTATAAAGAGCATTTAGCACTAACCAGTGCATAAGTCTTTCCAGTGGATAAACTTTCTAAATGCTGGTTAGTGCTAAACACCCTATAAAAAACTGGGCCCTGAACTTTTGTATTTCACTGTGAGATACAGAGGTTGGCAATACCCAAAATGTTCAAGAAATTTCTTTATAATATTAATTAGTACTTTTGAAATACAGAATGAAGGTATGGAGTTTCCAACCAAGGGACAAAACAACTTCAGTCAGGCAAGTTTACAGTGTGAACAACATATATGTGTAAGCAATTTTTTTTTTTTTTTTTGACAATTCTGTATAGTAAAGACTGCTTGTTTTTTATGTACAGACACAGATGTGTCTGTACATATTGCCATCACCTGCGTCTGTCGTCGCCGATGGCGATGCCGATGGCGATGCCGATGGCGATGGCGGCGCCGTGCACTTTCCTTGTAAACACGATAAGTGGAGGGCAGTTTTACTTTTTAGCTTTATATTTACAGAGCTGATGAATATTCATAAAATGCAGGTCAAGTTCGAAAATCAGCATGATCGGGCCATTATTGTAGAAGTTATGCTGTTTTTTTCACTTTTCAGCATATTTTTCACATTTCCTCAGATTCAATTCTTAGGCATGTTAACAGTCTCATTATTAAACTAATAAGATACGTAAAAGTGTTTGTTTGACATTTCCTGCATCTTTACAACATTGTTAGTTGATTTTGTAAAAATGATGGTAAACTTGTTATCGTGTATTGTGTAATAAAGTTTCAAAAATGGAAATAAACTCATATCATTGCAGTTTGTCAGATTGAATCATTCACTATGTTCAGAATCTCAGAATGGAAGAAATTGGACATTTAACACTATTCTATTGATATTTTTCCCATCTCATCAATTTTCTTAGTTGATAATATAAAAATGGCAGTAAACTGTTAATTTTGTTTTATGTTAAAAATTGTTAAAAATGGAAACAAAACATTTCAGAACAGTGCTGTCTTGTTTACATTTTGGCATTTTCAAGTTGTGACTTTGAAGTTCCTTGGGCCTGAAGACCTTTGCTAGTCACATTTTCTGAATATCCATGATACTAATATTTTATTCTTAAAAATTGATGGTCATCATGCTGTTAAACATTATGTAATATTGCATCAAAATTTGAAAAAAACCTATTTTGGGCACTGCTCCCATGATGACCATTTAAGAAAAACCATGTCACTTACTGTTCTCAAACAGTACAGTAAATATATATAGATGTGTCTGTACATATTGCCATCACCTGCGTCTGTCGTCGCCGTCGCCGTCGTTGCCGTGCACTTTCATTGTAAACACGATAAGTGGAAGGCAGTTTTACTTTTTGGGCTTTATATTTACAGAGCTGATGAATATTCATAAAATGCAGGTCAAGTTCGAAAATCGGCATGATCGGGCCATTATTGTAGAGGTTATGCTGTTTTTTCACTTTTCAGCATATATGCAACACTGTAAACACATTTCAACGAAAACCGATAGGCCTGTTGTCATGAAACTCACAGGAAAAATTGATCTTACTAAAACGCAGGTCAAGTTCGAAATTGGCATGATCGGGCCACTATTTTAGTAGTTATGCTTTTTTTTCTTTTTTCAGCTTATATGCAACACTGTAAACACAATATAAGAAAAAACAGATAGGCCAATTGTCATTAAACTCACAGGAGTGGTCAATCCTGCTAAATTGCAGGTTAAGTTCAAAAATCAGCATAATCGGGCCACTATTTTAGAAGTTATGCTGTTTTTTACATTTCCTTAGATTCAATTCTTAGGCATGTTAACAGTTTCATTATTTAATTAATAAGATATGTAAAAGTGGTTTTTTGACATTTCCTGCATCTTTACAACATTGTTAGTTGATTTTGTAAAAATGATGTTAAACTTGGTATTGTGTATTGTGTAATAAAGTTTCAAAAATGGAAATAAATTCATATCATTGCAGTTTGTCAGATTGAATCATTCACTATGTTCAGAATCTCAGAATGGAGGAAATTGGACATTTAACACTGTTCTATTGATACTTTTCCCATCTCATCAATTTTCTTAGTTGATAATATAAAAATGGCAGTAAACTGTTAATTTTGTTTTATGTTAAAAATTGTTAAAAATGGAAATAAACCCATTTCGGAACAGTGCTGTCTTGTTTACATTTTGGCATTTTCAAGTTGTGGCTTTGTAGTTCCATGGGCCTGAAGACCTTTGCTAGTCACATTTTCTGAATATCCATGATACTAATATTTTATTCTTAAAAATTGATGGTCATTATGCTGTTAAACATTATGTAATATTGCATCAAAATTTGAAAAAAACCTATTTTGGGCACTGCTCCCATGATGACCATTTAAGAAAAACCATGTCACTTACTGTTCTCAAACAGTACAGTAAATATGTACAGATGTGTCTGTACATATTGCCATCACCTGCGTCTGTCGTCGCCGTCATCGCCGTTGCCGGCACCTTGCACTTTCATTGTAAACACGATAAGTGGAAGGCAGTTTTACTTTTGGGCTTTATATTTAAAGAGCTGATGAATATTCATAAAACGCAGGTCAAGTTCGAAAATCAGGATGATCGGGCCATTATTGTAGAAGTTATGCTTTTTTTTTCACTTTTCAACATATATGCAACACTGTAAACACATTTCAAGGAAAACCGATAGGCCTGTTGTCGTGAAACTCTCAGGAGTAATCGATCTTACTAAAACGGAGGTCAAGTTCGAAAATCGGCATGCAGCCTGAGTTGGAAAAGCAGTCTAATTGGCTTCTTTTTCTGGAAGTTATACATTTTCAAAGTGTGAACTTGAACTCTCATGGGCCTGAAGCCTTATGCTTGTTACACATTTTACTTTCATTGGTATTACCTGTTGAGCATAATTAAAATTTGATGTTGAATTTACAGTCAAACATAATGTACTTTTGCATCAGAATTGACAGTAGCCTATTTTGTGCATAGTTATTTCCTGCTTTTTGTCTGTACATTTGACAGCTTTGCTGCCTTGTTTTTTTTTGTTTTTATCTTGTTATAGAATGATACAGTATTGGATTATATAACTGGATCTTTCTTTCTAGTTAACAAGATTAATTTCATTTTCCCATAGGCAAGAAAAAACAATAACTGTAAATGCTTAGCCAAGTCACTGTGATGAATCTGGTGATTGTATGTTTTAAGTATCTACTTGAATAAATTGTTAATTTTCTTCAAAGTTCATTATTTAATGCTTCTTACAAAAATGTACTATCTGACATAAGCCTGCTTCTTTTAGAAATTTTAAACCATTACCCCTGTTGCCATTGTGTTTGAAAATAAGGTTCAACAATTTGGCTCAGAATTTGTGAGAAGTTACAGCACTCTAAAAATCAATAAGATGCTTTTTGGCAGCAACACCTTGGAGGGATAATCCATGGTAATTAAAAAGTCTGTAGTCTAGTGCCAATGGGAATCAGAGTCAAATTAATGACTATTTTTTGGATCCAAGGGCCCAATAATTGATGTGCTTATGTTTTTTTTTCTTTTGCTGTTAATTTGAAAGTATTGATGGAGCTATGAAAATGGCCATCAGCAACAATGCCATCATTTGGTTTGGAGTCAATATCAGAATGTGCCCATTGTTTAAGGCAAGTGGAAAAAGACTTGGAAGTATATGTTGATTCTGTGAGTAGAAATTTGTTTTGTTTTTTTTTTTTTAATTTGAATATAGTTTTAAAAAGAAAGGAAGGAAAACATAGTCTACTTTATTGATGACTAAAATGTTTGCAGCACTATGTGTTTCATGACTTTTTTACATATTCGCATATACAACATACTCAGATGATTATAAATAAGACGTGGACTGAGAAATAGTGCCAAAAACATAGGAGAATGTTTTGTCATCAAACAAGATGGAATCTTGATTGTCAGCAAGCCAAATTTTTCCATTGTGTTGGCCTCCTTGTCAGAACATGAAGAGGAGTCTCGCTAAGAACAACAAGAACAACCAAGCATGAAATAATTTGTCAAAAATTAGATAACATGTTTTGACGCGAGCAGTTTGTCATCCCGGCTGTGGTCAAGGTGGTCAAGATGGTCAAGGTGCCTGTTTTTTGTTTATACCAGCTGTGGATGTAGTGGTTAAGGTGGTTCAGTGGTCAGATGGTCAAGATACTCATTTAGATTGTGTTTGTGAGTGCACTTCTACAGTAGTATTCCATGTAGCACGAATGGGACACGTGCATTGCCAGACTTACAGGTAACACATCGGGTAGAAGAAAAAAAAAAACGAGTTGAAGTGATTATGATCATAAGAGTGAAGATAACATCTGTTGTTGATTGATTGATTGTTACAAAGATTTGTTCTGTTGTCACACGTAGGAGTAACATTCTTGTCTCTTTGTGTGTCTCTATATTTGTTTTCATTTATATATTTGTTGGTTTGACTATTCATTTGTTCATCTTCCCATCCACTATTCCGTTTATTTATTTTAAATTATTAATACAGGGAGGGATTTACATTCACTGTTTCATTTATTCTTTTAAATAATTGAAATATTTTACGAATGATAGAATGCGCAAACCGTGCCAAATTTATTGAGAAAAGTTGAGAGACAGCAGTGAGTAATTTATTATTTTGGTTTGCCGTCAAAATACACGTGGGCGCACTGCACATATGGTGTGCCAGAATCATTTTAATTTTGTGAAGCAAAGTCTGGATGGTGATACATGTGATACACATGGGCCGGGACTAAGTGACAGTTAATGCGTGCCGCCGCAGCAGCCTGCACAGGTCAGAGTTGTGAACATTCGGATAAGTCTGCCTTTCTTTATGTGTGTTAATTAATTACTTGAGAGGGGGGGGGGGGGGGGTAGAGAGGGAAGGGGGGGTGGAGAAAGAGTAAGTGGAAAAGGCAAGGTGTGATTGAGAGAGAGAGAGAAAAAGAGCAAGAGAAAGAGAGAGGGCGGTGGGAGGAAGATACAGAGAAAAAATGAATGGGAGTGAGGGGTGAATGGAATGAAAGAAAGAGGAAGAGAGAGGTGGGAGAGAGATGCAGAGAAAGAATTAATGGAAGTGAGGGGTGAATGGAATGAAAGAAAGAGAGGGAGAGTGTGAGGGAGGTACAGAGAAAAAAGTGAATGGAATGAGAAAGAGAGGGGAGAGAGATTTACAAGGAGATAGTGTATGAGACTCAGAGAGGAGATGATAGGGAAGGTTGGATGGAGAGAAGAGTGAAAAATTTAAGTAATTTAAAAGAAATATATAGCTACTGGCATATACATTATTGTATATTTTCCATCTGAGCCAAACTTAATTCTCTGTTCATCGGCTAGTGAAACCTGTAAACATATGTAACTGAACCTCACACAGGTTAAAAAACAAGAAGTTGACAAAGAGTGGACTGTCTGAAATGAAAGGTGATATATAGGATTTAAAGGATATTTTGAAAGAAAAGTTCAGGTTTGTCGCCACATTTTTACAGAAACAGGTTTTTAGTGGAATGCAATTGCATGATTGGATGTAAGTACATTGTTTCTGTGGTACAGAAATAACTAAATTCTTTTTTTTTCTTTTTTTTTTGTCCTTTTTAGTCTTCTTTTTCTTTGATCCCATTGTCTGCATTTATGTGACAGACAACAATTATTATGGAAAGAATCTTAAAAAATGGATGGTACACTTAGCAAGGGCATTTAATATATGGGGGTGTGTCAGCTGTCTAACATACCTATATGTTCATTTTGATTTAGATTAACTGCAGCATTTAATAAATGTCAGAACAAGATGTAGGAGGAATTTTCTCAATATCATATGTAGAGTTGTATTATATGGCCTGCAGTCAGTATAGAAAAGGCTGAATCATCTATCTAATGAAGCCAATATGATGATTGTTGAAGGATTTGAGGAATTTCAAAAGGTGGCTAAGTCCTGCAAACAAATACCCCGTTCACACTATGCTCAGTTATCCGGATAAATTGCGAATTAGGTCACAATTCGAATAAATGCAGTAGTGTGAACGCAAGAGGATTTCTGTAATGCGCATTTTCAAAATCCTGCAAGCGAGGTGGATTTCTAAGCGCGATCCGGATAACTTACCGGAATGGACACCTGTACAGATCTTACTGCGCATGTGTGCTGATAAGTGCGGATATCTATGAACGCTTGTTTATTACTTTAGCGATTGCACCAAACGTATTTGGAGGTCACCACTCACTACAACATGAGGAAACAAACTTATTTTGCCACCTTATACTTCTCAAGAATGCTGGAATGTCTTCTGAGTTGCATTTGTCGTCACAAATTTTTGTTGGTATTTTAAGATTTCCTGTGCGGCGCATGCGCGAGTGTTCAAAACAGGAAGTTAAACCTGAAATTTTCAACATGGGATTCGGATTCGCTTAGCGAGTGTGAACGCAATACCGAATCGGATTCCTTAAGAAAAATCCGAATTATAGAAATGCGCATTTTGGCAACTGTAGTGTGAATGGGGTAAAAGTCACATAGGAGAAATAAATTATATATATATGATTGCTTTATTTACTAGTACATCCATTTAAACCCCCGAGTGCCATTTGATATGTTTCACATGTATTAAAGTGAATAACAGAATTGTTAACAAAACGTATTAATTACATATTTCATTTTTAGAAAACTCAATTTGCAGCGGACCATTTCAAGCTAATGAATAATAGAAATGATGCATATGTAGTCATAATTTATCAGTCTAAATTTCCTGCAAAGAAACATCCCAATTCAGACCTCAGTAAAGACAAAACCCCTCATTATGTCAAATGCAAGTACAAGGTTTCAATAGTTCCTTCTAATTTGATGGAAAGACCTGAAGGTCTAAAAGAATAATGATTTGTTAAACCAAGTTATTTAATTGGAAATATTAAAGGAAATTTCTGGAATGACTCGAGCAATGATTCATGAAAAGGAGGTAAAAAAATTTCGAAAGAAATGAGATACGATATTAAAATCCAATAATCAGAAACAGGAAGCAATTTGCTAATATTTCAGATATTAACATTGCACTGCACTGACAAATGAAATTGTGAGCCACATCAATAATAGATTAGCCAATGATAATAAAACGTTTATTTTAGCCAATAAAAGCAAATCAGGGCAAACACTTCGCCCCAGTATAATATACTCCCTTGGGCCAAGCACAGATAACGAGGCTCATATATTACCCAATGTGATATATTAATCTTACTTCCAGCAATATCCAAAATTGTCCTAAATGACACCTATTATTAGAGCTACTGTAACACAAATGGCACCCCATTATACATGGGAGGATAGTTTCATGATTTCCCTATGCACAGACAAAGTAGATTTATTATCTAATTTGACATATGCCTTGATATATTTTGACCTCTGTCATTTACTTTGTTTCAGATATGAGGGAAGAAGAGGAGGACGTCAGTGAGGTTTAACACTTGGGATTTGTTTGATGTATAAAGACGGGCAGTGACAGAGAGCTCGTCATCAGTTTGTGTCCTTGGTGGTGTCTGGAAATTTCTGGAAACAGTTCCACTGAACATTCAGTGGTAAGTACAGGATGTGGGTGTAATTTTGTTACGGTTATTTATGTTTTAAACATGCTTATGCATGTGCACGCACACACATGAAAGCACATATTTGCATGCATGTACACATACACACATGAACACACTTCTATATACCCGCACGCATACACACACACACACACACACACACACACACACACACACACAGGTTAAGCACATGGAAAGGTCAGTTTTCATAGCAGAGTAAGCATCTGTTGAGTTACCAACTCAAATAGAAACATGAAATAAAACGAGGTGTGTAATAAAATTATCTGCACCAGTAATTCAGAGATAAACTGACATGAAACAGTGGAGATATTATCCTGGCTGGTCACTGACTTGTGGGCTATAAATAAAATGAAATGATATATTTTAGGTGGTCTGTGCTTGGCATGTAAGTATAGTTATTTTGATAAATTAAGAAAATGAAAATATCGTGTTTTTGATAATCATAATGGAAACTGCTTGTTTTTGTGCCGTGGCTATTATTATTATTTTATTTTATTTTTTTATTTTTGTTCTGGCGCTGTGGGATAGATAATAATTCTCAGCACACCAGAGTGCTCTCAAGACAAAGGTTAATATTTTCTCACCTTTCCTGAACCAGAGCTATGATGGAAAGGTTCTTCAGTACTGCAGCACCATATATTTAGCTGGCATTGTCGATAACATTGTGAATTGGTTCACATATTTGGCACAAGTAAAAGACATTGGTACAGTTTTTTTTTTTTTTTTTTTTTTTTTTTTTTTAAGAATTGGATATTATTTTATGTCTTGGAAAAAAATTGATGGGTTGTATTAAGTATTGAATGAATGTAATGAACATTGATCTTAAATGTTAAGTGGCTCTTTCTTTTTTAGGCTGAAGAAAATGAAGCCATTTTGTGGTTCACTCTCCTCTTTTCTGCATGCTGTTTTCAGAATATTATATTGTTTTGGCAACCAGATCGCTTCCCTCATGAAGGTGACAGCATTCTGACTAAATTGTCATGAAGACATCTCCCCAAGGAAGTCTCTCTTTGTAAATTTTTTTCCTTTTATCTTCGCTAAGCTTTTCTGATACTAGGTGAAACCTGGAGCAGTAGCACTTTGTGATAATTAGTATGTAGAACATAGGCTTTTCTTTGATGTTTCTTTTAGATATTTTTTTATTCTTAATATAAGGCTGGCATTTATGACATTAGAGCTTTCTGAAGCCCATGGTAAGCTCTCTTAAATTTCAAACGCCCTACTTATTGATGTATTTTAATTTTACCATTTTAACTCAATCCTCAAGGTTCAATAAGTATCTAATGTTAATCCAACATCCTTTTCGGAGTTTATGGATAATATTTGATATGTCTAAATAGCACAAACCTATATTGGGTAATGAAATTGATTTTTTTTTTTTTTTTTTTTTTTTTACGATCTTATTCCCAGCATGCAGTTGTCTTAGGTGACTATGTGTTTTTTTTTCTCAAATTGGACAAAATTAAAAAATATATTCAGTGCACACTGCTTTCTGGGCTTGCCAGCCATTGGGGTGATACCCATGTCACAAGCAAGAATACAACAACAACTAGACAGCAGTGAAGTTACTAGCTTTATTAGAACTAGACCCTCCGCTGGTACACAACTGTCCCTCATTAGAAAACAAATCTGCAGTTAAGTTACGTTTTGTCACAACTAACACAATTCAAATTAATGGGAAAAAATCACTAAGACACTAAAGTTAGTTTACCTTGAAAAGTCCAAAGATATACAAATTCAATAATCTCGGTATTATCTCAATAAATAAAACCTTGCCACTGATTTAGGACAAAGTTATAAAAATTCTTTGTTCGTATCATATTTCTTCATAGCATGTGATATGTTGACGTTTAAATCAATATGTCTTCCTGGTAGACCAGATCAATTTTATCTGAGAGAAGGAAAGGAAGCTGACTGGGACTGTCTCTTAGATATATCTTCTTCGTCTCTGAGATAGTATCGGGTCTGACTAGCCATAAGACCAGTTCACATTGGGTTTAGCTTAAACAGTTTCCATACACATGTGGAGTGGTTAGTCATAAGGGTGTGTGTGCATGTGTGTGTGTGTATGTGCATGCATGCATGCACACGTATGTGCATGTATGTGAATGTGTGCTTGCATGTGTGTGTTGGAGAGAGAGAGAGAAAGAGAGAGAGAGAGAATGAGGCATATGAAATTTCCTATGGTTTATGATCTAACCGACCACACATTCAACATGGAAGGAGAGGCTCTATCGTACCTGTGTCTGTCATTTTTTCGCTCTTCTATAGTGAATAAATGTTCCATTTTTGCCTTGAAAGAATTCTGGCACCTATCTTATTGAGGTAGCTTGAAGTTTATCAATCATTATTGTTTCATAATTAGATTACATCAGTGATTAGACTCCAGTAAGTATAAATTTTTGCAGAGAATTTATCTAGAAGAATTTGATCAGTGGATCAATTTTGATCATTAGACTGGATCTCACTTTTTTTTAGATTTTTCATAATATTCTCTCTCTCTCTCATGTATATTTCATTCACCTGTTATGCACCTAAACGTATTTGAATGTGTATACATAATTTAAATTGCACAAATAGCTATCAATTTTAACCGTAATCCATCTTCGAGAAAATGCTTTTAAATGTGCTGAAAAGTACGTAATTAGATAGTGATATGAACAATTAGTTATAGGATGGGTAGCAAAGAGGAGGACGCTAAGTATGATTGATACATTTAGGGTTGATAAATTGGTCTTTTATCTGGCATAGTATAAAGGTGGGTGGCATTTGTCAGTGTTATTATGCTATTAAGTTATAAAAAAATGCACAAAATCAAAGCAAACTTGGTGCAAAATGCTGAGGTAGATCCCTGAAGCATTAAAAACATGTCCCTAAGTGCAGACAGTATTTTTTCCTTCTTTAAAGATTGAAGTGCACAAAGGTTAGGCCACACTTTTTTATTTTTATGGATGACATCCTCTGGGGACCCCAAAATCGGTGCGAGCGGGCGAAAAAAAAAACAGTCCAAAAAAAAAAATTGCTTAAGAAAAGTTATGTTTTCAGTACACAGCTGGAAACACTAATTTACCACAGAAACACGTATCAAACTAACAACATGTCTTTATCCATGCTCTCAAAATATTAAAGCATTGTGAAAAGGGCCTACTTCATAGAAAGGTAAAAAGTCATGAATATATATAGGGCCTATGCTGCATATTACCAAATCTATTTAAGGTCATTTCATGCATTCTGTTGGTATAGCAATCAATAAAACAAATATCAAATAAACAGCGTGTCTTTATTTGTACTCTCAGAAAATTTAAGCATTGTGAACACTTCTCAGAATTGTTAAAAAATGAAGCAAAGATAGGCCTATGCTTCCTACTACCAAATCTAAAAAACGTAATTTCGGTCGATGCCATTTTGTCTACTTCGACTCACACGTAGCAGTCAACTATCGGGTGGCCTGTCCGACCTTCAGTCCACCAAATTCCACGACGCTCTTGTCGACCCTTTTTTTCGCTACAAAAAAAAAACCCTGGTAAGCCTATGTGCTGCTTTGGACAGAATGTCACTGAAATTTTCCGGGCGATGATCGCTGGTCGCGGCCAGCCTTTCGTATAATTGTAAAAAGGGGATATCTCCATGTCCAATATCAATGGCAAACCAATCCAAAACGACGGCCCCGTTCTCTTTATGACTTTAATTGTCGTGTATTTTGAAATTAATGCTAGAGATGAATTTGACGGCAAAGCGGCCATATTTCCACGTGGTGATAATACTCATGCGCAGAAAGCTCATTTTCCGCACTCGGAACTACTCGGATGTCTCCGCAGTCGACAATGACAGCATGGAGCTTGCGGAATTAGCCGAGGATTGCCGATTGCATTTTCCGGCAAATTCAATAACGACGTTTGCGACAACCGACTTCCTTGGGGGGGGGGGGGGGGGGGGGTTTTTTTTTTTTTTTGGAGAACGGACGAAAATCGGTGCGCGCGCAGGATGTCATCCATAAAATTAAAAAAGTGTGGCCTTAGAGAGAAAATTCACTATGCAGCTCAGATGAAGAGAAGAGTTAATATTTTAATGGCACAACCAAGTCTGACTGGAAGATGGCAAGCGATTTTTATATGGAAATATTGAATCTATGCACTTGTCTATTTATTTGTGAAAAGTAGGTAACACAGTTCTCTAAGACAGTATTCATATTTTTTATGTACAGACACAGATGTGTCTGTACAAATTGCCATCACCTGAGTCTGTCGTCGCCGATGCCGGCGCTGTGCATTTTCCTTGTAAACACGATAAGTGGAGGGCAGTTTTACTTTTTGGCTTTATATTTACAGAGCTGATGAATATTCATAAAATGCAGGTCAAGTTCGAAAATCAGCATGATCGGACCATTATTGTAGAAGTTATGCTGTTTTTTCACTTTTCAGCATATATGCAACCCTGTAAACACATTTTAAGGAAAACCGTTAGGCCTGTTGTCATGAAACTTACAGGAGTAAACAATCTTACTAAAAAGCAGGTCAAGTTCGAAAATCGGCATGATCGGGCCACTATTTTAGTAGTTATGCTGTTTTTTCATTTTTCAGCATATATGCAACACTGTAAACACAATATAAGAAAAACAGATAGGCCAATTGTCATTACTTTAGTCAATCTTACTAAAACGCAGGTTGAGTTCAAAAATCAGCATAATCGGGCCATTATTTTGGAAGTTATGCTGTTTTTTCACATTTCCTCAGATTCAATTCTTAGGCATGTTAACAGTCTTATTATTTTACAAATAAGATACATAAAAGTGTTTGTTTGACATTTCCTGCATCTTTACAACATTGTTAGTTGATTATGTAAAAATGATGGTAAACTTGTTATCGTGTATTGTGTAATAAAGTGTCAAAAATGGAAATAAACTCATATCATTGCAGTTTGTCAGATTCAATCGTTCACTATGTTCAGAATCTCAGAATGGAGGAAATTGGACATTTAACACTATTCTATTGATAATGCAGGAAAGAAACATGGGACTAAAATACAGCTTCAGTAGGCAATGCAGTCTGTTTGGTAATTCCTACTGCCAGTTAAACGTTTTTTTTTTTTTTGTGAAAATTTAATTTTTCACATATTGGCATTTTCAAGGTGTGACTTTGAAGTTCCACTGGCTTGAAGACCCATGCTAGTCACATTTTCTGAAAATCCATGATATGTATATTTTATTATTAAAAATTGATGGTCATTATGCTGTTAACCATTATGTAATATTGCATCAGAATAGAAGAAAACACAATTTTGGGTGCTGCTGCCATGATGACCATTATGGGAAAACCATGTTACTTATGATTGCCAAACTTTCAAAAAAAAAGAAATACAGGACTAAAATGCAGCATGAGTTGGAAAAGCAGTCTAATTGGCTTCTTTTTCTGGAAGTTATACATTTTCAAAGTGTGAACTTGTTACACATTTTACTTGCATTGGTATTACCTGTTGAGCATAATTAAAATTTGATGTTGAATTTGCAGTTTAACATAATGTAATTTTGCATCAGAATTGACAGTAGCCTATTTTGTGCATAGTTATTTCCTGTTTTTTGTCTGTACATTTGACAGCTTTGCTGCCTTGTTAGTTTTTTTATACATTTATATTTATATTTATTTGTTTGTTTATTGTATTACCTCTATCATGTGTGAACGCTTTAAGCTTCATACTGTTCATACTTATGCTAATTTGTTTCTCTCACTTTGGTTTGATATTCAGTGCAATGACAAAATCAGATGAAAAAAGGTCCTTATTAAGATGGAGGAATGTAACTTAATGGGAGTGACGGATCCTCCTTGGCTCCAACTCTGGCAGACGCAGACAACTTTGTTTTATGATAATATGCTTTTTAATCATGATAAATGTTAACGTAATACCAATTAGGTGACATGACATCTAACAAGATGCACATTGGTGTTTTCTTTAGATATGAGGCTCATCTTTGAGGATAAGGGTGTGCATTAAGGATCAGACAGAAATTCAGCTGAAAGACCACAAACAGAAAAGTTGCATCTCTTTCGTTTTCCTATTTTCCAAAAGTATTGACAGTTTTGAAGTCCATTCCCTGTATCTTTCTTTGAAGTTCTCTCTCTCTCTCTCTCTCTCTCTCTCTCTCTCTCTCTCTCTCTCTCTCTCTCTCTCTCTCTCTCTCTCTCTCTCTCTCTCTCATAAAGACCTCAAGAGATCCTTTATTTAGTACATGTGAAATTCCCATCAGCACTGATTATCAGAGCATCATTCCATCATTTTCCCAGTATCTGGCAGCTTTGATCTGGGCACAATATCCGTGTGGCGATAAACAAGTATTAAGTAATGTAAAGTGATGAGTTTTGCTGTCATTATATCGGCTTTAATTTGAAGCTGTCAGTAATAACAGGCTGAGAATGTCTAACAATATCCCATACACTTCTATTGTGGCCATCTCACTATGTCTGTTTAGATTACAATGATATGGCGATGTGTTTACACTAGGTACAGATCTGTCGTTCTGATTTTAGTCACGGCAAAAGCCCAGCCTTTTCTTAGCTTGTCTAAAAGCCGTTTCAATGAACCATAGTGCCAATGCAGTGTTTTCAATAAAAGTTGTTCAGTATACATTGCTCATTTTCTCAGTGATCATTCTCTTTTCTCATCAAGAGGCTTTCAATTTGTGGACTTAGGTTTTGTTGATGAAATAAGGCTAAGTGAAGTGAAGTGTAATGAAGTGCAGTGTAGTGAAGCGCTGTTGATGTAGTTTCTGAGATATTAAATGTACATAGATGATTTGTTTGTGGGTGATATATTTGTGTTAGAAAATAGATGTGAAGGGGGTGGTTCACTTCCAGTGCTTGCTTTTATATCAGCTTTGAAATTTCTTTACTCATTTTTTTTTTTTTGTCTGATCCTTCACTTATTTTACATATTTCTGATAATGAATTGATTGATTTATTTGTTATGATCTGTACTCATTGGTGTATTATTTCTTGTGTCATATTATTGAGAGTATATTCATTACCCTGGTCTTAATTTTAAACAGTCTGAGTTTTAATTTAAAAAATCTTTTTTGTTAATGTTGATTGATTATGCAAGTTTGGTGCATATGGTGAGTTTTCTCGCTTTGTAGAAAGTCTCTGTGTTGGTTCTGATGGCATTATATTAATAAAACAATTAGTGGCTTTTGTCAGTGTGTAAAAGTAAATTAACTTACATTTGTAATTATGGATGTGGCTTCTATTCTTACTGTACCATACAATTCCAACTTTGCATGATATTTCTCCCTCCCTCTCTCTCTAGGGGGCAATTTTTATATTCTCCAGTGGGTGAAGAAATGTTGTTTGTGATATTTCTCTCTCCCTCCCTCTCTTTCTCTCTCTAGGGGGCAATTGTTATATTCCCCAGTGGGCAAAGAAAAATTGCTTGCCCGTAAATTGGGAACTGAATTATTTGCGATTATTTACAGAACAATTACATTTATATAACAATAACTGTCACGCCCTGACCTTGTGGTAAACCCAAATAAACTGCATGCTGAAATTGTCAAAAGACCTGCAGTCATGTCAGCTTGATTTGAGTTTCGGAGAAATATCTAATTTGTCTCCAAATGAATGATGATTTGGTTAAAAAAGATACACCATATTGATTTGTGCATTTTTTTTTCTGACCTGAAGTGGCCTCAGACCCCAGTTTAACGAACGTCACTTCATTTTTTTCCTACTGTTAGATTATTGTATGTTTATATCTAGTTTAAACAATCATGCTATATATGTTGTATATGTAGGTGACAAGAAGACATTATTTAGTTATTATGTCTGGCAGTTCATCTCATTGTGTTATTTGCAGGCATCAAATATTCCATTTTTCAGTATTGACTGTGCTGCTAGTAGTACATATGAACGTGACCTTAGAAAGTCTTTTTACATTGCTTTCATTTTTTTTTCAGTCAATATTAGGAAGACATATGCAATAAGATACATATCTGTCACATACCTTTTGAGACATGTCAGTCCCATCCGTCTCTGGTGGCGGCAGCAAAATTGCATGAAGTGAAGAGATAATAATACACTACATGTGGTGTATGAAGTACTGATATGTTATGTCAAAAGTAATATAATGAACTGAGTGATGCGTTACTCTTTTAAGGACTTTTTTGTGTGTGGAACAACCACAGTTTCTGGTTTGACTGTTGTATTTAGCGTATAGCTGAGGAATATTAGTAGAATTATGGAATATCTGGGCATCTTTACAAAGAAATTTAATGTTCTCTAGTACCTGCAGCAATATGGTATATATTCACTTCAACAAAACCCTGGTTGTTGATTTTATATTTGCCTTTTCCAAAACCTGGTATACATGTAATTAATATCTGATTGAAACTGTATTTGCTGTATATAATTACATACATCTGAATTGGAAGCTAGGTTGAAAAAAGACCTAAAGAAACTCTAAAATAGTGGTTGCAAAATTGGCCCCAAGGATTTTTCGGGTTAATGAGCAGATGACAGCATATTTAATGAGTAGTATTCAGTTGGATTAATATGTTTCCACATCTCTTATCTTATGAGACACGATGCCAGGTAAGACAAGTTTTCCTCCTTTTGGGGGCAATTTCCTCCTTTTTATGTGAGAAAGGAATTTAAGAAAGCCACAGGAATTTAAAATGAAATATTAATAAAGGGGGAAAATCTCAAGAGAGGATTCGCTTTTTTCTCCTCATTAGGCGTTCTTTGTTTTCTCTCTGGTGTATAAATATGGATTCTCTATTTTTTCAGGTGGGGTATTAAAATGAAATGACTAATGATGTAATAGACAAAGATCTGCATATTTTTCGAGAGCTGTGAAGTTGATTACCTGAACCTGACAGCTGCTGATTGGGGACCTAATTTTATATTACATTATTGATTATTATTGATTGATTATTGATTTTTTATTGGAATGATCTTAAATTGCAGCAATTTGAATATGGAAGACAGCCCAAACATTAGAAAATGTTTTCAAAAAAAAAAAATTGGAATGCACCAGTGTGGTTGCACCAAAAACTAAAATCTCAAGGGTAGGTTCCATTTTCTGTCATCTGCATGAGATAATTCAATCAATTTTCCCTTTTGCTAAGTAAAAGCATTTGAAGTGGAAGGAAGGGTTTGGGATAGGCTGGTTTTAAATTGGATTTTTGTAAATATTTTATGAAGTTGATAAAGATGACAATAGCAGAGATGGAAAGAGGATCATGAAGCATTACTTTCTGGAAGAGATAGTGACGTTCCTTTGGGTCGGTACATCTTAAACAGCAGACAGAGTCTGTATTTGCTTCATCCCTCAGACAATTGTTAAATTGATTTATGTTTCTAGGTTCTGTATCATGGAAGGACTTAAAGCACTCTCTACAGGATTTACCCTCCAAAATTAATTTTCCTCGAAAAAAGTGCAATTTTCTCCTGTGCACAAATTGTCACTTGGCCTATCTCTGCACTCTTATGCAATGTTTTATTCCATGTTAAATTTGATTATGGTAAATAATACAGACATTTGAGCTGTCATGGCTACCTGTGAAGGCTAAGAAGATAATATCGACACTATGTATGCTTCAGAGTAACTTTTTTAGGGTTTTTATTGCTATTCATTAAGGTCTGAATTTGTAAATATAAGAAGCTTAATAGGATATAAATATGACCATTGGGGGGGATCAAATGCATATTTGAGATCAAAAGATGGTCTCAACTATAAGAGTCAGTTTTTGGTGGAAACGCACCTGCCACACGGTGTAGAGCTTGAAAGTAAAGGCAGAAGTCCACTGAGGAAATCTCCACAATTTTGTTTGGCATCTAACACTTAATTACCAGGAAACCAACACTGGGAAGACTCATTTTACACTGGAAAAAAAAGCACCCTTGGATATCAGTTCTCCCACATGTATGTTATATTGGGAAATTCCATCTTAAACAAGTGCCAGTTATGAATTAAGAGGTTGGACTTGGTATAATATGAGATAAGAAAAGAGCCTGCTTTATCAAGTGTTTTATGACCTCAGTAGATACAGACAAACAGATCACAAAGCCACTAGTAGTCACTATAGCAATAAAAAGACAGCTCTATAAAAATATCTACTTTTACCTAATACCTGTTCTTTCATTGATTTGTGTTAATTAGTAGTTTGAGGGACTAGCTTATCTGCCCCCTTCCCCTCCAGTCGAGTATATAAATAATGATCCACCAGTTTAGGAAACTCAGTGAAAAGTTTTTGATCTCAGTTTTTTTTTTTTTTTCTTTTTTAATTTACACACAAAGCATAGTAGTGCCTTAACCAGAAATATTGAAGATTTGTCCTTTCACAGTGTGTTTTTTACCATTTGTAACCCCAATTCAGGTCAGGCTGCTGAACTTACCAGGACACGTATTTTACCCTCTGTGACTTCTGTACAACACCACCCCCATGGAGACCTCAGTCTTCATCCTGGATACAGTTTATCATGTTCAGTCTTAAAACAGTATAGTTTTGAACATCTCGTGACTTGTATTTTATCTTCTACAGCCCCGATACTAAACACACGCTGCAGGAGATGTTATCGCATTATGAGCCATAGGTCACAGGATTAACTTTGTGTTTTATCACCTGACGCCTCACTTAAACTAAATACTGAACATGAGGATGGCTTTATCAAGGCAAATAGGCTTAATGACTTTTGTATTTTAGCATTCAGAGCCTCAGTCCTAAACAAACGCTGCAGGAGAGGTTGTTACTCAACAGATAACAACGGGGTGTTGGGGCTAGAAGCTGATGTTCGCTAGTCTCTGCACATGCAGTATATCGGCTGTTAATACAGACACAGCGCCCGCCAAGAAGTTTCCTGAACTGTTGATATCTTTGGTCAGGGGTCTTATATTCCAAAACCACAGGTCTTCAGAGAAGAGGAGTTCACGTTCAGGGAACTTAATCAGTTGCTTCTATTTTCTGTACTGTTGAAAGAGTTGAATTTTGCGTGTGCCCAAAGACGTGAGCTCTTCATACTGTGTAGTATTGTATTTCTCCTCTTCCTGATCTTAATCAAGTGGGAGAGATCACAGACATCAGATATTTTTAAATTTTATATAATATGCTCTGTGTACGTGAGAGGACTCTGGAGAATTTTTAGACTGCAGAAAGAAATAAGGGCCAGGTTGTGTGCACAGGCTCCAGAATGTATGGAAGAACACTTGTAGATACATGTATATAAGCTCAGCTTGGAGTTCATTTTTGAAGGAATATTGTCAAGAAGAAAGAAATCTGGGAAGATCTCTGCAGCTGGGATAAAAGGTGAAATTTTTCTTCTTTTCTTGTGGAAGTAAAATGTTTTGTTATCCTTCCAGGAGATATGCGAGAGATTCTTGCATGTTAGTCTAGATGGAAATGATGAGTTGGGTTTACAGTAAAAGTGAAAGATTTCTTACACTGTAAGAAGAGGTTTTGACTTAAGAGAGAAGAAGAAAAAAATAGTCCTGTAATAAAACAAAAAAATAATTGATGCTTTAAGATCAGTGAAAAGAAGAACATGGAGATCTTTTATCAGGAGCTCCTCCCATATTTAATTTATTTCTTTATGATCTAGTTGAGGAGGGTGGTGAAAAGTTTTAAGAGATGATAAATTTTTCATAGTTTTGGTATTAAGATTATTCAGGAGTTTGTCATTTTTATTTGGTAAGCTGGGTGTATTTAGCCCCTGCTGTAGCGTAAATTATGGAGTAGCTTGGGAGTGAGTGTTTATTTTTGAGAATTCTTACTTTTTAGCCAGGAGCTGTTTTTCTCTTAAATCTTTTAAATATTTGGTTTCAGATTTGAATAAAGGGTGTGAAATGAAGGAGCAAAGAGCGCCTGAAAAAAAAAATCAAGAAACCACCCCTCAAAGCATGAACCTTGTAATCTGCAGTGCCATGAAATTGACACATGCATAAACTTTTCATAACTTGCCTGGTTCTAAAATCTGGGTTTAGAAAAAGAAATAAGCAGCTGCTCCTGTTTGGACAAATTGGCAGCAAATGATCAGAGAGAAGTGAAATCTTCTCATTTCCTTCTGTCAAGGTGTTTTATTTTTGTCCAATAGTAATTACATCCCAGAAGCGTTTACAGAATTGAGATCACAGATAGATACGGTGCTAAAAACGAGTTGTTGCCTGGAGAAGATGCATGCTATCATGGGATTCCTATTTAAAGCCGAGTTCACACTAGGGAGTAAGGTTATGATCAACAGAGCATCCATTATATGATTGCTATAATTTAGTTCTGAACTGATTCTAGTCACACCCTGTGTGAACCTGGCCTAGCTAGCTGATGGTCATGATAAGATTTTGTTTCAGCAAGGTAAGTTTAATTTTTTTCTGGTGATCGGTGATATTATACAACTGATGAAAAAGAGACTTTAGTTCTGGTTTTGTTTTTTCACATGCTGACAAATTACCATAGTGCATGTGATTTTTCAGAAAGTTAGTTAAAACTGACCAAAGTGGACATTTCCTAAACCAATCTTTACTTTTGACACAAAAAAATCCTTCTGTTGATTAGTTTCAGCCTACAGTTGTTTTCATTTTCTCTGCCAGATGTAAAATTTATCAGTTTTTGGTGAAAGTTGCATGTTCTGCAGTAGTGTTCCATCTGCAGATGAGGTCCCCTGGTAGGGTCTGCGCTGCAGGAGATCCAGATGTCAGGGATTCATAGATTTTTAACTTTTGGAGGATTTCTCCCTCTCATGTAAGAACAAATATTTGAAACTTACTTGGATTTGTTTAAAATTATTTAGAAATGGTTAGATTTCATTGAAGGATGACTGATGGACAGACTTTTTCTCCCTATTTATCATTATCTGTGTTTATACAGTTTCGTGAGATAATCTGTGAAGGATATAAAAATGTACATATAATTATCTACCAGACAATATAATATTACCCGTATTTAGCATCACCTTCTGCACTCTAGAAATTACAGCCTTGTGTGTCTGGGTTTGCACTTAATTTTAATATAAATTTACATTTTTATGAGAGCTAGCCGTCAAACTTGACTTATATGATGATGTATATCAGAATATTTCCAATACCTTAATTTATGGTTTGATAGCCGTCTTGAAAGGTTCTTAATGAGAACAAGATTCTCAGAGTGAAATAAGTGATCATCAAGGAAATTAAACTAAAATAAAGAAGACATCTGAGGTTTATTAATTTGGTTTTGTGTTGGTATTGTGTTTCTGATGCCAGTTCATACGAGACCTAAGTTACCAACTAAATCTGAAATATAGTCTACATTACATCAATGGTTGTAATTAATTAGTTGATTTTTTTTTTCATTTTATTTATTAATTTTGGTACAAGTGCATTAATACAACGACTAAGACCTTATGGTATATTTGGTAACCACGGTACTAAAACCCAAATGACCATTCTGATTGTATTCAAGTACATATTTGCACTTTATAAGTTCATTCATTCCATATTCAAATTTAAGTTATTGGTTTTCATATTTATATACATGAAAGAGAATTTATTGCTGTGTGGACACCTGCTTGAGAGTAAAGGTAAGAAAATAGATTTATCCGCCTGTGCGTGTGTGTGTATATGGTAATGACATATCTGCTATTCAGTGTTAGAGGTTAAGGTCAAGGTTAATGTTTAAGTTATCTTATATTTCGTAATTATTCCTTGAAGTTCGTATAATTAAGGGTGTGTGAAGTAATTTACCAGCTGATGTTGTATAGGGCTGTGTTCGGTGCAAAACATCATTAGTTATTTCTCTCACACAGGTAACCTGGTTAATAATTTGAAATCTATCAATCTCTAAAGATGGGTATAAAGAACAATATCTGATCATAACTGAATGAAGAAAAGCTACAAGAGTAAGGATGAGTGATGAGAGACCAGGGCCCCGTAACTCAAAAGCATCGCAAATTGCGATCGAGCGCAAGCGTCTCTGTTCCATAACTCAGGATTTACTCGCCCCATATAGGCCCTAATTGCCCCGATTTAAAAGGTGATTCGCAATTCGCGATGCTTTCAAGTTATGGAGCCCAGAGTTTCTGGATATATGTTACACGCATTGCCTGCCAGTAGTGTAACCTTGCACCCACTGAATGTTCACTCGATTCTCGCTAAAATGGAGGCAATTACCACCCCCACTGGAATAATTAGCCGTGTTTATCTCCGTGCCACAGACCTGCCTTTTTAATTCAAATTGAACAGCTTTAACTTGGCAATATATTTTATTGATTTGATTCTCCTATTTTTCCCCCCCAGCTGTAATCTGGTTTGTGCTGGACCCTTCCCAAGAAGGGGATCCAAAATGAGAACTGTAAACAGACCTTCGCATATAAAGTTGATTATATTGTCGGTTATTTAGGCTATTTGTTATCAGTCTGGCCGTTTAGTTCAATACATGCCCTCAGCAAAACATTAGGTCAAAGACTTAATACAGTTATGGCTTATTTTGCTTCGAGTTTACATCCAAGTTTACATTTAGGTAAAGAGTGGAAGGGTGCGTTGTGGCAAATTTCTATTGGTTACTGTAAAATAAGTTTGCTTGGAGATGTAAGTATAATTCTGGAATAGAGGCCGTAGATAATAGGTAAATATTTCTTGATTTTAACAAATGGCATTTGTTCTTTATTATGGACTTGCTGACTTTTGGACTAAGTGATTGGACTGACTGGCCAGCTAACTGACTGGCTGACTGGCTAGATAGTCGGACTATTTAAAGATATCACTAAATAACTGACAAGACCTTGGTTGGTTTATCATATAATAAATTGAGATATTGATTTTTTTTTACTCATTTGGTTGGAATGTGTTCCCTCCATGCCAGCTTTTGCACTATGCTAATGATCAATTATTCGAAGGTGCAGCACATGCTCTCTAGTTGTGCAACCAGCCAAATTCCGAGCCAACATTATGATCACCAAATCCAGAAACCAGTTGACCTTGACCTTGGGAGCTAGCCAGATGACATTACTCCGTGTTTGAATGCTCAGTGGAGAAGTTTTGTTTTTCTTGAGGTATAATCTGCTTTTTGCTTCCCCCCAAAGAATTACTCAATGTCTGAGTTAATTGAATGTAATGAGGGAAGGCTATGGAAGACATGGCTCGGTAGCACCAGGCGCAGCGGCGGTCACGCTAAGGCAAGGAGGCTTCAGTTTGGAAGGTTTTGTGAATGAAATACAGTATGTTTATGTCAAAGAGGTTTTAAAGATTGATTAGAAATGAAGTTAAGATGGTGTATTGTAGCAAGCCATGGGAGGTTTCCTCAGTCACAAAAAGGAATCCCATTTGTAATTTGTCTGTTTGTTTGAAAAACATGTTACTGGAGAAGCTATGATAAAGAGAAGCTAAGGATGATTGAGTACTGGTAGTGCTCTAATAAAGAATATGTACATTGTAGCTTACCCTCTCACTTACAATTTGACTCATGTATAAAGATCTGTGGATTTAAGAGAAAAGGATAACATTCCCAATGGAGTTTTAACACTCCCTCTCATCCTTTTTACTTTCCGTCGTTTTCCTTTGAAAGATTTTCAGGTGCAAACTTTATACCATTTATTATTTCTACTACCATTTATCAATTGCTATTACATTGTCTCTACTTATGATGTGTGTTGTCAGTTTATTTTCATCCCAGTGAATCAGGGCTATTGATGCATTTTATGGCCGACTTCCAGCAAAACTAAACCATTGGATTAATTTTCTTTTGTATCAAAGATAATGAACACGCAAAAGGTTATCTAAGATCCTTAGGACTATAGCTGGTAGCAGGCTTTTTAATTGAATCCAGTGATGCTATTACAGTATGGTATAATGGGTGATCATATAAGGCTGCGTTCACCACGGTTTTAGTACAAAATGTTTTAGACCCCATAGGCAATATCAGTCTACATACGTAGATCAACCCAAATCTCTGGGGACGTACGAAATGCAGGTTTACTGATTGACATGCCTCTTCTTGTTTCCAACATACTCAAATACTCACCAACTTTTCTGTATTATACATAAAGGCAGGAGGAGGCATTTAATTCAGTTACACTGATTGCAATAAGCAAGAGTTGCCACAGAGTTAAGTGGATCCATGTAGACCAATAGTGTCTATGGGAATGTGGCCTTAGTTGAAATTCTAGACAAAGGGGCCATTCAGTATAGCTGTTCCGAGTACTAACTGATCCGCCGAATAAATATGGCCGACCCCACTTCAAAAGGGATGCCACTAATTTCATGGCGGTCTCCCCGCCCCCGCATGGGCCATCACTGCAGGGGTCTAGCCAAGATTTAATCCGTAAATGGCGTGTGTGGAGGTGAGGAAACCATCATGGAATTAGTGGCATCACTTTTGAAGTGGGGTCGGCCATATTTAGTCAGTGGATCAGTTAGTACTCGGATCATCTATTCTGAATGTCCCAAAAGAGGGAGCTGGATTGCAGTCCCTTGTCTCTGTTGTCTAGGGAGAAGCACCTGCCCCTTGACTGGAAAGCTACAACATATTTTTTGTCGTAAGTGCGGTGATAGTACTCGATCCCCCGATAGCCAGTGGCAAGCATTGAAACCGTATCCAATGAGGATGTTACCAAATATACTTGGTTGGAGAATAATCATCTACAATCTTCTCTCAAAGGTAATCGAGGCTTCAGGCTTAATGGACTTGTTGTTGATGTAATGCTTAAGTCCTAATGAGGTTTTCTAACAATAAACGTGTTAGTGCCTACAGACCATTGCCAACATGTCAACCTAGACAAATTTGACACTCCAAATTTAGTTCTTTGTGATTCAGTTTAACAGTATTTTTGTTGGCGGAATTTGGTTGTTCATCATTTTATAGACACAAAAGTAAATCCATTAAGGTAATGAAAATAGCATTGGAAATTACAAAATGGCAGAAGTGATGAAAGCATAAAAGATAAATTGATGGATAAATTGGTATTTTCTTTTGTTACACACTCAACAATTCATGCACAAAGACCATCAGACATTGGAGAAAAAAGAGTGCATGAGCTAAAGAAAATTGATACCTAGATGTGGTTTTCTTCCCATTTTATTTTGATATGTAGTTAATGAAAGTCACTTTGGGATGATTTCAAGATATTTTTTGTATCCAAAACAAATATGTGAATTTTATCAGTCATAAGTATAACCGAAAAATTATTCCAGTATTTTACATTCCATTTCCTCTGCCAAAGTAGAATGCGTACAGCGTTTGTCTGGAATTTACTGTATTGGAATGAGCAGTCAAAGCAAATGAAAAATATGTGTGAGTAAAATTGCCATTGTCAGTCTTTTACATGATGAACAAAATTTTTTGAAAAACTTTATTTTGAATATTGGTTGACTTTGATAATTACACATTGTCTAAAGATATTTTCTTTGTTCATCATTTTGTCTTTCTATGCTTAATATTCTCTGTGTAATGGTAAAGATTGCTGTAGGAGAGTGGTGACACATTGTTGTTAAAGTCTTACTGTTTCTGTCCAGTAAACAAGTAGAGGAGGTCAACAAAATGTACAGATATCAAGTTAAATATTGGTGTCCGAAGTTACCTCGCTCGTGACCAACTTACCTTTTGGACAGACAATTCAGTAATTGCTGTAATTACAGGTTAGCAGTATTGTTAAGAGTGATCAGGGGTGGTACCTACACTTGACTCTTTCTATAGGAAAATTGTCTAGTTTTTAGGAGCACACTGTACCTGGTAGCTTTAACTATTGTCTCTCTTATCTGAAATTCCTTGTAAATGAGAGACAGAAACAGTTAAACCGACAATGTGGTCACTGAATTGTTGACCGTGAGAGAATAAGTAGCTGGAGGCCAACTGTAGCTAACTGACCAACCTGTGCTATTGTGTCTGACCATTGGAAGATGATCAATGGGCATTCACAGACTGACCACTTAATGATAGATGCCTCTGTACCAGAACTGCCCACTGAGCAATTAGTTCATTGTTTCCACCGCCAGCTAAAGTTCAGCAAGGCTTGGCGTAAGACTCATAGCCGCCTGTAAATGTATGTGCTCTTATGTGGACTGGGAATATGAACATCGTAATTATGAACATTGGGGCATTTTTGCTTAAAAGCAGAAGGAGAGTGTCAGCTTTGGTCACAGTATAAGGTAATGTAGGAATCGGTTGTACTTGATTTCTCATCTTCGCTCAAAATTATTTTCTAATGGGATACCAAAATAATGATTTGAGGTTTAAGACACAAATTTGAGATAAAATTACTTAAAAAGTATAATTTTGATGACAGCTTTTTCAGTGTTAAACTGATGATTTGCATTGATTGCCAGTAATTAGCAAGACTTGTATAACATTCACATCATTCTCATGCCACGGGTACCCGCTCATTTTTTTTTTTTTTTTTTACTACATTTATATCATAAAACCTTGCTGAACGATCTCAATCTCAAAGTTTCCTGCTTTTCATTTGTGTTCATCACCAGATGTAAGGAGGCCTCTGCTGGCATGACACTTGCAGTACACATGTTCCCACATAGTTGTGGCATAAAAAAAAAGTATTTGGAAAAGGTAATCAGGTTGTATTAGGTGCTGTACTCTATTCATTTCTAGTGTAATACAGGACATAGGCATGTAAGTTTGCCAAGAGTACCATGATATACGTAGTAAATTTTGGGGTCGATGTTCCTATTGCAGAATTTTACATGACGTGAGGTTTTGATGTTGTGTGTAGTACAAGGTGAGTGTACATGCAGACCTGTGTAACTTCACGTAGTACGCAAATTGGGGAAGTCTCGACTGTGTTTTAGCAACACGTTTTCCGTCGTTTGAGATTTTTTGCAGGATGTTTTCTGTTTGAGTTATTTGATAATAACGAGGGAGATAATTTGCAACATACTGAGAGTGTTGGCAAGAAATTACAGTTTTCAAACTTTTTTGTTAGTTTTCAGGGCTTGTATGCATTCACATTCGCTTAAGCTGAAGCTGTTTTAGTATTAAGGATGGCCGTTAGGGAAGTAAAGTGATTCATGAATTTTGTTATCAAAGATAGTTGTCCTGTCCAAAAAAAAAAAAAAAAAATGAGATATAATCTTTTTAAATTGGGTCAGTGTATGAAAGGATACTGATTAGTTTCATAATACCCAGTTACTCAATCATTCAAAAGTTTGTTTACACACTGCCATATTGAAAAGTAAACGCAAATTCATCTTAAACTTTCAGGATTAGAGCTTGCTGGTTAGTGGAAACCTGTCATTGTAAGGGGAAGTTGTGTTTTATGTAACTCAGTGTTTTATGTAACCTGTTGGGCAAATTAAGAGCGGATTTCATTGAATTAGGCCCACGTTGTGTTTGATTACTGACAGGAACCAAAGGCTGATGGTGACTGAGTACATTCCCTCTGTCATGATGTGGTATAACCAGGAAGCTTTATAAGGTTTAACTGTACATGAACCAATCCAAAATATTTTGTGTGTGCATGTGTGTGTTTGTGGGCATGTGTATATGTGCGTGCGTGCATGTGTTGGGAGGAGAGGAGAGGGCATGGGTAAAAATTATTCTTTCACATCAGTGCTTACTACAAATTTACAATAACTTTCTCCTCAGTAAAGTTGTATACTGAGGTAACTGAAGCAAGTGGTTTAAGGATTGGATTGATATTCTTAATATGACACTTTCTCTCCAGTAACAAACATAAGAAAAACTTTTTATTCATTTCTTCATTTCTTTTATTAATTTAATTTTTAAAAATAACCTCCTTTATATGGCTGAATTTCAAGGATGATAACTATACTCCAATTTTATGATCAAAAGAGTGACACTTGATAAAAAAAAAATACATGATGAATAGAAAAATGGGTTAATGCCTGAAGTTCACAACCCTGGAATTTTATGAGAGATTTTCAAATGTATAAAAATAAAATGAATTTCAGTGAAGGAAACTGAAGAGGGAGGATGTGGGGGGAGGTGTTCTACTTCATTAAGAGTACGCTCTGTCCCTGCTCTTAGCCTTGCATGCTATTTGTACAGAATAACCCACCTGGCTTACAGATGTTATGTTTCTGGATGACTCGTTATGACGTCTGCTCTTCGTTTAACTTTGGAACATACACTGTAAACTGAACGCAAGCAGTGATAGCTAATGATATTTTGTAACAGATCACAAGTCACAATAATTACTTATTGATTACCCAAGCCTAGGATAGGGAAATATATAATAAAAAAACATCCTTGTGGGGTTTTCTGACAGTGCTTGATTAGAAGCAGGAAAAACACATGCATCATGTTATTGGATACAGCTTAAAAATGTTTCTATGTGGATACTTTGTTGAATAAAGGGTAATACTTTTACATAAAGAACAAACACGTATTTTTAGAAAATTGAAGAGGATGGGGAAATTACAACCCATTGGTTTGCAGTGATAAGATCCTCTGAAATATGAAAAGCGAAAAAAGGAAAGACAAAAAAGGGGAGGGAAATGTAAGTTTTTTTATCCCAATACCAAGGACATTAGAAACCGCCAGTAGCACATTTTAGAAATTCCCTCAGTTTACTCAGTCTTTGGGGCATATGGCAGTTTTTCTCTGATCTCCGCCTGTTGTTTGTGGTTGGTTATTGCTACATGTGCAAGCAGTGCTGTTGTATATATGATGCGGGTTGTCTGCACTCGCCAGGTTAGAGTTCTTTTGAAAGTAGAAATTTTCTGGAGAGTTGAAACTGGTGTAAATGTTTATATGATTAGAGTGAAGTTACGTTTTGCTAACTTTGAAGAATCTTGATTTTTATCTCTCTCTCTCTCTCTCTCTCAGAAAGGTCTAAGTGAATGTGTGTGGGTGCACCTATCCATGTCTATGCACAAAAAGAGCTGAGAGGATACAGGGATTATATTTTATTTGTTGCATAGAACGAGAGATGTTTTTTTTTTCTTTGTATGTTAATTTGTTACAATTCTGTGGAAAAAATATTACATTGGATTGACAGAGCTTAATATGTTTGATCAATTAACAGAAAAGGATTGGTATTTGTTCTGGTGTATCTCCATTTTCCCTAGCTTTTCATCTTTTATAACTCAAGTCTGCACCATATGGCCATACATACATATTTTATAAAGTTTAGATGATTGGTTTGATGAATGTAGTTTAGTCTAGTTGGTCTTTGTATACAAAAAAAGTTACACTTTATTATTCCAAACTGGAGTACTTAGGTTGCAGAAAATCTAGAGGGGATGTTTGAAGAGGTAATATACCCTGCAGTATGAGATAAATCTTTCTTGATCTATTTAAGATTACTAGTAAATACAATGAACTACTAGGCAAATGTTTATCAATCAGTGCTGTTTAAATTTTTTTAAACATCCAGTTTTTTGTTGTTTGGCAGATCTGCATTATGATAACATTTACAAAAGATGTCATCGCAGTTGAAAGATGATATCTTAATTTGGTGTCGGCAGGGCCAGGCAGTTGTGTCAATGATCTCAACAGGTTGTCATAACTTAAGTTTTTATTTATTTATTTATTTTTTTTTTTTTTTGGGGGGGGGGGGGGATCTGTAAGTGAAATAAAGAAATAAAGTGATATAAGAAAAATAGAAAAAAGACAGGGTAAACAATCTGTTCTGTAAATAGTTTGACTGGGGTCTGCTCAGAGGGTAATTTAGGCCCCTAGACAGGGTGAGAAGAGGTGTGGGTTTTTTCTAGTCTTTTGTAAGGGCCAGATGGATATCTTGTATATGTACCTTCTCATTTTCCCACCAATTTTTTTTTTCTTTTTTCATGCAAACATCTGATAAAAGGTTTTTGTATTCAAACAGGAGTTTGCAAAATAAAGAAAAGAGTGGATAATGGGCTTCAATCAAGCAATTGAATTTTTTTTCTGAAAATATTTTTTAAATGCATCTGTGGTATCTTGTATGACCAGTTTTTTTGCATGTCTCATTTAGCTTGTAAAGGGGGTGAAATTGATAAAGCATAATTATATATGACTGACTGGCGCAGTCATGTTCCTGTTTTGAGCTGGTACTAGTACATGCATTTTCACCTCTCCCCTTTTGCGGTGTGTCTGTATGAACAAGATCCTTCATCCTGTTTATGAAAAATTGGTCATGGACACACAGTCCTGGGACAGCAGTATTCCAATTTGTTAACTCCCATTGGACTATATGTTATTTTTGGTCGCTTGCTGTCAGTCATTTGCTGTGAAAGAGTGAAGTGAAGAAATGTTAAACAAATCTTTAAGAAATAATTTAAAAAACAACAAATTAATATAGAGGACATGAATATTTTGTGAATTATGATCTAATAAATTAACTTGATTGCTCATCAAATTTAAAGCATTTGACTGCTTTATTTTTTCTCATTTCCTAATTAATGCAAAATTGGGGGGAAAAATTCATTGGACCAAGTTGGCATATTTTAGTTTGAAATTGGAAAGCAAGGTTAAAGCATTTTCCACAAAATAGGTGCTCTTTCCTCTTTAGCCAGCCAAATCAGATTATGTGGGTGGCACATTTATTTGAATGAAATTAAAGGGGTTTTTTTGCAGTCGCATCTGAAAGTACATTCAAGCTGACGTAGGATGTGCGGATACATGCGTCAGAAGAAGTCAAGGATCATGTCATTTTAGTAAGAGGTCCTGTCCCATTCATTGACCTAAAATTTGACACACATATTATTTATTCCAATTACTGTTGAGCAGTACAAATGGATAAAAGATCATCATGTAACATTCCAATTATAATGTTATGGAGTACAGGCTTTTTTTTCTATTTTCTTTTCTTTTTTGCTTTTATCTATGTTGAAAGCATGTCCAAGGTACAGCTGGATGATTGAAATGTTGATTTGATAAGAAAATCATATCACGCATGGAAAATAATGAAGTGGGCGAGCTGTGAATTATAAATGTAAAAGAGAGAAGTCCAAGTGTAACAGTGTACATGTAAAGTGTATCTTTGAGGAGATGGTTGGATCACTTTTCAGTAGATCTCAGGGAGGATGGAGGCCGTCTTCTGGAAGACGGTCAGAATTTTTCATGTTTTTATTGATGGTGTCTAATTTTTTTTGTCGGAAGATGGTCAAAAATGGAAGATGGATCAAAAAAGATAATTTGGAAGATTGTCAATAATATCTCTGGATCTGCCCCTGGATCCTGTCTCTTTCTCTCTCTTAAGCAGGTTTGTTTTAATGTGGGAGAGAAAAGTCTTACACTTACAATGTGAGTAAAATCCATAACAAATCTCGATATCTCTGCACATAATTATCTCTTAATACATCTGTGATTTATCGGTGTTTTTTTCTCATTATAGGTCTATTAAGAAAGGAGGTCTGGAAGACAGATAGTGCCCCCAGAGTCCTCATTAGAAGAAGAGATATATTGAACTGAGACATTTACTTAAACTATAAAGACAGCTGCGATATATTGCGAGCAAGCGTACAGGAGCGTACGGAGCATTTGGCCTCTTTCATTGATGCCTGCAGCGATAATTGGAATGATCAAACACACATGAAGTTGTCAGAAATGACTTAAAACCAGTTTGTGATATTCAGTTTTGAGTGAGTAATTTGATTTGGCAGAGGATTTAGGATTTCAACTTGATGTGATTGTTCTTGGCTTGTTATATAGCTAACTAAAGTGCTGCCATGTCTGACAAAAACAGTGAAACTAGCAACGAGAATGAAAATGGTAACGACAATGTGTGTCGAGATTTCCTGCGCAATGTTTGCCGGCGTGGTAAGCGTTGCAAGTATAACCACCCCTGCAGCGAAGAAGCGAAAGACTTAGGTAAAAAGCAGAGTTACGTCTTTTGCCACGATTATCAAAATGCTGGCTGTGAACGTGTCAACTGCAAGTACCTTCACTGCACACGAGAAGAGGAAGATTATTTCAAACAGGCAGGTCAACTTCCTGTGCGCCTCCAGCAGCAAGCTGCGCTTGGACCCGTCACGTCCAATGAGCTACCCCTTATTAAAGGCAGCATTCCTATTTGTAAAGACTACCTGAAGGGTGCATGCAAACGCACCAGGTGTAAATTCAGACACCTGAGTATGGCAGATTACGTGTTTGAATTACGCAAGCAAGATCGGACCACCCCTCCCGAGGATCGCTATGGACTGTTGTATAACCCTGACGACTATGATCGTTTTGAATATGAACATGTGTCCAAACGTAGACGTGTTGCTCTTGATGATTATAATGGTTATAGAACATTAGACCGGTACAGCATAACGCCAGATTACCAAACTTTATTTGAGGAAAACGTTCTCCTCCGTCGTAAAGTTGAGGATTTAAAGAAGCAGGTGTCAGATTTATCGGCCACGAATGAGGTTCTTTTGGAGCAAAATGCTCGTATTCGTGCCAGTAAGGCAAATAGTGTTCACATGAGTACAGCACCTGCCTTGGTGACAGTTACCCCGGCGATGACCCCAATAGTAACCCCTGCAGTAGGACCCAGTTCGGCTGCTAGTGCTCAAGCTTTATCAGCATTAACCGCGAGCCTGTCTCAACAGATAGCTCTCAACAGCGAACTCGCGTCCCAACAGGCATTGCAGCAGCGTATTGCCCAGGAACTTGCACCGCAGGGAAGTCTGGGAGCGGCAGCGCTCCTCAACCCATCGGGTTCGGCAGTCGGCAGTATGAACTCTCCCATTGTTCCCGTGTCCCTGGCTCAGGTCCAAGTATCTCTGGGACAGGGCTCTCTGCCCCAGGGGACTACACCCACTGTGTCAATGGCGGTGTCCCTGCCACAAAACCTAAACACAAATGTCAGCATCGCTCAGCAAACTATCGCGAGTGTCCAGCGGGCAGCAAGACAGTTGAATGGACCCAGTGGTGGTCCCAATACGCACGATGGCTTCATCGTAACATGCAGCGCTGCAGATCGTTGGTGAAATGCTGCTACATGTGCATCTTTGTTTATATTCCATATTACAGGGACTTGGATGTCATGGCAACTGAGACATGACCTTCACATTGACCTGGCAGGAAGTAGAATTTGTTGGTAGCACTTCACTGAAAACTTCTTAGTTTAGCAGCAACATAGCTGACCACTGTTCATTGCTTTTCTTTACAGACTTAAAAGAGCATCAGAACACCCTGCTTATCAAGAGGAAATGGAGCATGTATCTGGCATAAAGCACCATGTTAACCAAAATAGACCCAACTTGGAAAAGATGGATACTGTCAATACACATGGAACTGAGCACTATGTCTGGATACACATAGAAGTGCATAAGTTTGATGAAACTATCCCAAATGGGTGAAATGCACTACTGCACATGCATGCGTGATGCTTTCAGCACATGCGGGGCACTTATGTCCCAGGATACTGCCTCCGCCGTGGAACACAGGGATGGTTGTCCAGATCTACCATGATCTTTATAGTGAAAGTACTATAACGAGGCTATGGATATAGACATACGTCTTGTGTACCAAAGTTTCAAATTTTTTGTTTTTATTTGGGTTTCCACAGTCACTAGTTACTGGCATTTTAAGGGTCATCTTGTGACACGTCATTTTCAAGTCTAGAGCATACCTTTATGAAAACTGACCCCCCATTTCTTATAGTTTAGATTTTAAAGGAAAACAACTCTTCATTTTGGTGAAAAAAGTGCCATAAATCAAGATTTTCCTAGGGTAAACAAGGTTGTTTCCATACTAAACAATGGTTAGTGAATCTGTTTCAATATTCAAAGTTACTTTTTTTTTTTTTTTTTTTTTTTGTTATTGATCCTGTATCCATCTATGAAGGTCCGCGCAGTTCAATGACAAGTAGAGATTTCAGAATAATATATTATTGTTATTTTGGTGGTAAAATGGAATTTTTAATATTTCTTTGTGTTGTTCACATTGTACTAATTGTGTGATTTTGAACCTCATATGAAGAGTTGTTGTCCCTTTAAGGAGTCTGACATATTTTCATGAATATGTCTGGTTTCAAAACCCGTGGTTAATAATATTAAAAGTGACTTAAAAATGATCTCCGTTTGGTCGACCGTTAAAGCTAGAAGGATAATTTGAAGAATAAAGTTACTAACACCATATTAAAAAATATATTGATGTCATACATAGAAATATCGGTGTAATCAGAGATGATTGGTTTGTGCAAAATCTTGCAATCACATTCAATTTGAAAACTGCAGGAGCTTGGAAGAACTGTATTTACATATTAGGTATATACAGAGTTCCCTTTTTTTCTTTGTATATACTCCTGAAAAATTTCAAAATAACTTGCAGGTTATTTGCAACAGTTTAACATGGCTATTCAAGATTGCTGTTGAAAGTTTTTAGATATTGTAATCCTTTTATATATCTATATTTAAGTTACTGAAATTTTCTTTGATTTTGGTGTTGAAAAATTAAATCTAGTGTACAGCATTATGGTTTTCTTTGCAACATTTGTGTCAGATTAGTTGTAAATTGAATAATTCTGACTTTGAGAGAGTGTTCTTGCATAACTATACAGTATTTATCCATGGCTTTCCAACACTTTTTGTGTAGAGCATTACACATATTTTTATAATTCTAGTTCGTGAACAAAATGAGCAAAAGAATGAAATTCCCCATCTGTTGGTGTTTGTCTTTCTGTTATATATAGTTCAAGTATTTAAATTAAATTATAATTGATTCAATAATGAATGTACAAATGTTAACTCTGTTCAATTTCAGGAACTAGTTTTAAAGTGTAAGGATTTTTAAAATTGCAAAAAAAAAAAAACTTTTATAGCTTAATATTAAGTCACTTTTGCATCGCTCATTATCTTAACAGGATAAACCCAGACTAAAATGCTTATGTGTGAAATTGCCCCATTCTTTTTTATATGTATCATCTTTTTCTTTTGTCGTATTGTTTTAGATGTGAAGAAGCACAGTCTGGGCTTATGTTAACGTTAACTTTTCACCCTTGAGAATAAGAAAACATTAGATTTTCCTGAACACTTTATGGTTAATTTAATATTGAAGCAGATAAAGTGCTGCTCAAGTTAGTTGTTCTTTCAATAATCCACTGTCTTCATTAGACCTAAGGATGAAACATTTCATTTGATAATGCTTTGCCAGTGAAAATAATTGATAGTCCTAAATTCTTTATTCCTTCATTCCCCGACCATTGAGTGTTATATTGATCTTTTGATTGTAACCAAGAAAAATGAAAATAAATTATCATATATAATTAAAATCATTCTGTTCATTTGCTTGTTCACTTCCACATATTTTACTTGAAATATACTTCATATATATTTGATATACCCTGGGCAATAATGTAATATTGATTTTTTTTTTTTTTTTTTTTTGCAAAATGCACTGACAGTAAAAAAATACTACACTGATAATCGGGTTCTTCACTGGTTAAATATATATATATTTTTTTTACTCTATTGAACAGAAAAAAGTGTAGCTTATAAATTATCTCCTTTTACAGATTAACCTAAGAAATTACTGAATGATTCTAATTGGTCCAAATTGGAAAAAAATTGTCACAAATTTTATTTTAAAGCTTCCTTATTTCAAAACTTAACAAACTTAAATCTTAAGAAAATCTATTTAAGTGCTAATATTTCCCATTTCTATCAATATTTGACAAATACACAAACACAAAGGATAGCAAATGAGTCTATTGAAAAGTACCTGTCCGGAGTTTTGGCATTAATAATAAACTGCCATTCACCACTTTCCATTTTACGAGAATTCTCTAGATGCCATGTTCCCTTAAAAAAGAGAAAATGTGTTTTGCTTTAGACAAGAAAAATAATGGGAGTAGAAGTGTGAAGAACGTTAGGACCAAAAAAAGAAATAGGTTACAGAGTAAAAAGTTGAAGCAATTCAACAGATTCAATTGTAACTGATGCCTAGCAGCAAGTATACATGCAGTGGGATCACCTAAGTAGCACAATGCTATCTCATATGGTACTGTTTACAATTAACTGCTGAGAGCATTTTTCTGAAATTGCTGTAGCTGAAACAGTAGAGTCAGTGTTCATAATGTGCAAATTGTGTGTACAACCCATATTTCTGATTGCGATAGTTAAGACTTCTTTTTAAAGCACAATGCTATGGAATGTTGCACATAATACCAGAGGCCCAGAACAGCTCTTAAGAGTGAGTTTTCATACCTAGATTGATCTATCTCCGAGGGGTTTCTCGCTAAATTGCTTTCAGCTTAAGCGGCTTAGATGTTTGGCACACATACTGAAGCTGCAAATTGGTAATTAAATTCCCCCCAAGCAGCTTCAGTAGGCGTGACAGACATCTAAGCTGCTTAAGTTGATTGCAATTTAGCGAGAATCCCCCTTGAAGATAGATTGATCCACAGTTAGTACAATAGGGTCTGGGAACGGTCTCTTAGTCCTCTCTTCACTTATATATATCCTCTTTCCAGTATTGGTCTGAAACATTAGCTGTCCTTCCTCTTATAAAATGACCACACTATTCAACGTGATTAACAGGACTAAAAATTTGGTCAAATCTGTAGACTACAGTTCTGTGATGAAAGTTCATGCCCAAGCTAAGAATGGCAAGCAATCAATAAATTCAAACACATGCAAACTCCATTTTCACAAATTTCTTGGATCCCATTACACCAGAGAAAGAAATACAATCTGTGAGGGGAAATGAATATAATTCAGCTGATTGTTTCTTCATCAGAAACTCAAATGGTCTCTTAAAATGAATAAATGCTAATAGTCTTTCACCAAATAATACAGTGTCAGAAAAAGAGGTATTTTTAGTACTAGTAAGTAATTACCATGAAAAGAATACTGCTTTGTAAATCATAAAATCTACATTTAGCACACAAACAGATAAAAAAAACTCCATGTAAAATCACAAGTAAAGAAATCATACTGGAGACTTATTATCAATAATTGTATTCTGGTATGAACTTGAGCCCAGGTCAGTCTCAGACCCCTGACCTTCACATGACCTTCAATTAAGAATTTAATAACTGGAAATCCTGCAATTTGCCTTTTTCCAGACTATACCCTCCACTCCATACCTTCCCCACCCCTCACTCACCCTCATTTAACAGTCTTCTCAATAGCTCTCAGTCGCTTTGTGTAAAGCAATGTGGGAAAGTCTTATGACAGTTAAACAAACTCATCTAGTAAATAACCTGACATTGAAATATGCTTTAGTCACTTTAGCTTAGTTATTCGGAAGAGATGGACCATTCTCAGGTTCCTTGGACCTGCTGCTACTCATTTTTAACTGTCTGCGTCTTAATTTCTCAGCATGAAAGTTTTTTTCGTGCGTTGTGCAATTAGATTTTCTAGTAAACCTCTTTGGACAGAAGTCACACTTGAAAGGTTTCTGTCCAACATGCCATCTCATATGTTCAACATAGTTTCTGTGGCAACTAAGAGTTTGACCACAGTGATGACATGAAAATGACCCATTTAATCCTCTTGGAAACTTATTCTGAGGCGGTGATTTTGTATTCCTTTCAGACTCTGAAGATAATAGCTTTTTCTTATGCTTCTTTTTAACGTGAAGCCTCAAGAGAATCTCTTGGTCAAAGTTTCTCATGCAAAAACGGCAAGAAAAAGTCTTGTCTGTCCCTCCGGTGTGAGCCCGCTTCTCATGCAATGATCTAAAGTATTTTGTAGTGAAAACTCTTGGGCAATGCCTACACTGCACCGCCCCCCTGTTTCCCCCTGAATGCTTGGCTTCATGTGCCATGCATCTGCGCGCAGTTGGGAAAGTGAGGTGGCAATATCTACAAGCGTGCGAAGCAATCTTTGCATCATGGGTGGAGATCTGGTGTTTTATGGCATCAGGTTCCAAGGCAAAGGTTTTGGCACAATATTTGCACTTGAAGGGTCTATCTACGGGATTAGTATGGACACGCTTCTCATGCTTTATTCTGTCATATTTGGTTTTGAAATTGCGATGGCAAATTTCGCATTTGCAACTTAAATCCTTAGCATGAGATGGCTCAGGCAATGAGCTAACTCCATGTGTGGTGAGGTGTACTTGCCACACAGATTTCTTAGTAAATATATCCCCACAATGTTCACACTGAAAGAGACCCATGGCAGCAAAATTTGAATTGGATCCACTTTTGTCTAAATCCTTACTAGGAGAAAGAGTACTTTGAGAAACTCCCACATCTTCTACATGGTCTTCCACTTCGACTACGATTTCATGGGTTTTCTTATTATCAGTGCCATCTTCAATAATATCAATGATGTCGACACCTTTCCTTCCGGCTGGGACTACAGAAATTTTATCCGAATAAAGCTTTGCTGGAGACTTCTTCATACTACTATGGTTAAATGCATGTGCATGTGTCATTGTTCTACTGGGAGTATGAATACTAGACCCATGTCCATGAACCTGTGACTCTTCCCTACCAAGAAATTCCCTGTCTCTTTTTTTATGCTTGTGTCTGGAATGTTTTGAGTTACTGGAATGCCTGTGCCTTTTTCTTTCAAATACAGAACTTTGCTGAACATCATTAGCAAATTTATCTAAACTGGACCAGTTTTCTTGCGTCCAAGAAGAAGACACCACTGCAGGCTTTATCCCTTCTGATTGTTTTGACTGGGCACAATGCTCACTTTGAGACAAAAGTCTTTTCTTTTCTGAGGGCAGATTGCCATCCTGGTTCTCCTCCAAGTGGACATCCTTATCTTCACTGGATTTGTGTTTTTGGGACGGCCTTGTAAGACTACTACTCGATTCTCGATGTTTTCTTTCCTGCCGCCTGTCTCCATGGCTGGATAAGGAAGCACCAGAACTTTTGTTGCCTAACCCAGGTTGATGTTCTCTTTTCCAGTGATGGCGTCTCTCTTTCCAAGTGGGAAAAGCCTTATGACAATCATGACATTTGAATAGGGATGAACTGACTTCAGCTATTTTTGCAGGTGTCGTACTCTCAGCGTTCAATTCTGATGGATTAAGAACCTGGAGTCCTTCTTTGTTGGTTTCATCATTACCCTGGTGTTTCTTTTTGGTGAATGTTATAGTGAGATCAGGTGAAAGTGCTTTTGTAGCCTGGTACTCGACTTTGGCATTACTGTCTCCACCTGCACCGGGAACATGTTCCACATGATTGGCTTTGTATGACTGGGAATATGTACATGCACCTTGTGTCTCATTTTCATGGTGTATTTTCGATTTAGAACAGAGAATATTTTTCTCAACAGGTTCTACGGAATCTAGAACAACATCCTCTGTCAATCTGCTACTGTCTTCAATCAAATTTGTCAAACCTTGAACAGTCTGTGTTACCACATGGTGTTCTTTCCTTGGAGAGGTTCTTGTGCTCAGGATTCTCATCCATTCCTTGGGGTGTATAACTTTTAAGTGGCGGTTGGTATTACCTTTGCATGAGAACTTCTTTTCACAAATTGGACATCTGTTGTCTTCTGTATCAAAGGGAAAATGGCTTGATCCAAACCTCAAGTGACCTTTGACCTTTTTCTTTTTGGTAAGCATAAAATGTTGAGGTGATGACTTGTGGTTAGAAGGAATGCTCTTCTTTTTCTTCTTCTTCTTCTTCTTTTTGGCAATTCTCTTTATCTTCTCTGGTGGAGAATCGAGACTTTTCTGAAATGCAATGGAGTCTTTAGGTTCAGATCCAGTGGTAGTAGCCCTAGTTGCAGGAGCACATTTCTCTTCATGTAGCCTTTCAACATTTTCATCAGCAAACACTAGTCCACAATGCTGACATGGATAGGTCCGTTTTCTTCTAACGGGGCATCTTTTTCTCTCATGGGCTGTCTTATTACTCTTAGAGGAAAATGACTTTTGACAGTACTGGCACAGAAAGGCAACCTGCTTTGTGTGGAACTTCATGTGCCTTTTCCATCCTTCCACTGTTCTGAATGACTTGCCACAGGTCTTGCAGTTGAAGGATTTGTTAATACCATGAGTCCATTCATGGTACTCAAGAAGAGAGGGGCTTTTGAATACTCGTTCACAATAGAGGCACTCTAATGAGAGGATTTCTTCTTCAACTGTTGAATGTCTAGCTTGTTTTGGTGTTGTTGGCTCAAGATCAGCATCCAGAGATCTTTTCTTTGCCAATTTGTCTGATGCCCTCTTTCCATCTTGGCTGCACTCCGAGACCTGGGCTTTGTGTTTCAATGAAGCATCCACATTCTTGTTGTCATTGTCATGCATTGCTGTAGTCTTCTTCACCTCATTACAGTCCACTGAATCTTCAGTATCATTTTCCTTACTCTGGGCAGATTCCAAACTTTGATGGACAGTTTCTGAGTTTGATTCACAACTAACGACACTTTTGCTTGTGAATGCCGTGTCTTGACAAGCATAAATTCCACCTTGTGTTATGTGAGATGATTCATGATATTTTCGATGAGAGCTGGTTTTGAATTTTCTGTCACAGTAGGAGCATGAAAATGGCTCCTCTCCAGTATGGTATCTGGTGTGTACGATCAGCTGGCTCACGGTTGGGTAACTTCTTGAGCAGTATGCACACTTATGCTTCCCAGTGGTTGCCTTTTTTCTCTTCTTCTTTTTGGGTAGTGACTTTCTATGTTTCTTTGTTATTTGTTCCGTCATTCTTTCAATGGGAATACCTTTACTCTCTTCTTTACTATCCACGGAGCAATGAACTTGCTGTTGGATTTTAAGAACTAATGGCTCGTTGTCACTTGTGGTATAAAAAGAGGTATCATTCTCACTGAGACTTCTGACATTGTTATTGCTGTTGAAGTATGTAGGGCTGCTGTCTGTGAAGTTTGATTGCATGTATGAGTCGCCTCGGTGAGTGATCGCAGCTGAATTCTTATTGGACTGGTTTTTGGGGCTGTAATGTGCACTGTCATCTTCCAAAAAGGACGGTTGTTTCGTACGGATTCTGCCGTCGTCAGGTTTGTTGGGAACATTATCATCACTGCTGTGAGCATTTTCAGCATCATCACTGTAACCAATGATATCAACATCAACCTCTTCATCATCAGAAATATGTATTAAGTCTTTGGCTGGAGTTGTTAATTTGACACCAAGGGATTTTTCTTGAGCACAGTTGTCTCTATCACAGTTGTTGATACTGCTATTGTCACTGTCAAGGGTAATGATGTTGTTACTGCTTGAATGACGAGGATTGTTACTGTTGTTCTTGTCACTGGCAACACTGCTACCACTTATGTAGTTTTCATAGCTACTGTGACCGTTAATGTTAACAACGCTGTTGCTGTCATTGTTACTGGCACTGCTATTGTTGGAAACGCTACTGGCACTGGCACTATTGTCACTATATAAACTGTCAATACTGTCTCTAGGTGGCACTGTGCTGAGATCAGCTGATTTACTATCCTCTCTTCGCCAATTTTTTACTGGCAGATTACTGGCCAAACTTTTCAGTTTATCAATGTTAAATTTTGCATTTCTCAACTGGATGGTTTTCTTTTGTCGTGCATCAGAGACAGCAGAGAGAGTGACGACCCCGGGTGGTACCTTGGCTGCAGGGACCAGTGACTTTGGACTATCACATCCACTACAAAGGCTGGACTTGGACATGCTGACCACTGGGGGATTGGAAGGGTCAGTAATGTTCTTATCTGGGTTGTCTGAATCTTCGCCTTCTACACTATCCATTCTGAAAATGAAAACATCCACATTAAAGTTGTCTGAAAAATTATCACAAAATTTCCGTCACAAAATTCACATTTCTTGCTCAACATGATCGATTTTTCTTCACCGTGTCCTATGTAACGTTCGTTACGCTGAAATTTCAGAGATCGATTTTTATCAGACGACTTTAAAATGCCGCGTGAAAATTATACATCGATAGCGATCTGCTTCCACACTCACTAACTGATGACGTCTCACACACGAATGGCTTCTTTTGCACACTGAAAACCAGCTCAAACTGGCGCGTGTCCCATTCTGATAACATGTAATGCAGTGATGCTTTCGAGATCGGATACAGGGCACAGGTGTAATTCCCTCAATTTAACTGCCACAGGACTGTTTATAGGGATCTTCTTTGCATGAAGGTGAGAAATACTGAGTTTCGTTTCATTTTTCGTCAATTGTTTCAACATATATGTGTACCGATTGATTATTACCATTCCATAAGTAGGGTGACTTCATCTGAACTTTCGTTTTGCGTCTGTGTCACATGGCGGACTAAAGTTCATATTGAAAATGGTAAAGCGGTGACACCGTTTTCATGTTCTCTTGTTCTCGAAAACTCAATCATCAAAATTGAATGACTTTTTTTTAGTTTTGTCTTAAATTAAGCTGCTACACTGTATTCAGTGCGTTTAAAATTTAACCGTCTGTAAAAACAGCAATTATGGATTACCGCAACACTAACGTACAGAGACAAAATGAAGCATCGAAAATGGGTGAAGAAAATGTGTCCCA